>NC_091978.1:335071269-335671269 GCF_044704955.1 Pristiophorus japonicus
GCACTCTCTCTCTCCCCCCCCCCGCCAAGCTCTCTCTCTCTCCCTTCCCTTCCCTCCCCTCCCCAAGCTCTCTCTCTCTCCCTCCCCTCCCCAAGCTCTCTCCCTCCCCTCCCCAAGCTCTCTCTCTCTCCCCTCCCCTCCACCTCTCTCTCTCCCTCCCCTCCCCAGTTTCTCCCTCTTTCTCCCCTCCCCAGCTCTCTCTCTCTCCACCCCTCCCCAAGCTCGCTCTCCTCTCCCCAAGCTCTCTCTCTCCCTTCCCCAAGCTCGCTCTCTCTCCTCTCCCCAAGCTCGCTCTCTCTTCTCTCCCCAAGCTCGCTCTCTCTCTCCTCCCCAAGCTCGCTCTCTCTCTCTCTCTCTCTCTCTCTCCTCCCCAAGCTCTCTATCTCTCTCTCCCCTCCCCAAGCTCTCTCTATCTCTCCTCTCCCCTCCCCAAGCTCTCTCTCTCTCGACCCCCTGCTTCCCCACCCCCCAGCTCTCTCTCACCTCCCCTTGTCGAGCGCCGCCGCAGCTCAGCTCTCTCTCTCCCCGCCCGGCTGCCTCTCTGCCTACCCGTCTGAGGATCAGCAAGCTCAACAGCGGAGGACCAGCAGGCTCGGACCGTTGTCAGGCTCTCGAAGGATCAGCAGCACACGTGGTCGGACTGATTCCGGTTCTTAGGCCGCACTTCCAGGTCCCACATTTCCGGTTCAGGCGGGAAGCATCGGGGGTGGGGACTCGACCGGGCGGGAGGATCGGTTGCGGGGACTCGACAGAAAAAGCACAGTGAAAATAGTCAATTTATTTCAAAATATGCTTACGTTTTGGTGATGGCCTCCAACGGTACCTTGAAGGACCCCTGGTTAGGCCACAGAAGCAACAAAAAAACTGAAAGAAGCAAGCCTGGCGCTTGTTCCGCTTAACTTTGCCCCGCTTCACCAAAGGGGTATTAAACAGGTTTTAGGCCTCTCATTCAGCTGCTTCATCAATGACCTTCCCTTCATGATAAGTTCATAAGTGGGGATGTTCGATGATGATTGCAGTGTTCAGTGCCATTCGCCAGATAATGAAACAGTCTATGCCTGCATACAGCAAGACATTCAGGCTTGGGCTCAGAGGTGGCAAGTAACATTCGCGCCACACAAGTGCCAGGCAATGACTATCTCCAACACGTGAACATCTAACCGCCGCCCCTTAACGTTCAACAGCGTTACTATCGCTGAATTCCCACCATCAACATCCTGGGGGTCACTATTGTCCAGAAACTTTACTGGACCAGCTACTTAAATACTGTGGCAACAAGAGCAGGTCAGAGGCTGGGTATTCTGCAGCCAGTGTCTCACCTCCTGACTCCCCAAAGCCTGTCCATCATCTACAAGGCACAAGTCAAGAGTGTGATGGAATACTCTCCACTTGCCTGGATGAGTGCAGCTCCAACAACACTCAAGACACTTGACCACCATCCGAGACAAAGCAGCCCGCTTAATTGGCACCCCATCCACTATCATAAACCTTCACACCCTCCACCACCGGCACACCGTGGCTACAGTGTGTACCATCTATAAGATGCACTGCAGCAACTCACCAAGGCTTCTTCGGCAGCACCTCCCAAACCCGCCACCTCTACCACCTAGAAGGACAAGGGCAGCAGGTGCATGGGAACACCATCACCTCCATGTTCCCCTCCAAGTCACTGACTTGGAAGTGTATCGCCGTTCCTTCATCATTGCTGGGTCAAAATCCTGGAACTCGCTCCCTAACAGCACTGTGGGAGTACCTTCACCACACGGACTGCAGCGGTTCAAGAAGGCAGCTCACCACCACCTTCTCAATTAGGGATGGGCAATGAATGCTGGCCTTGCCAGCGACGCCCACATCCCATGAATGAATTTAAAAAAAAATGAGTATATGCAGGGGCTCTTTTCAGACAGCCTACAGAGAGGCCTAAGTATCGCCACGCCAGTATGGTGTCGGACATATTTCAGGCGTCATTGGGGTGCAGGACATAGCCCCGTAAAATTGGATCTTTTTTTCCCCTGAGGAAGGGGTACAACGATGTCCAATTTGTACCCAACTGTCTTTTAGATGATATATTAAATCTTGTTTGCCTGTTCAGGAAGACATAAAAGATCTCATGTCACTATTCAAAAGCAGGGAATTTATCCTGATGTCCTTGCCACCATTCCTCCCGTAACCAACACCACCATAAAACAAATTATCCAATCACTCATTCATTTGCTATTAGTAAATTGCCGGTGTGTAAACTAGATGGGATATTTGCCTGCACAGCATCAGTGAGTACACTTCACAAGTAATCCATTGGCTGCAATGCGCTTTGGTTTGTGCTGAGGATGTGATAAGGTGCTCCATAAATACTACTTTATTCATTCTTCTGGCACGGGCTCGATGGGCTGAATGGCCTCCTTCCATGCTGTAACCATTCTATGATTCTATGATGATTCTACCTCCTTCCTACCTCTAGCCCTCAAATCATATCTTATTTGACATCCATTTGGTAATTTCCCCAACCTCCCCTTTTACTGCTTAGCGTTCATTTTTTTTCTTTTTCAAGGTCCTTGGGTGTTTTACTATGTTAAAGATGCTATATATATGCAAGATGCTATGTTTTCCTGCTTTTGTCTTTGCATTGCCTCTCCATACCTTTCCTTCATTGTTATTTTCTGTTTCTATTCTTGTATTTGCTTTCTTCTCAATCGCTTTCTGTTTGAGTCTCCACTTTTTGTCTCCCTCCCATTTCCGGGCCCCAAGTTTCCACATGATTTGCTCCTGACTGGTGTAGAGCGGAGAATCTTAGAAATCGGAATTCTCCACATTTAGTTTTCTGCAGTTCTAGTCAGGTAGAACAGTTTCATTTTGGAACAGAATTTTTTTTTCAAAAGGGGGCGTGTCCGGCCACTGACGCCTGATTTCAAAGTTTCCACAGTGAAAACGTACTCCAAACTAACTTAGAATGGAGTAAGTGAAGATTTTTGTACGCTTGAAAAAACCTTGTCTACACTTTTAAAAAATCAGGCGCAGGTTACAAATTAGGCGTAGGGAACGAGGTGGGGGGAGGGAAGTCATTAAATTCTACAATCAATCCTGAGTTATGCTTATACAAATATTATACAAATAAATCCAACCTGAATAAAAATTTATAAGCAAAGAAAAGATTAAATAAACCATGTTCCTACCTGTGTGAAAGTGCTTCAGGCAGGCCTTTCAGGCAGCGGTGTGGCGTCAGTGTCTCGACGGCAGCGGCAGGCAGCAAGCAGCCTTCGAGCTGAGCTGCGGTGCTTGAGGCAGGCCTTCATTCCCCGCGAAGATGCAACACTCGGACGGACTTGAGGCCATTCGGCCATGGGATTGCAGCGGCGTCAGTGGCTGGCCGGGAGCCGAAGAATGAACACAGGACACACGCAGCTGCAGATTTAAAATTCTTTAGGCCGTTCGGCCACGCTTATGGGGCGGCGTCAGTGGCTCGAAGGCAGCTGAAGAATCAGGAGCGGACGTGAGGCCATTCGGCCATGGGATTGCAGCGGCGTCGGTGGCTGGCCGGGAGCCGAAGAAAGAACAGCAGCAGCCTTCGAGCTGTGAGGGGGACTGACTGAGGCCATTTGGACAGGGAGAGGCAGCCATATCGACATCTTTATATTTAAATTTGCAGAATGGGTGCTGCATTGTCAACACCACATATTATGCAATGGTTTGCTTCCTCATGCAAGAAATTCTTTGCTCTTGGTGGACGTTGATCCATTGCAAAGTTGAATTGGCACTTTTATTTCTCCAAACACACAGTCCTTAATTTGCAGGCACCGGTTCTGCAAGTTTAGCAGTGAAAAGCTGAACTCACTGATTTCAGCAGGTGATTTATTCAGCAGTGCTGCTAAAAGCACTCCCTCACACACAGAAATATCAAAAAAATTAAAATACAAGCCTTTGCAGGGGTCCAAGAAACAAATCTTCACTTTTTCTGCAGTACTTTTAAAAATGGCCGAGTGCCAATGTTTACTTCAGACTATGCGTGCGCGAACGCTCCAACGCGCACGCGCAGGGTTGCCGGCACCAAGAAGCCTCATTTCAATTGTACCCGCCCCCTCCTACTTACAAAATCGGCGCGAGTGGTAGGCTCCGCCCCCTGTGCACCGCGCCAAGCAGACATCGAGCAGAATACCGCACTTTTTTTCTGGCGCCGTTTTCGGCTCAAAAAACAGGCGCCCAGCTCTGCGGTGTGCCTTTTTCGTCGCGTGTGGAAACTTGGGGCCCCAGTTTCACTATACCCTGTTGGCAAATCTATGCAAGCACCTCATTGACATCAAAATAGAGATGGTCAGTGATCATTTAAAAAATATGCAGAAAACATAGATTAACTCCATATCCACTCCAGATTTCCCTTTAGATACCGAGATACCCATAGATCTTGAATGTCCTGTTAAAAGATGCTGTTTGTGATCAGAATACCAAGATCACATTCTGCAGTGATGCCCTCCTTGTTCATACGGTCTGCCAACACTCACTATCTGGTTTTAAACATGAACAATAACCATTTGGGCAAATTACTCAAAAACGACCATGGGCACCCATGGAACCACATCTCTGCAAGTTCCTTCAGAAGAAGACAGAGGAAGAAAAGAAAGCGCGAGGAAAACGATGGCAATGTAATTGGATTTAAAGTATTTTGATGATGAAACCTGGTCAACACCAAGAGCACACCTTAGATTATAATTTCAGCCTGTCCCCTTGTAATTTTCTATTATACTTTATAGAAAAGTAAAGCAAGATTAATTCATGATGTCACACAACAATTTTTAAAGGTTCATCTCTCCATCAGGCTCTGTTAAAAATTACTTTTTTTTAAAAAGTTGACTAAAAATTCTGCCTAACCTTGACAAATTAGTTTGTATTGCAGTAGCTTTGTTTCCTCACTGATTATACTCCAAGTGCTGTTGTCACCTTGGGGAGAGGTGGTAGAAAGGAGTGGCTGTGCCTGACAGTATGAGGAGCTGAATGAACTTGCACTGTAGAATGACAAAATTGCTGGGCATCTTATGTTAAAGATGGTATCTGCTGATGTCAATTCATCTCTTAACATGACTGGGCTCAGTAATTCTTCAATGAGATCAGCAGCAGTCATCCTTTAAGTATGGAAGAGTGCCTTTTTAAGTGATATTATTGGTGAGAATTATTTGCAAGCTTTTACACTGAGACAATATTCTTCTTATAGCTAAAAGGCAATTCTTGTAACTTTACATTAGATGTACAAATTTTACGGCAGCAAATCCTCAAAGAACTGTTGTCCCAAGCATGCTTCAGTATGAGCGCAGGTGGCCATTTTTCATAAGTAAGTCGAGGTAGTGAGGCCTGGCAGGCCTTTCGCTGACAGCAATGGTGGGCAGCATCACAAGTGAGACTGATCCTGTCCTCATCTGATGGCCACCTATAAGTAACTTGTACAGAAGGGATCACTGAACAGAAATCAGGAGTGGAAACAATGGCTAATTTGTCCCACCCTAGCTCAGGTATACTGAGGCTATTAATACCGGTCAACTGCAGCCTTGGCCGCAATTTGCTAAATCAGCACTGGCCAGGGAATGAATCTGAGACTTGCCAGCACTATATTGCTCAATATCACACGTGCATTCACCTACTGAGTCATTTGGAGAACTGGGGAAAATGTAGAAATTTAAGCTATTTTCTCCCTGTTTTGGTCTCCATACTACAACTATTCCCGACTGACATCTGCAAGGCTGCTGTCTAACAGGCTACTAGGAAATGGAAGGGAATAGCCAAGGGTCACTTTAGCTTCAACTTAACCTCCCTATAAAAGCTAGTGAAGGAGCAAGTATTCAGCCTAGGCCACACATTGCTCAGGAAATTAGCACTTTAGTATGCCTTGCAACCAAACTGGCTAGACCTGTATTGCATTTGGGAAGCTCAGTCATCACTTTTTAAAGCATTACTGCTCACCTTGATTAAAAAACAATCCAGAAGTCCACAATACAACCAAGAACAGGGGATAGAATTCAATCGTGTTCTGCCTGTATGGATTCAAAACATAAAACAAGCATAACATAACTTACAGATGCCATTTTCAAAAAGGTATTTCATTAAAATTGCTTAAACAGTCCACCCCAAAATGTTGTCCCCTCCCCTCCTGAAGGTGCTGAATCACGCTGGGAATTAGTTTCATGGGTACAGGTTGTCCTCGGGTACCTCACTGTTTTTCACGTGAGCCTAAGTCACCTGGCCAGGTTATTAAGGAGAGTAAAAGGGGGTGGTGGACTGGAATCCTATAAAGCCTGATGCAGACCTCACTAAACATACATACTTACAGGTGAGGGTTACTGGATAGTGATCACCAACAGGAATCCGGGCTGGTTTTTGGTATTCTGGGGCACTGAGGCCAACTGTAGTGGCCCATCACTGTAATGTCTGTAAGCTTGTAATGTTTGTAGCTCCACACTGTGGATGTGGATGTATTATGTACTGCAATTGCACAGTTAATAATTAAACAGAACCAGGCAGATTTCCAGAGGCTTCCGACAGAGCTGCCTGCCATGTAGGAAGCTGTGTGTGCTTGTGCTCTGTGAATATATCATATTTGGCGATTGAGATGGGATTTTTCCGATGATTTAAAGCTTAAATTTTGTTGATGAAGGATTCAGCCAGCCGACAGAGAGACTTTGGAAGTTTCTGTCTTTGGAAAAAAGCTACAAAATCCAAGGAAAATACAGCACATTGTGAACAGCTAGAGATTAAAATGGCAGGTGTAATCAGATATTTAGGGGAATATAGACATGGCCTGGAATGTTTTAAAGCATATGTGGATCGGCTAGAAAAGTATTTCACTGCAAATAATCGAAGTTCCGGACAATGCAGTCCAGAACCGGGCTGTGTTGGAACGTAAGAAAACGATCTTCTTATCAGTGGCAGGTCCGGCATTATACGAAACCCTTGTAAATCTGCTTGTGCCTGACGAGCCAAAGGACACAACACTTAAAAAGATTTTAACGAAGCTGGAGCAGCACTATAACCCCAAGCCATTAGAAATTGCTGAAAGCTATCGTTTCGGGATTCAGAATCAAAAGTATCAGTGATTACATCGTTGCATTAAAAAAGCTATCGATGCACTGTAATTTTGGAAACTTTCAAAACCGAGCATTACGGGATCGTTTTGTTTGTGGGGTGAAAAATGATGCGATCAGAAGGAAGTTATTGATGACGGTTGACTTGACTTTTGAGATTGCTTGTCAGACAGCGAGGTCGATGGGCATGGCCAAACAATATTCTCGAGAATTAAATAACAATTACGGTCGTCAGTCAACCGAGGTAAATCACCAGCAGGTTCAAAGTAAAAGATGGTGGAGGCCTAAAGTCTCAGAAACTGGAAATTCTAACAGAGCATCGAAGTAGTGCTATAGGTGCCTGGACAACACATTGCTCAAAATTGTCCATACGTGAAGGCAGAGTGTTTCTACTGCAGAAAGACTGGGCATTTTGCAAAGGCATGTCGACTGAAGGATAAACCAGCTTCCAAAACTATGAGTCCAGCGTTCAAAGCTATGAGTAGAAATCCCAAGAGACTAAATCGCATGGAAGAACAACAGGACGAGGAGATGTTAGTGTTACACGTCATCAGGAGCACAAGGTTAATGGACAGCGATTCGGAAAGCATCAAAATCCACATAGATGTTGCGGGATTCAAGATACCAATGGAAATCGACACGGGTGCATCCGTGAGTGTAGTATCAGAGTCACTATACCGCGACAAATTGCGTGATTTCCAACTGGAGAAATCCAAGATAGAGCTGCGAGGCTACTTGGAAGAGAAAATTCCTGTGGTAGGCCGTATCACCGTACCGGTGAAATATAAAGATCAATTTCAGAACTTGCCTCTAATAGTAGTGAAAGGAGACAAGTCTGCCTTACTAGGAAGAAATTGGTTGAGCTTACTGAAGCTGGATTGGAGTAAGATTTTCTGTGTGGAAGCAAGATTTTCATCAACGGATGAGGTTATCAAGAAGTATCCAAAGGTGTTCTGCGAAACGGGCAGTCGATCCAAGGCTTCAAGGCGAGTGTCAGGGTACAGAAGGATGCTAGATCGGTTTACTACAAGCCATGTTCCGTACCATATGCACTCAAGGAGAAAGTTGAGCAAGAATTCAAAAGACTAGCGACTGAGAACATTATTTGTAAGGTAGATCGATGTAATTGGGCTACACCCATTGTTGGTGTACCTAAGTCCAATGGTAAGGTAAGATTGTGTGGTGATTATAAAGTAACCGTAAAGCAGGTTCTGGAGGGTAATGTCCCCAATACATTGCCGAATATAGAAATTTTGTTCACAACACTGACAGGTGGTCAGATCTTCTCAAAACTGGATCTTACAAATGCCTACTTACAGCTTGAACTAGATGAGGAGTCCAAGTCATGTTTGACTATAAATACTCATCTAGGCCTATATCAATTTAATAGGCTACCGTTTGGAGTGTCTTCTGCCCCTACCATATTCCAAGGGGTGATGAACCAGATTTTGCAAGGTATTGAAGGGATAGTATGTTATTTGGATGACATACTAATTTCACCACCAAATGGGCAAATTCATAATAAAATATTGAATGAAGTCCTCAAATGGCTAGAGAAGCACAGAGTACGAGTGTCTGCTCGCAAGTGTGAGTTATTTAAAAACTCAGTGGGGTACTTAGGGTACAGAGATGGTTTACATCCAACCATGGAAAAATTGGATGCAATTAGAAATGCACCCACTCCCAGGAATGTCACTGAACTTCGTTCATTCTTGGATCTTTTGAACTATTATGGGAAGTTCCTACCAAATTTGGCTACAGTATTACATCCACTGAATGAACCTTTGAAAAAACAGGTCCATTGGAAGTGGTCAAAAGAACGCGATACAGCATTCAAGGAGCACAAAAGCAAATTGGTAGAGAGCACCATGTTAGTTCACTATGACATATCTAAGGAGATTAAGCTAGCATGTGATGCCTCTCCATATGGAGTTGGGGCAGTAATCTCTCATGTATTAAGTAGTGGGAAGGAGAGACCAATTGCTTTTGCTTCACGCACTCTCAGTGCCAGTGAGAGTAATTGTGCGCAAATTGAAAGGGAAGCTTTGGCATTAATTTTTGGGGTCAAGAAGTTTCAAAAATACTTGTTTACCATCGTTACGGACCATAAGCCCCTAACAGCAATCCTCCATCCAAAGTCCCCAGTTCCAACATTAGCTGCAGCCCGAATGCAGAGATGGGCTTTGATTTTGTCAGCATATACATATGATATTGAATACAGACGATCAGCTGATCACAGTAATGCTGATGCAATGTCTAGATTGCCTTCCCCATCACAAGTTACACCCGATAGGGAAGAAGTGTTTAATTTTTCATACATTGGTGAACTGCCAGTCACAGCTGAAAAGATTGGTAGAGCAACCAAACGTGGCCCAGTGATGTCAAAGGTGTATGAGTATATTGCAAATGGATGGCCAAACCAGGTAACAGACAAAGATACACATCCATTCTTCATTCGTAGGAATGAATTATCAGTCAATAAAGATTGTATCATGTGGGGTGCAAGAGTGGTTATACCAAATAAATTCAGGTCCAAATTAATAGGAGACCTCCATGACCAGCACCTGGGAATGTGCTTGACCAAGAGTTTTGCACGCAGTTATTTATGGTGGCCAGGTCTTGATAAAGATATAGAGTACATCGTGAGTCAGTGTACGACATGTCAATTGGTAAGCAAGCAACCACCATCAGTACCATTACAGCCTTGGAAATGGCCTCCCAGGGTGTGGCAAAGGCTACATATTGATTTTGCTGAGTTAGAAGGACAACAATTGTTCATTGTGATTGATAGCCATTCAAAGAGAGTTGAGGTGTTTCCAATGTGGAAAATAACAAGAAGTAAAACATTGGACATTTTACGAAAATTATTTTCTTCATTTGGCCTCCCTGAAGAGATTGTTTCGGATAATGGACCACAATTTCGTTCAGAAAAATTTGTACAATTCACGAGCAAAAATGGTGTGAAACATACCAAGGTTCCACATACCATCCTGCTTCGAAGGGTGCAGCAGAGCGCATTGTACAAATTGTAAAACGTGCCCTCATAAAATAAATGTTAGATCCAAATCCAAGGAAACGACAGTTTGGATCACAAATTGTCTAATTTTTTGATTACATATCGAAATACTCATGCAACCACTGGTAGAACACCAGCAGAGTTGTTTCTCAAACGACAGCCATGAATCAGATTCTCGTTGTTAAAGCCAAATTTGGCACAGTCCATAGAAGAGACACAATTAAGGCAGAAAGAGAATCATGATAGAAGTAGAGTAAAAGAGAAAAGTGTGAAATTAAACCAGAAGGTGAGAGTGAAGAACCATCACCATAAATGGTTAAAGCAGTTACCAGGAAGAGTGGTGAAGATATGTGGTCCTCGCACATATTTGGTCAAGATGTTTGATAATGGACAGGTTAGGGTTGTTCATATTGATCATATTTTACCTACAGACATGGAAGGAGTTGAAGATGGGAATGATTCAATTATTTCTGACTCATCAGATAGTTTTGATATACCAGTAGCAAATCCTAAACCCAATGTACTGGAAACAAATCCAGGAGAGAATCAGAATGAAAGTCTGAGTCTGAGTCAGGAAAACAAGAGCCTGAAGTTAGAATGAGTTCAAAATGAAAATCAAGGAAATTCCGTGGAGGAAAACGTTCCTCAGGATGAGCCTCGAATGAGTGTGAAATCGATACCATGTTTGGAAGGTTTTGTTCGAGAGTGAAGGTATCCTCTTCGAAACAGAAAACAAGTGGTAAAGTTAAATTTGTAAATATGGAAAAAAATAAGTTTATATCCTGTGTTATGCATAAATATGAAAGTTTTGTATGATGTTTGTTATAATAACTTCTTCATTAAGGAGGGAGAAGGTTAATGTCTGTAAGCTTGTAATGTTTGTAGCTCCACACTGTGGATGTGGAAGTATTGTGTACTGCAATTGCACAGTTAATAATTAAACAGAACCAGGCAGATTTCCGGAGGCTTCCGAGAGAGCTGCCTGCCATGTAGGAAGCTGTGTGTGCTTGTGCTCTATGAATATATCACAATGACAACCCCATTGAGGTCAATACGTAGTCAGGGCTCAAACCTGCGCCATTCCTGGTTGTATAGCTCAGCTCTACAATGGGCACGCATTTACCAATTGAGGCACCAAGGGGGCAGCTCAAAGAGGTTTGACACAAAGCACAAACCAACTGTAAGGAGTGGATTTGTTTACAACAGCTTTTCAGAACCTGATGCGACAGGAAGCTTAGCGGGGAAGGCCAGAGTTCAAAAGTTTTGGCTGACCTTTGCATTCGGATGTCTTTAGGGTCAGGGTGTTGAATGAAAGAAAGAGATGAAATGTAGCAATGGTTTGCCACATCACGCACACGCAGGGAAGGAAAGGGAGAAAAAATGGTGGGAACACCTCCCATGTTACCCAAGTGGTTCTCCTGTTGTAACAAACAATGAAGAGCAGAGAAGGCTAAGAGGAGATTTGATAGAAGTGTTTAAAATCATGTAGGATTTAGATAGAATAAATAAAGAGACACTGTTTCCAGTAACTGAAGGGTCGCTAACGAGAGGGCACAAATTTAAGGAGATTGCCAAAAGAACCAGAGGCAACATGAGAAAACTTTTATTTTTACATAATGCGTGGTTAGGATTTGGAATGCACTGCCTGATAGGGTGGTGGATACAGATTCAAACGTAGCCTTCAAAAGGGAATTGGATAAATACTTGAAGGAGAATAAATTGCAGTGATATGGGGAAAGAGCGAGGTGGTAACAGCTGGATTGCTCTTCAAAAGAACCACGGAGACTCGATGGGCTGAATGGCCTCCTTCTGTGCTGTACTATTCTATGATTCATTGCAAAATTCAAACTACGTTTGATTATCCCACACGCCCAACACAGCAGAAAGCATTGAGGTGGGGGAGGGCAATGGAATTTGCGAGAAATAAATATTTACAGTGAATTTTTTTTCGATACACAGAAGTAGCATCATTCTCTCTAAAACATCATTAGTTTGGATGCAGTACTACGTTTTCATCAGACATTCTGTTCCGTTACCAAAAGGTAAGTCACTCTGCGGTGAAGACCGTTGCTTCTTGTTTTGAAGAGGGCGATTAGTGAACTTGAAAGATTTTAAATCAAAAGTACTTCCCTTTTAAAAGAGTCAGATCAGACCAGGTCCCTGTCTATCATTTTTTTGCTGGAAAAAGCACGTGTGTTTATGTCAGGTAGGGATAGGGTCAGGCTTGGTTGTGTTCGCCTCCACAAATGAATAATCTTCTTGAACTTGCTGTCTAGGTTCACACATGAAGAGCGGACATTTGGGCAACGTACTGGATGGCTGCGGCACCTGTGGATTGGTATTCCAGGACGATGGAAGAAGGGAAAGGAGAGGCCAAATAGAATTATTCAACTTAATGATCTGTAGCGTAACTCTATTGTAAGCAGCTGTCTAATTCTCTATGAATGCACGGATAGTGTCATGGCATCAGTGCTGTACTGTTATTCAAGGTATTTAAACTTTACATAACTCTGCCATTCCTTTTAAAGATAATGGAGCAGAAACGGGTCGCACCTACTGCTGTTGAAGTGTTTTTTGCCGCCGCTGTGGATGAGGTGGCCTCTTTCGCGAAATTCAGCTCTTTGGCAATTTTTTTGGAGCGGGCCAGCAGCCAGTCATAATGGGGGCGGAAGTGCAGCGGTGAGCACTCTAGAGGGGCGGACGTGGAGGCGGGACCGAGTTCTCTGCCGCTGTCAGTCATCAACCTGCCGCTGATGACGTCATGACGTGCAGGTGTCACCACGTCGCTCCCCTTCACTTAAAGGGAGAGCCTTCGCCATTTTAAAACTTTGGCCCAAGAGGGGGTGCCAGGCTGTTTGTTGGCAGCCCGGCCGAACCCGGGGGCATCATTGTCGGCCCGACCTGGCAGTCGGCTGACAAAAAAAAACATGGCGGCTGCGACAGTGCGTCCTCTCCTTGACGGGCCGCCCAGCCATGCAGCACACACTGCAAACACAGTGCACTGACAGAAAAAGCTGTCAGGGGCACCACGTGGCGGGACGAAGATTTTTGCAGGTGAATTTCACTGGAGCTGCGGGAGATCGACGGTGCGCTCTCTGATGATGCACTTTGGAGGGGTCGGCAGCAGCGGGGCGGAAGTGGGAACCGCCGGAAAAAGCACCAAGGTGAATTTCGCTGGCGGCGACCATTCGACCCCAAATCGGCGGCCATTCGACTCCGCTTTCCGACAGTAAGAGGCCTTTTTGGGAGACTGAATTTTGGCCCCAACCTTTCTTGTCTCCTCAATTGCTAAATTGTGCCTGTGTTTTTTGGGCATGTAACCATCACAATGCAATTGCACACAAATGACTCACCAATCGTGTGAAGTGAAATCTTGTGTTATCTAAAGGCTTGCTCCAAATTATTTACCAGAACTGTATCATTATATGGATATGACTCAATTAAGGTAAGGGACTGATGGGCGTTAATTGATGCCAATCAAAGATTGCAGCTGTAAGCAAATAAAACCTCAACTTTTTTCCTGCTGTGAGTGTAATCGTAGTGTGCGTGCGTGCGTGAAGATGTTGGGCAGAAAAGGATCAGGCTCAGCTGTGATGTGCTCCACAGTTAAATAGCTACTCAAAATTTACTGTCGAGACTCCTTAATCAAGAATGGGCACAGGTAGCACAAGGCTGCCATGCTACTGAATGCCAGCAAGAGTCAACACTTTCAAATGAGAAGGATAAAAACATTGAAAATATAAGTGGGTATTTATTTACTTCATACAATTAAAAATATACCTGCGAGTTTGTTCTTTCCAGGAAAGCAGGTGATTCACAGGAGTATAACTGTTTATGGTATGTTTACGGCTGTAATTGCTATGAAATACTAACCCTTCCCTACCCTAAAACCTAGTGTATCCAGCCTGAGTTGTTGGGAACTCTGAGGCTATAGTTCTGAAATGTCCATAGTTGTGAAATGGTAATGCTGCTTAGATATGGTACAGATCTGGCTCTTCCCCAGGGGTCTTCTAGAATTAAAAACCGTTAATTATATAATTATAGAAAAAAAAGATTGATTTACACGTAACAAACAAATTAATATTTAATGGGGATAAATGCACTAAGAATTTTCTTTTGATTTTAGAGATGAAAAATTAGAGCCTGAAAATGACTACAGTAAAAGATTGACCACAATCTCATTTAGGATCAAAATGGAATAAAAAGTCTTTAAGTCAATCCTTCAATGTTCACACATACTTAAAAGGCTCAAGTAAACTTACTGTGCACGAAAGATTCTTTCGAAATCCGGCGATCCTGTAACTGATGGTGGAATAACTTTATACTTCACCCTGGCATTTCCTACTTGCTTGGCAAAATGCGCTGCACATACAAAAGAAAATGTAATTCATGGGCATTAATTAAACTTTTTTTTTTAAAAGAGTGCAGGTGGCATTCCAACTGTACAACCACAGGCCAACTGCAAGAAGATACATATGCTGGGAGCACACAGAGATTTAAATAAATTGTAAGGGGATACCAACCGACAAGTCACAGAATTCTCATAGCCTAATGTGTGCTCCTAGCAACTCTTGTTTATTAATTGACCCCACATTTAAACATCTGTACACACAGGGCAGTATTGTGGGTGATGATACTGTTGGAAGACAGTGCAATAGGCAGGAGAAGCAATGTATAAAGGATTCACTGCTGGTGTGTGTGGACTTTAGGACTCATGCAAAATATTGAAGTTCAGCTGCAGCAACTCTTCTGTTCCAGACATTAACATACACATTTGCTTCGGCACAAACTACTTTCAAGGTGCTGCTCTGGTCATGATTTTGTCAGGACTAACAGCAGAGCCAGATCGCTGCAGCGATGGACACCTGGTGTGCATGACCCTGAACTATACTGAACCCAGGAGCGAGAGGTTTTCTTTGAAGCTGCCAAGCAGGACTACAATACTCTTCATGGCCAAGGGCAGACTTTGTAGATATTGGAGCCACCAACAGTGACGAGCAGGACCATGCATTGCGAAGAATTCTCACCTGAACCAGCTTTTTTAATTTGTCGCTTGTTTGCTGAGAATGGATCAGGCATTAAATTTAATACCTTTTGCTTTCTTGATTGCAACTCTTTAATGTCATTTTGAAGTAAACTTCTGGAAATATTGTTGCTGCATAAAGCTTTCCATCTGTTTTGAGGATCAAAAGACCATAGAGTAAGAGAAAAGCTGAACTCTATTTAGTTGTTGTTTTAATGGGCCAGTGCACAGCCAAGGTAACTCACAAAATCATTAGCCTGAATAGCAAAGAGTTGAGTTCAACTGAGATAAATTGTTGTGTCCCAAATTAATAAAGCAATAGCAAAGGTGAAAATTTAGGATCTTCCTGGTCTGTATAGCTCAGTATCACACCAAGCATTTCTCCCTCCAATTTTCTCTCCCAAATGAGGTAACTCGCTCCATATCATAGGCAGCGGCAGCTCTCCCACACCGTTCCCAAACAGTCATGCTTTGTGTCTCAGGCTGCACCATGAATTTCGGCAGTCTAGGCAATGTCAGGGAGCCACAGGTAAGCCTGACCCTGTCCTCACCCAAGAACCACATATGTACACTTCAAGCAGAGGTCACTGAATAGCAAACAGAAGCAGCAATCCTGACTAAATATTCCCCTCTCTCTCCCAGGGTTGCTAAGCCTAATTATACTCACTCCCTCCGCTGCCCATGCTGAGATCAACTGATTCAGCACAAATAAGCGATTGAATCTACTGCCTTCCTGGCCACTACTAACTCAGCATCTTGGTAGGTGTGCATTTACCTACTGACCCATCCTACAAACAAACATTAAGCAGAGAGAAGTCCATATAATCTGTGTGGTCAATTGTGTTGTACAGTAGTGCACACAGCTATTAGCTCAAAGATTACTATTTAAGTAGTCCACTTAGGGCCTCTGGTGGTAAAAATATAGTATTGCAGCAATATGCCCCTGCTCAGAGCCTGACAAAAACGTTCGGACATTAAGTCCCAAACAACTATGCCAACACATGTGTTTTCACACTTTGCTCACAATTTTCTGCTTTGGATCTATTCACATTTCAGACAGCGTGTCCTGGACTTCCTGATTCAAACTTAAAGGGCTCAATTTTCTCCACTTATCTGCGCCATTTTTTTGACGTGCGCCGCTTTTTTTGACCTAGTTTAAAATATCCAAGTTTCCCCAAAGATTGTGCGTAACTCAATTAGTAACAAATTTTTTTAGTTTTTTTTTTGTGTCATTGGGGGCGTAACCTGCCACCCACGCCAATTCTGGCCATTTAAGCAAGTTTGGCCACCTCCGATTTACTCCAATTTTTCTTAGGATGGAGTATGTGACCACTCTGGAAAAACCTTCTGGGCAGTTAAGGAAATCGGCCCAGGTAAGAGAATCAGCACAGCAGATGCAGTTCCACAGACCGGACAGCAGCAGCAGAGAGGGAGAGAGTATGGGAGAGGAGAGAGGGGCAGAGGTCTTTTGGCCAGAGTTAGGTGCGGCAACCAACACCGGGAGGCCCTTCGGCCAGGGCTAGCAGCAATAACCGGCATAGGAAGGGAGAGGTTCTTCGGCCAAGGTGAGGTGCGGCACCGGGCACCGGGGAGGGGAGGGAGGCCTTTTGGCCAGGGTTAGGAGCGGCACTGGGCACGGGAGCTGGGGGGCGGGCGGGGGGATAGACTTTTGGCATAAACACTTTTAGGACCTGAAATTGGTCGTTGCGTAAGGTCCGTCCATTTCTCGGTGGTATGCCAGTGGTGCGTCGTTTCATACTGTCAGCATACCGCCGAGACCGAAGAGGACAAAATTGGTCACAATTTTTTCGGCGTTATGTCGGCGGTGTGCCAGCGGGCGGTATGTAATCTAGTCCTCGATCCAGATTAACTTTCTCTTCGATGGACGGTGCAGCACTGAACTGCGCATGCGCCATTTTTTCCCCCCGTTTTTTTTCACTGAAACGTTTCACTCACGATTTCAGGGGGTCAGGGGTCACTCGCGCATGCACAGTGACTTGAAGAGGAGCGAGAGAGTGAGAAGGAGCAGCAAGCTAGTCAACGGGCCGTCACTTTAAAAACACATTGCAGAGTTAAAAAATATTCATAACTAATAATTCTACAGTTTGAAGAATGCGAAGACATATTTTACAAAGCAAAAATCATAAGAACAGAAATATTATTGAAATGTAAAAAAAAATCAAAGTGCAGGAACATCGAGATGGTCGGGAGGTTGAGGCCGCCCGCCTTCGACGAGACGGAGTTACCTGCCCTTCTCGAGAATATCACAGTGAGGTGGTCGTGGAAAGCCCCCCACAAAGGAATACAACAGGATATGGGACGAGATTGGGGAGGCTGTGTCCTCCACAAGTACCATGGTATGCAGCAGGGAAAGGTACCGTAAGTGGTGGAACGACTTGGTGAGGGTAGCAAGTGTAAGTAATAATTTTAGTTATGCACCCCCCCATGTGCCATGTAAATGTAAATGTAGGTTCAGTGTCACACGGATGATGTTATTTATCTTAAGGTTTTGGTGATGTATTCGTGCTTTCAGACAATGACAAGAAGATTAACGCAGTGTTTTGTGTGTGTGTGTGTGTGTGTGTGAGAGACACTGTGTGTGTGTGTGTGACCCTGTGTATGTGTGTGTGTGTGTGTGAGACCCTGTGTGTGTGAGACCCTGTGTGTGTGTGTGTGTGAGAGACCCTGTGTGTGTGTGTGTGTGTGTGAGACCCTGTGTGTGTGTGTGTGTGTGTGTGTGTGAGAGACCCTGCGTGTGTGTGTGTGTGAGAGACCCTGTGTGTGTGTGAGAGACCCTGTGTGTGTGTGTGTGTGTGTGACCGTGCGTATGTGTGTGTGTGTGAGAGACCCTGTGTGTGTGTGTGTATGTGTGTGTGTGTGTGTGTGTGAGAGACCCTGTGTGTGTGTGTGTATGTGTGTGAGACCCTGTGTGTGTGTGAGAGACCCTGTGTGTGTGTGTGTGAGACCCTGTGTGTGTGTGAGAGACCCTGTGTGTGTGTGTGACCCTGCGTATATATGTGTGTGTGTGTGAGACCCTGTGTGTGTGTGACCGTGTGTGTGTGAGAGACCCTGTGTGTGTGTGTGAGAGACCCTGTGTGTGTGTGTGTGTGTGTGTGAGAGAGACCCTGCATGTGTGTGTGTGTGAGACCCTGTGTGTGTGTGTGTGTGTGTGACCCTGCGTATGTGTGTGTGTGTGAGACCGTGTGTGTGTGTGTGTGACCCTGCGTATGTGTGTGTGAGACCCTGTGTGTGTGACCCTGCGTATGTGTGTGTGAGACCCTGTGTGTGTGTGTGTGTGTGTGTGAGAGAGAGACCCTGCGTGTGTGTGAGACCCTGTGTGTGTGTGACCCTGCGTATGTGTGTGTGTGTGTGTGTGTGTGTGAGACCCTGTGTGTGTGTGTGACCCTGCGTATGTGTGTGAGACCCTGTGTGTGTGTGTGACCCTGCGTATGTGTGTGTGAGACCCTGTGTGTGTGTGTGAGACCCTGTGTGTGTGTGTGTTTGTGTGTGTGTGTGACCCTGTGTGTCTGCGATGTTAAATGGATTGAAGGTTTTTACTTTGATTTACTTTACTTTCTGCAGAAAAAGATATCTGCAATAGCAGCCGATCAGCGGCGTATGGGGGGAGAACCCACAACCCAGGAGCCTCTGAGTGACATCGCGATCCGTGCCCTGTCCCTAGTTGGGGATAGCAACCGTGCCACCATTGGTGTTGACCCACTTGCACAAGATGGTCTGTTGAATACAATCCAGTCTGCGTTGCGGTCCTCTCATGTGTAATGTTGGCCTGATGTAATATAAGTTTATTGCACTGTAATGTTGGCCTCATGTGATGTACTGCAATGTTGGGGGCATGTAACGCAATGCATATATGTATTGTCTGTCTGCGATATGTAATGCAGTGCTGCAGCAGTGGTGGACATTTAAGTAAGACTGCGATAAGTCACTGTACTAGGTACTCATGTAACCATGACCCCTCCCCTGGTGCCAAGCATTTTAAAATATTGTTTTGTATTTCCAGTCTCGGATGATTAGACCACACCGACACAGATGACAGACCCAATGCCTCCATCTCTGGCATCACCCAGCCCTCTCACGACTTCACCACTGGCAGAAGTGAGGAAGATGAAGAGGAACAGGAAGAGGAAGAACTGCTGATCATACAGCCAGTGGAGGTGTAGGTGTAGTTGGAGACGGAGGAGGATACACCAGCTCCATGTGGGGCAGCTGGAACATCCTCCACCACCGAGTCTGTATTCAGGAGATTCCCCCATGATTCCTCTGATTCTGCCGGACCAAGGCGTGCGCAGCAAGGCACCCCCAGTGTTATAGTGCCTTTGCTGCAGCGACGGAGGTTGGTGCAGCAAAGGTCGGTTGCTGTAGGCGTGTACCAGGACATAGTGTGCCTGTCACAGGCCAGTGTCGACATAAGTCGAGAGCTGCTCAAGACCATGACTACAATAGCTGCAAACATCACGGCTCTATCAGAGCAGCAGTTGGAGGATATGTCGCGTATGATCGCGGTGGAGCGAACTGCTGATTCCGTCGAAGCTATGCAGCAATCGACGGGATCGGGACATGGCACGGAAGCCCCCTAGCCATAGTAGTCAGGTCGACAGCACCGGAGGGTGGAGAGCTGACATCATCTTCCAGCCCTGAAGCTGCACCTTCCACATCACGAGCTTCTCCTGAGACCCCGCGTTTGTAATGTCTGACCCCCAACAACAGCACTCTGGGTGTGGTGCTGCATGCCGGCTTGATATCAGCATGGGGAGGTCCAGGCTCAGGGCCACTGGGAAAGGGAAGGGTGGGAGTAAGAAGGGGGGAGGGGGGAATAGTCCCAAGGTGTAGCACGTGGTCGAGGATGGGGCCGAGGACAGTAAAGGGTCTTTTTGTTGTACTTGTTCATTGAATAATTGAAGTTTGATTTGCAAAAGTTTATTAAAGTTATAAAAGTTTTGTTAAAGTTGTTACGGTTGATTTATAGTTATAAGTTTTACAAAGTTTTTAAATTGTTGTATATTTTTGAGATTTTTACATAAACGTTTGAATTGAATTTAAGTACTCTTGTACAGTGTCAAACTTTTGGGGTAACAGTCATCAGGGTCCCAAAACGCAGCTCTCCACATTCAAGCAAAGTGTTCATTTATGAGCTGCTGACATAATTTTGCAGTGGCATACGCTCTGCATGCCCTTCGCTGTGGTGTTGGGGGGGGGGGGGGGGGCTGTGGTGCCATGGGTTCATCTGGAAGCTCCTCGTCATCCTCCTGCCCCTTATTTTCCTCTTCTTCCTCCTCTGTCCCCTGCACTCTTTCCTCGGGTGGTCCCGCAGTCCCCTGTGACAATTCCTATCCCCACCTGATTGCTAAATTATGCAACATGCAGCACACCACTGTGAACTGAACAACCTGCTCAGGGTAGTATTGCAGCCTGCCTCCCGAGTGGTCCAAGCATCAAAAGCACTGCTTCAGCACTCCAATTGCCTTTTTACTAATATTAATATGGCTATATGGCTCTTATGTCATTGCTCGGCTTATGTCTGAGGGTTCCGCAGAGGGTCAAGAACCAGGTGGTGAGACCGTACCCTTTGACCCCAGCACCCAGCATTTACCTTGTGGTTCAGACTTCAACAGGTCAGACACAGTGCTCTCATGCGAGATTTGCGCATCATGGGTGCTCCCTGGAAAGTTGGCATTCACTGCCATCATGCGTTGCGTATGGTTGCATACGAGCTGCACGTTGAGGGAGTGGAATCCCTTACGGTTTAGGTACACCTCCGCCTCCTGTAATGGTGCTCGCAGAGCAATATGGGTACAGTCAACAGCACCCTGGGGAAGCTGGCAATGTGTGCAAAACCCAAAGCCCTCTCACTATGTGCCTCCCTGCTCACTGGGAAGTTTATAAATTCCATCCGGCGTGTATACAGTGTCGAATGCAGCGATGAGTAGCGTGCTGAGAAATACAGCATATGTCCCCAGCTGATGTCTGAAAAGAGCCACATGCATAAAAGGAAAGTGCTGCAGTCACCTTCTCTCGATAGAGAGTGCAGTAATGTTGGTGGTACTGGGCTGCAGGTCTGCTTTAATGAGCTGTCAAATCTCAGCGATGACCTCTTTTTGGAAGCACAGCCTTTGACACACTGTCGATCGGGCAGGTCCAAGTATGAGCACTTCTCCCTGAAAATCCTTTATGGGTAAGGCCTCCTCCCCCTCATCAGTCTGTGACCTCCTCCATTACCCTTATAACTCTGCTCAATAAACCTTCTCACATCTGGTTCCTCCATTAGACAGGTTGTCAGCAATACAGGCTGAGATAGTACAAGCCCCATTCTTTTTAAATTTCCACAATATTTTTCGATGAAAAAAATATAACGAAAATGCCTTCTATCTTAATAAGTTACTCAGTAACAATAAAAATACCTTTTCCACTCTAAATTGCACTGTAAAGTCACTATTTATCTCAGAAATACAGAGGTGCTGCTTTAGTTGACAGGTCCCGATTAAATAATGGCGGCTCCATGCACTCCGCCCATTCCCGCCTTAACATCGCGTAAAACCACCTTTTCCAGAACGGTACGCAGCTCCGGCAGTATGTCGGCGGTATGCAATGAAAATCGGAATTTTTGGGCGGTCCGTGGGCGGTCCTGCATGGTGGATGGTGTGCATACCGCTCGACGGTATGTCATTGATGAACATTCCGCCGAGCAGTATGTTGGCAGTATGTAGGTGTTTTTTTGACCAAAATCGCATTTTTGGGCAGTATGCGGGCGGTATGTCGACCAATTTCGGGCCCTAATAATTTAATGCTGGAATGCTGCTGCAACGTGCAAGGTGTTTGTGCAGTTTGCTGTGAGCTGGCCAGAATGTGTTGTATGTTTCACTTTCCAGCCTCGGCCTGTAATGTGTCCCTCGTTACCCTGGCAACCCGATCTTTTTGGCACAGATCTTAGGCTCCACCCCCAAAGCTGAAGGACAGGCTATGCGGCGCCAAAATGAACAATTCAAACGGGGAAAGTTGGATGATTTTTTTTGCCGTAGTTGGGCCCCAAAAAAATGGGCGTAACTCTTCAAGTACGCCAAAAAATGGCTTAGTGGAAAATTGAGCCCATTACATGGATGTTTTATGGTTTCATTAAAAGGAGGAAAGTGATGTTGCACTATAAAAGGTTAAACAAAATTCATTGTTTGATTTCAGAGTTCTACAACACATTAGTTTCTATCAAAATCCGATCAAATTTCCACTTTTGGCGACCCCATATTGCAGAATCTGTTTTGCCTTGTTTTCTAATTTGAAGTGTTTCAAGTTATCCACAGCTACCCTGAACTGTCAAAGACAAAGTATTTATACCAAGCTCAGATGTCAATCAGCATATGACTCGGTAACGTACCTTCACGAGCGTCTCTCTCTCCATATTTGTTTCCTGACACTCTGTGTTTTTTTTTGTTACCTACTGTTTGTCTCTATTTTTTTTTAAGAGGTATGTTATGCATTTGGCATCAACATGTTGGATACAGCCTGATGTCACCAGAAATAGTCCAATTATATTGATGACTGAAATTTATGCCATTAGTGACTCAGTGGCATAAAGGACTGCCCAATAAGCTACAGGGTGATACAAACCAGTGCAACCGAGCTATGCAGATGAGGAAAGTTCAAGGTTTGATCCCTGTGTGTTGCTGACTCCAGCCAGAGCACTGGTGGGGTACTACAGGCTAGGGAGCAAGAGGGGGCGGAAAGGGCAGGACTGGAAAACTCTTGATCATTATGCAGTAACCCATGCTAGAAAAGTACCCTTAAAGTCAGCGTTTGAGGACAGGGTGGATTGTAATGTGATGCCCTTCACAGTTGAATAGTAGCCATCTGGGCTCACTCACAAAGAATAGCTCCTTGGATGAGGTACATGGAGGGATGTTTGTATTGTATGACTGTACCATGAGTCCCAACTTCGAAAAGGAAAGGGGTGAAGTGGGGGGAAAGAATTCTAAATTAATTAGTATATTAACAACACTGCACATTAACTTTGATAACACATGACACTTTAGTATAATGTCACAAAGGTTTCATCTCAGCTAAATCTACTCACATTATTTACTATTTGAGTTTACAGCAAAATACTAGCAGCAACTATAAAAAAAAGCAATTCATTCAGATTGCATTGCAGTGTTGATCTGGGTTGTGAGGGTCTCTCTAGGCTGAGAGAACAAATTTTTACATAATAGTAGAGGGAAATCCCAAACATTAACATGATAATGTTGCTAGCTAAAATACTGGAGCAACCATCAAAAATAAATTGATATTTTTGGCATTAAAAGAATTTAATGGTTCACATTGAATTTGCACTGAAGTGATTTGTGAACAATTGTTGTGCGAGAGTGTTCAATCTCAGTTTTTTCAGGAGGAGCTAGTCAGTGCTGGGGAAATCAAACATTTCATCGGCATTAGCGTCCCCTAGACACTGGTCAGATTGGACTAAACCTCGTTCTAATTTACCCCATCAACATAGAATATTACGTCCTACCCTAGCATGTGACTATGCAACCATAGTGGAGTCTTTCCCAAGTTTCAAGTAGTGTGGACTTATGGAAGGTTTTATGGCATGAATTCAGTAGGAACTAGACAATTGTCCAAGTAAGGAGCTCAATTTTCCCCAGATATCTGCACCATTTTTTTTGCCGCACGCTGCTTTTTTTGGCCTAAATTAAAATATCCAAGTTTCCCCAAAGTTTCTGCACCAGCGTAACTCAGTTAGTCAGGATTTTTTTTAGGTTAGTATTTGTTTGCGTCAGTCTGCGCCAGTTTTTCAGATTTATGCAAGTTTGGCCAACTTACATTTTTCCCGGGACGGCGTATGTGACCACTCCCAAAAAACCTTCTGGGCACTTAAGAAAAACCAGCGCACATTAAAAAAATCGGCGCAGAAAGACGTCATTGTTTTTATGTGAAGTGTTGGAGGGAGTCAAGAAGACATTAAATATGCATCATGAAGCTTAATTTTTTTCAAACTTAAAATGGAGAAAATGGAAGTCTAATGCAATTCTTTAATTTTAGATTTTTTTTCCCCAAAGTGCCATGCCACCACCGAACATCTCCTCACCAGGCTCGAGGGTCGGAGCGTTGGCCGGCAGAATTGCTCCCTTGCCCGGACACATGGGCTCGGCTTCAAAAGAAGCCCGGGGGGTAGGGGGGTGGAAGCTGAACTGAAGGCATGAGAAGCCTTACACAATGCAGCAGCTTCAAAAGAAGCCTGTGAGGGTTGGGGGGGTGGGGGGAGGGGGGCGGTTCGCTGATCCCGTGTCCAGGCAAGGGAATGATTCTGCCGGCTGACCCTCGAGCTTGGTGAGGAGACGTTCAGTCGGTGATAGAGTGGCACTTTGAAAAAAATCTCAAATTAAAGAATTGCGTTAGACTTCATTGCCCCAAATATCCTCATTTGAATGCTTAACTTCCTGTTCTAAGCAAGCCTATTGCATGTGTGCAGACCAGGGTGTGGTCCATACGAAGGTGTTGACCTTGGGGGAAGAGAGAGAGCAGAGAAGCTTTATCTCCTTGTCCTGCTGTTTTGAGTTTCTTGCAAAGGTACAATTTAATTATGGGGGCAATATTGATAATGTCATACCTCGTGCAAGCCTTCTGCATGATGGTGCTGCGGAGGAGACAATTGATTCGACGTCATCGCATGAGGAACCTCAGAGCTCGTAGGATGATGGGCAGGAGGCGATACCCACGTCGGGTATATCGAGACAGGCATTCATACCTGCACCTGAATGATGCAGACTGTGTGAGAAGGCTGCATTTCCGCAAAGAAGTTGTAACCGGGATCTGTGAGTTAGTAAAAGCAGACCTGAACCCTAGAAGCGTCAGGAGGACTGCTTGGTCAGTTGAAGTGAAGGTTACAGTTGCACTTTCATTCTATGCATCTGCATCATTTCAGGCCACAACTGGGGATGTGTGCGCCATTTCTCAACATGCAACACATATCTGCATTTGGCGGGTGACTGCTGCACTATATATCTGGAGGAATGATTACATAAAGTTCCCCATGACCGCTCAGGAAATGCGTGAAAGGGCTGTGGGCTTCTCCAGGTTTGCTGGCTTCCCAAAGGTACAGGGCTGCATTGATTGTACCCACATCGCCTTGTGAGCATCTTTGGAGGATTCTGAGATATACAGGAACAGAAAAGACTTCCACTCCGTAAAGCAGCTCATGTGTAACGACATGCATCACATCATGTCAGTTGATGCGAGATACCCTGGGAGCAGCCATGATGCGTTCATCCTATGTGAGAGCGCTATATCTGCCATGTTTCATCAGCAGCCAGAAGGGCAGAGATGGCTGCTGGGAGACAAAGGGTACGACCTCGCCACCTGGCTCATGATGCCTCTACGCATAACCCGGACGGAAGCTGACCAGGAATACAACATGTCGCACATGGTGACGCGCAGCATAATAGAGAGGACCATTGGCATCTTGAAGTAGCGTTTCCAATGCCTGGACCAGCGATTCCAATACCTACTTGCAATACGCCCCTGAGATTGTCGTTCTGTTGTGTGCTACATAACTTAGCCATCATGAGGCAGCAGTAGCTGGTAGTAGAAGACCCACCTGAGGTGAGAGTGGCTGATGATGATGAGGAAGATGCAGATGACGACGAGGAGGAGGAGGACGAGGAAGCCATGCAACTACCTGAACTCGGAGCACGACGGCAGTGGAGGGCGGGCCATCGTGCCCCTTTAGCGATTGCTCGAGCTTAGCGCCAGCAGCTCATCCGTGAAAGCTTTGCTGCCTGAAGGCTCAGCGGCAACTATTCCAAATGGACCATGGTTACTGTTTGGACCTGTTCCGTAATGTATTGTATTAATGGAACAAATAATGGAAATGATTCAGTTATAATTTAAAATATATTTTATTCAAAAGTTTAACACTTGATTGTACTTAACTGAAGTAAAAATATTCTTGTATCAAACTTTAAAGTTTTCAGTTAAGATCACTTACAAATTTTTAAACTTGTAAATTTACATAACTTACAAAAAACTTTTATTTTGAGAACAGTTACAACAGCAACAACAACAGCAACAGCAAAGAAAGGCTTCACCCACCTCTCCTTCACCTTATCCTAAGACGGTCTGCTGTGCTTGGTTTTGTTGACTCCACCCCTCCCCACATTTCTCAGGTTGGTACCAAGTTTATTCTTTTGAGCATCTCAGGTAATGCGCACTTCTTGAAGGGGGGCGGGGCAGGTGGTAATGTGGAAGGCCCGGCTTGGGCCTCTTCAGAGGCTAGTCTGGGAATTGGAGTGGGAGTGGCAGTTGATTCCGTCAATGGCCGCGGGGTCTGGGAGTGTTCCCTTATTGTAGCAGCTAACTCTGGCATTCCCTCCCTCATGTGCCATGACAGTGTCTCAACTACCTGCAACATTCCCTCCCTCATATTCGCCGACAGTGCATCAGCTACCTGCAACGTTCCCTCCCTCATGTTCACCAACAGTGTCTCAACTACCTGCAACATTCCCTCTCTCGTGCCCAGACAGTGTTCCCATTTCTCATGAGAGTGTTGTTACTTCTCCCAACAGTCCTGATACCTCATCACCCAGCCCACTGATGGTGTCCAGGAGTGATCGCGTAAGATCAATGCTCTCCGCACTCACTGACATCATCTGAACCACATCTGTCAGATCCTGCACCTTAGGAGAGCGCTGTCGAGCTCTCCTTCTCCTCCTCACCCTGGGTGTGGCTCACTGCATCCTACTGGGAGCCGCAGTCTCAGGCGGTGGAATCTCCAGCCTCGGACTGTGAGAAACCATGAAATGTCCCAATACTCGTATAACTCAGGAAAGGGCCTGGCACCTCGATGGGCGCCACCTGCACCTCCCCCTGCCTCTCACCCCCAAGCCCTTGGTCTAAAAGATGGGATTTGAAGATGTTCTCCTCTTCAGGCTCATCCTCATCTGAATCTTCTTCTGCGTCGGCTTCAGCCTGGTCAGGGTTGGCCTCAAGTTCTGCAAAATATAACAGAACAGACAAATGGTTAGCAGCAGAGAAGGGGGCAGGTGGCATGAGTAGGCTCACACAGCGCAAACAGCAGGTGCATTTGAAGGACCACGATGAATGATAGCACATTGCATCAACCGAAGCGTAGCTGATGGAGACATCCCCATGAACCAATGTATGGCTAGCCCACGCAGTACTTAACATTTAGCAAAGCCAGACTGTAATTTGCAGGACTTGCCCTCCCCCTCGAGTGTGGGCCCAGCTTGTGCAGTGGTGGTTGCTTTTCTCCAGGCAGGACCCATCAAAACAGCGACCCTCTCTTCCAAGGGTGTCAGTGGGTGCAGATTTGCCAGGCCTCCTTCTGTTTGAGTTCTTTCCCTTTTGTTGTGTGCCACCTTCCTCTGCAAAGATGAAAATATAACTTTTGAGAGAGGGTGTCTTTCTGCTGGGTGGGACATATACAGATGGTCACATTTACAATTGCAATCCCAGTGAATAAATGGAAAATATTACTTACACTAACTACTTGACCAAGGTCCTGACACTTCTTTTTGCACTGGCCTCCAGACATCAGGGTGGTCACCATTGCACAGTAATCTTCTGCAAGTTGGTTCCAGCGTTTCTTCATTTCTTTTGGTGAAACTTTTGTGTGACCTCTGCTGGTGTACAGCTCGTGCCATCTGACCTCAATTGTCTGCACTTCATCCTGTGAGAAATTTTTGGTCCTTGAGCCACATTGCATATTTTATTGCAGCTCCGATTTTTCCACTGAGAATTAAAGTTCTCACACACAACTGGCTTTTTAAAAAAGGCCGAATGCAGACCGGGAGCTGTACTGGGCATGCGCGCCCATAGCAATCACGTAAAAAACGTCTTTTTTTTCCCCGCATGTGCGGAAAGGGGGGGTTGGGGGAGGGAATCGTTTTTTTGCCGCAGATATTAGGCTCCACCCCCTGAAGCAAAAGGACAGACTGCGCGCCGCCAATTTCAAAAAATAGAACGGGGAAACTTGCTAGATATTTTTGGGGAGTAGTCGGGGCCAAAAAAAAGGCATAACTCTTGCAGTACGCCAAAGAAAGGCATTGGGGAAAATTAAGCCCAAGGTTATGAAACTGCATTACATTGAACCACAGAGTGAAGATAATGGGATCGCTGCTCCAAATTGCTCACACAGGGAGTCCCCAATCTCCGATGAGGTGCCAAGTAGTAGCTTGGCATTTCCCGTACAAAGAGGGGGAAAAAGTCAGAGAGAGAATTACACTAGGCTGCTCTCCAACACTAGTAATAAAGCAACATAGGCAGCAGTCTGAAAACAAGCCTCTGGTTAAAAAGCGACAGCAGAGGACAACAATTAAAATGCCTTCGAAGAATGTCATAGTTGACACCGTAATACTCAACACATTAAACTGCAGAATATTAGGATACGTATCAATTCAGTCATCCCTGCTAAATGGAAATCCCAATCCCAGGTATGTCACTGTGGGAAGAAACTGGCTGGAGATCAGGGGCTACAGAAGATGAGAAAAATAAAATAAAACAGGAATTACCTTAGTCCACTCTTGTCTGTGCTCTTAGTGGCTGGCCAATGTCTCAACCATTCTACATCTAACAAAAAAAAACCTTTGCATTCTGCATTGCGACAAGGCAGAAGGGAAACATTCAAGCACAAGGAAGAGGCAAGAGGCTGATACCTTGCATCAAAAATCTAACTTATGAGGAAATAATGGAGAAATTGGGGATCTTACAGTCTTGAAAGATGGCAAGAGAGGAGATCTTAAATAATATGACAATAAATTTCATAGATAAGGTTAATCCACAGCACTACTTCCAAGTATACCAGTGTACTAGGCCAAGGAATTAAGCTAAAATGTGTGAAAGGAGAATTTACGCCAGATGTGAGGAAGACCTTCCTCATTCAAAGAGTGAGTACACTTAGTATGGTCTGTCAACCGAGGAGATGTAAACAAGTTCATTCAAGAGACAGTTAAAGATCGTGATCAGAGAAATTTATTTTTTTTTCTGAATGGATGAGCTAAAATGGACTGATGTTTTCCATCATCCGTATTGATCTTGTAATCATTACCTGCTCCCACCAAGCAAGTCAGCCCCACTGTGCCGACCATAGAAACATAGAAATTTACAGCGCAGAAGGGGGCCATTTCGGCCCATCGTGTCCGCGCCGGCCGACAAAGAGCCGCACGACCCTCGGTCAGCAGCCCTGAAGGTTACATATAAACCTATGAACAATGAACAATGGTGGAAAGGTAAAGAGCATCCAGCCCAACCAGTCCACCCCACTCAACTGCGACACCCCATGCACCACAACATTCTACACTCATCGGGAGCCATGTGATCTCCTGGGAGAGGCAAAAAAAATAGGCAAGAAAAGATAAAAAATAACTGGGAAAATTCCTCTCCGACTCATCCAGGCGATCGAAACTAGTCCAGGAGATCACCCTGCCTGTATTTGATTCCCTGCCGTACTTACCACTGTATATATGTGGCAGCCAACAAGAGGTTATCCAGTCTAATCCCAATTACTAGTTCTAGGTCCATTACACTGCAGGTTACGGCACTTCAAGTGCCCATCCAAGCACCTTTCAAATGTGGTGAACGTTTCTGCATCCACCATCCTTCCAGGCAGTGAGTTCCAGACACCTACAACCCTCTGCGTGAAAAAGCTTCCCCTCAAATCCCCTCTGAACCTTCCACCAACCACCTTAAAACTATTCACCCTCCACCAAGGGAAATAGGCCCTTGCTATCCACTTTATTCAGACCCCTCAGAATTTTATACACCTCAATGAGGTCTTCTCTCAGCCTCCTCTGTTCCAATGAGAACAAACCCAGCCTATCCAATCTATCCTCATAGCTTAGATTCCCCATTCCAGGCAGTATCCTAGTAAATCTCCTCTGCACCCTCTCTAGTGCAATCACGTTCTTCCTATAATACAGCGGCCAGAACTGCACGCAGTATTCCAGCTGTGGCCTAACCAGAGTATTATACAATTTAAGCCTAACCTCCCTGCTCTTGTATTCTATGCCTCAGCCAATAAAGGCAAGCATTCCATATGCCTTCTTAACAACCTTATCCACCTGGCCTGCTACTTTCATGGCCGACCGTTTAATGTGTATAACCTTTCCTTATTAGCCCTCCCCAAGTGCATCACCTCACACTTCTCCGAATTAAATTTCATTTGCCTCTGTTCTGCCCACCTGACTAGCAGATTGATATCCTCCTGCAGCGCATGACTTTCCTCTTCATTATCAACCACGCAGCCAATTTTAGTGTCATCTGCAAACTTCTTAATCATACTCCCTATATTCAAATCTAGATCATTGATGTATACCACAAAAAGCAAGGGACCCAGTACTGAGTCCTGCAGAACCCCACTGGAAACATCCAGTCACAAAAACATCCATCAACCATTACCCTTTGCTTCCTATCTCTAAGTCAATTTTGGATCCAACTTGCCACTTTGCCCTGGATCCCATGGGCTTTAACCTTCATGACCAGTCAACCATGTGGGACCTGATCAAAAGCCTTGCTAAAGTCCATATATACTACATTGTATGCACTACCTCATCGACCCTCTTGGTTCCCTCCTCAAAAAATTCAGATTAGTCAAACACAATCTCCCCTTAACAAATCCGTGCTGACTGTCCCTAATTAATCCTTGCCTTTCTAAATGTAGATTTATCCTGTCTTTCAGGGTTTTTTCCAATAATTTTCCCACCACTGAGGTTAGGCTGACAGGCCTGTAATTACTCAGCCTATCCCTTTCTCCCTTCTTAAACAAGGGTAGCACATTAGCAGTCCTCCGGCACCATGCCCAAATCCAAAGAGGACTGGAAAATGATGGTCAGGGCCTCTGCTATTTCCTCTTTTGCTTCGCTCAACAGCCTGGGATGCATTTCATCTAAACCTGGGGACTTACCTACTTTCAAAGTTGCTAAACCCCTTAATACCCCCTCTCTCACTATGTTTATTTCATCCAGAATTTCACACTCCTCCTCGATAGCAGTATCTGCATTGCCCTTTTCCTTTGTGAAAACAGACGCAAAGTATTCATTAAGAACCAAACCAACATCTTCCGCCTCGACACAGAGATTACCCTCATGGTCTCTCATGTGTTGAGGCCAAGTGCTGTGCCAGATGAAATCAGCTAACGCAGTATAGATCTGAATTTAAATTAGGGTGTCTGGTCCAAATGGCTCAGCTACTGTCAGAATAAATTTTCTGAGGCAACAAGGGAGCCTAAAACATTTATTTCAACATAAGTGGTCCCATTGAAGGAACTCCCCTTGGAGCAGTTACTGAGCCCAAAAACATGAAGGTGGTGGATGGCCATTAACGTGGAAAATTTCTCCAATCATTTAATTTCTACCATGGATACTATTTCAGCTCCCTCCTAATTTTGGTCTGAGTATTTTCTTCAGGCAGTTCCCAAACGGCAATTTCAATCGTTAAACAAAAACATGCAAGCCAAAATTTTTTTTAGCAAAACAAGTATGGAAAACCTCACAGAAATTGAAGAAAGATATTAAAGTTAAAAATTCTTTGAAGTAGTTTGACTTTCAAAAGATGGCAACTCCCTGGTGGCGACACTCTAATGCAGGTTAAAAAGTAGATAGATCACGCTTAGTGCACTGGTGTGACCACCTAGCAGGGGACGATATCAAAGTAACCTGCTTTACAGTATTCCCTCTCAATTACTAAACATTTTCACTTCAATACTAAGACACCAAGACACAAGTACTAAGACACCAAACTTAAAACAAAATAAAATGTCATTTGTAGGCTCATATCCCACCAAAACCTTTCCAGTTAAAAAAGATATACCCTGTAATGGCATTTAGGGAAGTGGGGGCCTGGAACTCACTGCCTGAAAAGGTGGTAGAGGCTGAAACCCCCACCACATTTAAAAAGTATTGTACTTGGATATGCACTTGAAGTGTCATGATCTATAACATAACAACTTATATTTATATAGCGTCTTTAACGAAGTAAAACATCCCACGGTGCTTCACAAGAGTATTATAAGACAGAAATTTGACATTGAGCCACACAAGAAGAAATTATGACAGATAACCAAAAGCTTGGGCAAAGAGATAGGTTTTAAAGGAGTGTCTTAAAGGTCAAGGAGAGGTAAAGAGGCGGAGAGGTTTATAGAGAGGGTTCCAGAGCTTAGGGCCTAGGCAGCTTAAGGCAGAGCCACCGATGTTTGAGCGGTTATAAACAGGGATGCTCAAGAGGGCAGAATTTGAGAAGTGCTGATATCTCGGGGTTGTGAGGCTGAAGGAGTTTACAGGGATAGGGAGGGATTTGAAAACAAGGATAAGAATGTTAAAATTGAGGCATTGCTTAACCGAGAGCCAATGTAGGTTGGCGAGCATAGGGGTGATGGGTGAATGGGACTTTGTGAGAGTTAGGACATGGGTAGCCGAGTTTTGGATGACTTCAAGCTTACGTAGGGTAGAAGGCGAGAGGCCAGACAGGAGTGCGTTGGAATAGTCAAGTCTAGAGGTAACAAAGGCATGGATGAGGGTTTCAGCAGCAGATGAGCTGAGGCAGGGATGGAGATGAGCAATGTTACGGAGTTGGAAATAGACAGTCTGAGTTATGCTGCGGATAGGTGATCGGAAGCTCATCTCAGGGTCAAATGTGACACCAAGATTGCGAACAGTGTGGTTATGGACCAAGAGTGGGAAAGTGGGATTAGGCTGGATAGCTATTTTTCAGCCAGCACAGGCAGATGGGCCGTATGGGCTCCTTCTCTGCCGTAAATTTCCAAGATCCGATTCTGCAATTTCCATTTTTTTTTAAAAACAAGCCTGCTAGTAGCAGCAGAGTGGGGAAATCTGTGGCTAAACAAAGACAAGACTTCTTTCTTATCCCACCGAAATGTCTTCAGCTACTCCTTAGGGAAAGTGGTGCAAGTTCTTCCCCCTCCCACCCCCAAAAAAGAGTGATTTTACAAACCAGATGGCATAGAGGTAAGATTCATCCAATATCCGATACTACACTGGATGCATTTTATTTCCGTCATTTCATCCTCATTTACTGAATTTTTCCTATTCTTGGCTCAGCTACTAAGTGGAGATTTGTTCTACTCAAGGTGGAGAGGCAGCACGAGGATGATTGCAGCATTCCATTGGACCAGAAAGACATCTACTGACAGCTGCTGGATCAGGAAATCAATAAGCCAGACCATCCCGTTTCCTTGCTGAAGGAAGATCTATAGTCAGAGTGTAATAGCACTGAGGGAAAGTGAGGGGTTAGAAATGGAGTTTTGGATCTGTGAGCCAAAGTTACTATCTCGGAGCTACACAGACCGGAATGTCCCAGGTTCTGCACTGAGTTAGCCGATTTCAGGCAGGATAGAGTCATACAGCACAAAAGGAGGCCACTCGGCCCATGTCAATGTTGACTCTTTGAAAGAGCTCTCCAACTAGACTCCCCTGCTCTTTCCCCATGTTCTAAGTTTTTTCTTTTAAAGTATATATCCAATTCCAATTTGCCTCCACTACCCTTTCAGGCAGTGCATTCCAGATCATAACAACTCATTGCATTAAAAAAATTTCTCCACATCTCTCTGCATTTATTTTTAATCAATTACCCTAAAACATATCCTCTGGGAACCTACCATCCCGCCAATGGAAGCTGTTTCTCCCTATTTATCAAAATCCCGTAGCATTTTGAAAAACTCGATCAAATTTCCCCTTAATCATCTCTGCTCTAAGGAGAACTATCCCAGCTTCTCCAGTCTCTGCACATAACTGAAGTTCCTCATCCCTAGTACCATTCTATTAAACAAATAAAAAACTAAACTCAACAATCCTGTTATACGAGATATCAAGATTAAGTGAGGACAGTGAGACTACCCGGATACTGGTCCTAAAATTATGGCCTTGCTGAGTCTTTACGAAGTGCGGGCGGACTTGGTAAGGCCTTGCAAAAACAGGTTTTCGGGGCGCGATGCGTATGCGCCGAAAACTGGCTTTTCTGATCTGTCAAGATCTCTCTTGATAGATCCTCTGCATAAAAGGGAAGTCTTGCTACAGCTATATAAGGTATTGGTGAGGCCACACCTGGAATACTGCGTGCAATTTTGGTTTCCATATTTACGAAAGGATATACTTGCAGTGGAGGCTGTTCAGAGAAGGTTCACTAGGTTGATTCCGGAGATGAGGGAGTTGACATGAGGAAAGGTTGAGTAGGTTGGGTCTCTACTCATTGGAGTTCAGAAGAATGAGAGGTGATCTTATCGAAATGTATAAGATTATGAGGGGGCTTGACAAGGTGGATGCAGAGAGGATGTTTCCACTGATGAGGGAGACTGGAACTAGAGGGCATGATCTTAGAATAAGGGGCTGCCCATTTAAAACTGAGATGAGGAGAAATCTCATCTCTGAGGGTTGTAAATCGGTGGAATTCGCTGCCTCAGAGAGCTGTGGAAGCTGGGACATTGAATAAATTTAAGACAGAAATAGACAGTTTCTTAAACGATAAAGGGATAAGGGGTTATGGGGAGCGGGCAGGGAAGTGGACCTGAGTCCATGATCAGATCAGCCATGATTTTATTGAATGGTGGAGCAGGCTCAAAGGGCCGTATAGCCTACTCCTGCTCCTATTTCTTATGTTCTTATTATTCCCAGAAGGACATTCACGTGGGAGAGATTGGGCTATTTGCCCAACTCATGCCAGCAAAAGTCCTTCAAACTTTTACATCTGGTGAAAGCAGGTGCATAGCCTACTTTTGCCAGCATAAGTGTTTTAAAACATATAAAAATTTAATTTAAATACACATTTTTACAGTAAAAACCATGTTCATTAAGGTGTTTATTTTTCACTGTTAAAACACATTAAAAAAATTCCAAAAAGTATAGATTTTTTTCTAAAACATTTAATTTTAAATAATATGAGGTGTTTTATTTATTTATTATGCTGTGTTTGGGTGTTTTAGTGGTTTTTCTCATTGATAGTAATGGGTACTCATAGAAACAGAGTTCCCATTTTTATCAATGAGAATACTGCATTGTGATTAGTTGTCCAGGCCCACGTGACTCCAGCTTGGACTTACGGACCTCAAAGACAGGTCCCCATGCGCCGTGCAGTGAATCTAGGCTGGGATCTTACGTTCCTCCGAGACTGCCGGGTACTTTCATCGATTTTTTTGGGGGTTGGAGGCGTTCGTACAAAGGAAGCCTCCGACCTCAATTTCAGGCCCAATATACAACTCTTGACCTCCTATTAAGTGTTGTCCTGTGATCATACAATGATACAGCACAGAAGGAGACCATGTGCTGGCTCTTTGTAAGAACGATCCAATTAGTCCCCTGCTGTTTCCCCATAGTCCTGTAATGTTGTCCCCCTACAATATTTACCCAATTCCTTTTTGAAAATTACTATTGAATCTGCTTCCACCACTCTTTCAGGCAGTGCCTTCCAGATCACAACAACAGATCACTGCGTATATGTTTTTTCTTTTTCCAATCATTTTAAATCTGTGTCCTCTGACCCTTCTGCCACCAAAAACAATTTCTCATTGTTTTATCAAACCCGTCCATGATTTTGAACACCTCTAATCAAATCTCCACTTAGCAGAACCCCAGCTTTTCTAGTCTTTCCACATAATTATCCCTGATACAATTCTAGTAAATCTCCTCTGCACGATCTCCAAGGCTTTGACGTCCTTCCCAAAGTGTGGTGGCCAGAACTGGTCGCAAGATTCGGCTGAGGCCCAACCGGCAATTGATAAACGCTTAGCAGAACTTCCTTGGTTTTAACAGCCTTCAAAGAATTGTGCGGGTAAACTCCCAGCTCGCTCTCCATTCGTTTACCCCCCTTTAAAATTGTACCATTTAGAACACAAATACAAATTGCCTCAGTGCCTGTATGCTAGGGAGGAGAGAAGGAATAAAATCACTGTCCTGCAGAAACACGAGAGGAAGTCAGATGAAGTTAGAATCTGTAATGCACGAGCTAATTGACACGGTCAAAGCTGAGAAGTAGATCCACGTACAACAGGAGTGTGCAGGAGCCAGCGTCTTCAGGAGAGGAAAGGGGGAAACGACACGTATTACATATCCAGAAGCGAGGGAACAGCTCTCTTACCCTGTTGAATGGCAGATAGCAGTGAAACAGCAGCCAGCAAGACACAGTCATTCGCCATGACTCCTGGCAAACCGGAACAGCGAGTGGCAATAGCCTGAACAGCTCGGGGATCGGCCAGCTCCGCCCCTTGAGGAGGTGGAGGTGGGACTGGTACCTCTGCAACCGGCTGCCCAAGGACAGAGATCCCCACTCCGCGTCAGCCGCCGGTGCAAGGAGATGGCTCCATGCTGAGATTATTGAGAGACCAGCGTTGAATTGTAGCTCTTGAAGTTGTCAAGTGAATCAGCAATCCTTCCACCCGAGTCAAAGGTTAAAGCTGCCTGCCCCCAGGTGAGGGAGGACCACCCAGTGAAGCCTCTCTCTAGCTGTTGCCCCAACTAACACCTCCTCCACAGAACATCTGTTGCCATTTGCAATGCAGGGTCACCTATTTCAACGCACCCCTTTCCCTTTTCAAAATATAACGTTCAAACTGTGATTTTTATTTTAAACCCACAGAACGAAATAATAGCCTACACCCAGGGATTTTTATATACAACCTGGTTGAGCAAGTTGCTTCTTGTTTCATATTTTTGAAAGGGGTGAATACGTAAGGATCAGCAAATAAACCAGTGTTTTTTTTTTCTACCATTATATTTCGGTTTTACCCGCCTCTGATCAACCTGCCATTAGTTTTGTAACAAGCAGCTCTTGAGAATTCCGCGCCCACGTTGATCAATCGGGATATTTACAGCAATGTGTCTGGGGCTTTCTGCTGATCGCCTTTAAATTAAAATGCCGATCTTTTCACCCCGCGAGTAATCCCAGTTGGAGATGGTCTACAAACCTAAATAACCTTTACATTCGTGCGCAGTAAATATTTGTTTTTTTGAGAACTCTGTATTCACTGTCAAATGAACAAACAAATCGGCTGGAAAGCCTATTTCCGCAAAAAAATATAGTATTCGACAGTGACACCTAGTGGCTTACAGGCGAGCTTCACCGCATGAACTCAGCCAAACCGAGAAAACATAAATGCTTGCATTATCTAGACCTTTATCAAGTCTCAAACATCTCAAACCGCTTCTTATACACCGAATGACTTCCAAGGGGTCCAGGCCAGTTGGAAAGTGAAAACGATTATCAAGACTTCAGACTTACCTGCCCACCTTTCCCTCTTGCGTTTGTCTGATGCCTTTTGTTTGTTTTAAAAGTCTGTCCTTTTTTAGATTTATCCATTCATACTCAAAAAAAGGTAGAAGATGTATTCTAAAACCTGTACCAATTAACAAACTTTTCAACTTATCCTCAGTCCTAAACACTAATCACTCTCTCCTCCCAGTACCCTTGCCTGTCTTCCATATTTTTTTATTTGTTCATGGGATGTGGGTGTCACTGACAAGGCCACATTTATTGCCCATCCCTATTATCCTATAAAGGTGGTGGTGAGCCGTCTTCTTGAACCGCTGCAGTCCTTGAATTGAAGTTACTGCCACAGTGTGGGTAGGGAGGGCGTCCAAGATTTTGACCCAGCGAAGATGAAGGAACAGCAATATATTTCCAAGTCAGGCTGGTATTTTACTAGGAGTGGAACTGGAGGTGATGGTGTTCCCCTGCGCCTGCTGCCCTTGTCCTTCTAGGAGGTAGAGGTGATCGGTTTGGGAGGTACTGCTGAAGAAGTTTTGGCGAGTTGCTGCAGTGCATCTTGTAGATGGTACACACTGAGGTCACGGTGGTGGAGGGAGTGAATGTTTAAGGTGGTGGATGATGTGCCAACCAAGCGGGCTGCTTTGTCTTTTAATATACATGCATATATCTCATTATTTAGTTTACTGTTATTTTGTATCACACTAAGAATCTGTGACAATCACCCTCAGAGCTGTTACAGCTAAGAATATGACTCATTGTTTATTATAGTGCTTTCCCTTCTATCAAAACATTCAGGGATAACACTGCACTGAAATTTATAGAACAGATACGTCAGAAACTCTCCAATTGCAACATTTAGCAACAGTGTATTGTGCCAATTAACCAGTCAGCAGTTGAAAAATTCTGTGGATGGTTGAAGATTTTGACTAATAAGGATGGGCACCAGCGCGAAGGTCACTGCAAATTTCTGATGCAGAGAGAAAAGATGATGCAAAAAGGAAAAACAGAGCCTCCTTTTTCTCTCTGCACCAAAAATTTGCACAGACACCTTTGTGCTGCTCCCCCCCATATTAGTCAACTATTTCCACCATCCACAGTCTTTCTCACATGCTAACTGGTGAATCAACATTCTGTGTTGCTGTATGTGGCAATTGGTGATGAGTCACAGATATCACTCTGACCACATCTTGGGTCACAAGATAATTATGGACGAGGAAAGCTGTTCAAGCCATCTTTAATTTATCCATCCAGAGATTCTAATGTCCCTCTGTTGTAGCATTCTCTTTTTTAAAATGATTCCATGATTTTTGTCTTCGCTGCACCATCTGAAAGATTGTTCCACATGTTCACGTGAACAAGAGTTTCCTGACATCATTCCTAAAAGTACTGTGTCCCCCAGTTCTACTCCCACAGTTTAATTTACAGTAATATTCCGGGTTAACTTTTTCTATGCCCTTAACGATCTTGATAACCTCTGTAGGATCACCTTTTGGATACTTTCTTTCCTGGATGAAAGATCCAAGTCTCTCCAGTCGTTTCTCATACCCCTCATACTGGAGGTCAGTATCTAGCTCTTCTCTGCACTGCCTTTAGTGCTTGAATGTCTCTCTTGTTTCTTGGCGACCAGAACTGGGCATAGTATTCTGACTGCAGTCTGACTAGAGTACTATAACGTTTGATCACTACGTCTTCTGAATAATATTCTATTGTTTTAGTTATGTAGTTAAACATGTTGATTGCTGCTCTGCATTGCTTGGACATGTTTAGCATTGAGTCTACTCAGACTCCTATATCCCTTTCAAATGAACCTGTAGCTATTGTAACACTTCATGTCAACTCTTTTTTGTCCTTCCTGTGTACTGCACTTTTAACTTGTCTGCATTAAAGTTCATCTACCATTGTAACACCCACTTGTATATCTTATCCAACTCATTCTGTAATTTCTGAGCTGCCTCTTTCAATTCTGCTGCCTCTCCTAGAATGGTATCTTCTACAAATTTTATCACTCTGCACTCAGTTTCTGAATGTAAAGTGTTACACATAGAAAGAAAAAGTAACAGGCACGCGTGCCACGATCGTGTTTATGTAGCTAAGGATAAAGCTCAAAGAGACCAGGAGCTGGAAATTCATCTCCTCAGCAGCACTCCAAACACTGGTCGCCGCTCTTTTGCTAACTGGTAGCGGGTCCCACAGTGGCTGCAGTTTTCATCCCTCCCTTTGCGGTGCCGGTAATTGGCAGCGTCCTGGAGAAAAAAAGGTGGTGTGATAATCTGCGTGCAACACCGACTTAACGTCACCAATAGAATTTTGACTCTCGCGCTGAATTCAGCACTGGGTCCTAAGCACACCAGCTAAACCTGGCACGCATGGGCTGACCATGGCAATGTCACCATTTCTTAAAGGGACATGCACATCATTCAAATAAGTTTGGATTTTAAGCTTTTGCACTGTTTTTTAAAATTTTATTGAAGTAGTGGCCTTTTGCAATAGATGTTCAACATTTTCTGAGAGTGTAGGGAGTGCTGCTGGATGCTTGCAAGGCCTCAGATGGTAAAGGAAGACCTCTGATAAGACAAAAAATGTTGCAAATACTCAACAGGTCAGGGACATCCATGGAGGGAGAAACAGAGTTCACATCTCAGGTTCAAGATGCTGCCTGAGCTGCTGAGTATTTCCAGTATTTTATGCTGACATTTCAGATTTGCAGCATCCTCTCACAGAAGAGGAAGATGCAGAAGAGGAAGAGGAGGAAGCAGACGGAAGAATGTATCCCAGACAGCCAAATAGAATGGAATCATCCACCTGTGGTCCCAGTGCCACAACCCCAATTCCCCTTTCAACATTAGTCCCACACTTTCCTGTCGCTCTGTTACTAACTGTAATGTATTTGGTTCATGGATTCTTTGCTTAAGAATTCATAGCAACACATTGCTATTAAGAACTAGTTGGTTTATTAGCAAAGGTTTAACAATCACACTATACATTATCAGTTCATCCACCTGCTGCATCGTGGATCCCCTGAACCCAACTGAGGCTTATGAAAATCACGTGACTGGCTAAGCCACTCCCTACTCAACTACTCTACAACTATTTTGTTGAAACTATAAATCAAATGCCCCCTTATTAAAGGGGCACTAAAACCAACAAATTAAACAAATTAAACTTTTAACATTAAAGGATCAAATTAAAATTTGGAAGGTCGCGAGCGTACCGGTGGACACTGTATGCTCCATCTCCAGGGACACCCTGGCTCGAATGTAATCACAGAAGAGAGCCAGGCAGTCGGGCTGAATGACCCCCTCGATTGCCCACTGCCTGGATCGGTTAATGGCCACCTTGGCCATGCCCAGGAACAGTCCTATGAGGAGGCCTTCCGATCTGCCCGCTCCCCTCCGCACAGGATGCCCAAAGATCAGGAGCGTGGGGCTGAAGTGCAACCAGAATTTGAGGAGCAGCCCCTTCAGATATTGGAATAGGGGCTGCAACCTGACACACTCCACATAAACATGGAACACGGATTCTTCCAGATCGCAGAAATTACAGATGGCCTGGGAGTCCATGAACCAACTTAAAAACCGATTGCACGGGACTGCCCCATGCAACACCCTCCAGGCCAGGTCCCCAATAAATAAAGAAAGTACTCCCACGTAGAGAGCACTCCATTAGGGACCCCCACCTCCTCCGGATGGCAAGATGGTGCACCATGACGTGTTCGGACAGCAGACGAGGATGGCAAAGCGGATAGTGTACAAGAGCAGCCTGTAGAGGAATCCCCTCCATGCAGAACTGAAAGGCACGGAGGGGATTTCCCGGAGGAGGCTCAAGTTGTGAGATGCCGGCTCCCGAGGGAGGTTTCGGGGCTTGGCACTGATGAGGAATTCTGTCCGGATGGGGGTCAGTTTAGACAGGATCGCCCCACGTGCTTGAGCCTCCTCGACACATCTAGTGGAGTCAGGGCCCAGTGCCATTTTTAATAACTCGATGGCATTGGCCGCGCGCTGGATGTCGGCCCAGGATAGGCACCATGCCAGCTCTTCTGGCAACATCCAGCCTGCTCCTCCTCCATCCAGGAGGTCCCTGACCCTGGTCACCTTGCCAAGCACAGCCCTCATCTGCCTGCCACCTAAAACAACAGTTGTGGAGATACAGATTCCTGAGCAGTGGCTCCCGAAGGACAGCCGCCACTCCAGACGTGGGAGAACTGCACTTGGTGGCGACTTTGTTTCAGACCCTGATGAGTTCCTTGTAAAAGACAGGAAGCCCCTGCATGGCAGTCCGGATGCCTCCCAGGTTTACAAACAGGACTGCATGTTATACTTCTAGCGGAAAAAATACGTCGCCAGCGCACACCATCTAGGAGGATGCTCGACGTACAGGTATCTCTGCAGGGTCTGAAGACGGAAAGTCACAGCCTGGGTGTTCACGCACACCAATGCCTGACTGCCCTCCCTAAGTGGGAGACTCAGAGCCGCAGTAGAGACCCAGTGCTTCCTGTTGTTCCAGAAGAAGTCGACCAGCTTCTTCTGTATCATGGTGACAAACGCAGGGGGAGGGGTCAAAGTGACCATCCGGTACCACAGCATAGCGGCCACCAGCTGGTTTATGACTAGCGCTTGACCCCTGTAGGACAGCAATTGGAGCAGTCCTGTCCAGCGCCTTAGGCGAGCGGCGACTTTGGCCTCCAGCTCTTGCCAGTTCATCGGCCAGGCTTCCTCGGCAGGGCTAAGGTAGTTTCCCAGATAGAGGAGATGGGTGGTGCTCCAGGCAAAAGGCCTGAACTCCTCTGGCAGGGAGTCCACCCGCCACTGACCCACCAGGAGTCCGGAACATTTCTCCCAGTTAATCCTGGCAGAGGATGCGGCCAAATAAATCTTCTGCCACTTACGCATCCTCCACAGGCCAAGGGGATCCTCGACCATGAGGAGCACATCATTGGCATAAGCCGAGAGGATGACCTCCATGCCCAGCCCTTGCAGAGCCAGTCCCGTCAACCTCTTCCGCAAGAGGCGCATATGGCATATAACTGGGCCGACATGGGGCATCCCTGGCGCACCCCTCTCCCAAAGCGAAGGGATGCCGTCAAAGACCCGTTAACCTTAATCAGACACTCCGCGGTGGCGTACAAAAGTCGGATCCGAATGACGAAATGCGTCCAGAATCCAAAAGGGCGCAGAGTCCCGAAAAGATACTCGTGATCCACCCTGTCGAACACCTTCTCCTGATCCAGGGAAAGGAAGGCGACCGACAGACCAGCCCTCTGGGAATGGTGGACCAGGTCCCGGACCAGATGGATGTTGTCATGGATTGTCCGGCCCGGGACCATGTAGGACTTATTGGAGTGGATCATGTGGTCTAGCACGGCGCCAAGATGAGCAGACATAGCCCTGGCAAAAATTTCATAATCCGTGCTGAGGAGGGAGACCGGGCGCAAGTTCTTAAGTAGGCGGAGATCGCCTTTCTTAGGCAGCAGGATGATGACTACCCTGCACCAAGACAGGGGCATCTCCCCAGTCGCCAGACCAACCCCCAGGACCCGTGGGTAGTCGCCCCTCCAGGACGTCCCAGAACACCCTGTGGAACTCCATGGTCAGCCCGACCAGCCCCAGGGACCTTCCCCTCGAGAGCTGGTCGAGGGCACCAGTCAGCTCCACCAAGCCTAGCGGAGCGTCCAGATTTTCGGCGCCCTCTTGGCCGACCTTTGGCACATCCTCCCACAAAATTCTGCGCACTTCCTCGCTGGATGGATCCGGAGAGAACAGAGCCTCGTAATCAACAAACCTGTGAACATAATCACAGGTGCATACATGACACTAACCATCACCGCATCCTCTTGACCATGATGTTGAAATAGAAGCCACCACAAAGCAAACTTTCCAATCCAACTTTATACATTTATCCATCCAATATGACATCAAGAAATCAACTCATCACCCTTATGAATTCTCTTAGTGACTGTCTTATGTGTGCCTATCCTACTGATGTCATGCAGAGCTACCCCAGTGGCTACAACACGGCTGGTGGAAGAATGCTGACTTTCGATGGGGGATACTGCAAATGTCCTTGCTGGTAGCTGGGAGTGTCAAATAATCTTCTTCCTATTCTTCACTCTCCTCTCCCTTTTCTTGGTTACCCACTGGCTGGGCCGTCTGCATTTCATGACTGTGTGAAATGAAGAAGACACATGAAGTTGTGGTGAAGGGAGGGCGGGAAAGCAAGAGCTGTATGCGAGAAGAAAGGTAACATATAAGTGTACTAGCATCTTGTATCCTTTCATCCCCGCTGCTGTCTAAAGACTCAGCCATGCCTCTGCCAAGAATGGCCTGCACCGTCTCCTCCAAGAAGGTGAGGTGAGGCTAGGAATGGGAGATGTGTCTTGTGATTGGTACAGATTATTGATAGGTGAGTGCTTGGGTGGGGGTGGGATGGGGGGAGGGGGTGGGAAATTGTGCATTGAGCAATGTGTGAGGCTAGTGATGCAGTTGATAGTAGGCGGCTTTTGAAGATGCATTCACGGACCTGAGGTCATGAAGCTTCTTTAGGCACTGGAGCCAAGTGGTGGGGGTGATGCTGTCAGTGACGGCCTTGGTGATGTGGTCCCACATCGTTCTTTCTGGAGGGCCTCCTGGTCCTGTGGGTAGAGGACCTCTCTTGCAGTGTTGACTCACTGCTAGAGTGCTGCATATGAGACCCTGGGTTCTCCTCCCTGGCGTGCTGAGTCATTTGTGTTAGTGCTGAAGCCTTTTTACCATGTTTTTAGGTGTAGAAGACAATTCAGCTTTAAAAGCTGAAGACTGCCATTTGGGAATTATTTTTAACGTTTATGTGTATTTTGAAAGACATCAAGGGCTGAAAATGCATTTTTTCACTTCATTTTAATTTTTATTCATTTTGAATGCATTGCCCCTTTAATTCATAGCCCCATTAATTACCCACAATTCCTTGTGAACTCCACAGCCTCACTCCCACAGGCCGTAATAATAGCAACACCGACTGGGAGCTTTGGGTCGGAGGCCTCGATTAACGCCACCTGGAGGGCGTTGCACGATAAGTTAGTGCTGGGCCCACATTGCCAACCTCCAGAGCCAATTTTTCAACAGGATTGCATAGCGTCCTGTTTGGGGACAGTAACAGCTGCCAGACGGAATTTCTTGCGTCAGGCGCGAAAGACCCACCCCGCAACCTAAATTCGGGTTACTGCCCCCCCAGAGCAAGTGGAGCATAAAATAACGCACTCCTCATACTCTGTGGGGCGCAAGCGGGGCAGAAGGAATCCGAGAAAGGCACAGCGCTACACGGTGGGACGTGTAGCACTGCCGCATAGAAAGGGCCCTCCCCTTCATTAAAGGGGAGGGCCAAGCTGCCGACTCTGTGGGTCCCTATCGGACCACCGGGAAGCAGGGTGCCATTTAATTTAAAGTAATATTCTGGATAACATTTTCTATACCCTTAACAATCTTAAGATCACTTCTCAGATGCTTCGCTTCCAGGCTTTCCTCAAGCAGAGTGCAAGGCTGCAAGCTGAGAAGTGATCTTACGATTGTTAAGGGTATATAAAATGTTAATCCAGAATATTACTTTAAATTAAACTGCAAGAGTAGAGCTAGAGGAAGGAGATTCAAACTTGAGAATGGTACTCTTAGGACAGATATCAGGATATTCTACTGCATATAAATAGTGATCATTGTGCAGAATAAACTTTCAAATACAGTGGTAGAGGCAAAAACCCTAGAAACAATTGGATGCTACATAAGAACATAAGAAATAGGAGCAGGAGTAGGCCATCTGGCCCCTTGAGTCTGCTCCGCCATTTAATAAGCTGATCTGATCTTGGCCTCAACTCCACTTCCCTGCCCTCTCCCCATAACCCTTGACTTCCATATCTCTCAAAAATCCATCAATGACCCAACCTCCACAACTCTCTGGGGTAGAGAATTCCAAAGACTCACGACTCTCCGAGAGAAGAAATTCCTCCTCATTTCTGTTTTAAATGGGCGACCCCTTATTCTGAGACTATGTCCCCTAGTTCTAGATCCTCCCACAAGAGGAAACATCCTCTTTGCATGTACCCTGTCAAGTCCCCTCAGAATCTTATACGCTTCAATAAGATCACCTCTGTCTTCTAAAATGAGTATAGGCCCAACCTGCTCAACCTTTCTTCATATGACAACGCCTTCACCTCAGGAATCAACCTCGTGAACCTTCTCTGAATTGCCTTCAATGCGAGTAGATCCTTCCTTAAATAAGGAGACCAAAACTGTATGCAGCACTCCAGGTGTGGTCTCACCAATAGCCTGTACAGTTGTAGCAGGACTTCCTTACTTTTATACTCCATCCCTTTTGCAATAAAGGCCAACATTCCATTTGTTTTTCTAATTACCTGCCGTACCTGCATGTTAACTTTTTGAGTTTCATGTGCAAGGACTCCCAGATCCCTATGTACTGGAGCATTTTGTGATCTCTCCCTATTTAAATAATAATTTGCTTTTTTATTTTTCTTACCAAAGACGATAACCTCACATTTTCCCACATTATATTCCATCTGCCAAATGTTTGCACACTCACTTAGCCTATCTATATCTCTTTGCAATGTGGGGACTTTTGGATCTCCGTACTTGGATGAATCAAGATGGGCCAAATGACCTTCCTCATCTATAATTGTCTTTTGTGATAACTCAATGCAACTAAGATAGATAACTAATATGCAATTTATATTTTTAAAGAAATCCCTTCATCTTCTGAAGGCACTGGCTCATGCTTCACTAATACCTTGTACCCAAATAGTCATCCTTCACCCGTGAGCCTAAACTGTGAATATTGGCAGGTTATTTAACCATGGAGGCATCAGAACTGAGCCAAACCTTGTCCTCACTTAATATACACAGGCATGGGGCCCGAAATTCACCGTCCCCAAAGGGACGGCTACTGCGGGGTTTGGGCGGTCGATCGAAAATATTGATTGGCCACCACAGTCGGGTACTTTTCGCTCCCCGAGACATGTTCAGCTCGGGGAGGATTTCAGCGGTGTTCACTTCTGCCGGAAACGGCGCGGTGAAGCCGCTGTAAAGGAAGGTTTCCAGCGGTGAGCTCTGCAGCGTGTGGGCCGCTGGAAAGGGACTATCACAGTGAAATTCACAGAGGAAAAGGTAGGACTTTTCCCGGCAGTGCCCCCGTGAGGTTTTTGATGCAGTGCTCGAACGGGACATCACTGGAGCCCTTTGGTAGGTAAAAAGATTTATTAAATTATTATTGTTTTTATTTCATTTCCTAGCATGCATCCGCAGTATTTATCTTTTGATATAGTTTTATTAATTATTATTGTTTTTATTTCATTTCCCAGCATGCATCCGCCGTATTATCTTTTGATATAGTTTTATTAATTATTATTGTTTTTATTTCATTTTCCAGCATGCGCAGTATTTATCTTTTGATATAGTTGTATTAATTGTTTTGGCTCCATTAAACCTGCTGAGTGCTGCTCAGAGGTTTGCACATACCCCTGTACTTTTGTACAACTTTCAGGTCTGACTCTTTGGTGAAGTTCTGAGGTAGAACATAAGAACTTAAGAAATAGGAACAGGAGTAGGCCATATGGCCCCTCGAGCCTGCTCCGCCATTCAATAAGATCATGGCTGATCTGATTATGGACTCGGCTCCACTCCCCTGCCGGCTCCCCATAACTCCTTACCCCTTATCGTTTAAGAAACTGTCTAATTCTGTCAAACTTATTCAATGTCCTAGCTTCCACAGCTCTCTGAGGCAGCTAATTCCACAGATTTACAACTCTCTGAGAGAAGAAATTTCTCCTCATCTCAGTTTTAAATGGGCAGCCCCTTATTCTAAGATCATGCCCTCTAGTTCTAGTCTCCCCCATCAGTGGAAACATCCTCTCTGCCTTGTCAAGCTCCCTCATAATCTTATACGTTTCGATAAACTCACCTCTCATTCTTCTGAATTCCAATGTGTAGAGGCCCAACCTATTCAACCTTTCCTCATAAGTCAACCCCCTTACCTCCGGACTCAAACTAGTGAACCTTCTCTGAACTGCCTCCAAAGCAAGTATATCCTTCCTTAAATAAGGAGACCAAAACTGTATGCAGCACTCCAGGTGTGGTCTCACCAATAGCCTGTACAGTTGTAGCAGGACTTCCTTACTTTTATACTCCATCCCTTTTGCAATAAAGGCCAACATTCCATTTGCTTTCCTAATTACCTGCCGTACCTGCATGTTAACTTTTTGAGTTTCATATGCAAGAACTCCCAGATCCCTATGTACTGGAGCATTTTGTGATCTCTCCCCATTTAAATAATAATTTGCTTTTTTATTTTTCTTATCAAAGACGATAACCTCACATTTTCCCACATTATATTCCATCTGCCAAATGTTTGCACACTCACTTAGCCTATCTATATCTCTTTGCAATGTGGGGACTTTTGGATCTCCGTACTTGGATGAATCAAGATGGGCCAAATGACCTTCCTCATCTATAATTGTCTTTTGTGATAACTCAATGCAACTAAGATAGATAACTAATATGCAATTTATATTTTTAAAGAAATCCCTTCATCTTCTGAAGGCACTGGTTCATGTTTCACTAATACCTTGTACCCAAATAGTTATCCTTCACCCGTGAGCCTAAACTGTGAATATTGGCAGGTTATTTAACCATGGAGGCATCAGAACTGAGCCAAACCTTGTCCTCACTTAATATACACAGGCATGGGGCCCGAAATTCACCGTCCCCAAAGGATCGAAAAAATCGATCTTCCGCCGCAGTCGGGTACTTTTCAGCGGTGTTCACTTCTGCCGGAAATGGCACGGTGAAGCCGCTGTAAAGGAAGGTTTCCAGCGGTGAGCTCTGCAGCGTGTGGGCCGCTGGAAAGGGACTATCACAGTGAAATTCACAGAGGAAAAGGTAAGACATTTCCCGGCAGTGACCCCGTGAGGTTTTTGATGCAGTGCTCGAATGCGACACCGCTGGGGTCCTTTGGTAGGTTAAACGTTTTATTACTTATTATTGCTTTTATTTCATTTTCTAGCATGCATCCACAGTATTTATCTTTGGATATAGTTGGATTAATTGTTTTGGCTCCATTAAACCTGCTGAGTGCTGCTCAGAGGTTTGCACATACCCCTGTACTTTTGTACGAGGAGGTGCGTGGAGAGGTGGGAGTTCCGGGGTTGGCGAGTGGCCTATAAAGGCCAGTGAGACCGGGAGCAGCGTCGAGGAGGTGCATGGAGAGGCGGGAGTTCCGGGTCGGCGAGAGGCGTACTTGTGCAGCTACAGGGAGAAGGCAAAAAAGAAGTAGAAAGAAACAGAAAGGTGATGTCACAGCCAAGGGGGTAAGTGATTGGCTGGTGATTGGTGAGTAGTTTTTCTTTTTTCTCCTATAACAGTGAGTAAACTTTAGCATTGTTGTTGCCAATTTAAGTTAATCTAAAGGTTAAGTCATGACAGGAGAGCTCGGTCACGTGATATGCTCCTCCTGTACCATGTGGGAACTCAGAGACACTTCCGGTGTCCCTGACGACTACGTGTGCGGGAAGTGTATCCGCCTCCAGCTCCTGACGGACCGCGTTGCGGAATTGGAGCTGAGGGTGGATTCACTCTGGAGCATCTACGATGCTGAGAACGACGTGAGTAGCACGTGTAGCGAGTTGGTCTTACCGCAGGAGAAGGGTCCACAGCCAGATAGGGAATGGAAGACCAGCAGGAAGAGTAGTGCAAGGAAGGTAGTGCAGGGGTCCCCTGGGGTCATCCCCCTGCAAAACAGATACACAGCTTTGAGTACTGTTGGGGGGGGATGACTCATCAGGGGAGGGCAGCAGCAGCCAAGTTCATGGCACCGTGGCTGGCTCTGTTGCACAGGAGGGCAGGAAAAAGAGTGGGAGAGCGATAGTGATAGGGGATTCAATTGTAAGGGGAATAGATAGGCGTTTCTGCGGCCGCAACCGAGACTCCAGGATGGTATGTTGCCTCCCTGGTGCAAGGGTCAAGGATGTCTCGGAACGGGTGCAGGACATTCTAAAAAGGGAGGGAGAACAGCCAGTTGTTGTGGTGCACATTGGTACCAACGACATAGGTAAAAAAAGGGATGAGGTCCTACAAAACGAATTTAAGGAGCTAGGAGCTAAATTAAAAAGTAGAACCTCAAAAGTAGTAATCTCGGGATTGCTACCAGTGCCACGTGCTAGTCAGAGTAGGAATTGCAGGATAGCGCAGATGAATACGTGGCTTGAGCAGTGGTGCAGCAGGGAGGGATTCAAATTCCTGGGGCATTGGAACCGGTTCTAGGGGAGGTGGGACCAGTACAAACCGGACGGTCTGCACCTGGGCAGGACCGGAACCAATGTCCTAGGGGGAGTGTTTGCTAGTGCTGTTGGGGAGGAGTAAAACTAATATGGCAGGGGGATGGGAACCAATGCAGGGAGACGGAGGGAAACAAAAAGGAGATAAAGCAAAAGACAGAAAGGAGATGAGGAAAAGTGGAGGGCAGAGAAACCCAAGGCAAAGAACAAAAAGGGCCACTGTACAGCAAAATTCTAAAAGGACAAAGGGTGTTAAAAAAACAAGCCTGAAAGCTTTGTGTCTTAATGCAAGGAGTATCCGTAATAAAGTGGATGAATTAACTGTGCAAATAGATGTTAACAAATATGATGTGATTGGGATTACGGAGACATGGCTCCAGGATGATCAGGGCTGGGAACTCAACATCCAGGGGTATTCAACATTCAGGAAGGATAGAATAAAAGGAAAAGGAGGTGGGGTAGCATTGCTGGTTAAAGAGGAGATTAATGCAATAGTTAGGAAGGACATTAGCTTGGATGATGTGGAATCTATATGGGTAGAGCTGCAGAACACCAAAGGGCAAAAAACGTTAGTGGGAGTTGTGTACAGATCTCCAAACAGTAGTAGTGATGTTGGGGAGGGCATCAAACAGGAAATTAGGGGTGCATGCAATAAAGGTGCAGCAGTTATAATGGGTGACTTTAATATGCACATAGATTGGGCTAGCCAAACTGGAAGCAATACGTTGGAGGAGGATTTCCTGGAGTGCATAAGGGATGGTTTTCTAGACCAATATGTCGAGGAACCAACTAGGGGGGAGGTCATCTTAGACTGGGTGTTGTGTAATGAGAGAGGATTAATTAGCAATCTCGTTGTGCGAGGCTCCTTGGGGAAGAGTGACCATAATATGGTGGAATTCTGCATTAGGATGGAGAATGAAACAGTTAATTCAGAGACCATGGTCCAGAACTTAAAGAAGGGTAACTTTGAAGGTATGAGGCGTGAATTGGCTAGGATAGATTGGCGAATGATACTGAAGGGGTTGACTGTGGATGGGCAATGGCAGACATTTAGAGACCGCATGGATGAACTACAACAATTGTACATTCCTATCTGGCGTAAAAATAAAAAAGGGAAGGTGGCTCAACTGTGACTATCAAGGGAAATCAGGGATAGTATTAAAGCCAAGGAAGTGGCATACAAATTGGTCAGAAATAGCAGCGAACCCGGGGACTGGGAGAAATTTAGAACTCAGCAGAGGAGGACAAAGGGTTTGATTAGGGCAGGGAAAATGGAGTACGAGAAGAAGCTTGCAGGGAACATTAAGACGGATTGCAAAAGTTTCTATAGATATGTAAAGAGAAAAAAGGTTAGTAAAGACAAACGTAGATCCCCTGCAGTCAGAATCAGGGGCAGTCATAACGGGGAACAAAGAAATGGCGGACCAATTGAACAAGTACTTTGGTTCGGTATTCACTAAGGAGGACACAAACAACCTTCCGGATATAAAAGGGGTCGGAGGGTCTAGTAAGGAGGAGGAACTGAGGGAAATCCTTATTAGTCGGGAAATTGTGTTGGAGAAATTGATGGGATTGAAGGCCGATAAATCCTCAGGGCCTGATGGACTGCATCCCAGAGTACTTAAGGAGGTGGCCTTGGAAATAGCGGATGCATTGACAGTCATTTTCCAACATTCCATTGACTCTGAATCAGTGCCTATCGAGTGGAGGGTAGCCAATATAACCCCACTTTTTAAAAAAGGAGGGAGAGAGAAAACAGGGAATTATAGACCAGTCAGCCTGACCTCAGTAGTGGGTAAAATGATGGAATCAATTATTAAGGAGGTCATAGCAGCGCATTTGGAAAGAGGTGACATGATAGGTCCAAGTCAGCATGGATTTGTGAAAGGAAAATCATGCTTGACAAATCTTCTGGAATTTTTTGAGGATGTTTCCAGTAGAGTGGACAAGGGAGAACCAGTTGATGTGATATATTTGGACTTTCAGAAGGCTTTCGACAAGGTCCCACACAAGAGATTAATGTGCAAAGTTAAAGCACATGGGATTGGGTGTAGTGTGCTGACATGGATTGAGAACTGGTTGTCAGACAGGAAGCAAAGAGTAGGAGTAAATGGGTACTTTTCAGAATGGCAGGCAGTGACTAGTGGGGTACCGCAAGGTTCTGTGCTGAGGCCTCAGCTGTTTACACTGTACATTAATGATTTAGACGAGGGGATTAAATGTAGTATCTCCATATTTGCGGATGATACTAAGTTGGGTGGCAGTGTGAGCTGCGAGGAGGATGCTATGAGGCTGCAGAGCGACTTGGATAGGTTTAGGTGAGTGGGCAAATTCATGGCAGATGAAGTATAATGTGGATAAATGTGAGGTTATCCACTTTTGTGGTAAAAACAGAGAGACAGACTATTATCTGAATGGTGACAGATTAGGAAAAGGGGAGGTGCAACAAGACCTGTGTGTCATGTTACATCAGTCATTGAAGGTTGGCATGCAGGTACAGCAGGCGGTTAAGAAAACAAATGGCATGTTGGCCTTCATAGCGAGGGGATTTGAGTACAGGGGCAGGGAGGTGTTGTTACAGTTGTACAGGGCCTTGGTGAGGCCACACCTGGAGTATTGTGTACAGTTTTGGTCTCCTAACTTGAGGAAGGACATTCTTGCTATTGAGGGAGTGCAGCGAAGGTTCACCAAACTGATTCCCGGGATGGTGGGACTGACCTATCAAGAAAGATTGGATCAACTGGGCTTGTATTCACTGGAGTTCAGAAGAATGAGAGGGGACCTCATAGAAACGTTTAAAATTCTGACGGGTTTCGACAGGTTAGATGCAGGAAGAATGTTCCCAATGTTGGGGAAGTCCAGAACCAGGGGTCACAGTCTAAGGATAAGGGGTAAGCCATTTAGGACCGAGATGAGGAGAAACTTCTTCACCCAGAGAGTGGTGAACCTGTGGAATTCTCTACCACAGAAAGCTGTTGAGGCCAATTCACTAAATATATTCAAAAGGGAATTATATGATGTCCTTACTACTAGGGTGATCAATGGGTATGGCGAGAAAGCAGGAAGGGGGTACTGAAGTTGCATGTTGAGCCATGAACCTGTTGAATGGCGGTGCAGGCTAGAAGGGCCGAATGGCCTACTCCTGCACCTATTTTTCTATGTTTCTATGTTTCTATGTTTCTATGTACAACATTTCAGGTCTGACTCTTTCGTGGAGTCCTGAGGTTAAAACATAAGAACATAATAACATAAGAACATAAGAAATAGGAACAGGATTCGGCCATACGGCCCCTCGAGCCTGCTCCGCCATTCAATAAGATCATAGCTGATCTGATCATGGACTCAGCTCCACCTCCTTGCCCGATCCCCATAACCCCTTATCACCTTATCGTTTAAGAAACTGTCTATTTCTGATTTAAATTTATTCAATGTCCCAGCTTTCACAGCTCTCTGAGGCAGTGAATTCCACAGACTTACAACCCTCTGAGAGAAGAAATGTCTCCTCATCTCAGTTTTAAATGGGCAGCTCCTTATTCTAAGATCATGCCTTCTAGTTCTAGTCTCCCCCATCAGTGGAAACATCCGCTCTGCATCCACCTTGTCAAGCCCCCTCATAATCTTATACATTTCGATAAGATCATCTCTCATTCTTCTGAATTCCAATGAGTAGAGGCCCAACCTACTCGACCTTTCCTCATCTCCGGACTCAACCGAGTGAACCTTCTCTGAACTGCCTCCAAAGCAAGTATATCCTTTTGTAAATATAGAAACCAAAACTGCACGCAGTATTCCAGGTGTGGCCTCACCAATACCTGTATAGCTGTAGCAAAACTTCCCTGCTTTTGTACTCCATCCTCTTTGCAATAAAGGCCAAGATTCCATTGGCCTTCCTGATCACTTGCTGTACCTGCATACTATCCTTTTGTGTTTCATGCACAAGTACCTCCAGGTCCCGCTGTACTGCAGCACTTTGCAATCTTTCTCCATTTAAATAATAACTTGCTCTTTGATTTTTTTCTGCCAAAGTGCATGACCTCACAACTTTCCAACATTATACTCCATCTGCCAAATTTTTGCCCATTGACTTAGCCTGTCTATGTCCTTTTGCAGATTTTTTGTGTCCTCCTCACACATTGCTTTTCCTCCCATCTTTGTATCGTCAGCAAACTTGGCAACGTTGCACTCAGTCCCTTCATCCAAGTCATTCATATAGATTGTAAATAGTTGGGGTCCCAGCACTGATCCCTGTAGTACCCCACTAGTTACTGGTTGCCAACCAGAGAATGAACCATTTATCCCGACTCTGTTTTCTGTTAGTTAGCTAATCTCCTATCCATGCTAATATATTAACCCCAATCCCGTGAACTTTTATCTTGTGCAGTAACCTTTTATGTCGCACCTTGTCAAATGCCTTTGAGAAGTCCAAATATACCACATCCACTGGTTCCCCTTTATCCACCCTGTTCGTTACATCCTTAAAGAACTCCAGAAAATTTGTCGAACATGACTTCCCCTTCATAAATCCATGCTGACTCTGTCTGACCGAATTTTGCTTTTCCAAATGTCCTGCTACTGCTTCTTTAATAATGGACTCCAACATTTTCCCAACCGCAGATGTTAGGCTAAGTGGTCTATAGTTTCCTGCTTTTTGTCTGCCTCCTTTTTTAAATAGGGGCTTACATTTGCAGTTTTCCAATCTGCTGGGACCTCCCCAGAATCCAGGGAATTTTGGTAAATTACAACCAATGCATCCACAATCCCTGCCGCTACTTCTCTTAAGATCCTAGCATGCAAGCCATCAGGTCCAGGGGATTTATCTGCCTTTAGTCCTATTTTCTTACTGCGTACCACCTCCTTAGTGATTGTGATTGTATTAAGTTCCTCACCCTCTATAGCCCCTTGACTATCCACTGTTGGAATATTGTTGGTGTCCTCTACCGTAAAGACTGATACAAAATATTTGTTCAGAGTTTCTGCCATCTCCATGTTCCCCATTACTAATTCCCTGGTCTCGTCCTCCAAGGGACAAAATTTATTTAAGCCACTCTTTTCCTTTTTATATACCTATAGAAACTCTTGCTATCTGTTTTTTATATTTTGTACTCCTTTACTTTCATAGTCTATCTTCCCTTTCTTAATCATTTTTTTAGTCATTCTTTGCTGGCTTTTAAAAGTTTCCCAGTCTTATGTCCTCCCACTAGTTTTGGCCACTTGGTATGCCCTTTTTAAAAATTGGATACTGTCCTTTATTTATTTTGGTTGCAGAGACCTGCTTGGCAGGGTTCACCCTGAGGATGGGAGGGGTGTTGGGAGGGCGACACCTGGTACACCTGGTCAGAAGCAGGGCAGCACGCAGGAGAAGGCGTCACCGTCAGCACTGTGCAGACAGGCAGCGGGCAAGGGAGGCAGCAACCATGATTCATTCATTCTGCGCCAGACCAGTGTGCCCATCGTCTTCACCGGCCCGAATCAGGATTGCGGTTGGCTGCTTGGGGAGAAGGGATATCCCCTGTCCACTTTGCTGCTCACTCCTCTGCGGAATCCCAGGACAGTGCCAGAGCATCCATACAATGACGCTCATTGTGCCACCAGGAGCATCATCGAGCAGTGCATAGGCATCCTTAAGCAAAGGTTCCGGTGCCTGGACTGCTCTGGTGGCACCTTGCAGTACTCTCCTCAATGGGTCTCCATAATCGTCGTGGTCTGCTGCATGCTGCACAACCTGGCCATCATGAGGGGACAGCCGCTGGAGGTCGAGCCAGCAGTACCACCTGAGGAGGAGGAGGAGGAGGGGGATCCTCGTTGCCCCAGAGCTAGGAGGTGTCAACCCATCGCCACCCTGGAAAGGCCGGGTGCAGACATATATGGAGATACCTCCCCTGCAATCTCCCTCCTTGCATTTTGTACTAACTATCTGCCAGGTCTCCACACGTCAGGAAAAAGTATTCTTCTTCTGTCCTCCACTCCGTCTATCAGTGTCTCCTGCTCCAGATCAGTAAACCTGTTGGCTCTCCTTGCACCTCTTACACCAGCCATTCTTCCAAACTCCTTCCCCGCCCCCCAGGGCCTTGCTGCAAACCCTGCCCTTTAAAAAGGCCAGGAAGCAGCTGGCTCATTAGAAACCCTTACCTGCATGCTGAATTTCCCAGTGGTGATAACGCTCAAATTAAGACAGCCACACCGCTGAAAATTCTACTTTGGAAGGGTTCATTAGCGCTGGAACCCATTTGTTCACTTTTGGAGCTAAATATGGGGTGGCCCAGCCACGAAAAAATTTTGGCGCTATTGACCACAAAATGTTGGGGGCGCACTAGCTTTCCAGCGGTACTGAATTTCGGGCCCATGGTCTTTCCGAAAGGGATCATTGGTTGCCATTCAAGAGTGAGCATATTGGCTGATTTTTTTTTAAGTCCTTAAACCAGGAATGCTGAGGCCAATTGTAGTCCTCTGTCTGAGATAGCTAACTTAGCACATAGTAATAATCAAACCTGGGACATTCTGGTTGGTATGGATCTGTTCAGTACTGTCTTTACTGGCTGAGCCATCCGAGAAGCCAGAATTAAAAAAAAATCTTATTCTGTTCATCCTGTCTTCCTTTCTCCACCATTGTTACATTTTTCCCTCATTCTCTGACCTATTTTTATTTTTCTGACTTTGACTTTATCTTTTTCTTCTACATCATCTAATCTAATGTACCTTTTTTGTACATTCTCCATAAAATGTTTAACGTCTTTTACTTGCCTTGTTCCTTCTTCCACCTGACTCATGGAGAATTATTTCCTAAGGTGGGAATTGTGGTAGGTTAGTGAGTCTGTCGGTGCTGGTTTCAAGTCTCGTGGTGGAATGTGGGAGCTCACTAAACCCTCCTGCTGTATAGGACAAACCGCCTTATACTGGCTGGTATACGATGGTTACTGTTATTTTCAGAATAAATCCACAGGACTGTATTGTAAGCTCAAACTGTTGTGACCTTGGTCTATTTATTCAGACTCCAGAGTGGAGAAGCAGCACGGTGAATCACCTTTTATACCTGCTTGCACAGGTGACCCTTAGGTCTCCCACAGCTGTGCTCCCTAGTGGCAAGTCTTACATATTGGTGAGGTTTACATATATACATAACATCACTCCACCCCTGCCCTCCCCCCCCCCAAAGTCTTATGTACAAGTTATTTTCAAGTTGAGGCGATCTGGCACCCTGCATCCCCAGGTCAATTGCCCGAGTTGAAGTCCTGGCATGGTGGGTTCATCCTCGTGGTTGACGACGAGGTCGATTGTGTTAGTGGGTCGCTGGGGGGGGCCAGGTCCTTTCACAGTGGTTCCTGGTTATATGTAGTTTGCAGTTTGGTTTGGTGTAGCACCCGGGACAACCGGGTCTGTAGGTAGTCTACCGTGTTACGTGTGGTGCTTGGCTTTGTGATTTGGTTTGCCCGCTCCGGACTATTGCCACTGACCCTAAGGTCTGTCAAGCCCAGGATGGCCGATATGGCCTTGAGACTTTCAGTTGTGGCGGGAGGCCGCGTGGTCTCCGTGGATCCTGGGCCATAGTATGGAGACCCTGGACCACCGACTGTGTGTAGCCTCCCTGCCTTTCTTTGCAACATTGCAGGGTTGCCCCATAGGGGGAAATCTGATGGGATGAGCCTTTCGCCTTTGCGACGGATAAACTGCAACATCCCGTCTAGCGGTTCACCGTTGGCAAGCGGTAACGTGGGTTCCTGGCTGGCCCAGGTCCTAAACTGGGGGGCCGTTACGCTTGGCCCCTCGCTTTCTAGCACTTCCATGACAACGAGTAGGTTTGCAGGCTGCGCCGTTTCCACCCCGGTGGTGGACAACGGCAGCCAACTGAGGGCATTAGCGCCGTTCTCAATGCCTGGCCTTGGTGAATCATGTTACAGTGCACAGACAGTGTTAGATCGAACAATGCATCAATAATGGCGCCTCTGCTCTCCCTAAACTGTGGGATGGGCAGCTTGTCAGACTCAAGGAAATATTGGGACACTCTTTGGTACGTCTCTTTTGTCCTGTGAACCCAAGCTACTGCCTTGGTTAACTTATTGGATACATGTACAACCGGTTGGGGCTCGCCCGCTACTTTGGCTTGCTGTACAACATGCCCGACCCCGTGTGATAACGCATCACTTGCTACAAGTACTTTGTCAGATACATATACGACCGGTTGGTGTTCGCCTGCTACTTTGTCTTGTTGTAAGGTACCTCCGACCCCATATGATAGTACATCATTGGCCGCGAAAGAACGCTCACCTGGGTTACACAGTGCAAACAACTTATTGGAATGTAGTTAAAAGAACTGGCCTTCTCAGCGGCCACCCCTTTACCTTTGTCCCAAGCAATCATAGAAATTTATGGCACAGAGGAGGCCATTCGGCCCATCGTGTACATCCCAGTCGTCTTCCTTACTGGGCAACACGTGCCTCTGTTTCGTTTCAGCGACATCCCGTGGTCTGGACGTTCTCTCATCCCATGGTTTGGACGCACTTTCGTCCCATGGTCTGGATGCTCTTTCATTCCGTGGTCTGGACCACTCTCGACCGTGTCCGGGATTTCTGCTCGGATAAGGGGAAGGTACCCACCCACTCAACTATTTCTAGATTACATTCAGGACAGCGAACAAAATATCAAGGGCTGGATTTTCGGCTTTTGTGATTTTGGGGCAGTAATGGCGACGTGGCGGTCCTGATACTGTCTGGAAAAGTTTGCGCCCTCGTCTGCAAATTTCAGCAAAAAATTAGATTCCACAATCGGGGGTGCTAACCAGGCGTTACACAAGGAAGTTTGTGCGCCCCAGCCGAAAATTGCGGCGTTAAAAAAAGGTGGCCATTTTGCGCATGCAGTTTCAATTTTCCCAGGTGCAGTCGGGACTTTAGGGCACTGTGGTTTCCTGTGCTGATGAACCCGGCCCACTTCTGAGACTTCGGCAGAGATGCCGCAGCAAGAGGGCAGACAGCGGCTAGGTGATTCTCTCCAGCGGCTGCTGAGGCCTCAGTGCAGGCCGTTGAAAGGAGGTGGTCTGCGCTGCATCTGGCTGGGGGAGGGGGGCTGTTGCCCAGCATATTTCAGAGAATCTGGCGGGAGATCGCACAGGAGGTGCCAGCGGCAGACACGGTGGCCAGCAGGGGCGGATTGACCATGGGGCGGATGGGGCTGCAGCCCCAGGCCCACCAAAGAACATAGGCCCACCAAATAAATGTAGGAAAAAAAATATAAGGCCTCCCAAATAGGCTGAATAGAATAGACAATAAGAGAGGTAAAACAAGACCGAGGAAAATATTGTTTATTGGCCTAACGTGTACATACCTATTTTTGCAGAGACAAGATCTTTACTATTTATCTGTATTATTATTTAACTTATATAGTATATTTAGGGTCCGAATTTGATGGACTCACTGCCCACTGCTGCCCACTGCCACTGACATTCCTCTTCGGGTTCCACCAAGTGCCACTCTCCATTTGGGCTGAAGCGGGCGGGAAGGGAGAGCCGCCGGGAACCACCCGCTGACGTCAGCGGATGGCCGAGTGGCGTAAGTGGGCTCCCGCCCGTCGAGATGCCGTATTCACGCTGGTGGGAGTCGGCGTCAGAACGGGGGTGGACCACTGCAGGGAGGCTGGTCTGTCCCCGACGGTGAATACGAAGATCCTGAAAAAAAAGGTTAATACATTTTTTTTAAATTTTCACAGTGACTTATCTCAATGGTGTCCCCTGAAGGTCTTTCGATTGATTTTTTTTTCTGATGATTTTAATTTTCAGCTCTTTGACCCTCCGTGGGCCTGACTCCATCGGCACTTGGGCAGCAAGCGCCTCTGCTGCCAAGAATGAGAGCTCCCGCTAGCTGCCACCCAGATTGGCGGCGTACGTCGCAGATGTTCCGCCCGCTGACCTTCAAGGGAACTGGGCGATGAAAACGCTGCCCAAAGAACCGTCAGGGACCTCGGTGGCCATCGGCGGTCCTTTGGGCGGGCGGGGGCCTTCATCAATTTCGGGCCCTTAATATATAAAATATATATTAATACATAATATATTATACCTGTATTAATTATATTATAGTATATATCCACTGTAGTAATATTATATTTATGCATTTGATTTATTTCTTTTAGGTGAGACCAGCTATTACAGTCATAACCAGCCCAAAACATGTCACAAAGCTGCAATGTTTCTCATCGAGAACTATCCAGATGACTTCGAGCAATCTTTCACAGATGAACTTGTGCAGTTTCGAGAGCTAGTCAAGCTATCCATCTCAAACTTCAATGCTAGAGAAAGCAGGGAACTTCAGTCTGTTTATTTGATCAGTGACAATGGACTATTTGTAACATTTCCTAATGTTTCAATTGTTCTTCGGATGTACCCGTCCCTGATGATTACGAACTGTAGCGGAGAACAATCATTTTCTGTGCTCAGGAGAGTGAAAAATCAAATTTGGTCAACAATGGGCCAAATCCGACTGAATGCCCTTTCACTTCTGTGTATTGAACATGACTTGTTGGCTACTATTGAAATGGGAGACATAATTGAGAACTTCGCATATAGGAAGTTTCTCAATGTTATCTTGCAAAGTATCTACTGGATATATACTTGCTCATACATGCTAGATTCACTTATTTATACCTATATACAGAAGTACCTATATACACTAATGTACCTATATACAGAACAGAATATGTACTAGCCAGTTTTATTTCACATGTTATTGAGAGAAATTTGCATATAGGTATAGGAATCTAGTATTGCAATGTTACCAGAACCAGAATATACACCACATCGTGGGCTGTCCCGATCTGTGTGAGAACACCACCACAGGTCAAGGCTATAAATAGAGCTGGAGTGCGGGCCCTGGAACATCGCAGTGGAGGTGCGGTGAATGAGGGAGTGGGGCCTGGAGGAGCCGAGGGCCGAGGGCCCAGCGGCAGCGCGGACCTGCCCACGCTGTGATGTGTGTGTGTGTGTGCTGGTTCCGTGCAGCAGAGCAGGTCTCCAGTCATCCTGGTTACTCCTTGCCACTGGATAAAGGCAAGCCCGTGTGGTGGCTGATGTGCAACTGTCATCACACGTTAAAAAAAAATTCACGCACAGGCATCTTCCACCCTCTCAACTGGAGTTCAGGACTGGAACATCGGGGTCCTTCATTGAAACAGCTGTGAACTCTCATGGAAGCAAGTCATCCTTGTTCGAGGGACTGCCTATGATACACCGACTTGATACAGAATATAGGCTTTCATTGTTGAATATACTGGCCTATGTTTCCATACTCAAAATCAGAATCACATACGGAATGTAATGAACATGAACAAAAATAACTTTAGGCCCATTTGGATCAGTTTGCCCCAGGCCCATCAGGCCCTTAATCTGGCCCTGCTGGCCAGAACTGGCACACAATACCGCAAGAAGTTCAATGACCTCACAAGGGTCGAGTACACTTCACACTTATGTAGGCCTGCCATGCTTCCAAGATCAATGTCTCACACAATGTTAAGTCATTGATGGAACTGCCCCTTCTCCTGTTGCACAGGAGGGCAGGAAAAAGAGTGGGAGAGTGATAGTGATAGGGGATTCAATTGTAAAGGGAATAGATAGGCGTTTCTGCGGCCGCAACCGAGACTCCAGGATGGCATGTTGCCTCCCTGGTGCAAGGGTCAAGGATGTCTCGGAGCGGGTGCAGGACATTCTAAAAAGGGAGGGAGATCAGCCAGTTGTCGTGGTGCACATTGGTACCAACGACATAGGTAAAAAAAGGGATGAGGTCCTACAAAACGAATTTAAGGAGCTAGGAGCTAAATTAAAAAGTAGGACCTCAAAAGTAGTAATCTCGGGATTGCTACCAGTGCCACGTGATAGTCAGAGTAGGAATCGCAGGATAGCGCAGATGAATACGTGGCTTGAGCAGTGATGCAGCAGGGAGGGATTCAAATTCCTGGGGCATTGGAACCGGTTCTGGGGGAGGTGGGACCAGTACAAACTGGACGGTCTGCACCTGGGCAGGACCGGAACCAATGTCCTAGGGGGAGTGTTTGCTAGTGCTGTTGGGGAGGATTTAAACTAATATGGCAGGGGGATGTGAACCAATGCAGGGAGACAGAGGGAAACAAAAAGGAGGCAAAAGCAAAAGACAGAAAGGAGATGAGGAAAAGTGGAGGGCAGAGAAACCCAAGGCAAAGAACAAAAAGGGCCACTGTACAGCAAAATTCTAAAAGGACAAAGGGTGTTAAAAAAACAAGCCTGAAGGCTTTGTGTCTTAATGCAAGGAGTATCCGCAATAAGGGGGATGAATTAGCTGTGCAAATAGATGTTAACAAATATGATGTGATTGGGATTACGGAGACGTGGCTCCAGGATGATCAGGGCTGGGAACTCAACATCCAGGGGTATTCAACATTCAGGAAAGATAGAATAAAAGGAAAAGGAGGTGGGGTAGCATTGCTGGTTAAGGAGGAAATTAAGGCAATAGTTCGGAAGGACATTAGCTTGGATGATGTGGAATCTATATGGGTAGAGCTGCAGAATACCAAAGGGCAAAAAACGTTAGTGGGAGTTGTGTACAGACCTCCAAACAGTAGTAGTGATGTTGGGGAGGGCATCAAACATGAAATTAGGGGTGCGTGCAATAAAGGTGCAGCAGTTATAATGGGTGACTTTAATATGCACATAGATTGGGTTAACCAAACTGGAAGCAATACGGTGGAGGAGGATTTCCTGGAGTGCATAAGGGATGGTTTTTTAGACCAATTTGTCGAGGAACCAACTAGGGGGGAGGCCATCTTAGACTGGGTGTTGTGTAACGAGAGAGGATTAATTAGCAATCTCGTTGTGCGAGACCCCTTGGGGAAGAGTGACCATAATATGGTGGAATTCTGCATTAGGATGGAGAATGAAACAGTTAATTCAGAGACCATGGTCCAGAACTTAAAGAAGGGTAACTTTGAAGGTATGAGGCGTGAATTGGCTAGGATAGATTGGCGAATGATACTTAAGGGGTTGACTGTGGATGGGCAATGGCAGACATTTAGAGACCGCATGGATCAACAACAACAATTGTACATTCCTGTCTGGCGTAAAAATAAAAAAGGGAAGGTGGCTCAACTGTGGCCATCAAGGGAAATCAGGGATAGTATTAAAGCCAAGGAAGTGGCATACAAATCGGCCAGAAATAGCAGGGAACCTGGGGACTGGGAGAAATTTAGAACTCAGCAGAGGAGGACAAAGGGTTTGATTAGGGCAGGGAAAATGGAGTACGAGAAGAAGCTTGCAGGGAACATTAAGACGGATTGCTAAAGTTTCTATAGATATGTAAAGAGAAAAAGGTTAGTAAAGACAAACGTAGGTCCCCTGCAGTCAGAATCAGGGGAAGTCATAACGGAGAACAAAGAAATGGCGGACCAATTGAACAAGTACTTTGGTTCGGTATTCACTGAGGACACAAACAACCTTCCGGATATAAAAGGGGTCGGAGGGTCTAGTAAGGAGGAGGAACTGAGGGAAATCCTTATTAGTCGGGAAATTGTGTTGGGGAAATTGATGGGATTGAAGGCCGATAAATCCCCAGGGCCTGATGGACTGCATCCCAGAGTACTTAAGGAGGTGGCCTTGGAAATAGTGGATGCATTGACAGTCATTTTCCAACATTCCATTGACTCTGGATCAGTTCCTATGGAGTGGAGGGTAGCCAATGTAACCCCACTTTTTAAAAAAGGAGGGAGAGAGATAACAGGGAATTATAGACCGGTCAGCCTGACATCGGTAGTGGGTAAAATGATGGAATCAGTTATTAAGGATGTCACAGCAGTGCATTTGGAAAGAGGTGATATGATAGGTCCAATTCAGCATGGATTTGTGAAAGGGAAATCATGCTTGACAAATCTTCTGGAATTTTTTGAGGATGTTTCCAGTAGAGTGGACAAGGGAGAACCAGTTGATGTGGTATATTTGGACTTTCAGAAGGCTTTCGACAAGGTCCCAGACAAGAGATTAATGTGCAAAGTTAAAGCACATGGGATTGGGGGTAGTGTGCTGACATGGATTGAGAACTGGTTGTCAGACAGGAAGCAAAGAGTAGGAGTAAATGGGGACTTTTCAGAATGGCAGGCAGTGACTAGTGGGGTACCACAAGGTTCTGTGCTGAGGCCCCAGCTGTTTGCATTGTACATTAATGATTTAGACGAGGGGATTAAATGTAGTATCTCCAAATTTGCGGATGACACTAAGTTGGTGGCAGTGTGAGCTGCGAGGAGGATGCTATGAGGCTGCAGAGTGACTTGGATAGGTTAGGTGAATGGGCAAATGCATGGAACTTGAAGTATAATGTGGGTAAATGTGAGGTTATCCACTTTGGTGGTAAAAACAGAGAGACAGACTATTATCTGAATGGTGACAGATTAGGAAAAGGGGAAGGGTGTCATGGTACATCAGTCATTGAAGGTTGGCATGCAGGTACAGCAGGTGGTTAAGAAAGCAAATGGCATGTTGGCCTTCAAAGCGAGAGGATTTGAGTACATGGGCAGGGAGGTGTTACTACACTTGTACAGGGCCTTGGTGAGGCCACACCTGGAGTATTGTGTACAGTTTTGGTCTCCTAACTTGAGGAAGGACATTCTTGCTATTGAGGGAGTGCAGCGAAGGTTCACCAGACTGATTCCCGGGATGGCGGGACTGACCTATCAAGAAAGACTGGATCAACTGGGCTTGTATTCACTGGAGTTCAGAAGATTGAGAGGGGATCTCATAGAAACATTTAAAATTCTGATGGGTTTAGACAGGTTAGATGCAGGAAGAATGTTCCCAATGTTGGGGAAGTCCAGAACCAGGGGTCACAGTCTAAGGATAAGGGGTAAGCCATTTAGGACCGAGATGAGGAGAAACTTCTTCACCCAAAGAGTGGTGAACCTGTGGAATTCTCTACCACAGAAAGTTGTTGAGACCAATTCACTAAATATATTCAAAAAGGAGTTAGATGAAGTCCTTACTACTCGGGGGATCAAGGGGTATGGTGAGAAAACAGGAATGGGGTACTGAAGTTGCATGTTCAGCCATGAACTCATTGAATGGTGGTGCAGGCTCGAAGGGCCGAATGGCCTACTCCTGCACTTATTTTCTATGTTTCTATGTTACAGGCCGTGTAGAATGCTGCAGAAAGCTGAAGGCTCACTTCTCCAGCCATTGCTTCTGCATTCAGGCTGCGACGCCGAGCCCCCTTCGGGTAGTGAGGGCATGTAAGTGGAACACGTGACTGATGTGACTTCCTTGAGCGCTAATATGATGTGGCCTAGCCCCTTTACATGTACATGTGCAATGCCACCTTCCTCCTATCACCCTGCCCCCTCCCCTCCTGCGAACCACACGTCTGTTGTTTTCTGCTTGCAGATGACCAGCCGCAAGCACGACAGCCTTCTTGGGCGCCATCTGCATCTGACCACGGGGGAGACGATGAGGGAGGGGATGGGAGTGTGCTGCCTGAAGCTCACAGCCCAGCATGTCTGCTGACCCTACATCTGGGGACGAAGGCGATTTCCCGGGGTTTGCGGACTCTGAGGCTCCTGGCCCCAGTGGCCCACAGCAACGCCGAGCGGGAGGGGAAGCTCGGAGGCCAGCTCCCCGGGGGTAAGGGGTGGGACAACCTTGTTCAGATGCCTTGCTATATGATGAGGATGACTGTAAATAGTTGTTTTTGAAAAATGCACTTGTTCAGTTACTTGCAGCAGAACGCTGATTATTGTATCGTTTGGTTTTGTTGGTTTATTGTATCGCTTGGTTTTGTTTTTGGGAGGTGGGTGGGATTGTTATTTGTTTTGATAAAAATGTCACTATGACCCTTTGCCATTGGTGTCATGTGTATCATTCCAAAGCTCAGCGTAGAATTGCCTTTAGGCTGGCACATGGCGTGGCCAGTATTAGCTGCATCCCTCAGCTTCCTCCATTCAAGCAATCTGGTCCATTATGAGCTGTCGACGTGCGCCTCTTGCTCTGGAAGCATCTCCACGCTGCCTCCCCCGTGGATGTGGTGGCTGTGCAATCGGACCCTCGCCAGGCTCCTCGTCATCATCATCTTCCTCCTGAAGTGGGCCTGCAGTCCCCACTGGCAATGCCTGGCCCCTCATGATGGCCAAGTTGTGTAGCATGCAGCACACCACAATGAATTCTGAGATCTGTTGAGGGGAGTATTTAAGGCTGCCTCCAGAGGGGTCCAGATATTGGAATCGCTGCTTGAGCACCCTAATTGTCTGTACGATGATGTTGCGGGTGGCTGCATGGCTCTCCTTGTAGCGCTGCTCAGCTTCTATGGGGCTGCGGAGGAAGGTCATGAGCCAGGTGGCTCGGCCATATCCTTTGTCCCCGACCAGCCAGCTGTGCCCTTCCCTTTGTTGCTGAAATATTCGTGAGACACTGCTCTTATGCAAGATGAAAGCATCATGTGCACCCCCTGGATAGCGGGCATTAACTGTGAGGATATGCTGAGTATGGTTGCACACCAGTTGGACATTTAGTGAATGGTATCCCTTTTTATTTCTGAATAACTCTGCGTTGTTAAATGGTACTTGCAAGGCCATGTGTGTACAGTCAATGGCTCCTTGAACCCTCGGGAAGCCTGCAATTCTGCCAAATCCCCATGTCTGCTCATTCTGACTCTCCCTGCTCATTGGGAACTTTATGAAGTCCATTCTGCAGACGTACAGAGCCTTTGAACCATGCCAAATGCAGTGATGTGTAAAATATTGAGAGATCGCATATGTCTCCTGCTGCTGCCTGGAAGGAGCCGGAGGCATAGAAGGCCAGTGCCAGAATCACCTTCAATACGACGGGCAGCGCAGTCCTGTTGGCACTGGAAGGCCGTGGGACTGCCTATAGGAGATGGCATATCTCTGTCAGCACTTCCTTTCAGAAGCGCAGCTTTCTCACACACTGTTCATCAAAGAGCTGGTGGTATGATCGTTGGTGCCTGTAAACCTCCCCAGACGTCTTCGGCCTCTCCTCATCCGTGGCCCGACATGGCTAACAGCCATTCTTCTTGCTTGACGCTACCTGCCATAGCATGCAGCATGATATGCTCACAAACTGGTATTGCCCCCATTAAATTCTCTCACTAACCTTGTAAGGACACTGTAATGGCAGATATACATGCCGTTTGCAAGTCGAATCTTGAAGCAGCGTGATGTGCGCAGCCGTTGGAGTCAATGTGACGTGCGATGTAGGATCCTCATCCCTCCATTTAAATACACTGCCAATACCATCTACTGCACCCTGGGAACACCTAGTTTTTCAGACATTTCTTGAGGCAGGGGTTTAATGAGGCGTTGGGGCCTAATTTTGAATCCAGGGCGGTAGCGGAGCATTATACGACATTTGACGTCATGATCTCAGTCAAACTAGTGAGCGGGGCAGTAAGATTTTGCGGCGCCACAAACCATGAGCCAAATTTGCCGGCCGGGCGGTAAAAGCTGGATGCCCGCCATTGCGCCTAGAAACACCATTTACCGCTCCTCTGGGGCGCAAACAGAGGCACAAATGAGTCGAAAATCCAGCCCGTTATGTTTACTTTCTCCAATTTTCTAAAACAATGCCAACAATGCAACCCAGCTAATGTCATGAAAAAAAGAGTATGTCAGGGCTTGCATTCACATAAAATGTTAAGTACCTATGGAAACACATCCAGTATCAGTCAGTACCGTCAAGAGAGGATGGAAGAATTTTCTTTTGATGCGGGCAGGGGCATGGGAGGGGGTGGAGGTGGAATTAAAGGTGCTGACTCTTGCTGGGGTATGGTTCCATTAGTGCCAGCTATCCTCCAGGAGCTCATCCAACTGACCAGTCTTCTTGAGTAAACCAGGAACTTTATTTTTCTGCTTATCTTCTCACCACAGAATTCAATGTGCTAGATAGGACTCTGCTATCACCGTAAAGGAAGATTGATATTCTGTCAACGCACAAAACGACTCTGAAGTATCTGGCGCAATCATATCATCATCATCGATAACGAGGGTGGGACTTCGATGGTGAGGGTGGGAACAATGACTGGATCTGACCTCTGCAGAGTTTACCGACACACTGGGGAACAGAGCACTGCCTGTCCACTTTACAACAGGTCCGAGAAAGGAAGAAGCAGCGGGATGGTGCCAGCTACTGTGTGTTTTGTCACTTGTGGTGTCTTGCTCATCTTTCTGTAATGGCCATCAGACAATGGAGAAAACACAGACTTTTTAAAACATCCAGTATATGCAAATTAAATTTATGCATTCATAGTTGACAGTGCCGTTCAATGCATAGTATGAATTGCTCGCTCTTAAATGTGGTTATATATAATTGTTATATGACCTAGTTGCACTACTATACTAAACTGTAATAGATTTTTATCTATTGTGTGATTTCATTTATAGTTACAGAATAATTGCTGTATTGCTTAGCTTAGTACAACAAAGTATAGCGGAAGATAGCATTGGCAGGCTATTCTGTCATAAAGTGCACCACAGATGATTTTTTTCTAAACCGTGTCCTCACTTGATGCACACCTACATCCTTCCGTAGATTGTTCTGTTTGATCTAATCCTTACAGAATATGCACCCTACCATCTTCCCATTACATCATCTAGCTCTTTCTTAAATGGGTCTTAACCAGCCATCTTGGAAACCTGTGCTGTTGATTCTACTCCACGTAAGGAAATACTTCCTGGTGCTTTTTCTAAGCTTGCCTAAAACTTTGCCAAGTTGACCTCCTGCCCTGGGTTACTGGAAAGTACTTTTCCAGGTTTAATTGGACCTGTTAAGTATCTCATATACTTCCTATAAGGTCTCCTTTGAGACATCTCTTTCTGTGATTGAAGAGCTTAGTCTTATTAACTCATTCTCATAGTTCTTCCAAGAAGGACTAGCCCTGTTGCTCTCCTTTGTATTACTTCTGGGTCTTGAGTGGCCTTCTTGTGTCTTGGTAACAAAAACTACATGCAATGCTCCAGGGGTAAGATGTCTTGAACACCTTGAGGCTTCAACATCTCCTCTGGGAATTTGAACTCGACTGACTTGGCAATATCACACAATATTCAATTTTGCTTATTTTTTTGTCATCTCACACGGTTTAGACATGGTGGTGGTGATGTTAAATTCTTCGGCTTGGAAAAGGAGGGGTGATAGGGAATTGGTAGCCCGTGTTACATCTTGCCTGATTTTCTGTTCCACAATGAATTCGCTATTGCCCATTTTTTGCTCAGTGATTTATTTTTCTCCATCAAGACTATAAATAAGAAGGGGGTTCCAGCACTAACTCCTGTGGCACACCCCTAAATATTTCCCTTATTGCAATCTAACTTCACTTCCCAGCAAATAATTGAGGCATTGTGTTCAACATACTAAGACTAGCATTCGCTTGATTAACTATTGCAGTGAAATTCAGCTTTAGGGATCACCACTTGTTTGATCATTCACGTGTAACTATTGATCGTTTTTCCCTTGGCAAACCATAACCCATATGCACCTGTGTGACTGTATTCACTTGTAATAATCATTGGGCTTCAGTTGTATTGATGAGATTTATGATACTGCACAACTATTGTTTCAGCATAGGAAGGATTTCACAGCTTCTTCCCAGCTCTTTCACACGAAAAAGAATGTTACAATCCATAACATTGTACAATTAACCCACAACTGGCGATAAAAAAACTGTTATTTTTTAGCATTTTATTTTTCTGCTTATCTTCTTGCCACAGAATTCAATGTTCTAGGTAGGACTCAGTCTCTGCTATCACTATAAAGGAAGGTCGAGTATCTGCCAATGCAAAATATGACACTGAAGTGTCTGGCGTAATACTTCGATGATGAGGGTGGGAACAATGACTGGATCTGACCGCTACAGAGTTTCCCAACACACTAAGGAACAGAGCACTGCCTATCCACTTTACAGCAGGCCCGAGTAAGGAGGAAGCAGCAGGATGTTACCAGCTACTGTGTGTTTTGTCACTTGTGCTGTCTTGCTCATCTTTCTGTAATGGCCATCAGACAATGGAAAAAACACAGACTTTTTAAAACATCCAGTATATGCAACAACAGCAACAACAACAACAACTTGTATTTATGTAGCACCTTTAACGTAGTAAAATGTCCCAAGGTGTTTCACAGGAGTATTATGAGACCAAACATTTGACACCGAGCCACTTAGGGAGAAATTAGGGCAAGTGACCAAAAGCTTGGTCAAAGATAGGTTTTAAGGAGGAGAGCGAGATAGAGAGGTTTAGGCAGGGAATTCCAGAGCTTAGGGCCTAGGCAACAGAAGGCATGGCCACCAATGGTTGAGCGATTATAATTAAGGATGCTCAAGAGAGCAGAATTAGAGGAACACAGACATCTCAAGGCGGGGGCGCGGGGGCGTGGTGGCGGGGGGGGGTGGGGCGGTTGTGGGGCTGGAGGAGATTACAGAGATAGGGAGGGGCAAGGCCATGGAGGGATTTGAAAACAAGGATGAGAATTTTGAAATTGAGGTGTTGCTTAACCGGGAGCCAATGTAGGTCAGCGAGCACAGGGGTGATGGGTGAGCAGGACTTGGTGTGAGTTTTGGCAGCCGAGCTTTGGATCACCTCTAGTTTACATAGAGTAGAATGTGGAAGGCCAACCAGGAATGCATTAGAATAGTCAAGTCTAGAAGTAACAAAGGCATGGATGAGGGCTTCAGCAGTGAATGAGCTGAGGCAAGGGTGGAGACGGTTGTGTTACTGAACTGGAAATAGGCGGTCTTAGTTATGCTGCGGATATGTGGTCAAAAGCTCATTTCTGGGTCAAATATGACACCAAGGTTGTGAACAGTGTGGTTCAGCCTCAGACAGAAGTTGGGGAGAGGGATGGAGTCAGTGGCTAAGGAACGGAGTTTGTGGCGGGGACTGAAAACAATGGCTTTGGTCTTCCCAACATTCAATTGGAGGAAATTTCTGACCATCCAGAACTGGATGTCAGACAAACAGTCTGACAATTTAGAGACCGAGGAGAGGTCGAGAGAAGTGGTGGTGAGGTAGAGCTGGGTGTCATCAGCGTACGTGTTGAAACTGATGCTGTGTTTTTGGATGATGTCGCCAAGGAGCAACATGTAGCTGAGAAATAAGAGGGGGCCAAGGATAGATCCTTGGGGCACACCAGAGGTAACGATGCGGGTGTGGGATGAGAAGCCGTTGCAGGTGATTCTCTGGCTACGATTAGATAGATAAGAATGGAACCAGGCGTCCCACCCAGCTGGACGATGGTGGAGAGGCGTTGGAGAAGGATAGAGTGGTCAAACGTGTCCAAGGCTGCAGACAAATCAAGAAGGACGAGGAGGGATAGTTTGTCTTTGTCACAGTTGCAAAGAATGTCGTTAACAATGTCAGACAACATGGGATCAGAAAAGGAAGTTGGGTGCTCAGCAATTTAGTGGGAATAGGGGTAAAAAGAGCATGAAGTGAGTCTCAAGAATAGGATACACTCAGGAAGGTTATGAGGGGAGATCGGAGGGAAACTGGAGAAAGATGTGAGGTCAGGGCCAGGGCAGGGAGGATGTTTGAGGAAGTTTCAAACTAAAGTTATGCATTTATAGCAGACAGTGCTGTTCAATGCATAATATAAGTTGCTCTTAAATATGGCTATATATAATTGTTATAGGACCTAGTTGCACTACCATAATAAACTGTAATAGATTTGTATCTATTGTGTGATTTCATTTATAGTTACAGAATCATTTCTGTATTGCTTAGCTGAGTACCACAAAGTATAGTGGAAGATAGCCGAGCGTTATCATATTTTTAATGTATGATATCCTGGTCGTCCCTAGGATCAGTATACCCCCTCACATCTGCTCAGTCACAAAACTAGTTCCTTCTACCTCTCCTTCTACCTCTGCCTGCCTCAATCCCATCTTTCCCTTCCTACAACCAAAACCCTAGTCCATGCTTTCATCACCTAAAAGCTTAACTTCACCAAAACCTTTTTAGCTAGTCTCCCAATATCATCCTCAAGTACTGCACTTCCATCAGCCCATGCTCTCCAAATTCCGCTCAATCCCAGTGCTCCAGCGTGTCAGTGTTAAAAATCTCCTCCTTGACTATAAATCTCACTATGGCCTCACCTCGGGACAGTGGCACAATGATTTGTTTTCCAGCTCCCATCTGATGGCAGCGCAAAAGGGAACTATCTACCAGGTCCAGGCCTCCATTGCAAAGAGAGATGCAGCTAGAAGCTAAACCTTCAAGGACAACAGCATTTCTGATACACGTGTTGCCTCAGCCTTTAAAGGTTGCAGCAGCAATGTTCCAATCATCCACTTTACAATTTTGTGACATTCAGGGAGTACCTTGCAGGAATAAAAGGTTAGGTTCATGGGGAAGCAGGGTGGTAGGCAGAAGGAATAGATACGGTGATAAGAACTGGATGTAGGACTGTTTGATGAGTTATAAAATAAATTTGGAAAATATTTGCATATTGAATTGCTTCTGCATTTTTTCAATTTAAGCTTCTGGTTCTATTGTTATTGTATGATTATGAATAGAATGGACCTGTCCCTGAGACGTACACTGATTTAAGGGAGGTGGAAAATATTGTAGGCAGTCGACAACTGCAAAAGGGACAACTAATGAATGATGGTCTCTAGTGGTGGTTTGCTTAATATCTTTGAAAACAGTTTCTAATGATTTGCTCCCTCATTTCTCCTGCTACATGCAAGAGGTTGTCCTGTGCCGCTGCCTCACTCTAGAGTTATGAATAAAGTACCAAGGTCACTACAGTTTGAGTACAACACATTGCCTCGTGGAGTCATTCACAAGTACATTACAGACATAATAACTGGCGACGAGAATATGGACTTTCACGCAATTATGGCTACCTTTGGCACACTAAAAGATTTCACAGAGGGTGATGATTGGGATGCTTTCATGGAAAGGCTCAAGCTGTATTTAGTGGCAAACGACCTGGCAGGGAAGACGGATGCTTCGGCAGAGAAGCGCAAATCTATACTGCTGACCAGTTGTGGGCCCGAGGTCTACCGCTTTGTCAGGGACTTGCTGGCACCCACGAAGGCCAAGAATAAGACATACGATGAGCTGACTGAACTAATTCATGACCAACTAAAACCAAAAGAGAGCATCCTCACGGCCAGGCACAGATTCTACACTCACCGCAGACCTGAGGGCCAGGAGATTGCAAAATATGCTGCCGACCTCAGGAGACTTGCGGCACCGTGTGATTTTGGCACGCACCTCAACGAAACATTGCGAGACATCTTCATTATAGGAATTGGCCACGAGGGCCTCCTTCACAAGCTATTATCTGCCGACACCACAGTCAACCTGCAGAAGGCCATCAGCATCAATCAGGCGTTCATGACCTCGACCTGCAGCACCAAGCAAATTATTCATCCTGTGGACTCAAACTTGGCAAGTACTGTACACAGAATGGTGCCTTTCACAGGCAAGACAGTAGAATGTGGCTCTGCCCAGGGCAGACAGCACAGACCTCAGGGTTCCAGAACACAGAGTCTGCTGAGGGGTGCTAATCGAGTAGCACCATGCTGACGTTGCAGAGGAAACCAGAGGGCTCACCAGTGTCAGTTTACTGAATACATATGCAAAGCTTGTAACACGAAGGGCCATCTCCAGCATATGTGTCAAAGAAATACGACTCACTGTCTAGCAGAGGAGTCGGTAGATGACTTTGAATCCAGCCGAGAGTATGATGATTTGGTCAGAGAGGCAGCTCAGTCCCAAGAAGAAGTGTATGGAGTGTATAACTGCACCACCGATTATCCTCCAATGAAGATGGAAGTCGAGATAAACGGCATTCCAGTCTTCATGGAAGTGGACACGGGAGCGAGCCAGTCAGTGATGAGCCAGGATGCCTTTGAGAGGCTATGGAACGAAAAACGACCCGAGCTGGTTCCAGTACAGGAAAAGTTGCGCACCTACACCAAGGAGCTGATCCCAGCGGATGTAAATGTAATCCATAATGGCGTGGTGCACAAGTTACCTCTGTGGATTGTTGCAGATGATGGTCCAACGCTACTCGGAAGAAGGTGGATGAGGAAGATCAAGTGGAAATGGGAAGACCTCTTCACTCCAGCAATCGATGTTCCCCATGCTCAGAGGCAGAGCAAAACCTCACCTTCGCTTGTCCAGGCACCAGAGAACAGACCAGCGCAGCACCTGAGGCACAGACCATCCATCATGACTGCGTGGCAATGATCCGACTAGAATAATCTAAAAGTATCTTCCCGGCTCCAGTGGCAGGATTCCTGGGGAGGAAGATCGAATTCACAGGCACTCTTCCAGCTTTTGTGGCAGAATCGCGGGAGAGAAGAATCAAGGCAGTTGACCTCGAGGACAGAGGCAAGATGGCGTCCCTGCTGCAGCGAGGTGCAGCATGGCATGGCAGGGTTCTCTTAAAGGAGACCTGCAATCAACTGAACTTAAAGAGACACTGTATGCATGGCAATCAAAGTAACAAACCGATTAAGAATGTAAAGAACAAAATGTTGTTGCGAGATGTAGGAAATAGAGTATCCCCAAAAGTAGCAAGCGAGTGAATTCGGGAGGGTGAAGGCACTGATCCTGATACCCTGCCCCAGGTCTATCCCACGCTGCAGGCACCCAATGGCACTATTCGCCACGGATCTGGAAATTAAAACGGCGCCAATACGCGCAGTCGGCCGCCGTTGCCCACCACTTGGGTGGAGACGGCACAGCCCCCAGACCCAGTCGCTACCTCGGCCATGTCCGGGAGCGATAAGTCAGAACCAATGAGTTCCCCAAACGGGACCTGGAACAGCCAGGTTCCCAACACCGTTAGAGAGCAAGCAGAAGATTCTGCAGCCCTCAAAGGAGGACAGGGAGGCCACACACATCTGTGACTCTGCCCACCACTAGGCAACGGCAAAGGCCCTGAGTCCTGGCAAGGTGAGCGAACCAAGCCCACCCCGCTAGCAGGGGGTGCAGCTCTGCATCAGACGACTAGGACCCCGTCCTGTTGCTCTGGAACTAGCGTCCTCACATATCTGTACTGCTACCTCAGTGTTGACTATGACTGAATCATGAATGCAATCTATCTAATCCTGACGTCCAACCATAAAACGTAACAAATGTAAGTCACTGAACCAAGGTGCCACGATACAAACTGTAAAAAAAAATGTTTTTTCTTCCTTTCTTTGTACTTGCACTGTGTCTGATCCTGTATGTTAATGTAACGAACCAGCTGCATGATCTCGCTGTGAGGGTGGGGGGTGGAGGGGGGTGGGGGGGAGCGGAATGGATGGATGTAGCCATGGACACACACATGGATCACACCCAGAACCCACTGGAACTCCCACGGCATCATCGAACCATCCAAACTGGTAACCACCACGCAACATTGTGGCAAAAGGACTTGGGGGTTAACAGGGAGAGAGCCAAGCCAAAGCATAGCCAAGGTGGAAAGGCTGTTGGCACTTAAGTCTGGGGAGAGCTAAACCAGAGCACATAGTGCAAAGGTAATTGGCACAAAGGACTTGGGGGAAAGTGATATATGCAGACTATAGATATACTCTCTGTGTAGTCACTGTATAGTTGTATAAGATGGAGACTTGTTTACCTGATGTGCTATCAATAAGGTTTACACTGTGTATATACATGCTGGCACCACTAGAGGGTGCAACTGGTGGAGACCAGGCTTTCCTGCCTGGTGGCAGGGGCTGTATAAGAGGGGATCCACCATGCGGCTGCCTCACTCTGGAGTTACGAATAAAGGATTAAGGTCACTACAGTTTGAGTACAACACATTGCCTCGTGGAGTCATTCACAAGTACATTACAGACATAATACCAAGAAATGGAGTTATTTTTAATTTGTTGCAAGAACTTTTCTGGCAAACATCTCAATCTACCTCAGTCGTACTCTGGCCAATGTAGCAATATTGCTGCAGGTCCTCTACAATACTTCGGAAATGCCTTCTACAGCCTCCTCCTGCCTCTAGGACATCATAATGCTGCTGAGAACAGCACCTGTGTGGTGGGTATTGTTTCCCGGGGTGGGAAAGGGACAGATCTATAGGATAGCACAGCAGGGAAGGAAATCCCACCCACTCACTGCCATTTACATGCAATGGGGCAGGCTACTGACCATTGATGTGAAAGGGCAGAGGGAAATCTAGGTGGCTACTTTAAGTGCTGGGCTGGCCTCCCTGCCCCATTTTCCTTCATTTTGCTCAGGATACAGCAAAGGAAAATTCAGGCCTGAAATAATCATATATATTGTCATGCAGTAAATGTTTTATAGATGCTGTTTCACTGCTAAGTCAATTTCAGTTTCTAAAACTTTTTTCTAATAATTATATTGATTGTAGCATAATGTTACTCCGTTATTTAAGAAAAGTAGGAATAAACCAGGAAATTATTGGCCTATTAGTCTAACGTCAGTTGTGGGGAAGTTAACAGAATCTATTATTAATTTGGTGAAGGCTCCCGCCCGCCCAAGTGCTGCCCAAAGGACCGCCGATGGCCGCCGATGTACCTGATGGTACTTTGGGCGGGGTTTTCATCAAAAAGGTCCTTCAAAGAGTGGCGGGTGGCAAATGAGGGACTTATGTCACCAATCTGGGCGGCAACCGGCGGGAGCTCCCAATCTCGGTGGCAAAGGCGCTTGCCATCCAAGTGCCACTGAGGATGGAGTCGGGCCCAAGGAGGGTCGAAGACCTGAAAAGAAAAAGCATCAAATAAAACCCATCAGAACACCTTCAAGGGACCCCATACAGGTAAGTCACTGTAAAGAAAAAAATGTAAAAAATGTTTTCTCACTTTTTTTTTCAGTTCTTCATAACTGTCATCGGGGACAGACCAGTCTCCTCACAGCGGTCCACCCCCGTTCTGGTGCCGACTCCCGCCCGCCCCAATCTGGCATCTCGGCGGGCGGGAGTCCACTTACACCACTCGGCCATCCGCTGACGTCAGCGGGCAGTTCCCGGCAGCTCTCCCCTCCCAAATCAGACCAAATCGAAACTGTCACTGGGCGGAACCTGAGGAGGAATGTCAGCAGCAGTGGGCGGCAGTGGGCGGTGAGTGCATCAATTCCGGGCCCAGAGTGACTGAACATTTGGACAAATATGAGATGATCAGAGCCAGCATGGATTTGTAATGAGTAAATCATGTCTAACGAATCTAGTTGAATTTTTTGAGGAAGTAACAAACATGGTAGGTAAGGGAGTGTCTATGGATGCTGTTTATATGGACTTCCAGAAGACATTCGACAAGGTTCCACACAAGAGACTGTTGACAATAAGAATGCATGGAATTGGAGGCAATTGGCTTGGATAGAGAATTGGTTAGCAGGTAGGAGACAGAGAGTAGGGATAATGGTAAGTTCTCAAATTGGCAGGATCTGACTAGTGGTGTCTCCCAGGGTTCCATACTGGGGCCTCAGCTTTTCACTATTTATAAATGACTTGGATGAAGGAATAGAGAGCCGTATATCTAAATTTGCTGACTAAGCTAAGTTAAGTAGCACAGTAAATAGTGCAGATAGAGCAGAAAGTTGCAAAGGGACATTGATAGATTAAATGAGTGGGCATAACTTTAGCAGATGGAATTCAATGTGGGAAGATATGAAGCCATCCACTTTGGACCAAGAAAGATAGATCAGAGTATTTTCTAAATGGTGAGAAGCTAGGAACTGTGGAAGAGCAGAGAGATTTAGGGGCCCCAAGTTCAGAAATAACTAAAAGCTGGTGGATAGGTACAAAAACTAATGCAAAAGACTAATGGAATGTTGGCCTTGATCTCAAGCAAGCTGGAATACACCGCGGTGGAAGTTATGTTACAGCTGTACAGAGCTCTGGTTAAACCCCATCTGGATTACTGTGTTCAGTTCCTGGCATCACAACGCAGGAAGGATATATTGGCCTTGGAGGGGGTGGAGTGCAGATTCACCAGAATGATACCGGGGATAAAAGGGTTAAATTATGAGAACAGATTGCATAGACCAGGCTTGTGTTCCCTTAAATATAGAATATAATTAAGAGGTGATCTAATTGATCAAAGGAGTTGTTCGGGCAGATAGAGAGAAACTATTTCCTTTGGTGTGTAGTCCAGAACAAGGATGCATAAACTTAAAATTAGAGCACTTCTTCACACAAAAGGTAATAGAAATCTGGAATTCTCTTCCCGAAAAAGCTGTTGATGCTGGGGGTCAACTGAAAATTTCAAAATTGAGATTGATAAATTTTTGTTAGGCATGGGTATTAAAGGTGACAGAACCAAGGCGGGTAGATGGAGTTTAGCCGTGATCTAATTGAAGGATGGAACAGGCTCGAAGGGCTGAATGGCCTTTTATGTTCCTGTGTTTACTTTAATCTGTGCCAATGTCAGGGGCACCCTCAATTTATCACATCTTTGATATATATCAGCGTTCTTCCATTGTCACTGGGCCAAAATCCTGGAACTCCCTACATAACAGAATTGTGGGTGTACCTTATTCACGTGGACTGGAGCGGTTCAAGAAGGCCCACCACCAGCATCTTGAGGGCAACTAGGGATAGATAATAAATGTTGGCCTTGCCAGTGACGCTCACATCCCATAACTGAAAAGAAAATATCCTCCCAGTCTCTCTCTCTCGTGAGGTTAGATCTAACAATACAAATAAGTCACTTTTGAAAAGGTTGTTTGGGATCAAAATCACAAGGTTCTAAAACCTTCAGTAGAAAATTGCATATGATTCTTGAATATACTGATCGCCAAGAAGCAGGATGTTAGATGCAGGAAGAATATTCCCAATGTTGGGGAAGTCCAGAACCAGGGGTCACAGTCTACGGATAAGGGGTAAGCCATTTAGGACCGAGATGAGGAGAAACTTCTTCACCCAGAGAGTGGTGAACCTGTGGAATTCTTTACCACAGAAAGTTGTTGAGGCCAATTCACTAAATATATTCAAAAAGGAGTTAGATGTAGTCCTTACTACTAGGGGGATCAAGGGGTATGGCGAGAAAGCAGGAATGGGGTACTGAAGTTGCATGTTCAGCCATGAACTCATTGAATGGCGGTGCAGGCTCGAAGGGCCGAATGGCCTACTCCTGCACCTATTTTCTATGTTTCTATGTTTCTAAGGGTCTATTAATTGGTTTTGTGCTTTCCCACATTACAACAGTGACTACACTCCAAAAAGTACTTCATTGGCTGTATGAGACATCCGGTGGTCGTATAAGGTGCTATATAAATCCATGGGCTAGAACCTCCACTTTTTCTGTATGCTTAATGCCCACTTAACACCCATTTTACTGCTGAAATGATGGATAATGGCCATATATCACCCATTTTGGCATAAAATGGAAACTGACGGGCATTTGTAGGAAATTATCGCTGAGCGTTACTTTCCCCATGTGCTTAACACAGGGAAAAAATATTACCTCCCGCCCACTTTTTTGGGGCGTTATCAGCAGAATGGGCGAAATCAACGGCCATAATATCGTCCAGCGTTACGTTCCGCTAAGATTCAATAATAACGCCCACCCACTGTTTTTTGTTGTAAAGAGAATATTTACCCAAACTAGCGGCCATGTGATCGCCCACCGTCAATTTCACCACCTCGCACACATATCGCCCAGAATATCGCTCGCCCAAAAAACCGGCTACAAAAAGTGGAACTGTTCTGAACGAACGCCAACGGTGTGGCTGGCATTTGTTAAATCCCACTCTGACGTGAGGAGCTGATATCTGAAAGATTTGCCTGAAAGAGCGCTGATGTGAGTGACAACGCTGTCACGCTGCCATGTGTGTGCAGCTCAGACTTCAATGGTGCCCACCAACTTGGTGCCAGTTAAAGTTTACGTTGATTGATGTTAAGTTGTATTTAACCCTTTGATGTTAAGGAATCACCAGTGTTTAACGGTGCAGCTATCTGAGACAATGCGCAACAAGGTTATGTTCAATAACAAAAATTTAATACCAACATTGGTCTGAAATCCTAAGTATCACAGCCAATAACACCCAACCCCCACCCACACCCCACTTTTCCCACCATTGACATAAATCACATGTTCAACATGTCCAGCAACACAGAATACAAAGGCAAAGTAGGAGTGTGGTCCCCCAGTCCCCATTCATTGCAACAAATTGCATACACAGAGATGGAGATATAACACAGCCATCACCTGCGCTTATACACCTCACTTTCCTTCCCCCCTCCCCTATTCTCCCCACCTCTACCCCTTCCCCTCCTCGCTCAGGCAGTGCCTCATTGGGGGGATAAAGGCAGATGCGTTGGTTGGACGGGTACGGGAGCGGGGGGTGCTGAGGGAGAACCATTCTCTGATGCAGAAGCAGGATCTTGGTCCTTGCTCTCATCTGTCGTTCGCAGCGGTGGTGTGGAACCTAGGGGTGGAGTGCCGCGCTCGGGGACCACTGTGAGGCCTGTGGCAGCAGTGTTTCTGGCTATCGCATCCAGGGCCTCCGCCATGTATGGAATGTACTCGGTCATGGTGGCCAGCTGTCAGGATATACCCCCCAATGCTTCGATGAGGTGCTCACCAATGTCTACAGTCCTCCTGGACAACTGTACCATCTCTCCGCTCTCATGTTGCACTCGTAGAACAGACCTGCCACGTCCACGAGGCCTCTGTGGGGTCAGCGGCGTCCTGGGGACAAATGGGATGCCCTGTGACGAGGTGTTTGGGGCCGATACCTCCAGAGTGGAGGCTGGAATAACCGGAGGACCATTAGATGGCCTTGGGGTGGAATGGCTTCTGGAGCGTGGCGATGCAGGTTCTTCGAAGTCCGCGCTCTCATCCATGGAGAACAGACCCAGCGGATTGACGGGCAAGAATCAGAGCTCCTCAGCATCAGATGTAGTACCATCGTCCGCCGACTCCTGCCCCGCACCCCCACCTTCTGGCCTCTGTGGTCTTGCCTGGGGCCGCGCTGCTGGCTGAGCTGCAAAACACAAATGAGGTTATTAGAGGAGAAGGGGGTGCTCGGGTGACAAGGTGAGTCCAGCGCTACACACAGCATATGGGGACAAAAGCACCACCACTATCAAAATCATCACAGACATCATATTTCATGACCATCAACACATTGTGCACTGCAATGATTTTCATTAGGCTAGCATTAATCTATGACAATTTTAGAAATCATCTATCACATATGATTGTTCGGATATGAGTGGGTGTAGCATCTATAGACTTTACATGATGCAATGGTGTAAGCTTTACTCACGTGGCATCACTTCAGGGTCTGCAGATGCACCCGTGACTGTCCGGGTGTGCTTCCCCACGGGTGCGAGCACACGCTCCTCCATGTCAGTGATGTCGCTGGGGACTGGTGGCCCCCCATCTGTTCACCTCTGCACGGACCTCATCGTTGATAGATTCTTCTGTAAAAGGTGACAGGACGACATGGTATGAGGTCATTGCGCGATATCATTGCTAGGTACTGTCACAGAGCCTGATACAACACATAACCGACAGATGTAATCATGATTATTATGATAATTATTATTCTTTACCTAAAGACATACACCGTGACCGCAGACTTTGAGTAAAACATTCCCGGTAAAAGTGCAAGACCTCACACCTGCTGATAGTCACTCATGACTGTAACAAATCAAATTATATAAATACATAAGTACATGTAAATAAATATAATACTCTTGCGGATCCCACAAGGGTTCCATTGTTTGCGGCATTGGTTGCCCTCACGCACCTCGTTGGTTGCTGACGAGACCACCTCTGCTATCTCGGTTCATATCTTCTGGTAGGCCTTTGGGGTGGGCTTCCCATGCTCTCCCTGTGTCAAATCATCCCAGCGTAACTCGACCTCCTGCAGGAGGGAGACATTTGCCTCATCCGAGAACCTCCTGGCTCTTTCGCGCCCTCCAATGTGCTTCTCTCCCAGCTCACTGCTCTTTCCAGCATCAGTCTCCATAGCGTGCTGTGATGCCTCCTCCTCTCTATCCATTATAGGCCAAATTCGGTCAAATATGTGGCTGGTAACAGCTACTTTTTGTTTGCCTACTTGCTGTGAAGCTCTAAAGTCTCCCTCCTTCCTCCCAAAGCAGCCACACAACACCCAGCCACGCCTTCAGACCCTCTGAGCTCCCTCTCTGTCTCCTCTTCTGTGTATATCATGGTGACCCTTGACCTCCAGAATTGCAGGAATCGAGCATTGCCATGCCGTTGCTAAGGACGCCCACACTTTACGGCAGAAGGTCAGAAAAATTTAACGCTAACCCCCATTTTATATTGCTCGCAGTAACGCCCATTTTCAAAAGTGGAGACTAGGTGATTTGAGAATGGGCGAGAAGCCGGCGATCTGAAAACCCTTTTTTACCGCTTACGGCAGAAATAACCACAAAAGTGGAGGTTCTAACCCCAAATCTTTCCTTTTTTTCTTTCTTTTTCAGTCTGGCGAACCTCTATCGCATTGTGCTGAAGAGACAGGCGGCAGCAGCATTATCTTAGACAGAATCAGCAGACTTTAATAATAAGCGCAGTTTAGCCCTTTGATCAAAAAACATTCCCATAACTCTAGGAGGATGACTTGTTTTTCAGCTTTCAGCATTCTTCGGCACATTCTTAAACCAATGAACCAGAAACCTCAATTCTCTTTGGCCTTTAGGAAACCAGCATAGCTGCAGAGGGAAAAGTAACTGTAAAATACATTATTTTAGTGCCACAATGGTAAGAGGGCTATTTGAGAAAAGGTGAGAACATTCAGAGATTTACATAGTCTTCAAATTGAAGATGAGCACAAGATGGCACATAATTGAAGGATTGTGAAATTAACAGTGCCAGGACGGTGAAGGCAGTATACGTTAGAGTAGGTAAATTAAATGTCACATCAGGTACGGAAAGAGAAATAAAGAGAGGGAAGGAAAGACAAAGAAAATGTGATTGTTTTTAATTTACCCTTTTACAATTTTTAAATCTCCCAACAACAATTAAAATCTGAAGGAATGAGACTCCACACTTGTAATAGTTAATTTTCAGTGCCAGTGAGGTTGTTGGCTATAATTAATACTTATCATGTCAGTAAAAGGGTATTTAGACTGGAATGGACAAGACTTAACTTTCGATGGTGAGTTTTAGCTCGTATCTATCACACAAATAAAGAAAGAAAGACTTGCATTTATATAGCGCCTTTCACGACCACCGGACTTCTCAAAGCGCTTTACAGCTTTACAGCCAATGAAATACTTTTGGAGTGTAGTCACTGTTGTAATAAAAACATAAATACATAATAAATAGGAGCAGGAGTAGGCTAAACAACCTCTCGAGCCTGCTCCGCCATTTGGTAAGATCATGGCTGATCATCGACTTCAACTCCACTTTCCCACCAAATCTCCATATCCCTTGATTCTCCCGAGACTCCAAAAATCTATTTAGCTCAGCCTTGAATATATTCAGAGACTCAGCATCCACAGCCCTCTGGGGAGTGAATTCCAAAGATTCACAACCCTCTGAGTGAAGAAATACCTCCTCATCTCTGTCTTAAATGGCCTACCCCTTATTCTGAAACTGTGCCCCCTAGTTCTAGACATACAAGCCAGGGGAAACAACCTCTCAGCATCTACCTTGTCAATCCCCTTCAAATTTGGGAAATGCAGCAGCCAATTTGTACACAGCAAGCTCCCACAAACAACAATCTGATAATGACCAGATAATTTGTTTTTGTTATGTTCATTGAGGGATAAATATTGGCCAGGCCACATGGGATAACTTCCCTTCAAAATAGTGCCTTGGGATCTTTTACATCTACCTGAGAGGGCAGACGGGGCCTCAGTTTAATGTCTCATCCAAAAGATGGCACCTCCAACACTTCCCAAGTACTACACTGGAGTGTCAGCCTAGATTTATGTGCTGAAGTCTCTCAAGAGGGATTTGAGCCCACAACCTTCGAACTCAGAGGTAAGTGTGTTACCCACTGAGCCACAGCTGATGTAGCAATATCATGGCATCCAATGCATTTCAATGGTAAGCCAGACAGTGAAATGCCATTTTTGCAAAGCTAATAAGAACATAAGAACATAAGAAATAGGAGCAGGAGTAGGCCATACGGCCCCTCGAGCCTGCTCCACCATTCAATAAGATCATGACTGATCCGATCAGCTCCATTTCCCTACCTACTCCCCATAACCTCTTATCCCCTTATCATTTAAGACACTGTCTATTTCTGTCTTAAATTTATTTAATGTCCCAGCTTCCACACAGTGCAGCACGGACACCAACATTTGGATATTTCAGTTTAACAGTACACCTGTCCCTGTCTGAAATTGCTGTACCATTTGCGCATAATTAACAGCGAATGCCATTAGCCTCACTGTTACTTTGACAGGAAAATCTGGGCTATTAATGATCCCTTGTGAATATTTTGAGGAAGTAAAGACATGAACAGATAACCATCCCCCGAGGCATATTTCAGGGCGCTCATAAAAGTGAAACAGAAGTCTTAGACAAGTTGAAGGGGCTTAAAACAAATAAATCCCACGAATTGATGGTATTTGTCACAGTGTGTTGAGAAAGATTAGCATGAAGATTTGTTAGGTGTTGCCAATCATTCTGAGTGAATTATTTATTACTGGGGAAGTACCAGTAGATTAGAAACAGGCTAATATAGTACCCATATTGTTAAAGGTGATAAAACAGACACTGGCACCAACAGAGTCATTAGTGATACTTCATTGGATGATTTTAACTTCCAGCTCACAAATAGCAGCTGGCCAGCAGGGGAGGATGAAAATCAGGAGGCCACTAGACCATCCACCAGCATCAGAAGAAGGCTGCTGACAACAAGGTAAGTCCGGGAGCAGGGTGTTCAAAGGGTCTTGTGGCTGGGGAAGGAGGGAGCCCATGGCAGCAGAAGTCTGGACTTTCCTTGCGGGGCTCTGTTCGCTTGGCATTCCATATGTGTCATGGACCCCGATTTATTGATACTCCACAAAATGAGGCAGAAGATGGGGATGAAGAACAAGATGGTCCCTCAAACACAAACAACTATCAATCTGTTGACATCCTCCTCAGATACAACTAATATGGCAGACAGCAGCACTGATCATAGCACACAGGGGTCTGAATATAATTCCATTCAAGGGATTTCACTGGGTGAATCAGAGGGTGTCATCTTATGATGAGGGAATTCTGGCTGAGGATGAGGCAGTGACTGAGGATCGGAGGGTCTTCCAGCATCCATTGCTAACTGAGGATTCAGTGGACGCTGATGTTGCTTGCCCAGCTTTTAAGAGGAGGATGGTAGCTGAGCATCAAGACAGCCTCCTATAATGTATGAGAATTGTCAGGGCAGGTAGGGGAGCCCACCAATGATAGTTGCTCTGCTATTAAGGAGAACTTACAGTTACTGTAGGCCACCTTTTGAGGAGTGGCATGTCGCAAGTAGGCATGCGAGGGATACCAGTTATAGAGAAGGGGCCATGGTGGCCATGTGTTCGTTTGGCATCCCATGTCTCCACACTGGCAACCTTGGACAGCCGGGTGTGAAGTGCAATCCTAGGGGTTTTGATGAATTAGTGATTGTTCTCGGCAGTGGCAATGTAATTGCCTTGATCAATCAGCAGTCCAGTGGGTCAAAGGAACCAAAGAGCAGGAATATAGGCCTCCGCTAATGTGGCAGTCTCTAACAACAGTGTGACACCTGTGTCCATGCAGAGCCTTAATGAAGAAGCCATCCATCTGCAGTGCCTGGCAACAACTTTAGGGAAGGAAATCCGCCGTCATTACCTGGTCTGGCCTATATGTGACTCCAGACTCACAGCACTGTGGTTAACTTTTAACTGTGCTCTGAAATGGTCTAGCAAGCCATTCAGTTGTAACAAACGGATACGAGAAATGATAAGAAGAATAAAACTGGACTGACCACTTGGCATCAACCTCGGCTCGGACTACGGAGACAACAACGGCACACCCAGCTCAGTCGACCCTGCAAAGTCCTCCTCACCATCACTTGGGGAACTGTGCCAAAATTGGGCGAGCTGTCCCACAGACTAGTCAAGCAACAGCCAGACATAGTCATACTCGCAGAATCATACCTTTCCGCCAATATCTCAAACTCCTCCATCACAATCCCTGGGTATATCCTGTCTCACTGGCAGGACAGACCCACCAGGGGTGGCGGCATAGTGGTAAATAGTCTGGAGGGAGTGGCCCTGGGAGTCCTCAACATTGACTCTAGACTCCATGAAGTCTTATGGCTTCAGGTCAAGAATGGGCAAGGAAACCTCCTGCTGATTACCACCTATCGTGCTCCCTCAGCTGATGAATCAGTACTCCTCCATGTTGAACACCACTTGCAAGAAACACTGACGGTAGCAAGGCACAGAATTTACTCTGGGTGGTGGACTTCAATATCCATCACTAAGAGTGGCTCAGTAGCACCAGTACTGACCAAGCTGGCCAAGTCTTGAAGGACATAGCTGCCCGACTGGGTCTGCGACAGGTGGTGAGAGAACCAACAGGAGGGAAAAACCTACTTGACCTCGTCCTCCCCAATCTACCTGTCACAAATGCATCTGTCCATGATAGCATTGGTAGCAGTGATCACCGCAGAGTCATTGTGGAGACGAAGTTCCGTCTTCACACTGAGGACACTCTCCATTGTGATGTGTGGCACTACCATTGTAAATGGAGCAGATTCAGAACAGATGTAGCAGCTCAAAACTGGGCATCCATGAGGCACTGTGGACCATCAGCAGCAGCAGAATTGTGTTCCACCACAATCTGTAACCTCATGGCCCAGCATATTCCTCACTCTATCATTACCATCAAGGCAGGGGACCAACCTTGGTTCAATGATGAGTATAGAAGAGCATGCCAGGAGCAGAACCAGGCATATCTAAAAATGAGGTGTGTAAGACTTACTGTCTAACAGTTTACAATGCTGTGGCCGATTTGCACGGAAAAGCTTCCATCCATTTTGTGAAACTAGCCACTAGAACCAAACCGTAGTTATTGCCTGATGAAATCTATCTGCACACACTGCCTTGGCCCCTCTGGTCAATGGGTATGTCCCAAGGGAGCCTTCCTTTTGTGTGGGTCGGAATTATTAACTGCGCACACCAAACACGTTTTATAGTAATCCTCGACATCTTCCTGCAGATGGGGCCACCATCCCATCTCTTCTACTTGCTTCCAGGTTGCCTCCGTTGCAGGATGTCCAGCCACCGGTCCCCCATGTGCAAGTTGCATGAATTCCTCCCAATATTCCTCAGGCACAATCCACTTACCCCCTTTAAACAATATACCTTCTCTGACCTCTACATCACTGTCGCTGTAGGTTCCTTCTACAGACTGATCTGCCTCTTTCTCCTTAAAGATAGCTTTTAGCACTATATCCTCCAATTGTACCGTTTTAAGATCTGGAGTAAGCGGAACAGCATTAGCCACCGGGATCGTGGTGGCTACCATTCCTGATTGGTACGGATCCCATGGGACCCCTTTTTCTGCCGCCATCCTAGCTTGTTCGTCTGCTTTTCTGTTCCCCTCCCACCTAGGTTCGGTCTTAGAATGTGCTTTAACTTTGTGTGTGTAATACTCTTTTCCCCCTTTTCCTATGGCTTCTACTGTAGTTGCCAACATTGAAGCTGTAACTAACGGTTTAACGTAAAATCTCCTAACCCAGATCACCAAATATTCCATACAGGAATTACAGGTGAACATGGAGTCAGATCAGGTCGTATACGGTGAGGGAAATTTGGTGGAGTGTTACTACATAGGTTACGGCTGCCAATTCTGCTTGTTGAGCACTAAATGTGGCGGGCAACTTAATCGCCAATTCCACCCCTTCTTCCCAATGGTCACTTACTTAAAACAAAAGGAACAGAGAATCCATTGTGACTCTGCTTAAAGAACCCAAGGGGTTAATCATAAAATTCCTTCTGCCCCATGGAGCAAATATTCACTTAAAATTAAGAAACTTTCATTTATTAATGGCCAATATCTTTAAAATGTCATTCAGCAATACAAAAAGTGGTTCCTTGCTGACTTTAAAAAAACAGCTGTCAGCGGAAAGGGTTATCTTCCTTCTAAGTTTATAAGAAGGTGGAGTAAAACATTGTCTGACGTCATTACATCACTTCATGTAAATTAAGAAAACTTTCACAAACAACCAAACACCATCTTTTGTTTTTATTTTTGCTAGCAAAAATCATTATCAACATCATTATTGACTTTAAACATTCTGTGAACCAATTCTGTTCCCACCATAGGGTGTCTTTCCTTTTTTATTTCTCAATGTAAAAGTCTCATGTCCAGAAATAGAGACACACAATATAAAATAACCAGAATTTCACTGTGGCCACAATGAAAGTTGGGTTTTCATAGGTTAATTAACTTCAATAACTCCAATTTAATTCAAACCAATTGTATCAGTGCAATTAAACACAATACCCATAAAACAAAAAATTATCAACATGCTTTCAAAAAAACAAGTAAATTACGTCAACTTTCTCGTTTTATTCCTTCTGGCACCATTCCAGATCACCGTAAAAACACAGCAAATATAACTGGATAAAAATTAGATTTCCCATTTTAAAGGGACATCACAGTAAAAGTAGGAAAAAAGACAGAAACTTTCCCTTTGTTTTCCTCAACCAAATCCTGTTGCCTCCTGCCCAGTTTTTTTTATATCACTTTCCTTTGGTATATGGGAGGTGTGAAATGATATAGATCAAAGGGTGATAGAAAATGCTGAAAATTCAGTCGTCAAGAGTCCCAGTCCTTCCCTCAGTTCACCCTTCGGAACTGCTGTAACTGTTTCTCTCAACATTTTCAATATTCCAACTTACAATTTCCATATTTTTTTCAACTTTCCACTGAACATCTAAGCATAGACTAATATCCTTTTTTTTTCCTCCAACCCAATTTATAATTACTGATTATTTCCCACTTGTCAAAAACTTAGAGAGTGAGTGTCTCGGACTTTCAGTAACCAAATTGAAAAGACAGAGCTTTGTTACGCTTCAAATTGAATTAAAACAATAAAACAATAATTTAATGCCACCATAGCAGCTAACTTCAAGGCTGAAGCATATCTTTTGCAAAACAAGCTGTCTTCTGTTCGTTTCATAACTGCGTGAATTATAGTCAAAATAAATCTGCACCTGCATTTTTAACCTAAAATATAATTCAATTCTGGGTACACAATTTCATTAATATTCTTCAACAACCGCTTTCACACAATTTAGAAAATATTGACCCCTGTAATGGATTATGAACTTGAGGCACGAAATCAGTTCAAAACCAAAAACGTAGCTCAAGTACCTCTCAAATAATACATGGGTATACATACATAAATCAATTAACCAACTTAATAGCACAAGCATTTGACTAACATCCACGTCAAGAGTACAAAGGGTTAAACAGCTTTTACCTCTCTGTACAGAAAGTGGGCAGAGCTAAAACAATCATACAGACACCTTTTTTTAAAAGAAAGGCTTTCAGACAAACAAAACATTTTTTAACTCCCCAAACATTCACAGTCGGGAAAACTTCCACACAAACACACTTTCATACAAACTGGAAATCCAGCATCCTTTGAGGTTCCTTTCATTCAGAACGTTTTATTTTTCTCGGCACAAAAGCTGGCAGAGTGTCAGTTTCAACTTTAAGGGGCCGTAATTGCTGGAAATGGGGCACATGTACCACGTTTCTAATGTTTTTACCGCCGCGGTGGATGAGGTGGCCTCTTGAGCGAAATTCTGCTCTTTGGCTTTTTTTTCCTGGCGGACCAGTAGTCGCTCATAATGGGGGCGGATATGCAGCGGTAAGCACACTAGACAGGTGGAAGTTGGGGGGTGGGGTAGTGTCCGTCGCTGTCAGTCAACAGCGTAACACTGATGACGTCATCACTCGGCATCACAAGCTGCGTCTTGGCAGCCCGGCCGAACCCAGGGCATAATTGTCAGCCCAACATGGCAGTCGGCTGACGAAAAAAACATGGCGGCAGTGGCAGTACGTCCTCTCCTTTAATGGGAGCCGCACTGCCATTTCAGAGGGCCACAGCCTCACTGCACTGTCTGAAAAAAAACAGCTTTTGGCACCGCCCAGCGGGAGGAAGATTTTCTCGGCGGAATTTCACAGTCGGGGCGGAACATCAGCGTTGCGTCACCATAAGTCATCCCTGACTCCAAAGGACTGCCTAAGAAGAGAAGAAGATGACGCACATAGGACGGATCGGCAGCAGCAGAGAGATAGGGGGGAGCGGGTCACCGCTGGGATACCGCAGGAGTGGAATTTTGATAATGGCGGTCATTACACGACAAATCAGCGGCCACTGCACTCCGCAGCGTGGCCGGCAATTTCCGGTGGAAAGGGGCAATTTAGGCCCTTAAATTTCTTTGTCTTTCATTCAGCATCCAGCTTGATCGTAATTTAATTTAACTTCTTACTCCTCTCTCTCTCTCTCTCTCTCTCTCTCTCTCGTTCCTTCAGAAGTTGGTTTATCACCGCTTCTCTGTCGCTAGCTTTTTTTCTGCCATATCTTCTTTCCCCTTTCATAACTTAATCTTTGCACATTCATTGATCTTAACGTGCCTTTGATACGCTAACGACCAAACGGCTTCCATTAACTCCAGCCAACACGTGGACCCTTGGGTTCACTTGTCAGCCTCCACAACTGGATCATCACTGTCTATAATGACCCGTACCCATCCCTCTCTGAGAGGTAACTCATCCCATAGTCTTTGACATTGTCTGCTCTTAATGCGTCCAGGCTCCAGGTCTTTAAGACTTACTGTCTAACAGTTTACAGAGTTCAGACTCGTGGAACAGATAACTCAAGTCACGGAGATCTCGTTTTCCCTCGCGGGGTAACATTTACTTTAAAATCAACCAAAGAGTAGAAGTGACAATCAAATGGCATCAATGCACAATAGTTCCTGCATAGATCTACCCCGTAAGACGTACTGTCGAACAGTTTATCTAATTTATACTCGAGCAATTTTAAGCAAAATACTCACATGTAACTAAGACTAGTGGTGGTCAAGCACTTAGTAATTAGACCATGGCTTTTTGGTTGGTAACTGATCAGGTCACCCTTCCCGACTGCAGCGACGTATTGTTTTCTCACAGTGCAATTATACCCAAGAATGTGGCAACCAGCCCACTGCGTGCGTGTCCCAAGATATACCAATGGTGGAATAATTGGTCTTTAGTTCCTTCTTATCAAAAATCTGCAGTTGATTTTTGTCCATTCTTTAATTAAAAATGTGTTATGTTACGATTCAGTGTTACTTCTGTAAGGACGAGTTGTTTTTTTTGCAGAATATCAATCCGTGGGCTCCAAGTACAGTTACTGTGCTTTGTCTGAGGATTTTCACAGCTGCAAAAGTTCTTAAAGTTCAACAAAGGGTTCTCTTGGCCTCGCAAGGTATACTAGATTATAAAAATTAGGGCAATTTTTAAGTTCGGCCATTTTAAAGCAAAGTTACAGCACAAATAAAGCAGAAAATGGTGTATTCTTACAGGTGACAACCTGGGAAAGCTGCATCACAGGACTATATGCCTGCTAAAAAGTGGAAGCAGCATGTCATAGACAGGGCTAAGCGATCCCACAATCACAGGATCAGATCAAAGCTCTGCAGTCCTGCCACATCCAGTCATGAATGGTGGTGGACCATTAAGTAACTAACGGGAGGAGGAGGCTCCATGAATATCCCCATTCTCAATGATGGTGGAGCCCAGCATGTGAGTGCAAAAGACAAGGCTGAAGCATTTGTAACCATCTTCAGCCAGAAGTCCGAGTGGATGATCCATCTCAGCATCCTCCTGAGGTCCCCACCATTACAGAATCCAGTCTACAACCAATTTGATTCACTCCACGTGATATCAAGAAACGGCTGAGCGCACTGGATACAGCAAAGGCTATGGACCCCAACAGCATCCCAGCTGTCATGCTGAAGACATGTGCTCCAGAACTAGCCATGCCTCTAGCCAAGCTGTTCCAGTACAACCACAACACTGACATCTACCCGACAATGTGGAAAACTGTCCAGGTATGTCCTGTCCACAAAAAGCAGGACAAATCAAATCAGTCCAATTACCACCCATAAGTCTACTCTCAATCATCAGAAAAGTGATGGAAGGTGTCGTCGACAGTGCTATCAAGCAGCACTAACTCACCAATAACCGGCTCACTGATGACCAGTTTGGGTTCCACTAGGACCACTTGGCTCTAGACCTCATTACAGCCTTGGTCCAAACATGTACAAAAGAGCTGAATTCCAGAGGTGAGGTGAGAGTGATTCCCCTTGACATCAAGGCAGCATTTGACTGAGTGTGGCATTAAGGAGCCCTAGTACAACTGAAGTTAATGGGAATCAGGGGGCAAACTGTCCACTGGCTGGAGTCATACCTAGCACAAAGGAAGATGGTTTCAGTGGTTGGAGGTCAATCATCTCAGCCCCAGTCATCTCGCTGTAGGGGTTCCTCAGCGCAGTGTCCTAGGCCCAACCATCTTCAGCTGCTTCATCAATGACCTTCCCTCCATCATAAGGTTAGAGGTGGGGATGTTCGCTGAAGACTGCATAGTGTTCAGTGCCATTCGCAACTCCTCAGATAATGAAGCAGTCCATGTCCATATGCAGCAAGACCTGGATGACATTCAGGCTTGGACTGATAAGTGACATGTAACATTCACACCACAAGTGCCAGGCAATGACCATCTCCAACAAGCGAGAGTCTAACCACCGTCCTTGATATTCAACGGCATTACCAGCACTGAATCTCCCACCATTGGCCAGAAACTTAACTGGACTAGCCACATAACTAATTTGGCAACAAGTGCAGGTCAGAGGCTGGGTATTCTGTGGCGAGTGTCTCACTTCCTGACACCCCAAAAGCCTTTCTACCATCTACAGGCACAAGTCAGGAGTGTGATGGAATTCTCTCCACTTGCTTGGATGAGTGCAACTCCAACAACACTCAAGAACTCAACAACATCCAGCCCACTTGATTGGCACCCCATCTACTACCTTCAACAGTCACTCCCTCCACCTCTTGCGTACCATGGCTGCAGTGTGTACCATCTGCATGATGCACTGCAGCAACTCGCCAAGGCTTCTTCGGTAGCACCTTCCAAACCCGTGACCTCTACCACCTAGAAGGACAAGGGCAGCAGGTGCATGGGAACACCACCACCTCAACATTCCCCTCCAAGTCACACACCATCCTGACTTGGAAATATATTGCCAGTCCTTCATTATCACAGGGAGGGAGTTCCAGGTTTTGACCCAAACAGCACTCTGGGAGTACTTCCACCACACGGACAGCAGCGCTTCAAGAAGGCAGCTCACCACCATCTTCTCAAGGGCAATTAGGGATAGGCAATAAATGTTTGACTTGCCAGTGACGACCACATCTCATGAATGAATTTAAAAAAACTGTGGAATGGCAGCCAGTTCTCAGCAGGACCAGGTGTCCGTGAGAAACCTGCCACCACTGCTTCCTGTGAATCCACTTGTACAACGGCAACCAGCCTGTCATGTATGTAACCACAATGTAACACCACTGTATTACTGTATACACTCAACCTAGATGCACACCTTGACCACCAGGGGTGAACTTGTGGGAGACACTCCTTACCTGATCACACAGGTATAAAAAAAGGAGGTCCCACACAGGGTCATCGTCTTTGGAGTCCTGTGAATAAAGAGTTAAGGTCAGAGAGTGACTTTGTCCCCAGAAAGTGCCTCATGTGGTTTCATACTGTAGAGTAAGGACTTTACATTGGTGACGAGAAACAGGAATTCATGACCCATGAGAATGGCCACCGGTAACACAGAGGAACGGTACTGTGTTGGGGAATACTGGGACGATTTTGTCGAGAGGCTTCAGCAAAGCTTTGTTACGAAAGAATTGCTGGGGGATGCAGCTGCCGACAATCGAAGGGCTCATCTTTTGACCAGTTGCAGACCACAGACTTACGCGCTCATGAAGGACTTACTAGCACCCGAAAAGCCGGCGGACAAAACATTTGAAGAACTTAGCAAATTGGTCGGGGAGCACCTCAAACCGGCGAGTAGCATACATATGGCCCGACACAGATTCTACACCCACCGACGTCGTGAAGGACAGAGCATACCGGGCTTCGTAGCGGACCTCCAACATTTGGCCAGCCTCTAAGTTCACAGACGCCTGCAGGGGGGAGATGCTAAGGGACTTCTTTATTGAGGACATCAGTCATGCGGGAATTTTCCACAAATTAATTGCGACCAAGGATTTGACCTTGGAAGTGGCGGCGTTGATAGCTCAAACTTTCATGGCGGGGGAGGAAGAGACGAAAATAATATACGCACGCAATTCTGCCTCTAACGCGGCAATGGATCAGGGAGTCAACATTATCAATGCGACTCAGAGCCCTGCAGGCAGGCATGGGCAGTCCGACACTCCCCAGGCAGCAATAGACCTCAGAGTAGGACTTCAACAGAGACAATGGCAGGCTGAACGGACATTCACGCCATCACAGTGGACAATGTGCCCCAGGATGGGGCCATTGACACCCACTAATAGGGTACTTAAGAGCAGTCAAAGGGACAGTCAGCGCGGAATGCCTGGCCATACTCCCTTTGTCCACAACAATGGAAACTTTAACTCATGCTGGAGGTGTGGGGGAAAACACTCAGCTAGATCTTGCAGATTTCAACAGTTTGTCTGCAGGAACTGCAATCTCAGTGGCCACTTAGCTCGAATGTGCAGGAAGCCTGCAACCAGACTAATATATGAGGCGGATGGACCAGAAGAGGGTTCTTTGAGGCAGGATGACTTTCGGGGCAAATCGATGGACGCCGAGGTTCAGAGGGTCCATGTGGCGAATATTCACAGTTCATACACCAAAACGCCACCAATGATGATGAGGGTTTTATTAAACGGTATCCCTGTACGCATGGAGCTGGACACTGGGGCCAGCCAGTAGACCAAAATTAGCACGTATTGAGACACAATTACAGACTTACACTAAAGAAATCATTCCGGTGCTAGGCAGTGCAATGTTGGCTGTCACACACAATGGGGTAGTGAATCGGCTGCCGCTCTGGATTGTCCTGGGCAATGGTCCCGCACTGTTGGGGAGGAGCTGGTTAGCCGAGATGAACTGGAAATGGGGGGATGTTCATGCAATGTCATCTGTGGAGCAAAGTTCGTGCTCACAAGTCCTACAACAATTCGATTCACTATTCCAACCTGGCATCGGGACTTTCAAAGGCACTAAAGTAGTGATACACATCACCCCGGATGCCAGACCAGTGCACCACAAAGCCAGAGCGGTGCCGTATGTGATGCGGGAAAAGATCGAGAGCGAATTGGACCGGCTGTTGAGAGAGGGCATCATCTCACCTGTTGAATTCAGCGACTGGGCGAGCCCCATCGTTCCCATCCTAAAATTGATGGCTCTGTCAGGATCTGTGGCGACTACAAGGCCACCATCAATGTACAAGGGATTGTTTGTTTATAACAGGTGCCCATTTGGCATTCGATCAGCGGCCGTGATGTTTCAACGAAACATGGAAAGCCTGCTTAAATCCATTCCTGGAACGATCGTATTCCAAGACGACATCCTCATCACGGGTCAAGACACTGAGGAACACCTCCACAACCTGGAGGAGGTGCTACGCCGACTGGACCGGGTAGGCCTGCGACTCAAGAAGTCTAAATGTTTGTTCTTAGCTCCTGAGGTTGAGTTTCTGGGCAGGAGGATTGCTGCAGATGGGATTTGGCCCACCGAATCCAAAACAGAGGCGATTCGACAAGCACCCAGGCCCTGCAACACATCGGAGTTGCGTTCATTTCTGGGACTGTTGAACTATTCCGGGAACTTTCTGCTGAACTTGAGCATGTTGTTGGAGCCGCTATATGTGCTCCTGCGTAAGGGTTGCGATTGGTTTTGGGGGGGTCTGTCAGGAACGGGCTTTTGATCGGGCGCGAAACCTACTTTGTTCAAACAAGTTGTTGACTCTGTACGACCCTGTAAAAAATTGGTTCTGATATTTGATGCATCGTCCTATGGGATTGGGTGCATGTTGCAGCAGGGCAATGCTGAGGGTCAACTACAACCTGTGGCTTATGCCTCCAGGCCGCTCTCTCAAGCAGAACGGGGATATGGCATGGTCGAGAAGGAAGCGCTTGCATGTGTCTATGGTGTAAAAAAAAATGCATCAGTACCTCTTTGGTCGGAAGTTTGAATTAGAGACGGACCACAAGCCATTAACATCCCTGTTGTCAGACAGCAAGGCTGTCAATGCCAACGCATCAGCTCGCATACAGCGATGGGCTCTCACGCTGGCTGCTTATGACGACTCCATCTGGCAACGGCCCGGCACTGAAAATTGCGCTGACGCGCTCAGCAGGCTTCCACTGGCCACCACTGAGGGGGCAGCGGAGCAAAGCGCCGAGATGGTCATGGTTGTCGATGCCTTTGACAGTATAGGCTCCCCCATCACAGCCCGCCAGATCAATATCTGGACGAACAGAGATCCCCTCCTATCCCTGATTAAGAAATGTGTCCTGACTGGGGATTGGGCGCCCGCACACGGAGCATGCCCTGAGGAGGTCAGACCATTCCGCAGACGGATGGATGAGCTCTCCATCCAAGCCGACTGCCTACTATGGGGCAGCAGGGTAGTTATGCCCCAGAAGGGCAGGGAAACATTCATCAGGGAACTCCACAGCGAGCACCAAGGCATTGTGCTGATGAAGACCATTGCCCGGTCACACGTTTGGTGGCCTGGAATTGATTCAGACCTGGAACACTGTGTTCGCAGGTGCACGACGTGTGTCCAGCTGGGTAATGCCCCCAGGGAGGCCCCGCTCAGCCCGTGGCCCTGGCCCACCAGGCCATTGTCACGCATTCATGTTGACTACGCGGGCCCGTTTATGGGTAAGATGTTCCTTATTGTGGTAAATGCGTACTCGAAATGGATCGAGTGCATCATTCTGAATTCATGCACGTTATCCACCACCATGGAAAGCCTACGTGTGATCTTTGCAACCCATGGCTTGCCGGACATCCTGGTTAGTGATAATGGCCCATGTTTCACAAACTACGAATTCCGAGAGATTATGTTGGGCAATGGCATCAATCACGTCAGGACTGCGCCATTCAAGCCAGCCTCCAATGGCCAGGTGGAACGTGCGGTCCAAATCATTAAGCAAGGTATGCTCAGGATTCAAGACCCTCCCTATAATGCCGCCTATCGTGTCTCCTGCTGGCCTATAGATCCTGACCGCACTCGCTCACGGGGATCCCGCCTGCAGAGCTACTAATGAAATGGACACTCAAAACTCGGTTGTCCCTCATTCACCCAGTCCTGACCGACATAGTTGAGAGCAAGCGCAAGTCACAAAATGAGTACCATGACCGTAATTCGAGGGGGAGATGTATAGAAATAAATGATCCTGTATTCTTCCTCAATCACGCCATGGGGCCCAAATGGCTTGAGGGCACTGTAATTGACAAAGAGGGGAATAGGGTCATCGTGGTTAAACTCAACAATGGCCAGATATGCCGTAAGCATCTGGACCAAAAAGGTTCAGCATCGACACGGAGGAACCTGAAGAAGCCCATGAGATGGAACTCACAACACCGCCAGCGAACGAGCAACAAGAGCAATCAGAAGAATGCACAGTCCCTGCGGTCAGCCCAGACAGGCCGGAATCACCACAGGTGACAGACACTCACGTCAGTGTTCAACAACCAGAGCCCCAACTGTGGCGCTCCACAAGGGAGCGTAGACCACCTGAAAGACTAAACCTATGATCCCAGTAAGACTTTGGGGGGGTGGGGTGGGAGGTGATGTCATGTATGTAACCACAATGTAACACCACTGTATTACTGTATACACTCAACCTAGATGCACATCTTGACCACCAGGGGTGAACTTGTGGGAGACACTCCTTACCTGATCACACAGGTATAAAAAGGGAGGTCCCACGCAGGGTCATCGTCTTTGGAGTCCTGTGAATAAAGAGTTATGGTCAGAGAGTGACCTTGTCTCCAGAATGTGCCTCATGTGGTTTCATGCTGTAGAGTAAGGACTTTACACAGCCAATTCTCTCAACACCTGACATTGGGGGCGGGGGGAAGGGAGCACGAGACAAGGGACTAGAAATAGATAACTGAAAGGTAAAAGGTAGTTGTTAATTGTCAGGCTATAATGGTGTAATGCACGAATAAATGTTTCTGTATCTTTAGGCATTCTCGGGTACCAATCTGTGTGCAATGGTCTAGCAATATGTCTTAGATATGAGGGTCTTGCAGGCTAAAGAAGTAGTCACTTTCATATTTAGTGGAGGATCTTTTTTGTGCAGTCAAGGGCAGACTTTATTTTACATAATTCCTGAAGTTAAGCTAAGCTAAGTTCTGATCAGGCTATTTTTGGATGTTCATGCCAGCTGGAAGGGGTTCTTCCTTTCTCTGAATACCATTCATATGAACTTCGTCCACTACTTGAGCTCTCTCATCTGGCATTCCTTCTTGGGGCTCCTGAATGCCTACTCCTGTTGTCAGAGCCAGATTGTGGAGCACACAGCATACCACAGTTATTCTGGAGGCCTTTTTGAAGGGTGTAATGTATGCACCTGTGAGTATGCTCACAAGCAGTCACGTGATGTTCACAAGACTCAATAAAACCCCAGCCAGTTGAGTTCAAGGGATCCACGATGAGGCAGGTGGTTGTGAGCCTGGTTGATGAACTGGTAATGTGTAGTGTGATTGTTAAACCTTTGCTAATAAACCAACTGGATCTTAATGGCAATGCATTGCTATGAATTTAAGCAAAGAACCCATGAAGCAAATACATTACAAAAGGAAGGACTGTAAGGCTCCTCCTGACCAGTCCAGGCACCAGAGCATGATTTGAGAATCCTAATGGCGTGCTCAGTTATGACTCTTGTGGAAGAGTGAGTCTCATTGATTCTCTTCAGCATTGTCCCATACATATGTGAGGTTAATATTAACTCCACTTTTATATTCTGAACTGCAAGTATTAGTCTGAATTTTGAGAGCAAAAACCGGTTCTTTGCATTGTTCAGGCAGCTTGGTGGCAAATCACCGCTATTCAACTGGCAGTGGCCCTCAAGTAGTTCCTGGAAGGGGGAGGAGACTGGCGGGAGGGGAATGATCAGGAGAGATGAGATAAATAATTGGGAGTAGAGGCGACTGGGAGGGAGCCGGCTATGTTCATTGGCACATCCTGCACTTAACATTAAACTGGACATTAAAGACCGCAGGTTAGGCTGCATCTAATAATCACAGGGAGCACATCGCAGGAAATTAAAATTAATGGAGTGGAAATTGGAGCACGTTGTGCCCGTTTTTTGGGTTGAAAATGGGGGGGCTGGGGGGTGGAAGGACTAATTTCATGGGGCTATGTCCTGGACCCCTGAAAACGTCTGAAATATGTCCAAACCAATATTGGGTCAGGTGATGTTTTTTTTTTGAGACATCCCGGTGGCCACCTAAAACAGGCTTTAGACTCTTTGCATATGCTAATGTAGAGTCTAAAGCATGTTTTAAGACTCATTTCCTGAAATAAGGCGCCTGCCCTGCTCATGTTTTGCTGCCATGGATGCCGCTTAACAAGAGACTGTTTTGGTTTATTTTTTAAACTTCCATGTGTCACAGGAGTGCTCCTCCTGGCTCCGCAGCACTGCTGAGGGCTACAGCTTTCCGCGATCGTTCTCCTTCCCCCTGTGTGAGACTAGCCTGCGGCCATCGCCAGCAGGGCAGGTGGCCCAAATTGGGCAGATTGAAACAGTTGAGCTGACTTTGGAGGCATGGCAGGTGCTGACAGTTCAGCCCAATTATCATGGTGAAGCCTGAAGCCCAATTTCAGGTGAGCTTTGGACCCTCTGGTTTGGGCACAAGCTGCATTCGCACATCAGAAAATGGGCCATAACGAATTTCAACCCCAGTGGACACAAAATCATGGGTCATGTGCCTGCAATGTGCTCCCTGAGAGCATCTTGTTGGAAGAACGGAAGTGCGGAATCAGCCCCAGTATTTCATCTTGTTTTCTTTGTGAATAATACTACATATCGGCCCTTAAATTACACCTTGTAATAATAGTATACAAACACATAAAGCACCTGTATGAAATACCTCGCTCCATTATTTAAACAGAGGAATTAACCCATTCAAAATAGATGGGTCATGCATTCACTAAAACAACAGAGAGAAATTTCAGGTGATTGTGTTAAGAATGTGTATGCTATTGTCTCAGAGCATAATTCAGGTACCTTGGTTCTTCTTTTATTTACCAGACCCTCAAATCTGGCTCGAAGCTTATGATGTACAGGGTTGCAGCGATACCCGCCCGCCTGTATGGCTCAGAGACATGGACCATATACAGTAGACATCTCAAATCGCTGGAGAAATACCACCAACGATGTCTCCATAAGATCCTGCAAATCCCCTGGGAGGACAAATGTACCAACGTCAGTGTTCTCGATCAGGCCAACATCCCCAGCATCGAAGCATTGACTATACTCGACCAGTTCCGTTGGGCGGGCCACATTGTTCGCATGCCCGACACAAGACTCCCAAAGCAAGCGCTCTACTCGGAACTCCGACAGAGCAAGCGAGCCCCAGGTGGGCAGTGGAAACGTTTTAAGGACACCCTCAAAGCCTCCTTGATACATTGCAACATCCCCAGCGACACCTAGGAGTCCTTGGCCAAAGATCGCCCGAAGTGGAGGAAGAGCATCTGGGAGGGCGCTGAGCACCTCGAGTCTCATCGCCGAGAGCATGCAGAAAACAAGCGCAGACAGCGAAAGGAGCGTGCGGCAAACCAGACTACCCACCCACCCTTTCCTTCAACCACTGTCCGTCCCACCTGTGACAGAGACTGTAATTCCCGTATTGGACTGTTCAGTCACCTGAGAACTCACTTTTAGAGTGGAAGCAAGTCTTCCTCGATCTTGAGGGACTGCCTATGATGATGATGATTTATATTGTAGTTGTTTCTTCCTATGGCTAAGATGTTGCTGTACAATAGATGTAAACACAATTTGGGGACTCAATTGTCACTGGGTTTTGCCTCCATGAGGACAGATAATTGAGGTTCCATTTTACATCTGTGAGTTTTCACTCATTCTAAAAGAGATAATTACTGCTCAGATTAATATTTCTTGACACTTACTTGACCTGGTGCAATGGTTTCTATTTTAGCCCTTTTACCAAGCTGAGTAGGGTTTTGGAACACCGTGTGATAAAATGTTTTGTTAAAATAATTAGCACAATGGGCTGGATTTTCGGCTTTTGTGATTTCGGGGCAGTAATGGCGATGGCACGGTCCTGATAATGCCTGGAAAAGGTTTGCACCCTCACCTGCAAAATTTGGCAAAAAATGAGGTTCCATGATCGGAGGCGCAAAATCAAGCATTACACAAAGAAGTTTTTGCGCCCAGCCAAAAATCGCGGCGTTAAAACGGTTTTGTTGATTTAAGGGACTTCATTGTTGTTCAGTGCGCTGCAACATAACATTGTATGTTTTTCTGGTGGGGGAGTTTTTCTTACTTCGTTGCAGTAAAATGTCTGTTTGATCCTTTGCCATTGGTGTCTTGTGTCTCATTCCAACGTTCAGCGGAGCTGTGCCTTTATGGGGGCACATAGCGTGCACAGTATTAGCTCTATCCTTCAGTTTCCTCCATTTAGGAGAACTGGACCATTATGAGCTGGCGACGTGCCATTCTTGGTCCAGCAGCATCTCCACACTGCCTCCCCCCTGGATGGTGCGGCTATCCAATGGGGACCTCGCCAGGCTCCACTTCATCATCCTCCTCTACCTGAGGTGGGCCTGCAATCCCCACTGGCAATGCCTGGCCGCTCATGACGGCCAGGTTGCAGCATGCAGCACACCACAATTAATTCAGATACATGTTGAGGGGAGTATTAAAGGCTGCCTCCAGAGCAGTCCAGGCATCGGTCTGCGTGTAGGAGATGGCATATCTCTGTCAGCACTTCCTTTCTGAAGCGCAGCCTTCTCACACACTGCTCCTCAGAGAGCTGGAGGTATGAACGTTGGTGCCTATAAACCTGTGGGGGATAAACCCTCCTCCCCAGATGTCTTTGGCCTCTCCTCATCTTTGGCCCAACATGCCCAAGAGCTCTTCTTCTAGCTTGATGCAGCCTGGCAATAGCATGCAGCATGATATGCTGGCGAACTAATATTAACAGAAACATAGAAACATAGAAAATAGGTGCAGGAGTAGGCCATTCGGCCCTTCGAGCCTGCACCACCATTCAATAAGATCATGGCTGATCATTCCCTCAGTACCCCTTTCCTGCTTTCTCTCCATATCCCTTGATCCCTTTAGCCGTAAGGGCCATATCTAACTCCCTCTTGAATATATCCAATGAACTGCATCAACGACTCTCTGCAGCAGGGAATTCCACAGGTTAACAACTCTCTGAGTGAAGAAGTTTCTCCTCATCTCAGTCCTAAATGGCCTATCCCTTATCCTAAGATTGTGTACCCTGGTTCTGGACTTCCCCAACATTAGGAACATTCTTCCCGCATCTAACCTGTCCAGTCCCATCAGAATCTTATACGTTTCTATGAGACCCCCTCTCATTCTTCTACACTCCAGTGTATAAAGGCCCAGTTGATCCAGTCTCTCCTCATATGTCAGTCCAGCCATCCCTGGAATCAATCTGGTGAACCTTCGCTGCACTCCCTCAATAGCAAGAACGTCCTTCCTCAGATTAGGAGACCAAAACGGTACACAATATTCCAGGTGATGCCTCACCAAGGCCCTGTACAATTGCAGTAAGATCTCCCTGCTCCGATACTCAAATCCCCTAGCTATGAAGGCCAACATGCCATTTGCCTTCTTTAGCGCCTGCTGTACCTGCATGCCAACTTTCAATGACTGATGTACCATGAAACCCAGGTCTCGTTGCACGTTCCCTTTTCCTAATCTGCCGCCATTCAGATAATATTCTGCCTTGGTGTTTTTGCCACCAAAGTGGATAACCTCACATTTATCCACATTATACTGCATCTGCCATGCATTTGCCCACTCACCTAACCTGTCCAAATCACCCTGCAGCCTCTTAGCATCCTCCTCACAGCCCACACCGCCACCCAGTTTAGTTTCATCTGCAAACTTGGAGATATTACACTCAATTCCTTCATCCAAATCATTAATATATATTGTAAATAGTTGGGGTCACAGCACTGAGCCCTGCGGCACTCCACTAGTCACTGCCTCCCATTCCGAAAAGGACCCGTTTATCCCGACTCTCTGCTTCCTGTCTGCCAATCAGTTCTCTATCCACGTCAGTACATTACCCACAATACCGGGTGCTTTGATTTTGCACACCAATCTCTTATGTGGGACATAGAAACATAGAAACATAGAAAATAGGTGCAGGAGTAGGCCATTCGGCCCTTCTAGCCTGCACCGCCATTCAATGAGTTCATGGCTGAACATGCAACTTCAGTACCCCATTCCTGCTTTCTCACCATACCCCTTGATTCCCCTAGGAGTAAGGACTTCATCTAACTCCTTTTTGAATATATTTAGTGAATTGGCCTCAACAACTTTCTGTGGTAGAGAATTCCACAAGTTCACCACTCTCTGGGTGAAGAAATTCCTCCTCATCTCGGTCCTAAATGGCTTACCCCTTATCCTTAGACTGTGTCCCCTGGTTCTGGACTTCCCCAACATTGGGAACATTCTTCCTGCATCTAACCTGTCTAACCCCGTCAGAATTTTAAACGTTTCTATGAGGTCCCCTCTCATTCTTCTGAACTCCAGTGAATACAAGCCCAGTTGATCCAGTCTTTCTTGATAGGTCAGTCCCGCCATCCCTGGAATCAGTCTGGTGAACCTTCGCTGCACTCCCTCAATAGCAAGAATGTCCTTCCTCAGGTTAGGAGACCAAAACTGTACACAATACTCCAGGTGTGGCCTCACCAAGGCCCTGTACAACTGTAGCAACACCTCCCTGCCCCTGTACTCAAATCCCCTCGCTATGAAGGCCAACATGCCATTTGCTTTCTTAACCGCCTGCTGTACCTGCATGCCAACCTTCAATGACTGATGTACCATGACACCCAGGTCTCGTTGCACCTCCCCTTTTCCTAATCTGTCACCATTCAGATAATAGTCTGTCTCTCTGTTTTTACCACCAAAGTGGATAACCTCACATTTATCCACATTATACTTCATCTGCCATGCATTTACCACTCACCTAACCTATCCAAGTCACTCTGCAGCCTCATAGCATCCTCCTCGCAGCTCACACTGCCACCTAACTTAGTGTCATCCGCAAATTTGGAGATACTACATTTAATCCCCTCGTCTAAATCATTAATATACAGTGTAAACAGCTGGGGCCCCAGCACAGAACCTTGCGGTACCCCACTAGTCACTGCCTGCCATTCTGAAAAGTCCCCATTTACTCCTACTCTTTGCTTCCTGTCTGACAACCAGTTCTCAATCCATGTCAGCACACTACCCCCAATCCCATGTGCTTTAACTTTGCACATTAATCTCTTGTGTGGGACCTTGTCGAAAGCCTTCTGAAAGTCCAAATATACCACATCAACTGGTTCTCCCTTGTCCACTCTACTGGAAACATCCTCAAAAAATTCCAGAAGATTTGTCAAGCATGATTTCCCTTTCACAAATCCATGCTGACTTGGACCTATCATATCACCTCTTTCCAAATGCGCTGCTATGACATCCTTAATAATTGATTCCATCATTTTACCCACTACCGATGTCAGGCTGACCGGTCTATAATTCCCTGTTATCTCTCTCCCTCATTTTTTAAAAAGTGGGGTTACATTGGCTACCCTCCACTCCATAGGAACTGATCCAGAGTCAATGGAATGTTGGAAAATGACTGTCAATGCATCCACTATTTCCAAGGCCACCTCCTTAAGTACTCTGGGATGCAGTCCATCAGGCCCTGGGGATTTATCGGCCTTCAATCCCATCAATTTCCCCAACACAATTTCCCGACTAATAAGGATTTCCCTCAGTTCCTCCTCCTTACTAGACCCTCCGACCCCTTTTATATCCGAAAGGTTGTTTGTGTCCTCCTCAGTGAATACCGAACCAAAGTACTTGTTCAATTGGTCCGCCATTTCTTTGTTCCCCATTATGACTTCCCCTGATTCTGACTGCAGGGGACCTACGTTTGTCTTTACTAACCTTTTTCTCTTTACATATCTATCGAAACTTTTGCAATCCGTCTTAATGTTCCCTGCAAGCTTCTTCTCGTACTCCATTTTCCCTGCCCTAATCAAACCCTTTGTCCTCCTCTGCTGAGTTCTAAATTTCTCCCAGTCCCCAGGTTCGCTGCTATTTCTGGCCAATTTGTATGTCACTTCCTTGGCTTTAATACTATCCCTGATTTCCCTTGATAACCACGGTTGAGCCACCTTCCCTTTTTTATTTTTACGCCAGACAGGAATGTACAATTGTTGTAGTTCATCCATGCGGTCTCTAAATGTCTGCCATTGCCCATCCACAGTCAACCCCTTCAGTATCATTCGCCAATCTATCCTAGCCAATTCACGCCTCATACCTTCAAAGTTACCCTTCTTTAAGGTCTGGACCATGGTCTCTGAATTAACTGTTTCATTCTCCATCCTAATGCAGAATTCCACCATATTATGGTCACTCTTCCCCAAGGGGTCTCGCACAACGAGATTGCTAATTAATCCTCTCTCATTAGACAACACCCAGTCTAAGATGGCCTCCCCCCTAGTTGGTTCCTCGACATATTGGTCTAAAAAACCATCCCTTATGCACTCCAGGAAATCCTCCTCCACCGTATTGCTTCCAGTTTGGTTAACCCAATCTATGTGCATATTAAAGTCACCCATTATAACTGCTGCACCTTTATTGCACGCACCCCTAATTTCATGTTTGATGCCCTCCCTACTACTACTGTTTGGAGGTCTGTACACAACTCCCACTAACGTTTTTTGCCCTTTGGTATTCTGCAGCTCTACCCATATAGATTCCACATCATCCAAGCTAATGTCCTTCCGAACTATTGCCTTAATTTCCTCCTTAACCAGCAATGCTACCCCACCTCCTTTTCCTTTTATTCTATCTTTCCTGAATGTTGAATACCCCTGGATGTTGAGTTCCCAGCCCTGATCATCCTGGAGCCACGTCTCCGTAATCCCAATCACATCATATTTGTTAACATCTATTTGCACAGTTAATTCATCCACCTTATTGCGGATACTCCTTGCATTAAGACACAAAGCCTTCAGGCTTGTTTTTTTAACACCCTTTGTCCTTTTAGAATTTTGCTGTACAGTGGCCCTTTTTGTTTTTTGCCTTGGGTTTCTCTGCCCTCCACTTTTCCGCATCTCCTTTCTGTCTTTTGCTTTTGCCTCATTTTTGTTTCCCTCTGTCTCCCTGCATTGGTTCCCATCCCCCTGCCATATCAGTTTAAATCCTCCCCAACAGCACTAGCAAACACTCCCCCTAGGACATTGGTTCCGGTCCTGCCCAGTTTGTACCGGTCCCACCTCCCCCAGAACCGGTTCCAATGCCCCAGGAATTTGAATCCCTCCCTGCTGCACCACTGCTCAAGCCACGTATTCATCTGCGCTATCCTGCGATTCCTACACTGACTATCACGTGGCACTGGTAGCAATCCCGAGATTACTACTTTTGAGGTCCTACTTTTTAATTTAGCTCCTAGCTCCTTAAATTCGTTTTGTAGGACCTCATCCCTTTTTTTACCTATGTCGTTGGTACCAATGTGCACCACGACAACTGGCTGATCTCCCTCCCTTTTTAGAATGTCCTGCACCCGCTCCGAGACATCCTTGACCCTTGCACCAGGGAGGCAACATACCATCCTGGAGTCTCGGTTGCGGCCACAGAAACGCCTATCTATTCCCTTTACAATTGAATCCCCTATCACTATCGCTCTCCCACTCTTTTTCCTGCCCTCCTGTGCAACAGAGCCAGCCATGGTGCCATGAACTTGGCTGCTGCTGCCCTCCCCTGATGAGTCATCCCCCTCAACAGTACCCAAAGATGTCAAAGGCCTTTTGAAAGTCCAAATACACCACATCCACTGGTTCTCCCTTGTCCACTCTACTAGTTACATGCTCAAAAGATTTGTCAAGCATGATTTCCCTTTCATAAATCCATGCTGACTTGGACCAATCCTGTCACTGCTCTGCAAATGCGCTGGTATTTCATCCTTAATAACTGATCCCAACATTTTCCCTACTACTGATGTCAGGCAAACCGGTCTATAATTACCTGTTTTCTCTTTCCCTCCTTTTTTAAAAAGTGGTGTTACATTAGCTACCCTCCAGTCCATAGGAACTGATCCAGAGTCGATAGACTGTTGAAAAGTGATCACCAATGCATCTACTATTTCTAGGGCCACTTCCCTAAGTACTCTGGGATGCAGACAATCAGGCCCCGGGGATTTATCAGCCTTCAATCCCATCAATTTCCCCAACACAATTTCCCGCTTAATAAGGATATCCTTCAGTTCCTCCTTCTCACTAGACCCTCGGTCCCCTAGTACCTCCGGAAGGTTATTTGTGTCTTCCTTCGTGAAGACAGAACCAAAGTATTTGTTCAATTGGTCTGCCATTTCTTTGTTCCCCATTATAATTTCACCTGAGTCCAACTGCAAGGGACCTATATTTGTCTTCACTAATCTTTTTCTCTTCAAATATCTATAGAAGCTTTAGCAGTCGGTTCTTATGTTCCTGGCAAGCTTCCTCTCGTACTCTATTTCCCCCCTCCTAATTAAACCCTTTGTCCTCCTCTGCTGAATTCTAAATTTCTCCCAGTCCACAGGTTTGCTGCTTTTTCTGGCCAATTTATATGCCTCTTCCTTGGATCTAACACTATCCTTAATTTCCCTTGTTAGCCACAGTTGAGCCACCTTCCCTGTTTTGTTTTTACTCCAGACAGGGATGTACACTTGTTGAAGTTCATCCATGTGATCTTTAAATGTTTGCCATTGCCTATCCACCATCAACCCTTTAAGTATCCTTTGCCAGTCTATTTTAGCCAACTCACGCCTCATACCGTCGAAGTTACCTTTCCTTAAGTTCAGGACCTTATTTTCTGAATTAACTGTGTCACTCTCCATCTTAATAAAGAATTCTACCATATTATGGTCACTCTTCCCCAAGGGGCCTCGCACAACAAGATTGCTAATTAGTCCCTTCTCATTGCACATCACACAGTCTAGGATGGCCAGCTCTCTGGTTGGTTCCTCGACATATTGGTCAATAAAACCATCCCTAATACACTCCAGGAAATCCTCCTCCACCGCATTGCAACCAGTTTGGTTAGCCCAATCTATATGTAAATTAAAGTCGCCCATTATTGCCCCCATTAAATTCTCTCACTGACTTTGTAAGGACACTGTAATGGTAGATAACACTGCCGCTTTCAAATCGGAGCTTCACCTCACGCAGCGTGATGTGCAACCTGTGATATATTCTTTACGACATCACAAACACACATATACACAAGAAGGCTCTCCAAGAACATAATCCTTTTATTATATTTACATGAGTAGCTGCATTACATCGATTGTCCACTAGGTGGAGCAGCAGTTCACTTGGTGGAGCTCGATATTACACTTCTTCCTCCTTAATGAAAAAGTCATCAATAACAAAATAATTATCATACATAACTTGCATGGTTATATACAACAAAAGTTATGGGGCTGGAAATTCGGCAGGTTTGCACCTGTTTTACCGCCATGGGGGGGGGGGGGGGTGGTGCGTGAAATGTGATTTTGTTTTGGTGGTAATGCGGCACACAAAATTTAGCACCTGGACGGAAAATTCGGCAGTGATTTTGAGCCAGCGGTAAAAATTAGTGCCCGCTCGTTTTTTTAAACCATTTTTATGATGTCAATTGGCGTGCAGCACTCCTCTATCGCCACGGGCGGAAAATTCGCCGATATCGGCATTTTTACCGCCCGTCAAAAAAACACACCCGAAAAAATTAAGTCTTACCAGGTCGGACCCACGACGTACCCGGTGCGAATGGCGCCATCTTGAAAAACGAAGCAGAAATTCAGTGCATAAAAGGATTTGGAGGTAAGGTTGCGTTTTACACATTGAGGTTTTGTTGAGTTTATAGTTCATTTTTAAGGCTATTTGAGGACATTTAAAAGAATGGGGGCTTGAATGTCTCTGCCATTATTGCTGGCTGTTTTTTCTATGCAGCATCGAGCTAAATGAAGGCTTAATCAAGAGCATTTTGAGCGTAATCAAAGAGCTCGTAGACGAAAGGGAGGAGGCCTTACCCCCCACGAGTTTACAGGGAACATCACTCATGCCTGCAGCTGTCTGAGGCACAGTGCGTTTGAAGGCTGCGCTTTCGAAAAAAGGTGGTCATAGAGATATGCCAGCTCATACAGCCTACCAGCAGCATCAGGACTGTACTGCCCGCCGAGGTGAAGGTGACTGCGGCACTTGCCTTCTATGCCTCCGGCTCCTTTCAGGCATCAGCAGGGGACATATGCTGCATCTCGCAGTTCGCCACACATAGCTACATTCGCCAGGTGACTACTGCACTGTACGCATGCAGGATGGACTTTATAAAGTTCCCAATGACCAGGGAGGCACAGACTGAGAGGGCTGTGGATTTTACATGAAATGCTGGCTTCCCCAAGGCTCAGGGTGCCATTGACTGTACGCTCATTGCCCTGCGAGCACCTTTAGAGGAGCCAGAGGTTTACTGAAACCGAAACGGATTCCACTCCCTGAATGTACAGATCGTCTGTGACCATACACAGTGCAGCATGGCAGTAAATGCCCACTTTCCAGGGAGCATCCATGATGCTTTCATCTTGCGTGAGAGCGGTGTCTCATGTTTGTTTGAGCGTCAACCACAAGGCCAGAGCTGGATGCTGGGGGACAAAGGTACGGCCTTGCCACCTGGCTCATGACTCCCGCCTCCAGAACCCTCAGACACAAGCCAAGCATCGCTATAATGACAGCCATTCAGCCACATGCAGCATCATCGAAAAGACAATTGGAGTGCTCAAGCAACGCTTCCGATGCCTGGACCACTCTGGAGGCTGCCTACAATACTCCCCTTAGCAGGTCTCCGAGTTCATTGTGGTGTGCTGCATGCTACACAACTTAACCATCATGAGGGACAGGATTTGCTACTGGGGACTGCAGGACCACCTCAGGAGAGAGGGGAGAAGGAGGAGAACGACGACGATGAACCCATGCCACCACCCCCACCACCACCACAGGGGAGGCCACGTAGAGCTTTCACCACTGCAAACGTCTTACGTCAGCAGTTCATAAATCAGCTCTTTGCTTGAACAGTGAAAGGCACGTTTCACCTTTGCCTGCCCACTCTATCCCACCATCTTGACTATTTTCCTTCTTAATCTGCAAATGAGACACTGCACAAGAATGGTTAAGGTGAACAAAATAATTTATAAAACATTTGTAAATTTATAAAACCTTTGTACATTCTTGAAACTTTGTAACTTTAATTTTGAAACTTAAATGCATTTTGAACTTGAACACAATTTGTTAAACTTTTAAAACTTTTATAAAATAACTAAAACAGGAAAACAACACCAAAACAACAACAACACAACAACAATCCCTGCACCGAACATCTTTTAACTGCGGCCAATACCCCCCACCACCCCGCCGCACCCCCGATCTTAACCCCCCCCTCGCTTCTTGACCCTATCCCTATCCGCGTTGCGATCAAGATGGTGTGCAGCAAACCGCACAGAATGTTGCTGTTGTTAGGGGAGAGACAATGGAGATGCCATTGAACCTCCTGGAGAAGCTCGGGGTATAGAAGGACCGACATCTGTTGGAAGGCTCTTGCTCGGTCTCAACACTCACAGGTGCTGTCGGTTTGGGTGGTGTGACACTGGTGACTGTAGTGCCAAAAGTCGAGACTATCAATTGCCGCAGGCCATTGACAGCCTCGGTGTTCTCCCGCATCGCAGCTGCAATCTGCGACATGCCCTCCCTCATTTCCGCAGATAGTGCCGCAATGTTGCCGGAAATGCCTCCCAGGACCTCGAGGAGCTGTCAGCTGAGCTCGATGCTCTCCCTTGACAGTCCCACCGTATCCAAGTGTATGCCTGCCTGTTTTTCAACAGACTGGCTTTGCCGACTCAACCTCTGAAGAGATGGCACACGGGGTTCAACCCTGGGGCTGCGTTGCTGCACGAGACTTGGACCCGCTGCTTCGGATTGGACGCAGCCTGTGAATGTGGCTTCCCCCGAGGAACTTGTGGCCGCAGCTAAAAGAGGTGGTGACTGCATTGCCCTCCTCCATTCCCTCCACCCCACCACCTCCCCCCCCCCCCCACCCTCGCAACAGCTTCATGATTTTGTTCCTCCCGTGGGGGGTCCTCAACATGGCCCTCATCGTCCTCCTCGACCCACACACGATGGGCTGATGTGGAGGCTTCCATAGGAGGATGTGGCACCTCGGAATCCTCATCTGCAAAGTAGAAAACAACAGACGACTTGTTAGCAGCAGGGGAGGGTGCAGCGTGACATGAGTAAGGTCACATAGTGCAGGCTTATTTGAAGGACCAGCACTACTGCATTATATGTCATCGAGAGACACTGCATCACATTACCTGAATCCAAGTCAACAGACATTGCATCACATTGCCCCAATCCTAGTCCACAGGTACTACATCACATTGCCGCAGCCCTAGACCACAGACACTGCATCACATTGACGCAGCCCTAGACCACAGGTACTACATCACATTGCTCCAGCCCTAGACCACAGACACTACATCACATTGCCGCAGCCCTAGACCACAGGTACTACATCACATTGCCGCAGCCCTAGACCACAGGTACTACATCACATTGCCACAGCCCTAGTCCACAGGTACTACATCACATTGCCCCAACCCTAGACCACAGGTACTACATCACATTGCTCCAGCCCTAGACCACAGACACTACATCACATTGCTCCAACCCTAGTCCAGAGACACTGCATGGCATTGCCCCAACCCTAGTCCACAGACACTACATCACATTGCCCCAACTCTGTCTTCACATATGGACAACTTTGTTGCAATGTGTTGTCCCAGACACTGATAGCACGACTTCAATGCGCTGTTACCTTGACCAGTTGCTGAGGCCTTGGGGCCCAAATGCCTTTTACTTTTAATCTGCAGGCGATTCACCTTGGTTGTCGGACGACTGGAAATGGTGCGAAATTCTCTGGAGTATTGGTTGACCATATCCACCAACATAGCTGTCTGACACGCTAAATCAAAAGTCAAGTTAGGGGTTGTCAACAACTTTCTTCTGATCGCTTTATTTTTCATCCCATAAACAAAGTGGTCACGTAATGCTCAGTCCTGAAAGTTCAAGAAATGACAGTGAATGGATAGCTTTTTTAATGCTACAAAGTACTCACTGATACTCTCATCAGTTAACTGATTTCATGTTCCAAAACGATAACTTTCAGCAATTTCCAGGGGCTCAGGACTGTAGTGCTGTTCTAACTCAGTTAGAATCTCCGTCAGTGGTGTGTGCTTCGGGAACAAGCAAATTTTTCAGGGTTTCATTCTGGGTCCTGCTTCAGTCAAGAAAATAGCTTGTTTTCTTCCTAACACCACCCGTTTATTGTTTTCATCATCGGGGACTTCGACGATACTATTTGCGGTGAAAAACATTTCTAGCCGCTCCACATACATTCCGAAAGTCTCTCGGTCATGATGAAACTCACCCAAGTGTCCTGTTATTCCATAGGCACAGCCATCTGGACTCTGGCAATGTCAACAAGTGTGCTTGTAATTTACCTTGGATTTTTAGCTGTGTTACAAAACAAAGAACCTCTCAAAGTCTCTCTGTTGTTTGGCAGGAATCAGCCACCAACAAAAATTTCAGCTAGGGAATCCGATTATCCTATCCTCATCGCCAATGTGATATATTCTTTACGACATCACAAACACACACATACACAAGATGGCTCTACAGGAACTTGTCATGTGACCTTGTCAAATGATCCTTTTATTATATTTACATGAGTAGTTGCGTTATATTGGTTGTCAACTAGGTGGAGCAGTAGTCCACTCAGGGGGCTCTATATTACACAACCGTCACAGTCAATGTAGGATCCTCATCCCTCCATTTAAATACGCCGCCAGGAACACCTGCTGCAGCCTGGGAACGTCTGTTTTTATAGACTTTTCCTGGGGTGGGCATTTAATGAGGCGTTCGGGCTGAATTTTGGATCTGGTGCCCTAGCGGAGCATTGCACGACAATTGACGTCATGATTTCAGTGAAAGTAGAGGGTGGGGCGGTACGTTTTTGCGCCCCTGCAAACCACGATGAGCTGAATTTGCCGGCCGGGCGGTAAAAGTTGGATGCCTGCCATAACGCCTCGAAACACTCTTTATCGCCCCTCTGGGGCGCTAACTGAGGCGCTAGCGAGCCGAAAATCCAGCCCTATAAACTTTAGTATTTTGACTATAATGATGAAGCCTATCAGAAAGCTCTGCCTGTTTCTGAATCACCAGGTGGAAGGGGAGATGGCTACACTGTGAAGATGTGTATACCACTCACCTATTTTTACAGTCAGTGGGGAGGCAGTCTCAGTAGCCTCACTGAGCGTTTTTTGTACAGCCCGCAAAAGTTTGGGACCGCCTCTCTGTGTTTCTATTGGCTTTCTTGTCCCAGTAAGAGAATTGCAGACCACACATTTCCCATGGTGCCATTGGGATAAGGGAGCTGTGTTTGTTTATTTTAAGGAGTGAGGGAAATCAAGTTTCAGTGTCGGCTCCACTCGCAGGAACGGCAATTTTGATCAGGCCCTGAAAGTAAAGGTGAAGGTGTGGCAGGTCACTGGTCGGTGTACTGGAACCGGCTCTGCTGGCATTCTGCCCAATTTGGCAAGGCCTGCAAAATTCCAGTGAGGGGAAGGTGAGAGATGCTGTGAATCCCGCTGAGAACGCAAGACAAGCTTCCAAACCTTCAGCAGCCAGAGGTAATCAATCCCTGAGAGGATCGATTACCTTAAACAGAAGCCCATTGGCTCCACTGGGATCTGAAGATAGGGTTGCCAACTCTAGTTGGATGCATTCCTGGAGGTTTCATCACATGACCTCCAACCTCCAGTCCAGCCATTTTTACCAATCTCGAATATTTATATCATTAATAACGAGTGTACAAAGAAAATGAGAGGGGAAAAAAAACACTTTTTTTTATGCCCCAATGATTTTTCTCCTGGATTGCTCACAGCAGCATCCTGGAGATGAATCTCTAATTCATGAAGACTCCAAGGTAAATTTTTTTTTAAATTTTTTTTTTTAATTTTTAAAAAATTGTAGCCAATCTTTCCAATTCTTTGTCAGATCACAAACGCCAGAGGTCACCTTGCACACATCAAGGATCACCCTGCGCTAATGCTCTTAGCCAAAAGGCCTAGAGCCCAAGCACCGTTCCTGGAAGTACTGCAATACCAGGTTCGTGCCATGGAGGTGGATGGGTCAGCAACCCCACACACCTCCTATTTCCAAAAAGCATAGGAGAACCACCTTCCTGATCCAGGGAGAACCACATTGGGGTCATTGTTACTCCCCTGTCAGGTCAGTTACGCATGATCTTAGCCAAAAGGCCGAGAAGCGAGGTAATGCTGCAATGTTGGCAACCCTAACTGAAGGAGGCAAAATAAAAGCGACCTTTTCGTTGGGCCCTACCTGGATCTCACTGCCACCCCCAGAACAGCATGGCACTGCTCTGATCTTCAGGGCTCCTTTTGGGGTGGGTGCAACTGAAGTATTCCTTCAGGCATGGGCTTCTGTCCAGAGTATGCAGGTGATCCCGCACAGGATTTGCGTCTTAGCTCTTAAGACTGGCAGAGTAGGTTGATCTGAACTTCGGCCCGCATAGCGTGAAAGCAACTTTAATTAGGTTTGTTCAGGCTATACACACTACCTGTTATTAGAGAGTAAATGTAGACTAGGATACTCCTCCTTGGGGCAAAGTTCTGCTCGCCCCTCTGAACTCCGCCCCCCCCCCCCCCAAACCCCCACCACTCCCAACCTCAACTCATTTCCATAACTTGGGCCTCATTAAGGATGCATGGCGGGCTCTCAGGAGGATTCCTGCCACCAAAAAGAAGTCTGCCATGGCAAAGAGGAGAATCTCAATGAGGCAGGGACACCACAGCAGCACAGGAAGAACCGGCGAAGCTCCATAAATGAGCAGAAGCACGCCAAAGATTGGAATCGTCTCACTGAAGATCTTGGTCGGAACATGTGGCCTTTAGCAGGGAAGTGTTAGGGTCCAGACTGGAGGGAAGGGAAGCTGGTACAATGTCCTCTTCCTCCACAGGGCTAGCGGGGTGGACCTCAACGATGTTGCCGCTGCCTCCTGGGACCCACCTTCCGGATGGTGGCCCTGGGAAGCAGTGGTACCACAAGCAGACCAGGAGTGAAACCCACCAGGGACCCGGGACCTACCGATCCAACTGCCCGCGCCCCCGCCCCCGGTAGGTCGTTATTTACATGCAGTCAGTCAGTCAGTCAGTGGGAGCGGGGGAAGAGGGAAAGAGAGCCCAGGGCAAACCCAAAAGGATCGTGGGAGGGAAATACAACTCAGGCGGTAATGCGGCTGCCTGTCTCACTGCCTACATTTTCCTTCATTCTCCACCACTCAATTTTGGGTGGGATCCCAGAGGAAATCCCAGTTGTACCTTTGGTCCTCTTCCATTGAACTGGTCAAAGCCTGCACCATGCATGCTCCAACCAGTTGTGACTCAGCTGGCAATTGAGGTCCTATATACGTCATAGGCCCCTTTTAATATGGAAATCGAGTTTCTATCTCCTGAAACAGGAGGACGCTTTGGACACCCAGAGGTAGGCTTCTTTTAAAATGGTGCTGGCTGCATCGCCAGTGTTAACTGGGTGGTAAGGCTACTGACCCCATTTGAGGCCATTGCCACTCAATTAACGCCAAGCAAAATGCGTGAAAATCGACTTCAGAGTGTCTAATATACCCTCATTCAAACCCCTTCTCCCCTTCACTAACTGTATTCAATTTTTAGATGGTCTACTGAAGAAGAACAACAACTTACATTTATATAGCGCTTTTCACGACTTCCAGACATCTCAAAGTACTTTACAGCCAATTCACTATCACCTGTTTTACACTATCGCACACAGATAAATATGTTTCACTGTATGGCATTAGAGACACTGATATGTTTACCATGAAATGTACAGGTTTTCATAGTTTAGAGGTTTAATTCTAGCTCCTATCCTCTTTCACTGAGCGCAGTTCCTAATGCCCAACTCTGTTTTAAAGGATGGGGTCTATCTCATGGATCAGGTCCTCTCATTTCTGACTCGTATGCTGGATCCAAGCTCCCAGCTTTTCTTAGAAACCAGACCTACTTCTTGTCTGCAGCTTCCATGACTCTTGGCAGGCCGTAAGTTCTCTTTCCGCTCCCTGCCTTTCTCACTGGGCAAGCTCATTCCTGTCCAGAGGCAGAGCCTGAGAAAGGGCCCTCACAGCTAACTACTAACCCAGAGGTAAAACCACAGGACAGACTCACCCTACAACACGTCTGGGTGGATATCTTAAAAAGTGCAGGTTTACATTTTATTTGCAATTTTGCAGAAATCTTAGATTCAGCAAATTAGCATTCAAATTAATCTTTTTGCATCATTGAACTAGGAGTAGGCTATTCAGCCCCTCGAGCATGTTCCGCATTCAATTAGATCAAGGCTGATCTGTATCTTAACTCGATCTGCCCGCCTTAGTTCCATAACCCTTAATACCCTTGCCTAACAAAAATCTATCAATCGCAATTTAAAAATGTTCATTTGACCTAGCCTCAGTAGTTTTTTCGGGGAGAGAGTTCCAGATTTCCACTACACTTTGTGTGAAGAGTGCTTTTTGACCTCACTCCTATATGGCCTAACTCTAATTTTACGATTAAACCTTATTCTGGCCTCTCTCTCCAGAGGAAATTGATTCTCTCTATCTATTCTACCAAATCCTTTAATCATCTTAAACATCTCAATTAGATTAGCCCTTAATCTTCTACATTCAAGGGAATACAAGCCTTGTCTATGCAACCTGTCCTCATTATGTAACCCTTTTAGCCCCGGTATCATTCTGGTGAATCTGTGTTGCCCCCCTTCCAAAACCAATATATCCTTCCTGAGGAGCAGTGCCCAGAATTGAACGCAGTAATCCAGGTAGGATTTAACCAGAACTCTGTACAGCTGTAACATAACTTCCACCTCTTTGTATTCCAGCCCTCTAGAGATATTGGCAAATGTTTCATTAACCTCTTTAATTATTTTTATAAAGTGGCTTTATTAACTAACCAGTTAATAAAATTACTAAGTAACTATGGGCTGGAATTTGATCAGCATTTCCACCGAGTTTTCCTATTTTTTGGTGGAAACTTTGATCAAAGAGTTCCGCCGGTGGTTTCGAAATACCGCTGGGGAGCGGACCGCTGGCGGGCAACACTGAAAAAAACGCTTCCGCCCGAGTTTGGTGGTAGCGGTGTTCCGTAGTTGCTGGAAAAAAACACCGTCCAGGAGAAACCAGCTGGAGCAGCCCTTCGATCAGCAGTAGGTATGAAACCCTGCAAAATGTTTGTTTACATTCTTTTGCAGCGTTTCACTGGAAAAGGGTCCTGTGTATGTTTTCCGATTTTTGATTTTTAGTTTTTTTGAAAAATATTTTTTGTGTTTTCCCCCGTCCCAACATTTGGACTGCATTTTAACTAAATACCGCTCCATTTGACCAGGATCGCATTTTCTGCCAAGAATCCACGTAGAACACCGATTTTTCCCGCCGGGCGGAATTTTTTCAATTTTTTAATCAATTTTCCACTGTTCTCAATTGAATAATCTTAGTGTTTTTTGGGGCGGTAATCCGGTGGTGGCGGTTTTTGATCAAATTCCAGCCTTATAAGCCTTCACATAGCGCAGTTTTTAAGTGTTGTCCAATGTAATTTGCTGACTAGCCACAAGCGTAGCTACAGAGACAATATTATAGCACTAATTTTAGTCGTAAACGCATTACAGTCAATACAGATAAAAGTACTTCACATTGCATATTTACTTAAACAACTAGAACAACAACTTGTATTTATATAGCGCCTTTAGAATAGTGACACATAAGGCACTTCACAGAAGTGTTACAAAACAAAATTTGACACCGAGCCTCATACGGAGATATTAGGGTAGAGAGATGAGCAAAAGCTTGGTCAAAGAGATAGGTTTTAAGGAGAATCTTAAAGGAGGAAATAGAGGCAGAAGTTTAGGGAGGGAATTCCAGAGCTTGGGGCACGGCTACCAATGATGGTGCAATTAAAATCGGGGATGGTCAAGAGGCCAGAATTAGAGGAACGTAGATATCTCGGAATGGTGGGGGTCATTGTGGGGCTGAAGGAGATTAGAGATAGGGAGGGATGAGGCCATGGAGGGATTTGAAAATAAGGGTGAGAATTTTAAAATTGAGACATTGTTTAACCGATCACTGTAGGTCAGCGAGCACATGGGGTGATGGTTGAACGGGACTTGGTGCGAGTTAGGACATGGGCAGCAGCGCTCAGTGCAAAAATTTGCAATCTTTCTACTTCACCATAAATTCTGGCAGAATTTATCAGACACGCCACACCTTAGTGCAGCTTCTCGTTTTTGTCCAGCCATTGTGAGCAGTACTCTAACTTCATCAGAGTGATTGCTGAGAATGTTGACTCAAACAACGACACCCGCCACTGCTCTCCATCCAGAACACAGCTGGATGACGCTTGCCTTTATCATGACGTGCCCTGTTGGAGCTGCTCGTTATTCGTGGAGCTTGCTTTCTTCTGCTGGCCTGGAGTAGTTACTCTGGTCTAGCTGACCACAACGACTGCTCCCTCCTATGATCTCATGTTTCCGTGGTGCTGATTTTCACCCATGTTACACACAATTTTAGCAGAAAACCAATTGGCAGTAAACAGGGAAGTAAAACACATACAATGTACAAAAGCAACTCGCACACTCAGCTTTTCATCTTAGCTTTACAACAACAACAACAACTTGTATTTATATAGCACCTTTAACGTAGTGAAACGTCCCAAGGCGCTTCATAGGAGTATTATGTGATAAAAATGCGATAAACCAACTGTTATGTTCAGAATAAATTCACAGGACTATATCGCAAGCTCAAACTGTTGTGACCTTGGTCTCTTTATTTCAGACTCCAGAGTAAGGAAGCAGCATAGTGATTCACCTTTTATACCTGCTTGCCCCAGGGTGCACAGGTGACCCTTTGGTCGCCCACAGCTTTGCCCCCTAGTGGCAAGTCTTACATTTGGGTAAAGTCTACACACATACATAACATCACTCCCCTCCAAAGTCTTATTGTGCAAGTTATTTGCAAGTTGAGGCGATCTGGCGCCCCGCGCCCCCGGGTCAATCGCCTGGGTTGAAGTCCTGACATGGTGGGTTCATCCTCGTGGTTGACGGCGAAGTTGATCGTGTTAGTGGGTCGCTGGGGGCCAGGGCCTTTCACAGTGGTTCCTGGTTATCTGTCGTTCGCAGTTTGGTCTTGTCCAACTGCTTTACTCGTTAGCCTGGTAGATGGTTTCACAATCAAACGTTCCGTTTTCATCACATACACTCCATTCCCCCCTTGGTTAATGTGGTGCTAGCGGACCAACTGGGGCCCTGAACATGGTCTACATTCTGATGTCGCGTGGAGGGGCCATGTAATTATGGTGCATTCTCTGCTGATGGCATGCGGAAGGCTCGGTTCTGAGTGATTCTGTCTGGCGATTGCGTAGCATCCAGGATAGCCGGGTCTGTAGGGGGTCTACCATAACACGCGTGGTGCTCGGTTTAGTGATTTGGGCTGTAGGAGGGCCCTGGACCACCGACTGTGTGCAGCCGCCCTACCTTGCTTTGCAACGTTGGGATCGGTCTATCGTCTCTGCGGTGGATAGGTTGCCACATCCCGGCTAGCAGTTCACCTTTGGCAGGCGGTAACATGGGATCCTGGCTGGTCCAGGTCCGAAGCTGGGGGGCTGTTACGGTTGACGCCTCGCTTTCGAGCACTTCCACGACCGCGAGTGGGTCTGCAAACTGCGCCGTCTCCACCCCGGGGGTGGGCAACGGTGGCCAACTGAGAGCATGGGTGCTGCTCTCTGTGCCTGACCCATGGCGGATCATGTTACAGTGCACAGACAGTGTTGGACATTCTCGAAACAACGCATTGATAATGGTGCCTCTGCTCTCCCAAGCTTGTGGGATGAACAGCTTGTCTGACTCGAGCATATATTGGGACACTCTTTGGTACGTCTCTTTAGTCCGGTGAACACAAGCTGCTGCTTTGTTTAACTTATTTGTTCAATCGTTTGGGGCTCGCCCGTTACTTTTGCTTGCTTCACAACACTCGCGACCCCGTGCCATAACATCTCACTTGCTACGAATACTTTGTTAGATACATATACAACTGGTTGGGGTTCGCCGGTTACTTTGGCTTGCTGTACAACACACACCTGACCCCGTCTGATAACACATTGTCATGTATCTTACATTATTATATATAACTGTATCCTAACATGCTATACATGACTGTAATAAGATATGACCTGTAACCACCAGCATACCTTACCACCAGGGGTGCACTTGCAAGAGACAGGTATATAAGGACAGGTCTCAGGCAAGTGCAGCATTCCAGAGCTGTGAAATAAAGGTGCAGGTCCAGAGTGACCTTGACTTCACTACATGCCTCGTGTGAATCTGTACTGAGGGGACAGGACTTTACAGTGGCGACGAGTTACGGATTACAGAATCCACAGAATGGCGAACAATGGATCAGATGAAAAGTACAATGCGGGAGACAATTGGGAGGACTTTATAGAAAGGCTCCAGCAAAGCTTTGTAACCAAAGCCTGGTTAGGCGATGATAAGGCAGACAAGAGAAGAGCCCATCTCTTGACCAGCTGTGGCTCGAAAACATACGCTTTAATGAAGGATCTGTTGGCACCCGAGAAACCAGCAAGCAAGTCGTTTGCAGAATTGAGCACACTGGTAAGAGACCACTTGAAGCCAGCGAGCAGCCTACACATGGCCAGACACAGGTTCTACAAATACAGACACTGTGTGGGCCAGAGCATACCCGACTTCGTGGCGGAACTTCGGAGGTTGGCTAGTTTATGTGAGTTCTCCGATGAACTGAGGAGAGAAATGCTGAGAGACATTTTCATTGAAGGAATAGGCCACGCAGGCATATTCCGAAAGCTCATAGAGACCAAGAACCTGACCTTAGAGGCAGCAGCACTGGTTGCACAGACATTCTTGGTAGGGGAAGAAGAAACGATGTTGATTTACAATGCAGGTACGACAACTAACGAAATATTGGAACAAGAAGTTCACAGCACTAAACAAGCTGCTACCCCCACACACAGACAAAACCGGGAGAACAGGCTCTCGACAGCAGGCAGAAGCCATCAAGGGCCACAGGAACGGTCGTTCACACCTCATCAACCCACAATGCAAGCAATCAACTACAAACTAAGAGAAGCTCAAGAGAGATCAGCCAGACGCAGCTCATTCTTTGGGAACACTTTGAACAATGGAACAGGTCTGAGCTGGAGGTGTGGAGGTGGGCACTCATCAAGGGGATGTCGATTTCAGCAGGCTGTTTGCAGAAATTGTGAATATATAGGGCATTTGGCCCGCATGTGCAAAAAACGGCAGCTCGGCTGGTATACGAATCAGGTGGGTCGGAAAGCGGACCAGAAGATGGTGGGGACAGTACCCGGGACACCGATGTACAGCGGGTCAACACGATCAATGGCCGCTGCTCCTACAACAGGACGCCTCCTATAATGATGAGGGTCTTACTCAACGGGATATCTGTCAACATGGATCTGGATGCGGGAGTGAGTCAATCTCTCATGGGCGCTCAACAATTTGAACAACTGTGGCCGCATAAAAGGAACAGACCAAAACTCACAAGGGTCGACACCAAACTAAGGACCTATACCAAAGAAATCGTACCAGTCCTCGGCAGCGCCATGCTCTCTGTCACACACAAAGGGATAGTGAACCGACTTCCCCTGTGGATTGTCCCCGGAGACCCCCCCAGCACTGCTGGGGAGAAGCTGGCTGGCAAAACTAAACTGGAAATGGGATGATGTCCATGCCATGTCATTAGAGGAACGGACCTCCTGCTCAACAGTTATAAAGCGATTTGAACATCTCTTTCAGCCAGGTGTGGGCACTTTCAAAGGGGCCAAAGTCAAAATCTACATCACACAGGATGCTAGACTGGTCCATCACAAGGCCAGAGCCCAGAGGGAAAAGATTGAACATGAATTAGACAGGCTTCTGCAGGAAGGCATTATATCACCTGTGGAATTTAGCGACTGGGCAAGTCCCATTGTCCCAGTCGTGAAGCCTGATGGATCCGTACGAATCTGTGGGGACTACAAATCTACCATAAACAGAGTCTCCCTACAAGACCAGTACCCGCTGCCCAGAGCGGAGAAAATATTTGCCACATTGGCTGGAGGTAAACTTTTCTCAAAATTAGACCTCACATCTGCGTATATGACGCAAGAATTAACGAGGAATCCAAGCTACTCACCACCATCAACACACATCGAGGCCTTTTCATGTACAATCGATGTCCATTCGGCATCAGGTTGGCAGCTGCCATATTCCAGCGCAACATGGAGAGTCTGCTCAAGTCCATCCCGGGGACGGTTGTATTTCAAGACGATATACTTATCAAGTGCAGGGACACCGACTCCCACCTCCGTAATTTGGAGGAAGTACTAAAGCGGTTGGATCGGGTAGGCCTACGAGTCAAGAAATCCAAGTGCCTGTTGCTCGCACCCAAGGTTGAATTTTTGGGCAGAAGGATTGCCGCTGATGGAATCCGCGCAACAGAGTCCAAAATAGAAGCAATTCACCTGGCACCCAGGCCCCGGAATGTCTTAGAACTGCGCGTCTTTCTTGGGCTACTCAATTACTTTGGGAACTTTATGCAGAACTTAAGCACGCTGCTGGAGCCTCTCCATGTGCTACTCAGGAAGGGATGCGATTGGTTTTGGGGGGATGCCCAGGAACGCACCTTCAATAAGGCACGCAAACTTCTGTGTTCCAACAGTGTTTTGACTTTCTTTGACCCAGGTAAAAAGCTAGTTCTCACATGCGAAGCGTCAGCGTATGGGGTCGGGTGCGTTTTGCAACATGTCAATAGTGCGGGCAAATTACAACCCATAGCTTATGCCACCAAAGTCACTTTCGCGGGCGGAGCGCGGGTACCGAATGGTAGAGAAGGAGGCGCTCGCATGCGTGTACAGCGTCAAAAAGATGCACCAATACCTTTTCGGGGCCAAGTTCGCGTTAGAAACTGACCACAAGCCCCTCACGTCCCTCCTATCCGAGAGCAAGGCAATAAACGCCAACGCTTCGGCGCGAATTCAACGGTGGGCACTCATGCTGGCGTCCTACGACTATACCATAAGGCACAGACCAGGCACAGACAACTGTGCCGACGCGCTCAGCAGGCTACCCCTGGCGACCATGGAAGGGTCTGACGAACAGGACAGTGAGATAGTCATGGCAATCAATGCCTTTGAGTCCACAGGTTCGCCCATGACGGCTCGCCAAATCAGAGCCTGGACGGCCAGCGACCCCACGTTATCCTTCGTAAAAAGATGTGTCCTAACCGGTGACTGGGCAGAGGCTCGCGATGCCTGCCCCGAGGAATTAAAACCCTTTCACAGGCGCAAGCATGAACTATCACTACAAGCAGGCTGCCTGATGTGGGGCAGCCGAGTAGTCATGCCTCTGAGAGGCAGAGAGGCATTTGTCCGGGAGCTCCACCACGAGCACCCGGGGATCGTTCTCATGAAGGCCATAGCCAGATCCCACGTCTGGTGGCCTGGTATTGACGCGGACTTGGAGCTCTGCATCTGAAGGTGCACCATTTGTGCCCAACTCAACAGTGCCCCCAGGGAGGCTCCACTGAGCCCCTGGCCCTGGTCTACCAAACCGTGGTTGCGGGTGCACGTAGACTATGCGGGCCCATTCATGGGCAAAATGTTCCTCGTAGTTGTAGATGCATTTTCAAAGTGGATCGAATGCACCATTTTAAACTCAAGCACAACCTCGCAACCATGTTTGCAATGCACGGAATCCCTGACATATTGGTCAGTGACAATGGTCCGTGCTTTACCAGCGCAGAATTCCAAGACTTTATAATTGACCACGGCATAAATCACGTCAAGACGGCACCGTTCAAGCCAGCCTCCAACAGCTAGGCAGAGAGAGCAGTGCAAATCATTAAACAAGGCATGCTTAAAATCCAAGGTCCCACGCTGCAGGGTCACCTGTCGCGACTGCTGCTGGCATACAGATCTCGTCCACACTGTCGAAATCCCGACCTCCGAAAAGAATGACTCCGACACTTACAGCTCCGATAGAAGTTTCCCTTTTAATTTACTTGCTCGCAAGGGGTAGGTTTCACTCAGTCAAGGGCTAAATGAACACCTCCGCAATGGTACAGCTTCACAAGATATTTATACAGTAAAACCCAAGTTCTGGCCTCTCCCTGTGTATTGCTCTGTCTCACAGTCAGTGAATACAGATAAAGAGTTAATTACTATATCCTGGTCCTGACATGGTGTCAAGATATTTCCTTTTGTCAGGGTTATCAGAAAGCCAAACGGCCATTACTCCATGAGTCATAGGTAATGGGCTATCACCTGTCTTGTATTGTGTCAGGATTATCCAATTTCCTGGTCAGTTTACCTGTTTGCTTCAAATGGATGAGGTAAAGGAAAGAGATAATGGCTAGAAGATAAGGGTGGGGTGACATGGAACTCCTGTAGTGTAGACAATAGGAGAGCACCATGGGGGGTTACTTGTCTCAGCATGACTTGTCTCCTAGCTGTCTGATGGCCATCAGCCATCTAACAGCAGGTTTAGCTGTTTATGCAAGCTGGCTGCTAAAATGCAGAAAGTTCTGGAAGGGCCAGGACTCCATTTTAATCAAAAGGCACACAAATACCGTATGGTATCAGCTTAGATAAAAATACATTTCCACATTCCCCCATTTTGTCCTTCACAAGGACAACTCAATCCATTCTGATCTTGTACATTCTCTCCATTTCCATTTCCACACAAGAGCCTTCAGCAGTTGTTGCTACCATAACTCTAGCCGTGGTCTCGGTAGGTAACATAGTTTCTCCAACCCTGGCACAGCAACACTTAATGACGACAAATAATAGATACAGGGCGAAGACTATCAGCAGGAATATGATCAAACCCTGTACCACAGATTTCCCCAGGGCTCCCAACCATCCTGATGCCCAACCCCACAAGGTGATACCGTCCTGGCCAACTGTCTGTTTATACTCTATTACCTTTTTCCTGATGTTTTCAGCTAGACTGCCGATATCTTCTGATTTATCTGGGATATATGTACAGCATTCTTCACCTATTAATGCGCATGTCCCTCCCTCCTTGGCTAGGAGATAATCTAAGGCCATACGATTTTGGAGAGCCACTGTTCGAATAGCTACCATTTCTGATTCGTTAAAGGGGACAGATCTCAGGGGAATACCCCCCTGGAGTGGACAGGTACATGGGAACATATCCAACAACTCGACAAGTTTCTTTCTTGAGCATACCTATGACTCAGTGCCATAAATACGTTTACGTGCAATTCCCTTCGGTGGCGGGTCTGTACCCCTGGTGTGATCAATAATGTGAAGTAAAACCCTGTCAAGCCCAGCACCATCAGTCCCCATAGTCCATACAGTTCCTTATTCAGTCTTCCTTTTTCTGTTCCTCTGATTCCTTCGTCCCTTCCTCCTGGTCGGGTGCCCGTTTGCAATGGGATGCGTGGATCCATGTTGGTCTTTCCTTTACCTTGATTGCAGTATTGGTCGCCAGCAGTATTGGTATGGTCCTTCGAATCTTGGCTGTAGACTGCTTTTCCTTTTAAAAAATCTTGATGTAAACGAATTCCCCTGGCTCCAGGTTATGACACTTCCCTTCCGCTGGCTTGACTTGAGCTTCCTTTACCTGTGAATGAAAGCTGGAAATACATTTGGTTAGTGCAATACAATAATTCAACATATTTTCCTCCATTTTGTGGATGTCCATCTGTTTTGCAGTAAATGGTGCTGTAAAGGGTAGTCGTTGGGGACGTCCCATAACTATCTCATGTGGTGACAGGCCTGTTGTTCTGTTGGTTGCAGATCGCATTACCATCAAAGCTAAGGGCAGCAGTTCTGTCCATTTCAGTCCAGTGTCATTGCATAGTTTTGCCAGCTTATTTTTAAGCATTCCATTATATCTTTCAACAAGTCCAGCTGATTGTGGATGATAACTGCAATGAAAACGTTGATTAATCTGTAAAGCTTTACACATTTCTCTTATGACAGTTCCCGTGAAATGTGACCCGTTATCACTAGAAAGCTTAGCAGGGATTCCGAAGCGCGGTACAATTTCTTTTAACAAACATTTAGCAACAGTAGTGGCATCGGCCTTTTTACATGGAAAGGCTTCAATCCATCTAGAGAACACATCTACAATAACTAATACATACTTGAATCCCATACACATAGGTAATTCAATAAAATCCATTTGTAAATGTACAAAAGGCCCGACTGGATTTGGGTGGGAGGCAGATTCTACTTTTTCCGTCTTACCCGGATTCATTGTCTGACAGGTAACACAATTTTCACAGATTTGTTTTGCAATTGCCGAAATACCTGGTGCATACCAAGTTGCCAAAATATAATCTGCCAATCCCCCTTTGCCTGCATGTGTGAATGTATGAACACATCGGGCAATCCATGGAAGTAAGGATCTAGGGGCCACCACGCGGCCGTCATGGTGAACCCATATTCCTTCTGGATTTTTATAACATTGATCCTTCGTCCAGGTCACCACCTCCTCCGTACTGGCCTGTGTCTGAAAGGCCAGCACGTCATTAATAGTGGGTGGCGGGTCTGAGCAATTTTCTTTCCTTAGTGGGAACAATGACACCTGCATCCCCCCTTTTGACAGAGCTGCTGACTTAGCTGCATTATCAGCTCTGGCATTCCCAAGTGCCACCTCATTCGACTGGCCTGTATGTGCTTGGCATTTGATAATGGCAAGTTTTAAGGGGCATTGAATGGCTCGCAGGAGATTTTCCACTTGTTCTGCATTTTTGATAGGGGTTCCTGAAGAAGTCAGGTACCCGCGAATCTTCCAAATTTGTCCATAGTCATGTGATACCCCAAAAGCATACCTGGAGTCAGTGTAGATATTAACTGTGTGTCCTTCAGCTAGAATACAGGCTCAAGTTAACGCAAACAATTCGATTTGTTGGGCTGAAACGGAGTCTGGAAGAGAGGCTGTTTCGACAACATTAAACTGAGTTACAATTGCATAAGCTGCTCTCAGTTGGCCCCTATCATTTCGTAGGGCTGATCCGTTAACATAGTACATTAGATCAGGGTTACACATTGGTACATCTGTTAGATTGATACGTGGTTTAGTCACTAATTCGGTTACCATTTCACATGAATGGGGTTCGCCGTCGTCTTCCGTGGGGAGTAGAGTGACTGGATTTAAGGTAGTACATCTTTTGATGACAAGGTTCGGATTTGATAACAGTTCGACCTCGTATTTAGTGGTTCTTGCGGAGGTTAGGTGTTGGGTGGCACATTTAGTAAGTAAAATCTCGACAGAGTGTGGGATATACAAAATGGTCTGATGATTTAGAGTTATTGTCTGAGCCTGTTGTACAGTGTAATAAGCTGCTGCCAACGAAGGAAGACATCCTGGTAGTCCGCGTGCCACTGGGTCTAGTTGGGTACTGAAATACGCTACCGGTCGCTGCCTGTCCCCATGTAACTGAGTCAAAACAGATTGTGCAAAATCCGACTTGTGATGCACAAATAAGTTGAATAGCTTAGTGTAATCTGGTAATCCCAAGGCTGGTGCTGAAGTGAGGGATTGCTTAAGGTTCTGGAAAGCATTCCGGGATACTTCATTCCACATCCTTTAAGCATTGTGAGAATATAGTAGATTCATTCACAGCTCGTAGGTCATGGACAAACCTCCATTTGTGTGGGCTTCTGAACTGGACGAATCTGTGTGTTACACGGACTTCTCATTTATGCTTATAGTGATTCACAGATCACAGAATGTAAAGTACTTGTTTTCTAATCTTATTAAAAGGCTTCCAAACCCAAGATTTTTCCAATACACCCAAAATGTTGATCAAGAGATCACCTGAAATATCTCAAAATCCCAATTCAACTATTGTACTGCCACTCTTTATCAAAAAAAATCCTCTTACTGAGCTAGAAGCTTTTGTACCAAGAATTTACACCAAGGACAATGAGAGTGTACTCCCCCAGCCTGCACCTCGAGAGACCCACAAAGGCTTTTTTAAAAAAAAGGCATTACAACTTTTAACCACCGGGACCATGTCTCAACAAACCTATCCTTTGTGCATTTCCTGGCTCCGTAACCTCTCATCCGAATAAATCCACACCTGCGCTTCTAACTTAAAATGTCTTAAACTTCCCACATACAGGACAACACTATGAAGGGTTAAAAAAACTTCACTTTGTTTGAAAAAGTGGGTGGAGCTAAAACAAACAGGCAGCTCCACAACTTTTCCAAACAGGTTTCCAGACACAAGGAAAAAAGACAGAAGCACTCTCATTCAAAGACAAGACATTCACGCACTCTCATTCAAAGACAAGACATTCACAAGTCTCTCTCCATTCAATAAAGCTTTTTCTTTTGCTAGCTTCATTTTTTTTTGAATCCATAAGTCACTATCAGGTTCTCTTTTTTTTTTCATTTGATTTACTTCCTCTGTTAATTTTACATGGACTTGAAGAATCGGAACCCAGGCCTTTTCTATTACTTTCCTTTTTTTTTCTACCTGGATCTCTGTTTATAAGACACTCCTGGAGACAAGTTGTTCTCTCTAAATTAAATGAACCATCGGGTGGAAATGGCCTGTTTTCACCCTTAGTCCACTTTACTGGTTTTTGTTTCTTTGGTCAATTGAAGACTGACCACAATTCTGGAGCATGACATAGGCTGGTGTGCCTTTTGTGGTGTTTTAACTTGCTCCGGCACCTATTCTGGATGATTTAAGATTTTCCACAGTTTCTGATCTCACAATCCTTTCGGCCAACCGAGTTCTCTACGCCCACTTCTCCTGGCCGTTACGTGGCCTGAAAAGGCTCTTAATTCGGGCTCAGTCTGGGTGTGTGAGATATGTTGGCACGAACCAATCGTAGTTGATCAATCAGTCACTGTTTCTTTCTTAATCAATCCTTGTGTTTTTTTTTAATCACAACTCTCCCTTTTTTTTTTCGAATCACAACTCTCCCTAGTGACTCTTCCCGTTTCTCTAATGGCAATGACTCACAAAGGTATTGCACACAACAGTAATACAAGGACAACAAACAATATTCCCGTGAGTACACAAATCATAACCTCTAAACAAATTCTCAGTCTGCGTTATACGCCACTACAGACCGAGTCCTTAACTTATCCTAATAACAGCTGATAAAACTTAAGGTTCCGTACCCAAACTCTTTGATCGATTGCGCTCTTTTTTTTTAATAGTCTTATCACATAAGAACCCCTTCCGAATTAAAAACAATAAAAATCTTATCACATAAGAACCTTCGATCGATTAGCGCTTTCTTTTTTCTTTTTTTTTTAATAGTCTTATCACATAAGAACCCCTTCCGAATTAAAAACAATAAAAATCTTATCACATAAGAACCTGGAACCCTTTTCGATCGACTAGCGCTTCCTTACCTACTGAAACCTTCCCCGGGCTGTCTCGAGGTTTTTTCCAGAACCTGTTCTCTTCTGCTGGCGAGCTGAGAAAGAAATGGTTATAAAAAAAATACCTTTAACTTTTAAATGCCGAGTCTTGTAGATGCAGTACCTCAGCTGTGGACAACAGATTACATCTGCGATTCAACAGTGAAGAAACCTCTTGTGAGCAAAGGCTCACCTTGTTTGGCCACCGAAGCCTTTCACTGGAGAGGCACTATGCCTGTATCCGTTTTACTCACAGGACAGAGAGTATGCATCTCGGTGGAATCTCCAATAACTGTCGAAATCTCGACCTCCGAAAAGAATGACTCCGACACTTACAGCTCCGATAGAAGTTTCCCTTTTAATTTACTTGCTCGCAAGGGGTAGGTTTCACTCAGTCAAGGGCTAAATGAACACCTCCGCAATGGTACAGCTTCACAAGATATTTATACAGTAAAACCCAAGTTCTGGCCTCTCCCTGTGTATTGCTCTGTCTCACAGTCAGTGAATACAGATAAAGAGTTAATTACTATATCCTGGTCCTGACATGGTGTCAAGATATTTCCTTTTGTCAGGGTTATCAGAAAGCCAAATGGCCATTACTCCATGAGTCATAGGTAATGGGCTATCACCTGTCTTGTATTGTGTCAGGATTATCCAATTTCCTGGTCAGTTTACCTGTTTGCTTCAAATGGATGAGGTAAAGGAAAGAGATAATGGCTAGAAGATAAGGGTGGGGTGACATGGAACTCCTGTAGTGTAGACAATAGGAGAGCACCATGGGGGGTTACTTGTCTCAGCATGACTTGTCTCCTAGCTGTCTGACGGCCATCAGCCATCTAACAGCAGGTTTAGCTGTTTATGCAAGCTGGCTGCTAAAATGCAGAAAGTTCTGGAAGGGCCAGGACTCCATTTTAATCAAAAGGCACACAAATACCGTATGGTATCAGCTTAGATAAAAATACATTTCCACAACACTCACTGATTGGGATCCCCCCCGCGCAACTGTTGATGAAAAGTACTTTAAAAACAAGGCTCTCATTGATCCTCCCTGACATGCATGAAATCGTTGAGGCAAAGTGCCATAAGCTGACTGAGTACCATGACAGAAATTCGAGGGAGAGATGGAATGAGATAGGGGACAAAGTGTTGGTACTAAACTATGGCAGGGGTCCCAAATGGCTTGCAGGGACAGTAACGGGCAAGGAAGGAAACAGGCTACTGGTAGTACAAATGGACAATGGCAAAACCTGCCGGAGGCATGTAGAACAAGTCAAAAGCAGACTTACCAACAACACTGCGGAACCAGAGGCAGACTACAATGTGGAACTCGCACCACACCTGGTGGATAGACAGAGGGAACAACCTGAGGAAAGGGCAATCTCAACAGACAGCCCAGGTGAGTCAACAACAATCACACCAATCGAAACAGACAGCCCAGGCGAGATACCAGCAACCACACCCAAAGAAAAACCAAGGCAAACAACTGAACCACAACTCAGACGCGCCACGCGAGAGCGTAGACCACCTGAGAGACTGAACCTATAAAAACATTAAGACTTTGGGGGAGGGTGATGTAATGTATCTTATATTATTATACATAACTGTATCCTAACATGCTATACGTGACTGTAATAAGATATGACCTGTAACCACCAGCATACCTTACCACCAGGGGTGCACTTGCAAGAGACAGGTATATAAGGACAGGTCTCAGGCAAGTGCAGCATTCCAGAGCTGTGAAATAAAGGTGCAGGTCCAGAGTGACCTTGACTTCACTACATGCCTCGTGTGAATCTGTACTGAGGGGACAGGACTTTACACACATTATTTGTTACAAGTACTTTGTCAGATACCTATACGATCGGTTGGTGTTAGCCGCTGCTTTGGCTTGTTGTAAGGTACCCTTAACCCCATACAATGGTACATCATTAACCGCAATAGACCGCTCGCAAGGGTTACATGTGCACACAATTTATTTGAGCGTAGTGGGTGCTGGCCTTCACCGCAGCCACCCTTTAGCTTTGCCCCAAACCCAATTGTCTTCCTTGCTGGGCAAAAACATTCCTCCGTTCCGTTGTGGCGACCTTCCGTGGTCTGGATGCCCTCTCATCCCGTGGTCTGGACGCTCTCTCATCCCGTGGTCTGGCCGCTCTCTTGTCCCGTGGCCTGGATGCACTCTCGTCCCGTGGTCTGGATGCACCTTTGTCCGGTGGTCTGGACTTTCTCTCGTCCCGTGGTCTGGATGCTCTCTTGTCCCATGGTCTGGATGCACTCTCGTCCCGTGGTCTGGATGCACCTTTGTCCCGTGGTCTGGACGTTCTCTCGTCTGTGTCCATGATGCCGACTGCCGTGATCTTCCTCCCCAGATATTTTGCCTCTGGCGTCGGGAAGACGCATTCAGATAATTTCGGCCGGAGTCCCACTCTGCATGGTCGACCTGGAGCCTCTTCCATTGTTGCGAAAGGGTCGTTAGCTTCGGGTGGTGGTTACCGTGCCTGTACCTCTGCTCGGTTGAACTTTACCTCCTCGTGGTTGTGATGAGCAGCCTGTGCCTCAGGGATCTGCAAATGGATCTGCACTTCGATGCCTGGTTCAGCTGGAAGCGGGGGTTTGCTCGGCCTTTGAGAAAGAGAGGCCTCGTTTGCCGGAGAAGGTAGGCAGAGGTCTTCCCAGTTCCATCGAATCTTCCCCATCCACCTCCTGCCAAGCAGCATTGGCCCATCACCTGAAACAATCCACAGTGGTAAATCATGCACCGCTCCCTCATGGAATACTCTTACGTCTGCACTACCAATAACTGGTATCAGTTCCTTGGTGGAGGTGCGCAGCTTTGCCTGAATCGGGATCAGCTCGGGTCGCTGTGCTTCGTCGCCCCACAGCCTCTCGAAAACCTTCTGGCTCATAACTGATTGACTCGCCCCCGTGTCTAGTTCCATGATGACTGGAGTGCCGTTAAGTTCAACTTTTAACATTATCGGAGGGCTTTTGGTGGAGAAGGTGTGTATCCTGTATACGTCCTCATCATCCTCAGGTTCAGTTGCCTCTCCTGCTTGTTTATCGTGATCCTCGCTGGATCAGTCGTCCTCTCCTGACTCTGCCACGTGGTGAGTCTGAATATTCGCTGGAGGTGCCCCATTGTTCCACAACTCTTGCATACTTAGGGCTTGAATCTACATTGATGAGCTCTATGACTGCCCCCGCAGCGCCAACATGGTGCTAATGGATACGCATTCACGCCCCTCAGTGGACTCTGAGTCACTCTAGGCCTAGGTCTGGCCTCTGCAATTGGGTGGGCCCTGCCCTGTGCCATTCTGCCTGCTGAAAACATTATTTTGTGCACGGTGCTTGCCAGTGAGCTTCGATTTTGTGAAGATATCTGTTTCGTGTTATCACTCATGGATATGAAGGCTTGGGCTATCGTGATGGCCTTGCTCAGATCTAGGGATTCGGCAGACAGCAATTTGCGAAGGATGACCTCGTGGCCAATTCCAAGCACGAAAAAGTCCCGCAACATTTCCCCCAAAGATCCTGCAAATTCGCACTGCCCCTCAAGGCAACAAAACTCGCCGCGTTCTGGCCCTTGGAACGACGGTGCGTGTAAAAGCGGTACCTGGCCATCAGGGTGCTCTCCTTTGGCTTGAGATGTTCCTCAGCCAGCGTACACAGCTCTGCATAAGATTTGTCCATTATTTTGACCGGTGCCAGCAAATTTTTAAGGAGGCCATATACCGATGACCCACATATGGTGAGGAGAATCGCCCTGCGCTTGGTCACCGTCTCAGCCTTGTCCAATTCGTTGGCCACAAAGTACTGGTCGAGGCACTCCACGAAGGCTTCCCAATCATCACCCTCAACAACTCTCTCAAGAATACCAACGGCAGCCATTACTGCGTGAAAGTTTGTGATCCATTACTCGTCGCCAATTTGTTATGTTCAGAATAAATTCACAGGACTATATCGCAAGCTCAAACTGTTGTGACCTTGGTCTCTTTATTCAGACTCTAGAGTGAGGAAGCAGCATGGTGAGTCACCTTTTATACCTGCTTGCCCCAGGGTGCACAGGTGACCCTTAGGTCTCCCACAGGTGTGTCCTCTAGTGGCAAGTCTTACATTTGGGTAAGGTCTACATAAATACATAACACCAACAAATGCATAAACAGGTTTAAGCACACACGAATATGCAACTAGCCGCATGTGGCGAGTGGCTAACATATTGGAACGCTGATCTAGAGGGCCTGTTAAATATAGATAAACCTATTTCATATTTTTTCAGTAATTCTTGTATTAAAAATCTATCAATTGTGTAGTGAACATGTATTTTAAAATTAACTCAAACACATCCTAACTAATTCATTAGTGGCTAATGGTTTGGACAACACTGCAATCCAAGAAACACAGTTACAGTTTTGTCAAAGTTGTACTTGGGGTGTTATAGTACACTGGCAAGTTCACATGAAGCAAAAGCATGAAAAGCTGGTTTGGTGAATGATAGAGCTTTAAAATATTTTGTAAATCTGGAGTTCATCTTCTTGTTTAAATCGCATGCAGTGTGGGGCTTTTTTCCACACCAAAGTCACCATTGCTAACTTATTTTGGTGAGTGGCTTTGTATGGGTATGAAGCAATTTCACAATCAATCCACATGAAGGTACTAGAAACGAAAAGAAAAATCACAATTTTTGCAGAACAATGTGATATATACACAGAACGTATATACAGGAAATATGTGATTGCACTAGAAAGGGTAAAGGGGAGATTTACGAGGATGTTGCCAGGACTGGAGAATTTTAACGATGAGGAAAGATTGGAGAGGCTGGGGTTGTTTTCTTTGGAACAGAGGAGGCTGAGGGGGGACTTAATTGAGGTGTGTAAAATTATAAGGGACCTAGATAAAGTGGATGGGAAGGATCTATTTTCCTGAGCAGAGCAGTCAATAACCAGGGGCATAGATTTAAAGTAATTGGTCAAAGGATTATAGGGGATTTGAGAGAACTGTTTTCACCCAGAGGATGGTAGAGGTCTGGACCTCACTGCCTGAAAGGGTGGTAGAGGCAGTAATCCTCATCGCATTTAAAAAGTACTTGGATATGCACTTGAAGTGCCATAACGTACAATACTACGAACCAAGATCTTCTCTTCGACCGGCACAGTCACAATGGGCCAAATGGCTTCCTTCTGTGCCGTAAATTTCTATGATTCTATGGGGGCAAAATTGCCCCTTTTTATATCCTCGTTAGCGCCTTCGGGGGGTGCTAACTGGACGCAAGGCAGTTTTTGCCTGGTGGAGGGGGCCGTTACCGCCTCCGAGGAAATTGCCCGTGAGGTTTCGGAGGCGCTGCCTTGGCATCGCATGGCCTGCAGTTAGCGCCCTGGGCTGTGCGCGGCGACCCCTCACCGCTCCCAAGCCAACCCCTTACTACCCCGAGGCAGAAGTTCCCCCCCGGGCCTCGAGGCTGGTGCGAGCGTATGTCAATGCCAGCTTCACGGGTCATGAAGCTGGCAGACATCTGCTCTGGGGTGCCCCTTAAAGGGAAGGGGCCAGCGCCCCGGGCCACCAATGCCTAGTGTGGTCCAGGCCGCCATTGTGCAGCCCAGCACTCCATCTTGGGTGTCGGGCTGCAGATCCGGTCTCACGCTGCCCTGCAGGCCACCAAAGGGCGTGCAGAGTGCATAGCACTTGACTCAGCGCTGTATTGCCACCCCTACAGGAAGTGGAGTGCCGGAGATTGTGCTCCACTTCCTTGGAGGGACGGTAGGCCCAATTTAGCATCAGGGCTGGACTTCCGTGCCGGGCGCCAAAAGTCCCGGCCCCGGAAGGTTGCCACCTCCAATCGGGACGCGGGGCAATTTCGCCCCTTATATGTGCATAACTAAATATTTTATTTTCATCTGTTCCCTCAATTCCCAGAGGCAGGTTTACAATAAGTGAAAGGCAACAAATTGCCACATTTACAAAACCAAGAGGAGTTGAATGGGTTAATTTGGTTGTGTTCCATAAAGTAGCTCTAAGTTTCAGATCCTGATTTTGTGATGCCAGTAGATAGAATGGAAACATTTACTGTTTCTTGGGAGGAAGGATGCAGCAGTGGCATGTTTATTTTGAAGAAAGAATTCAAATAATGGTTTTGCTATAACACTTCAGGTTTTCAAATTTGAGTATGAGAAGGACATGCAGTGGTGTGATGCAGTAATTGTAAGAAAGTGAAAAGAAGCGAGGGAGGGGAGTATTGTGAGCAGTGAGGCTAGAGGCGGTAGAAATATGAGCAGAGAATAAGAGAGAAGTATTCTTACCTTGATAATCTTGGTGAGGTCATTGAATGTTTTCCAGCATTGCAGCCATGCTTCTGGCATTAACCTCCTCTGCAACCTCTTCCCGATGGCGGCAAAGGTGTTACCTGGAGGCAGCAATCACTGCACCACGCTTTGCTACATGATCTCTTCCTCATTCTCTCCACTGTTGCAACCCTCACTTCCCCACACCTCACAACTTGCACACCGCATACCAACTATTCTATCATAATAGGCACATTCTTTAAACAACTCGTGAGACCATCATTCACACACTCCTTTCTTGCATGAGAAGGCCATGCTTAATCTAAGACAGGAGGCTGCCACTGAAGTAGGCTGAGCCCACCTGCACAATCTCTTCACCTTAACAGAAAAGGCATTGGCCATCACAGGCAGGGGAGAGTCATGGTCGTGAAGAGTAGCAACACCAGAGGAGACGTCACGCAAGATTTCTTCACACATTATCCTCTTATTCCCTTTTACTTCTGTCTCGCACTACACACTCTGCATGACAAACTGCCATTTTCACCAATCACTTCTACCTCTCCCTTCACACTAAAAGCTTAAAGAAAATTAAAATGTGCCTTTCCCTTAATTTCAAGTGGTGGAAATGTGGAGATACTTGGAAGAGGAAGCCAGCCTTCCTGAAGATCACAGTCTCTTGATCTGACCCTCGCAAGCAGCAGCTTGGAGACTGCCAAGTCTTTCTTTTCTTTCTAACAACGTCTGCTGGAATTGTCTGTTGTGTGCACTGGGTGAGGAGAAGATCAAGCTCAACTATGAAGTTTCCATTGGTCAAATAGATGTCAACAATCATTATCATGAATTACACATGAATAATGACACTTCGGTGTGGTATGATAAGACGTCCAGCAGTGTCCATGAAATAGAATAGAAAAGAGTTAATGGCCCAGAAATTCAATGACACTGTGTCAATTTTTCCAGCATAAAACAGACACTTAAGGATCCATTATGATGTGCAATTCTATGCCAGAAGTGTGCCACCTGCCAGATTGAATTGGGTTACTCTATATTTCTCAGCACTCAGGATATCTATAGATTAAAATATTTAAATAAGAGTCCTATGCATGTTGTGGGACCCTTTTGGTGATATTAGGCTGTCTGACTCACCATATGATAAACTCAGACCTCAGGATGTCCCAAACGCTTTACAGCCAACAAAGTACTTTTGAAGTATATTTACTGTTGTAATGTGTGAAACACGGTAGCTAATTTGCACACAGCAATGTGATAATGACCAGATAATCTGTATTTTAATGATGTTGGTTGAAGGATAAATATTGGTCAGGACACCAGGGAGAACTCCCCAGCTCTTCTTTGAAATAGTCCCATGGGATCTTTTACATCCATCTGAGAGAGTAAACGGGGGGCCTCAGTTTAACATCTCATCTGAATCAGAATTTGCAATCAGATGTGGGGAGCGTAGCTCCCTTCTTTAATTGGTACTGCTGCTAATTCTGGAGTCCCTCCCATCATCCTGACTGAGATCAGCAAACGGCACAAATCGGAGATTGAATTTGGGGCCTATATGACTCAGCTGAATCATCGGGGCACTCGAGTCATTTCTTTAACAGTGTTGTCTGTGGAACGCAATCAGGTGTGAATGTATTATATGATCTGCAGCTTAATTAAACAGCAAACAAATAATTAAAAACTACCCGGTGTGGAAAATAAACACAAACTTCACCCTTCTACATCTTGTTGCTTTATCATTGAACATCACACGACATAATAATTATTGTGCCAATGGGTAATTGTTTTCAAAGTTCATTATTGTATTTTCCGCCACTGTGATCAGTGGATTACAGATTACTACAATAGTAGCGTGTCTCTTTTAGATGGTTGCTAATTAATGTTCTGAAATCTAAATTAATTGGATGGGGCACACCAATACCCTTATAATTCAAATATATATAGTGAGGCTCCCCTGATGGCTCAGCTGCATAAGGAAGTGAGTAAATGAGAAAGGTGCCCGCTTGATTACCAGTCTGATGTCAGTTGACATTGTCCTTGGTACCCTGGGTTATGAAAGAAAGATAAGACCGGGTCCAAAATGCTAGAGTCCATTATTAAGGAAGCAGTAGTGGGGCATTTAGAATACCATAATTCAATCAAGCAAATCATGTTTGACAAATTTGCTGGAGTTCTTTGAGGATGTAACGTGCAAGGTGGACAAGGGGCAACCAGTGGATGTGGTGTATTTGGATTTCCAGAAGGCATTCGATAAGGTACCACATAAAAGGTTGCTGCGCAACATAAAAGTTCACGGGGTTGGGGTACTATATTAGCATGGATAGAGTATTGGCTAACTAACAAAACAGAGAGTCGGGATAAATTGGTCATTTTCCGGTTGGCAAACAGTGACTAGTGAGGTGCTGCAGGGACCGGTGCTGGGTCCTCAACTATTTACAATCTATATTAATGACTTGGATGAAGGGACCGAGTGTAATGTAGTCAAGTTTGCTGATGATACAAAGATGGGTGGGAAACCAAATTGTGAGGAGACACAAAAAATATGCAGAGGGATATAGACAGGCTAATTGAGTGGGCAAAAATCTGGCAGATACAGTATAATGTGGGAAAATGTGAGGTTATCCATTTTGGCAGAAAAAATAGAAAAGCAAATTGCAATTTAAATGGAGAAAAATTGCAAAGTGTTGCAGTACAGAGGGACCTGGGGGTCCTTGTGCATGAAACACAAAAAGTTAGTATGCAGATACAGCAAGTAATCAGGAAGGCAAATGGAATGTTAGCCTGTATTGCAAGGGGATAGAGTATAAAAGCAGAGCAATCCTGCTACAACTGTACTGTGTATTGGTAAGGCCACACCAAGAGTACTGCATACAGTTTTGGTCTCCATATTTAAGGAAGGATATATTTGCATTGGAGGTTGTTCAGAGAAGGTTCACTAGGTTGATTCCGGAGATGAGGAGGTTGATTTATGAAGATAAACATAGAAACATAGAAACATAGAAAATAGGTGCAGGAGTAGGCCATTCGGCCCTTCGAGCCTGCACCACTATTCAATGAGTTCATGGCTGAATATGCAACTTCAGTATCCCATTCCTGCTTTCTCGCCATACCCCTTGATCCTCCTAGTAGTAAGGACTACATCTAACTCCTTTTTGAATATATTTAGTGAATTGGCCTCAACAACTTTCTGTGGTAGAGAATTCCACAGGTTCACCACTCTCTGGGTGACGAAGTTTCTCCTCCTCTCGGTCCTAAATGGCTTAACCCTTATCCTTAGACTGTGACCTCTGGTTCTGGACTTCCTCAACATTGGGAATATTCTTCCTCCATCTACCCTGTCTAAACCCATCAGAATTTTAAACGTTTCTATGAGATCCCCTCTCATTCTTCTGAACTCCAGTGAATACAAGCCCAGTCTTTCTTGATATGTCAGACCCGCCATCCCGGGAATCAGTCTGGTGAACCTTCGCTGCACTCCCTCAATAGCAAGAATGTCCTTCCTCAAGTTAGGAGACCAAAACTGTACACAATACTCCAGGTGTGGCCTCATCAAGCCCTGTACAACTGTAGTAACACCTCCCTGCCCCTGTACTCAAATCCCCTCGCTATGAAAGCCAACATGCCATTTGCTTTCTTAACCGCCTGCTGTACCTGCATGCCAACCTTCAATGACTGATATACCATGACACCCAGGTCTCGTTGCACCTCCCCTTTTCCTAATCTGTCACCATTCAGATAATAGTCTGTCTCTCTGTTTTTACCACCAAAGTGGATAACCTCACATTTATCCACATTATACTTCATCTGCCATGCATTTGCCCACTCACCTAACCTATCCAAGTCACTCTGCAGCCTCATAGCATCCTCCTCGCAGCTCACACTGCCACCCAACTTAGTGTCATCCGCAAATTTGTAGATACTACATTTAATCCCCTCATCTAAATCATTAATGTACAATGTAAACAGCTGGGGCCCCAGCACAGAACCTTGCGGTACCCCACTAGTCACTGCCATTCTGAGGGGAGAAAGAGAGAGAGCTTGGGGAGGGGGGAGAGAGAGAGAGAGCTTGAGGAGGGGGAGAGAACGAGAAATCTTGGGGAGGGGGAGAGAGAGAGAGAGCTTGGGGAGAAACATAAAAACATAGAAACATAGAAACTGGGTGCAGGCATAGGCCATTCGGCCCTTCGAGCCTGCACCGCCATTCAATGAGTTCATGGCTGAACATGCAACTTCAATACCCCATTCCTGCTTTCTTGCCATACCCCTTGATCCCCCTAGTAGTAAGGACTACATCTAACTCCTTTTTGAATATATTTAGTGAATTGGCCTCAACAACTTTCTGTGGTAGAGAATTCCACAGGTTCACCACTCTCTGGGTGAAGAAGTTTCTCCTCATCTCGGTCCCAAATGGCTTAACCCTTATCCTTAGACTGTGACCCTTGGTTCTGGACTTCCCCAACATTGGGAACATTCTTCCTGCATCTAACCTGTCTAAACCCGTCAGAATTTTAAACGTTTCTATGAGATCCCCTCTCATTCTTCTGAACTCCAGTGAATACAAGCCCAGTTGATCCAGTCTTTCTTGATATGTCAGTCCCGCCATCCCGGGAATCAGTCTGGTGAACCTTCGCTGCACTCCCTCAATAGCAAGAATGTCCTTCCCCAGGTTAGGAGACCAAAACTGTACACAATACTCCATTTGTGGCCTCACCAAGGCCCTGTACAACTGTAGTAACACCTCCCTGCCCCGTACTCAAATCCCCTCGCTATGAAGGCCAACATGCCATTTACTTTCTTAACCGCCTGCTGTACCTGCATGCCAACCTTGAATGACTGATACCATGACACCCAGGTCTCATTGCACCTCCCTGATCTCCTAATCTGTCACCATTCAGATAATAATCTGTCTCTCTGTTTTTAACCACAAAAGTGGATAACCTCACATTTATCCACATTATACTTCATCTGTCATGCATTTGCCCACTCACCTAACCTATCCAAATCACTCTGCAGCCTCATAGCATCCTCCTCGCAGCTCACACTGCCACCCAACTTAGTGGCATCCGCAAATTTGGAGATACTACATTTAATCCCCTCATCTAAATCATTAATGTACAGTGTAAACAGCTGGGGCCCCAGCACAGAACCTTGCGGTACCCCACTAGTCACTGCCTGCCATTCTGAAAAGTACCCATTTACTCCTACTCTTTGCTTCCTGTCTGACAACCAGTTCTCAATCCATGTCAGCACACTACCCCCAATCCCATGTGCTTTAACTTTGCACATTAATCTCTTGTGTGGGACCTTGTCGAAAGCCTTCTGAAAGTCCAAATACACCATATCAACTGGTTCTCCCTTGTCCACTCTACTGGAAACATCCTCAAAAAATTCCAGAAGATTTGTCAAGCATGATTTCCCTTTCACAAAACCATGCTGACTTGGATCTATCATGTCACCTCTTTCCAAATGCGTTGCTATGACATCCTTAATAATTGATTCCATCATTTTACCCACTACCGATGTCAGGCTATAATTCCCTGTTTTCTCTCTCCCTCCTTTTTTAAAAAGTGGGGTTACATTGGCTACCCTCCACTCCATAGGAACTGATCCAGAGTCCATGGAATGTTGGAAAATGTTGGTCAATGCATCCGCTATTTCCAAGGCCACCTCCTTAAGTACTCTGGGATGTAGTCCATCAGGCCCTGGGGATTTATCGGCCTTCAATCCCATCAATTTCCCCAACACAATTTCTCGACCAATAAGGATTTCCCTCAGTTCCTCCTTCTTACTAGACCTTCTGACCCCTTTTATATCCGGAAGGTTGTTTGTGTCCTCCTTAGTGAATACTGAACCAAAGTACTTGTTCAATAGGTTGGGTAGGTTGGGCCTATACACATTGGAATTCAGAAGAATAAGAGGTGATCTTATCGAAACCTATAAGACAACAAGGGGGATCGACAAGGTGGAAAGGATATTTCCACTCATGGGGGAAACTAAAACTAGGGGACATAGTCTCAGAATAAGGGCCCGCTCATTTAAAACTGAGATGAGAATTAATTTCTTCTCTCAGAGGGTTGTAAATCTATGAAATTCTCTGCGCCAGAGAGCTGAGGAGGCTGGGTCATTGAATATATTTAAGGCGGAGATATACAGATTTTTGAGCGATAAGGGAGTAAAGGGTTATGGGGAGCGGGCAGGGAAGTGGAGCTGCGTCCATGATCAGACCAGCCATGATCTTATTGAATGGCGGAGCAGGCTCAACCGGCAAATGGCCTAATTCTGCTCCTATTTCTTATGTTCTTATGTTCTTATGTTCTTATGTCCTGCACTGATTACAGTACAGCAAATCGTTCTCAAAGAGTGCAGATGATTTCAGGATTTGCTGCGATTACCTCAGCTGTTGAATGTTATCAATTGTCCTTGGGCTCACTCGTGAAGAATGGTCACTTGGGTGACAGTGTCAGCTGTGGTTTAGTTGTAGCACCCTCGTTGCTGAGTCAGAAGGTTGTGGGTTCAAGCCCGACTCCAGAGACTTGAGCACACAAAGTAGGCTGGCACTTCAGTGCAGTACAAAGGAGGGAGCTGCACTGTCAAAAGTGCTGTCATTCAGAGAAGACAAAATGTTAAACCGAGGACCCACCTGCCCTCTCAAGTCTCTGTAAATGAACCCGTGGCATTTTTTGAAGACGAGCAGGGGAGTTCTCCTGTTGTGTTGGCAAACATTTATCTCTCACCCAACATCAATAAAACAGATAATCTGGTCATTTATCTCATTGCAGTTTGTGGGAACTTGCTGCTCACAAACTGGCTGTGTTTTTCTACCTTACAGTTATGTGGAGAGACTAGAGAAGCTGAGATTGTTCTCCTTAGAGCAGAGAAGGTTAAGTGGGGGCGGGGGGGGGGGGGTGGATTTAATGGAGGCGTTGAAAATGAGGAAGTGTTTTAATAGAGTAACTGGCAGGAAGGTCAGTAACCAGAAGACACCAATTTAAGGTAATTGTATACTTGAAAAGGAAAAATGCACACAGCTATGGGGAAAGAACAGGGGAGTAGGACTAATTGGATCGCTCTTTCAAAAAGCCGGCACAGGCATGATGGTCCGATTGGCTTCCTTCTGTGCTGTACACTTCTACGATTACAACAGTATTACACTTAAAGTATTTCATTGGCTGTGAAGCACTTTGGGACATCCTGAGGTCATGAAAGATGCTATATTGTTTCGGAAAGGTGCAAGTTCCTTCCTTCCTCGGGTGAAATACCGGAGGCCAAGTAATGCCCATGGACTCATGCCTGTGGAAAAGTCAATGCTTTTAAAAGGCTCACCATACTCAAATTACAGAAGGTAAAATACAACGTTAAGTGCTCAACTATTTATTTCCACATCAGTGAAACTCAACCACATAAAGCAAAATACTGTCGCGCTAGAAATTTTAAATAAAAACAAGAAATGCTGGAAACAGTCAACAAAACCAGGCAGCATCTGTGGAAAGAAAAAGGGCTTAAGGTTTCAGATCTTATGACTCTTCATCAGAACCGGATGCCTGACCTATTGAGTGTTTCCAGCACCTTCGGCTTTTAAACTCCAACACACATTGGGACACACACTTTGCTGAACCAAAAGTATAATCCTAACCTTTCTTTGGTTTTTCCCCCATTCTTTCTTCAAAATGTCCATTCTTTGATCTCCAACCAAGTTCAATGCAGACTTCAGAAACAGCTAGCCTGGATTTTAACTCGGGGGCAGAATTGGTGGTGTGGGAGTTGAAGTGGGCGTCCTGACTTCAATAACGTGAGGCCCACATGCTTGACCACTTGAACCAGCAGGAAACAGCAGCTGATTGGTGGGCAGGAATGCAATACTGGATGGCAAGAGGCCTCCATTGGAGACCAAAGGAATGGTCGCTGGCACTCTGGTATGTTGCGGGGAAGGGTTTTCTAGAGGGCCTGATGATCGATTGGGAGAGCCCGGGGCACAGGAGGCCTAAACCAGTGTCAGCTGTGGCTCAGTGGGTAGCACACTCACCTCTGAGTCAGAAGGTTGTGGGTTCAAGTCCCACTCCAGGAACTTGAACGCATAAATCTAGGCTGATACTCCAGTGCAGTGCTGAGGGAGTGCTGCACTGTTGGAGGTGCTGTCTTTCAGATGAGACATTAAACCGAGGTCCCGTCTGCTCTCTCAGGTGGACGTAAAAGATCCCATGGCACTATTTCAAAGAAAAGCAGGGGAGTTATCCCTGGTGTCCTAGCCAATATTTATCACTCAATCAACATAACAAAAACAGATTATCACATTGCTGTTTGTGGGAGCTTGCTGTGTGCAAGTTGGCTGCTGCGTTTCCCACATTACAACAGTGACTGCCCTCCAAAAGTACTTAATTTGTTGTAAACACTTTGAGACATCCAGTGGTTGTGAAAGGCGCTATATAATTGCAAGTCTTTCTTTCTTTCTTAAACGTCCCTAAACAAGGAATATAAAAGGAAGTTTTAAAGCGTACTTGTTTGACTTCTGGCTTGCTTTCCTCATTCCGCTAGGCTCATCTGGCGGAAAAACTTCAACAGCTTCCCCACTCAGCCGCTGGTTAAAATAGCAGTCAGGCAATTGGACATTATTGGTGCTGGATTTGCATATTTAAAGAGTTTCTGGCAAGTGTCCTTCCCATCTACTCAGAAGAGCAGATTAAAATGGAAGACTGCAGAAAGGGATGGTATGTCTCCTGGGCAATTTAACTGCCTGTCCACCTGGCAGACAGGATTAAAATTGCCCCTAATATTACATCTTCCTTCTGAGACTCTTCGGCCTGATTTGACGTTAACTTTAGCTGTCTCTTGATATTCTGTTGCTTTCCCTCCCATTTTGAAGCTGTGTTCGATTCATTTTCTTTCCCATCCCTTTTCAAATTCCTTTCAGATTGCTCTGTTTCATGGTGTCGAATTTGCCCCATTTCACTCTAGGTTGGACTCAGCAATGACCGGAAACTGTGCATGGGTGAGATTTGCACATCTGCCATTTCTCAAAGAGTCATGAGGCTTTCGTCATCCCCGCAGGGGGAGTCTTTGAGGCGGTCAACCAGCTCGTTCTTGATGGCGAAGCCAACTCCGTGGAGGTGGCGTTCTTCCTCTGGTTTCCCTTTCCAGAAGAAGGTGTAACCTCTGTAAAGTCCTGTCCCCTCAGTACAGATTCACACGAGACATGTCGTGAAGTCAAGGTCACTCTGGACCTGCACCTTTATTTCACAGCTCTGGAATGCTGCACTTGCCTGAGACCTGTCCTTATATACCTGTCTCTTGCATGTGCACCCCTGGTGGTAAGGTATGCTGGTGGTTACAGGTCATATCTTATTACAGTCATGTATAGCATGTTAGGATACAGTTATATATAATAATGTAAGATACATGACATCACCCTCCCCCAAGGTCTTATTGTCTTTATAGGTTCAGTCACTCAGGTGGTCTACGTTCTCGCATGGAGCGTCTGAGTTGTGGTTCAGTTGTTTGCCTTGGTGTCTGTTTTTCTTTGGGTGTGGTTGCTGGTATCTCGCCTGGGCTGTCTGTTTCGATTGGTGTGATTGTTATTGACTCGCCTGGGCTGTCTGTTGGGATTGCCCTTTCCTCAGGTTCTTCCCTCTATCTGTCCACCAGGTCTGGTGCGAGTTCCACATTGTAGTCTGCCTCTGGTTCCGCAGTGTTGTTGGTAAGTCTGCTTTTGACTTGGTCTACATGCCTCCGGCAGGTTTTGCCATTGTCCATTTGTACTACCAGTAGCCTGTTTCCTTCCTTGCCCGTTACTGTCCCTGCAAGCCATTTGGGACCCCTGCCATAGTTTAATACAAACACTTTGCCCCTATCTCATTCCATCTCCCCCTCGAATTTCTGTCATGGTACTCAGTCAGCTTACGGCACTTTGCCTCAACGATTTTGTGCATGTCTGGGAGGATTAATGAGAGCCTTGTTTTTAAACTCCTTTTCATCAACAGTTGCGTGGGGGGGGGGATCCCAGTCAATGAGTGCGGACGAGATCTGTATGCCAGCAGCAGTCGCGACAGGTGACCCTGCAGCGTGGGACCTTGGATTTTAAGCATGCCTTGTTTAATGATTTGCACTGCTCTCTCTGCCTGGCCGTTGGAGGCCGGCTTGAACGGTGCCGTCTTGACATGATTTATGCCGTGGTCAATTATAAAATCTTGGAATTCTGCGCTGGTGAAGCGTGGACCATTGTCACTGACCAATATGTCAGGGATTCTGTGCGTTGCAAACATGGTTGCGAGGCTCTCCACAGTGGTGGAGGTTGTGCTCGAGTTTAAAATGGTGCATTCGATCCACTTTGAAAATGCATCTACAACTACGAGGAACATTTTGCCCATGAATGGGCCCGCATAGTCTACATGTACCCGCAACCACGGTTTGGTAGGCCAGGGGCTCAGTGGAGTTTCCCTGGGGGCATTGCTGAGTTGCGCACAAATGGTGCACCTTCGGACGCAAATCTCCAAGTCCGCGTCAAGACCAGGCCACCAGACGTGGGATCTGGCTATGGCCTTCATGAGAACGATCCCCGGGTGCTCGCGGTGGAGCTCCCGGACAAATGCCTCTCTGCCTCGCAGAGGCATGACTACTCGGCTGCCCCACATCAGGCAGTCTGCTTGTAGTGATAGCTCATGCATGCGCCTGTGAAAGGGTTTTAATTCCTCGGGGCATGCATCGCGAGCCTCTGCCCAGTCACCGGTTAGGACACATCTTTTTACTAAGGATAACGTGGGGTCGCTGGCTGTCCAGGCTCTGATTTGGTAAGCCGTCATGGGCGAACCTGTGGACTCAAAGGCATTGATTGCCATGACTATTTCACAGTCCTGTTCGTCAGACCCTTCCGTGGTCGCCAGGGGTAGCCTGCTGAGCGCGTCGGCACAGTTGTCTGTGCCTGGTCTGTGCCTTATGGTATAGTTCGTAGGACGCCAGCATGAGTGCACACCGTTGAATTTGCGCCGAGGCGTTGGCGTTTATTGCCCTGCTCTTGGATCGGAAGGACATGAGGGGCTTGTGGTCGGTTTCTAACGCGAACTTGGCCCCGAAAAGGTATTGGTGCATCTTTTTGACACCGTACATGCACGCGAGCGCATCCTTCTCTACCATTCCGTACCCGCGCTCCGCCCGCGAAAGTGACTTTGGTGGCATAAGCTATGGGTTGTAATTTGCCCGCACTATTGACATGTTGCAAAACACACCCGACCCCATACGCTGACGCATCACATGTGAGAACTAGCTTGTTACCTGGGTCAAAGAAAGTCAAAACACTTGGAACACAGAAGGTTGCGTGCCTTATTGAAGGTGCGTTCCTGGGCGTCCCCCCAAAACCAATCGCACCCCTTCCTGAGTAGCACATGGAGAGGCTCCAGCAGCATGCTTAAGTTGTGCATAAAGTTCCCAAAGTAATTGAGTAGCCCGAGAAAGGCGCGCAGTTCTGAGACATTCCGGGGCCTGGGTGCCAGGTGAATTGCTTCTGTTTTGGACTCTGTTGGGCGGATTCCATCAGCGGCAATCCTTCTGCCCAAAAATTCAACCTTGGGTGCGAGAAACAGGCACTTGGATTTCTTAACTCGTAGGCCTACCCGATCCAACCGCTTTAGTACCTCCTCCAAATTACGGAGATAGGAGTCGGTGTCCCTGCCCGTGATAAGTATGTCATCTTGAAATACAACCGTTCCCGGGATGGACTTGAGCAGACTCTCCATGTTGCGCTGGAATATGGCAGCTGCCAACCTGATGCCGAATGGGCATCGGTTGTACATGAAAAGGCCTCGATGTGTGTTGATGGTGGTGAGTAGCTTGGATTCCTCAGTCAATTCTTGCGTCATATACGCAGATGTGAGGTCTAATTTTGAGAAAAGTTTACCTCCAGCCAATGTGGCAAATAAGTCCACCGCTCTGGGCACTGGTCCTGTAGGGAGACTCTGTTTATGGTAGATTTGTAGTCTCTACAGATTCGTACGGATTCATCAGGCTTCTTGACTGGGACGATGGGACTCGCTAAATTCCACAGGTGATATAATGCCTTCCCGCAGAAGCCTGTCTAGTTCGTGTTCAATCTTTTCCCTCATCACATAGGGTGTAGCTCTGGCCTTGTGATGGACCGGGCTAGCATCCTGTGTGATGTAGATTTTGACTTTGGCCCCTTTGAAAGTGCCCACACCTGGCTGAAAGAGATGTTCAAATCACTTTATAACTGTTGAGCAGGAGGTCCGTTCCTCTAATGACATGGCATGGACATCATCCCATTTCCAGTTTAGTTTTGCCAGCCAGCTTCTCCCCAGCAGTGCTGGGGGGGTCTCCGGGGACAATCCACAGGGTAAGTCGGTTCACTGTCCCTTTGTGTGTGACAGAGAGCATGGCGCTGCCGAGGACTGGTACGATTTCTTTGGTATAGGTCCTTAGTTTGGTGTCAACCCTTGTGAGTTTTGGTCTGTCTCTTTTATGCGGCCACAGTTGTTCAAATTGTTGAGCGCCCATGAGAGATTGACTCGCTCCCGCATCCAGCTCCATGTTGACAGATATCCCGTTGAGTAAGACCCTCATCATTATAGGAGGCATCCTGTTGTAGGAGCAGCGGCCAGTGATCGTGTTGACCCGCTGTACATCGGTGTCCCGGGTACTGTCCCCACCATCTTCTGGTCCGCTTTCCGACCCATCCGATTCGTATACCAGCCGAGCTGCCGTTTCTTTGCACATGCGGGCCAGATGCCCTGTATATTCACAATTTCTGCAAACAGCCTGCTGAAATCGACATCCCCTTGACGAGTGCCCACCTCCACACCTCCAGCACAGACCTGTTCGATTGTTCAAAATATTCCCAAAGAATGTGCTGCGACTGGCTGATCTCTCTTGAGCTTCTCTCAGTTTGTAGTTGATTGCTCGCATTGTGGGTTGATGAGGTGTGAACGACCGTTCCTGTGGCCCTTGATGGCTTCTGCCTGCTGTCGAGAGCCTGTTCTCTCAGTTTTGTCTGTGTGTGGGGGTAGCAGCTTGTTTAGTGGTGTGAACTTCTTGTTCCGATATTTCGTTAGTTGTCGTACCTGCATTGTAAATCAACCTCGTTTCTTCTTCCCCTACCAAGAATGTCTGTGCAACCAGTGCTGCTGCCTTTAAGGTCAGGTTTTTGGTCTCTATGAGCTTTCGGAATATGCCTGTGTGGCCTATTCCTTCAATGAAAAAGTCTCTCAGCATTTCTCTCAGTTCATCGGAGAACTCACATAAACTAGCCAACCTCCGAAGTTCCGCCACGAAGTCGGGTATGCTCTGGCCCACACAGTGTCTGTAGTTGTAGAACCTGTGTCTGGCCATGTGTAGGCTGCTCGCAAGCTTCAGGTAGTCTCTTCACAGTGTGCTCAATTCTTCAAACGACTTGCTTGCTGGTTTCTCGGGTGCCAACAGATCCTTCATTAAAGCGTATGTTTTTGAGCCACAGCTGGTCAAGAGATGGGCTCTTCTCTTGTCTGCCTTATCGTCGCCTAACTAGTCTTTGGTTACAAGGCTTTACTGGAGCCTTTCTATAAAGTCCTCCCAATTGTCTCCCGCATTGTACTTTTCATCTGATCCGTTGTTCGCCATTCTGTGGATTCTGTAATCCCGTAACTCGTCGCCACTGTAAAGTCCTGTCCCCTCAGTACAGATTCACACGAGGCATGTAGTGAAGTCAAGGTCACTCTGGACCTGCACCTTTATTTCACAGCTCTGGAATGCTGCACTTGCCTGAGACCTGTCCTTATATACCTGTCTCTTGCAAGTGCACCCCTGGTGGTAAGGTATGCTGGTGGTTACAGGTCATATCTTATTACAGTCATGTATAGCATGTTAGGATACAGTTATATATAATAATGTAAGATACATGACAACCTCCACCTTGTTCCTGGAGCTGGCCTTCCCCTGCCCACCGGGCCTCGCTAAGGGTGGCGATGTCGATATCAAAGTGTCTGAGCTCCCGAGCAACTTTAGCAGTGCGGTGTTCCGGCCTGTCACTGTTGGGGTTGTCCATGAGGGTCCTGATGTTCCAGGACCCGAACTTCATGTTAACGAAGGGGAATATGTTTGTGCGTGAGTTTTTTAACGTGGGGTAGTCATTGCACACCGGCTACCACACAGGTTTAGCTGAGCGAGGTCTTGATCCAGTGGCAAGGGGGTCCAAGATGACTGGAGACCAGGCACTGCTATATGGACCTAGTTGCCTACGGCGAGATGTTGGCCGCAGGCTCGGCGCTGGGTAGCGCCCTTGGTGGTTGATGGTCCGAGGCCTGGTTGGGGGCAGGCATTGGTAGGGTCAGTGGCCCACCGGGGTTCAGGGTGGGAGGGCAGGGGGATCACAGCCATGAAACCCACCACGTGTTGGAGGAGGAGAAGTGGCCAGGTCGCCAGTGGGGAAGGAGAGCTCCAGTCATTGCTGAAGGAGGAGGGGAGGCCAGTCGCCGACATGGGCGAGGGGGACCCGGTCGTCATTGAGGAGGAGGTCGTCTGTCGCCACGGGAGGTCCAGCCATCGTCGAGGTGGCCCAGACTCCGTCGTGGAGCAGAGGCCCATCTGCCATTGCTGGAGGTGTTCCGATCAGATCACTGCTGGAGGGGGGAGGTGGTGGAGGTCGAGGACGCCGCCTCCGGAGGTCGAGGAGATCGCTGGAGGTTGTCGGAGGTCGCCCGGAGTCGTCGGTGGTCGCCGGAGGATGTTGGAGTACGTCGGAGGTCGCCGATGGGTGATGTGGTGGGAAGCCTGCGGTAGGCCCGAATGGCCCGAACTTGAGAAACTCACCAGAGGTCGTCGGGGGATGCCGGACATCGTCAGTGGTCGGCGGAGGTCAGCGGAGGTCGTCGGGGGTCACCGGAGGCCGGAGGAGGTCGTCAGAGGTGCCGATGGGTGATGTGGTGGGAAGCCTGAGGTAGGCCTGAATGGCCCAGACTCACGGAACTCGCAGGGATGGGAGTAGGGCAAGGGTTTGGGTTTATGTGCTTAGGACTCCCTATTAGTGTCTATTTGGTTAGTGGAGGTTTAGTCGACGGGAGGGGGTGAAAGTTGCCGAGAGCTGGTGGGAGTTGTTTGGAACGGGGGAGCTCCCAAGGGAACTACCACCTCGGTGGCCATCTTACCTTACTATGTCATCAGTACAGTCATCAGTGCGTACGCCCCAACACTCGTAGCAACTGATGAGGCCAAAGAGGGTTTTTACTCCAACCTCGAAAAATCCCTGTCCTGCGTCCCTGCGGGCGACAAACTGATCCTCCTCAGTGACTTCAACGCCAGGGTTGGCAAGGACACAGACTTCTGTGGCGTGGGCGTGATTTGCAGAGAGTGGGTAGGGAAAGCCAACTCCAGCGGTGCCCCACTCCTGACAAAATGTCTAGAGCACAACTTGTCATCACCAACACCTTGTTCCGCCAGAGGGACAAATACAAGGCATCATGGCTGTTGTGCATCTGTAAAGCATGCACTCCCATGTTCCGCCACCAGGGAGCGCATTCCCTGAAGTCCCAAGGGATCCCAGCATCCCTTGGGAGCACTGTATATAAGCAGGCCCCTAAGGCCTGTTCCTCACTCAGGAGTGTCTTAATAAAGACTGAGGTCACTATTACTTTAACCTCCCTGTGTGCAGTCTCATCTATGTTAGGAACACAATAACTGGCGACGAGTATACGAATCCAACGCAAAGATTCAGCAAACTGAAGTTCTCGGAGGGTGAAGACTGGGAAGCCTATGTCGAACGGCTGGACCAGTACTGTGTAGCCAACGAGCTGGACGGAGAAGGAAGCGCTGCAAAAAGGAGAGCGGTCCTTCTCACGGTCTGCGGGGCACCGACCTACAGCCTCATGAAGAATCTTCTGGCTCCAGTGAAACCCACAGATAAGTCATATGAGGAGCTGTGTACACTGGTTCGGAAGCATCTTAACTTGAGGTATCGGTTCTACACGTGCCAGCGATCTGAAGGTCAGGAAGTGGCGAGATACGTCGTCGAGCTAAGGCGTCTTGCAGGACAATGTGAGTTTTATGGTTATCTGGAGCAAATGCTCAGAGACTTTTTTGTACTGGGCATTGACCACGACACCATCCTATGAAAACTTTTGACTGTAGAGACACCGACCCTCAGCAAGACCATTGCGATAGCACAGGCAGTTATGTCCACCAGTGATAACACCAAACAAATCTCTCAACACACAAGTGCTAGCAATGTTCATAAATTAACTGGAACTGTGTTTGCGAGCAGAAATGTACAGGGGAGAAACCATGAGTCTGCAACTGCCAGCAGGCCTCAGGTGACCCAGATGACTCAGAGTCCGTAACAAAGGATGAATGCAAGGTAATTCACATCTTGTTGGCGTTGTGAAGGCTTCCATTCAGCCTATTCATGTCGCTTCAAAAGGTATATTTGCAAGAGCTGTGGAACAATGGGGCACCTCCAACAAGCTTGCAGATGAGCTGCAAGCTCTGCAAAACCTGCTAACCACCACGTGGCAGAGGAAGATCGGTCTATGGTGGATCAAAGCAATTGCGAACCTCAGAGAGAGGAAGCAGATGCTGAAGTACACGGGCTGCACACATTTTCGACGAAATGTCCACCTATAATGCTAAACGTAAAATTGAATGGTTTACCCGTAGCCATGGAACTGGACACTGGCGCTAGTTAATCCATCATGAGTAAAAAGATGTTTGAGAGACTGTGGTGCAACAAGGCACTCAGACCAGCCCTGAGCCCCATTCACATGAAAGTGAGAACGTACACCAAAGAGCTTATCACGGTCCTGGGCAGCGCCATGGTCAATGTCACCTACAAGGGCACAGTGCACGAACTGTCACTCTGGATTGTCCTGGGCGATGGCCCCACACTGCTTGGAAGGAACTGGCTGGGCAAAATCCGCTGGAACTGGGATGACATCCGAGCGCTATCACATGTCGATGAGGCCTCATGTACCCAGGTTCTTAACAAATTTCCTTCCCTTTTTGAGCCAGGCATTGGAAACTTTTCTGGGGCGAAGGTGCGGATCCACTTGGTCCCAGAGACACGACCCATCCACCACAAGGTGCGAGCCGTATCTCATATAATGAGAGAGAGAGTGGAAATCGAGCTGGACAGGCTGCAACTCGAGGGCATCATCTCCCCAGTGGAATTCAGCGAGTGGGCCAGCCCGATTGTTCCAGTACTCAAAAGTGATGGCATGGTCAGGATTTGCGGTGATTATAAAGCAACTATTAACCGTTTCTCACTACAGGACCAATACCCGCTACCTAAGGAAGACGACCTATTTGCGACGCTGGCAGGAGGCAAGACGTTCACCAAGCTCGACCTGACTTCGGCCTACATGACGCAGGAGCTGGAGGAGTCTTCGAAGGGCCTTACCTGAATCAACACGCACAAGGGACTGTTCATCTACAACAGATTCCCGTTTGGAATTTGGTCGGCTGCAGTGATCTTCCAGAGAAACATGGAGAGCCTACTCAAGTCGGTACCATGCACGGTGGTTTTTCAGGACGACATATTGGTCACGGGTCGGGACACAGTCGGCACCTACAAAACCTGGAGGAGGTCCTCCAGCGACTGGATCGCGTAGGGCTGCGGCTGAAGAGGTTGAAATGCGTCTTCATGGCAACAGAAGTGGAGTTTTTGGGGAGAAAGATCACGGCGGATGGCATTCGGCCCACAGACGCCAAGACAGAGGCTATCAGGAACGCACCCTGACCACAGAACGTCACGGTGCTGCGGTCGTTCCTGGGACGCCTCAACAATTTTGGTAACTTCCTACCGGGGTTAAGCACCCTCTTAGAGCCCTACATGTGTTATTGCGTAAAGCTGAGAACTGGGTATGGGGAAAAAAACAAGTAATTGCTTTTGAGAAAGCCAGAAAAGTTTTATGCTCCAACAAGCTGCTTGTATTGTATAATCCACGTAAAAGACTTGTGCTAGCATGTGATGCGTCGTCGTATGGAGTCGGGTGTATATTACAACAAGCTAACGTTGCGGGGAAGTTGCAACCTGTCGCCTATGCCTCCAGGAGCTTGCCTAAGGCCGAGAGGGCCTACAGCATTATTGAGAAAGATACATTAGCGTGTGTGTTCGGGGTAAAGAAAATGCATCAGTACCTGTTTGGCCTCAAATTTGAGCTGGAAACCGATCACAAGCCTCTCACATCCCTGTTCGCTGAAAACAAGGGAATAAATACTAATGCCTCAGCCCACATACAAAGGTGGGCACTCGCGCTATCAGCGTATAACTATACCATCCGCCAGAGGCCAGGCACCGAGAACTTTGCGGATGGTCTCAGTCGGCTACCATTGCCCACCACGGGTTGGAAACTTGTTGATGGTGATGCAGCCTGCAGACTTGTTGATGGTCATGGAAGCGTTTGAAAATGATAAATCACCTGTCACGGCCCGCCAGATTAGGACTTGGACCAGCCAAGATCCTTTGCTGTCCCTAGTAAAAAACTGTGCACTGCATGTCACCTCGGCCCCATTTAAAAAGCCTCCAATGGGCAGGCAGAGCGGGCAGTACAAACAATCAAACAGAGCCTCAAATGAGTAACAGAAGGCTCACTCCAAACCCGCCTGTCCCGAGTATTGCTCAGCTACCGCACGAGACACTACTCACTCACAGGGGTGCCCCCGACTGAGCTACTCATGAAAAGGACACTTAAAACCAGACTCTCGCTGGTTCACCCCAACCTGCATGATCAGGTAGAGAGCAGGCGGCAGCAACAAAATGTAAACGATGGTTGCGCCACTGTGTCACGGGAAATTGATCTGAATGACCCTGTGTATGTGCTAAACTATGGATATGGTCCCAAGTGGATCGTGGGCACGGTGATAGCTAAAGAAGGGAGTAGGGTGTTTGTAGTCAAACGAGACAATGGACAAATTTTCAGAAGGCACCTGGTCCAAATGAGACTGCGGTTCACAGACTGCCCCGAAAAACCCACAGCAGACACCACCTTTTTCGAGCCCACAACACACACCCAAAGGATCAACGGCACCACCCCGGACCAGGAAATTGAACCTATCACGCCCAACAACCCAGCAAGGCCAGGCTCACCCAGCAGCCCTGCAGGACCAACAACACGCCAGCCCAGCGAGGGTACAGCCAACACACCAGAACAGACATTTGTACCGAGGCGGTCCACCAGGAAAAGAAAGGCTCCCGACCGCCTCACCTTGTAAATAGTTTTCACTTTGACTTTGGTGGGGGAGTGATGTTTTGTATCTGTAAAGCATGCACTCCCATGTTCCGCCACCAGGGAGCGCATCCCCTGAAGTCCCAAGGGATCCCAGCATCCCTTGGGAGCACTGTATATAAGCAGGCCCCTAAGGCCTGTTCCTTACTCTGGAGTGTCTTATTAAAGACTGAGGTCACTGTTACTTTAACCTTCTGTGTGCAGTCTCATCTGTGTTAGGAACACAATAGTGTCAACACCCTCGCTCCAAGCACAGGCACCTGCTTGACTATGTCATCGTCCAAGCCAGGGATCGCAAGGATGTGCGCATCACCAGCGCCATGACAGGAGCCGATGACTGCTGGACGGACCACCGCCTAATCCGATCCGTCATCGACATCAACATAGCCCCAAAGGGGAGGGGGCAGCAGAAGCAGTGCCGCAAAAAAGTCAATGCCGGAGTACTTAAGGACCCAGTTAAGGGAACCCTATACAGCCAGTGCCTCACAGCTAACCTGGCGTGCCTTGACAACCCCGAGACGCAGAATACCCACAGCGCTTGGTCTGCCTTCCAGGCCTCCATAACCAGTGCCTGCAAAGAGACAATCGGTTACTCAACCAGGAAACACCAAGACTGGTTTGATGAGAATGATGAAGAAATCCAAGAGCTAATAGATCGCAAGCGCAGGGCATTTCTGAGCCTTAAACAACATCCCAACGCAGGAGCAGGAAAGCAGGGTTACAGACGGCTCAAGGCTGAGGTCCAATAAAAAACCCAGGACCTAAAGAACAGATGGTGGATGGAGAAAGCACAGGAGATACAGCAGCTGGCCGACAGCCATGATGTGAAAGGATTCTTCATCGCAGTCAAGGCCATCTACGGGCCAAACACCCAAGGCCCCACCCCACTGCTGGCCAAGAACGGGGAAACACTCATCAAGGACACCGAGGCAGTCAGGGCCCGCTGGAAGGAGTACTTCCGAAGATCTCCTCAATCGAGACTCTGCCTTTGACTCGAGTGTTCTTGACTCCATCCCGCAGCATGCTACCCGCTACCACCTCAGTGAGACCCTAACACTGCACGAGGTAGAAAAAGCCATAGGACAGCTTAAAAACAACAAGGCGACGGGTGCGGACGGAATCCCTGCTGAGGAATTGAAGTATGGCAGAGAGGCACTGCTAGCGCGAATACACGACCTCATCTCTATCATCTGGAGGGAGGAGAGCATGCTGGGAGATCTCAGAGATGCAGTAATCGTGACCATCTTTCAAAAAGGGGACATGTCCAACTGCGGCAACTACAGAGAAATCTCCCTACATTCAGCCACTGGGAAAGTTGTCGCTAGAGTCCTCCTCAACCGTCTTCTTCCCGTGGCCGAGGAACTCCTCCCGGAGTTACAGTGTAGATTTCGTCCCCTACGGGGCACAACGGATATGATTTTTGCAGCGCGACAGCTACAGGAAAAATGCAGGGAACAGTGCCAGCCCTTATACATGGCCTTCTTCGACCTTACAAAGGCTTTTGACACTGTCAATCGCGAGGGTCTATGGAGCGTCCTCCTCCGTTTCGGATGCCCCCAAAAGTTCATCACCATCCTCCGCCTACTCCACAATGACATGCAGGCCGTGATCCTTACCAATGGATCCATCACAGACCCAAACCACGTCCGGACCGAGGTCAAACAGGGCTGCGTCATCGCCCCAACCCTCTTCTCAATCTTCCTCGCCGCCATGCTCCACCTCACAGTCAACAAGTTCCCTGCTGGAGTGGAACTAAACTACAGAACCAGTGGGAACCTGTTCAACCTGCGCCATCTCCAGGCCAGGTCCTAGACCACCCCAACCTCTGTCGTCAAGCTACAGTACGCGGACGACGCCTGCGTCTGCGCACATATAGAGGCTGAACTCCAGGATATAGTTGACGTATTTACTGAGGCGTACAAAAGCATGGGCCTTACGATTAACATCCGTAAAACAAAGGTCCTCCACCAGCCTGTCCTCACCGCACAGCACTGCCCCCAGTCATCAAGATCCACGGCGCGGCCCTGGACACCGTGGACCACTTCCCATATCTCGGGAGCCTCCTATCAACAAGAGCAGGCATCGACGACGAGATCCAACACCGCCTCCAGTGCGTGAGTGCAGCCTTCGGCCGCCTGAGGAAAAGAGTGTTTGAAGACCATGCCCTCAAAACTGCCACCAAGCTCATGGTCTATAGGGCTGTAGTAATACCTGCCCTCCTGTATGGCTCAGAGGCATGGACCATGTACAGTAGACACCTCAAGTTGCTGGAAAATATCACCAACGATGTCTCCGCAAGATCCTACAAATCCCCTGGGAGGACAGGCGCACAAATATCAGCGTCCTCATCCAGGCTAACATCCCCAGCATTGAAGCACTGACCACACTTGATCAGCTCTGCTGGGCAGGCCACATAGTCCACATGCCAGGCACGAGACTCCCAAAGCAAGCGCTCTACTCGGAGCTACTTCACGGCAAACGAGCCAAAGGTGGACAGCGGAAACGCTACAAGGACACCTTCAAAGCCTCTCTGATAAAGTGCGACATCCCCACTGACATATGGGAGTCCCTGGCCCAAGACCGCCCTAAGTGGAGGAAGTGCATCTGAGAGGGCGCTGAGCAACTCGAGTCTCAACGCCGAGAGAATGCAGGAGTCAAGCGCAGGCATCGGAAAGAGCGTGCGGCAAACCAGTCCCACCCACCCCTTCCCTCAAGGACTATCTGTCCCACCTGTGACAGAGTCTGTGGCTCTTGTATTGGACTGTTCAGCCACCAAAGAACTCACTTCAGGAGTGGAAGCAAGTCTTCCTCGATTCCGAGGGACTGCCTATGAAGGAGGAGTTTTCATGATGTGTGTATGTGAAAGAGTGGGATGGTTTGTATAGGCCAGCAATGCTAAATGCATGTTACTGGACTGTATGGATCAGGACAACTGTGGTCAGACCTCAAAATGGCTGCTGGTGTGCATAGTTTAAGCTTGCCACTAGTAACAATTTTGGTCAGAGGCAACCTGTTAAAGCTTTGTTCCAGAACAATTTCATTACCTCTGACAGTAAGACCGCGTGTCATTTATGCTACAGGGTTGACTTAGCAACCTCTCTTGATAGGCTGGTGGGTACCCTCTATAGGTAACCAAGTAGTGTAAGGTGCATGAGATGCCCTTTGCATAGTACATTTCCAGCATTTTAAACTCCAGCCTTGGGCTGTGGACCTCATTAGCTGGAAACACATTAGCATATTTGAATTCTTGACCTCCAAAGTATAATAGACCCTGAAATTCTGTAGGAATAGAATCATAGAATCATAGAAGTTTACAGCACGGAAGGAGTCCATTTCGGCCCATCGTGTCCATGACGGCCAACAAGAGGCTATCCAGCCTAATCCCACTTTCCAGCTCTTGATCCGTAACCCTGCAGCTTCGCAGGAGATCACTAGAACCATTGGCTGGAAACACATGCTTGCAACCATTTCTCTGGGGTTCTGCCAGTCACCCACTCAAGTTCCAGTGGGAGGCCTAGAGCACCCCACAGAATTTTAAGGCCTTAGAGTTTGGGAATAAATTGCCTGGGAAGGCCATCGAAGTGAATAGTATAAATAAGTTCACAAAACAATTAGGTGTATTTTTGGAAAGAGAAAGAATTGAGGGATATTTTGGGAAGGTGATGGGAGGAATTGATCTTTCAAAAGGAGCAAATGTATTGGTCGTCCTGGCCTTTGGTGTTCCTAGAAAGTTTATTGTTTTGCACATAATTACAAAATGGCTTCTCCAGCTGTCCAATTCTAATTCTGATGAAGATTCACACTCACAACATTAACCTTTGTTACAGCTGCTGACTGAACTGCTGCATGTGTCCAGCACTTTCTGCTTTTGTTTAGAATGTATCAGAATTATTGAGAACAGGAAGTGGTCATTAGGCCTAATAAGCAGGCTTTTTTTTTCATAGATCAATTCATTTTCAAACTCCAGCAAGTACTGACATGCTCCCAGTTACTCCTGCAAATATTGATACACTGAATATATTAAAAGCCTTGCAAACTAGCAGACATTTCCAGTTTGTAACATGATTTTGTCACATGTTTGTAATCACTGGAGATCATCTGAGAAACACCTAGAAATGCTTTAAAATGAGAATTGCTTTTTGTACTTATCATTACTTACCTTCAAGGCTTCCAACAGCAGTTGTTTGTTGGGTAGCATGTGGCCAGGCATGTATGAATTATCTGCAATTTAGTGAAGGGCTGTTGGTAGAGCTGGGATGGGGGTAAACAGACAGGTGCAATTCTAAAACATGGCACAGGAGGACGATAATGTACGCCCAAAATATTGGGAGTAAGCGGGGGGAGGGGGGAGGGGAAGGCGCTTCCCCTAATTCCCTCATTGGTTGCATGTGTGGCTGTGGGCACCCATGCAACTGTGCCTCATCCTGACTCACCAACTACAATAAGAGGGGATAAAAACAGATAATGCTGGAAATCTCAGCAGGCCGGGCAGCATCTGTGGAGAGGAAGCAGAGTTAATATTTTGGGTCGATGACCCTTCGTCTGACCTGAAATGTTAACTCTGCTTCCTCTCCACAGATGCTGCCCGACCTGCTGAGATTTCCAGCATTATCTGTTTTTATTCCAACTTCCAGCATCCACAGTATTTTGCTTTTGTATTACAGTAAGAGGGTGGTGAGGGGGAAAGGTTGATGAAGCCTCTTTGTTTTATTGCAGTGTATGACTGTGCTGTGTGAGGGAGGGGAAGAGGTTAAAGCTGTCAATCAAAGGAGCAGTTGGGGAAGATGTCAGAGGGGGTTTAAAAAAAGGCTGCAGCTGTCAGTCAAAAGAGCAGCTGGGGATGATGTCAGCCTCTGAGCGCTGTTTAGACGGCAGCACCACCCTCGATAACTCGCAGAATCGCAGGGCAGAGTTTGAGCCAGCCTCACGTACAGAAAACAACCTCAGTTGCCGAGGCATTCTCCAAACACCGACTGTCCCACTCAGCGCTATGGACAGTGATGACGACAATGTGGAGGAGACGGTGGAAGGTAAGCGGCGCCGCCGCGCCGTTGACAGTGCAAATGTTGAGCGGGCGTGTACAGGAGCGGGCGGAAAGCGCAGCGTCCTAATCGCCCAGCAAAACCACCCGAGCCAGAAGGGAGGGACAGTGCAGTGCAGATCGGCGCAAAACTACGCGTTTGTTTTTAAAGCCATTGTTTTATTTTGTGCATTTAAAAAGAAACAATCGGAAATGTGTTCTGGCGAGAGAACAACATTTGTAGAGACAGTTAATTAATGTGCTTTTACTTTTTTTTAAATGGTTTTGAAAAGTTTATTTTATCGCAGATAGATCTTCCACGAGTTTATTGTTACAATTGACAAAATGCACAACATTTAATTCTGTAAGATAAGTAACTTGCTGCCCATGATGGCAGAAAATAACGAAGAATTTGGTTCAAAAATAGTTTTTTATTTGCTAAAAGAACGTCGAAAAGATCCCATCAGAAACTATTCTCCTGACTTTCCGAGGAATTAAATGGAGTATTTTTTTAAAAAGTGTAATTCACTGATTTAAAAAAATGTAGCGTGTTACTTTAATAGTTATGTAACCTGGATTATTGTGATGCAGCCAGCATAGTCAGAAACTACTAGATTGTGTTATAGTTTGTTGTATATTCACAATCGGAGGGGGGACGGGGGGAGACGGAGCAGGGGAACTTTCTTTTCTATTGTATTTTTACAATGTAATCTTTAAATCACAGCAGCATTTGAGTCCTAAGTATCTGGATAGTCTTTGAGGCAGGGTTAGGGGGAGAAGGGAAGGTGCTTGTCAATGTTGTGGCCAATTTGAGATACGATTCTCTGCGCCGATCAGTAGTTAAGAAGAATGGATTTTTAAAAAGATTTCCCATTTGAAATGTTACTGTGGGACACGCAACATTGCTACTGTGAGACACGTAAAAATCTTCCCCCTCTTGACATTGAATGCTGTTTTTATTCATGATAAATAACTCAGTCAGAAAAGTCTCCTTCTCCAACCCTCGGATGAGAAAACAGTCACAGTTCTTGAGCACTTACAGCGGGACCTTGGCATACTTGTGCATGAAACACAAAAGGATAGTATGCAGGTACAGCAAGTGATCAGGAAGGCCAATGGTATCTTAGCCTTTATTGCAAAAGGGATGGAGTATAAAAGCAGGGAAGTCTTGCTACAGCTATATAAGGTATTGGTGAGGCCACACCTGGAATACTGCTGCAGTTTTGGTTTCCATATTTATGAAAGGATATACTTGCTTTGGAGGCAGTTCAGAGAAGGTTCACTAGGTTGATTCCGGTAATGAGGGGGTTGACTTATGAGGAAAGGTTCAGTAGGTTGGGCCTCTACTCATTGGAGTTCAGAAAGAATGAGAGGTGATCTTATCGAAATGTGTAAGATTATGTGGGGGCTTGACAAGGTGGATGCAGAGAGGATATTTCCACTGATGGGGGAGACTAGAACTAGAGGGCATGATCTTAGAATAAGGGGCCGCCCATTTAAAGCAGAAATGAGGAGAAATTTCTTCTCTGAGGGTTGTAAATCTGTGGCATTCGCTGCCTCAGAGAGCTGTGGAAGCTGGGACATTGAATAAATTTAAGACAGAAATAGACAGTTTCTTAAACGATAAGGGGTTATGCGGAGCGGGCGGGGAAGTGGAGCTGAGTCCATGATCAGATCAGCCATGATCTTATTAAATGGTGGAGCAGGTGCGAGGGACCATGTGGCCTACTCCTGCTCCTATTTCTTATGTTCTTATGTTCTGATTATGTGAACAGAATCCTGCTGTTTAGTCAGCCGCGAATATTGCAGTGATGTGCATTTTTGGATTTAAGATAATGCAATTTACTTTTTGTTTGTGTGTGTCTGTGCAGAGGCTCAGTAAGTTTAAAATGTTCCTATTGTAGGTCCCCTGGATGAAGATAACCAGCCACATGGGTTCTGTAAAGTTACCTATTCCTCTAGTGACAGATTTGAAGGGCATTTTGTACACGGTGAGAAGAATGGTCGCGGGAAGTTCTATTTTTTTGATGGCAGGTAAAAAAAAATCACAAGTCCATCAATTTAAAGCTTGTCACTTTTGTTAAGATATATTTATACCATGAGAGGTTTGTAATTTTTTTCCTAACCTAAGTTAGGAAGATCTTTGTCATCTATTACTTGGAATGTTTGCAATGGTGTGATCTGCTTGCTGGGAAAAAGGGTGCTCCCCTGTTCAACCATTTGCTGTTGGACTTGGTGTTGGTAAGCTTTTGGATTTATAGATATCAATACTGGTGATTTATGTGTCAGTTGAACCATCACTGGATGTTTTATTTCAATTAAATTTTAAACTGTTTTTGGCTGTGTGTGCTTGCCATCGTGTGCCCCTCCAAATTCCTCCCTTGGAACATTGCCTGGACTGAAAATAATGTCTATATATGTTGTGACACATATCCATGATGATATCATAGTGCTGATTCATGGAAGTTGAATTAGAAAAATGTTCAGCTGCCGAGGAAGATCTTCTCTTCTCTCCCCTTCTCTTTTTAATGGATTTGATTTGCATGATTATCTTTTAAGAGTGAGGCAGGGAAGGGAAGAATGACTTTTCTATGAATGGTGTTAGTACTCCCTTGCCAACAAGAGGTTTGTTTATATCAAGATGTCTCCATCGGGGATCCAAATCTCTGTGTACACAGCCAGCATCACGAAGTAATCTTGGGCACATTAAGACAAAATGCATTGTGCAGGAGAAGTGTAGACTATCAGTTCAATAATTAAATTAGAAGGCATTGATTGAATTGTGGGATTGGAAGGAAGGTAAATCGTTAAAGCTGCAGTACATTGAAGAAAAATGTTTTATGACATAGAAGTGACGGAAGCAACATATTGTATATTTACATTTTAATAAATCAATTTGGTCCGAAGACACAAAAAATAAGCAAGTGCTAGTCTAATTTTTATATTTATCTATATCTTGTATCTGCACTTATTTTCTGAATGCAAATCTTGACTTCCCATTATATTTTTGCCACAATTTTTGTGTCAACTTTTTCACATTATAAATTCCCATGTCCCCATTTATAATGGGTTTTACCGAGGTAACCCCATCACTATTATTTGGCCACTGCATGCCACAAATCACTCCAAATGCTTTCTCAAGTTTTTCTCATTAATTGAAATTTTAAATCCCCAAGATAAGAATTTAAACAAAATGAAAAATTCAAAGAAATACAGATGTCATAACATGATTACATTTATTCATTACATTTTTAGTACTTTCACTTAAAAGCCTCAGCCATTCCCAAAAGTCTGGGCTTCCACTTTTGCCCAGAGCTGCACCCCTGAGCTGAATTTGGTTGTGCAGTTTGAGCATGTAAGTGTACCTAACTTCCCAGCTGCTGATGGAGTATTTTTCTTTAGCTTGCAGTTCAGTCACCTAAGAACTCATTTTTAGAGTGGAAGCAGGTCTTCCTCGATTCCGAGGGACTGCCTATGATGAGATGATGATGAACTCATTCTAAAAAAAACAAGAGGGCAAATTTCAAAAAGTTTATTGAGGAAACATTTATATTTAAGTATTTAAAAAATGTGTGTATGTATGAGAAAGATTGAAAAATTATAGTGTACTAATTGCACACCCGAGAGATTTTGTGTTCCAAAAACGACAAAGTATTTTCATTCAAAAAAGGCACTAGTTGAACACTAATTAATTATCTCCTCTATGTTTTGTTGACAGTTTTTTAAAAATCAGTACTAACCACTTACACTTGTTAAACAGAGTTGAGACACATTGGGAGGGACACACGCATAGGTTGAAAATGAGAGACAAGGAAGGAAGAAAATAAATAGAGAGAAAGATGGGCGGTTTCTTTATTCTAATTTTATTTCCTTCTTAAAAAATGAATTTTGAGAGCAAACAAAGCATTTTTGAGGGAAACAGATCAGTAGGGAAGAAAGGAGGTGATGAAGGAAACCGGTTAAGAATAAGGGAGCCTCTCATCACCTGCTTTTGGGTGCATGGGGTGGGGGAAGTAACCTCAACCAAATCAAAAGAGGCAGAGATGAACCTAGTGCAATTGGCAACTGAAGGGAAAGATGAGTAAAGGGCAGTGAAGTCAGTGGGAAGTAAAATCAAGCTGGGTGTAAAACGAGTATCTGATTCAATCCCATCAGTTTCTCACTGGGGAGGCTAGGATAAAATTACCTCCCAGTGTTCCAGTTAACTGAAATTAGAGGCTGAGAATGACTGTTGTTATACTTTCAAATTGGCAAAGAAATATGTATCCATAGTGTGTCTGGTAATTGGTGTCACGGATTTCCGGACCCACCATTTCTATAAATTCCAATTTTATTCCAAATTATAAAAAGTGGGATGATACTGATAATTTTATCCAGATATTTCAGTTGTTAGCCACTCACAAGTGGGTCAGAAATGAATGTCCAAGCTGACTTACAATATTACTAAGCAGAAAAGCACTTGTGTTTTCTCCTGTCAATCTTGTCGATAGTGTGAACAACATGCTATTCTCCTGTAGAACATACTATTCTCAGGTCTTGTATTATGTACATGCAGAAATTTAAAAGATATTAAGGATCCTTTAATATTTTGAGAAATGGCTATTCAACTTGATCTGGAAGACTATAAAGGTCTTCGAACAAAAAGCTAAATAATGCAGCTGCTGAAAATCTGAAGCAGAAAACAGATCACTTGAGACACTCAACAGGTCCGACAGCATCAGTTGAGAAAACACCAGTTGACTTTTCAGGTATAAACCCTTCCTCAGAACTGAAATGTATTAAAGATGAGCAGTGGTTAAATAGGAACAGAACAATGGTAATGTGTGGGGGGGGCAACATACACCACCACAACATGCATCAAATGACCAATAAAGTGCTACAGTGGGGATGAGGAAATGGTTAAAATGTAGAAGTGATATGTGCAGGAAACAAAAATGGGCATAATGAGATAAATCAAGGAAATAAAAGGCATATACAAAGAAAGACTTGCATTATCTCAGGACATCCCAAAGCACTTTACAGCCAACTACTTTTGAAGTGCAGTCACTGTTGTAATGTAGGAAACACGGCAGCCAGTTTGCACAAAGCAAGTTCCCACAAACAACAATGAGGTAATGACCAGATAGCCTGTTTTCAGTGATGTTGAGGGATAAAATATTGGCCAGGACACTGAGGAGAACTCCCCTTCTCTTGTTTGAATAATGCCATAGGATCTTTTATGCCCACCTGCGAGGGCAGACGGGTCCTCAGTTTAACATCTCATCTGAAAGGCAGCACCTCTGACAATACAGCATTCCTTCAGCACTGCATTGAAGTGTCAATCTGGATTTTGTGCTCCAGTCTCTGGAGTGGGATTTGAACTCACAATATTCTGACTCTGAGGCGAGAATGCTACCAGCTGAGCCATGGCTGATAGACAAGACACAGTGCGAGAAGAGCTACAGCATGTAAAACCAACAAACTGGAGCTGACTCCAGCAGGCAGGGAGTCACGCAGAAGAAAATTAGGTCGATACCCAAGGGTCCAGACCATGCCAATGACTTCCCTCTCCTCGCACCAACCCACTCGCCTCCATTCCCGGAAACGCTGGCGCATGAAGGTCTTTGCCATTTTATACTAAGGGGCAGATTTCTGGAAATGGCTCCATGAATTAAGAATTTGGTTACTTGATTCGGAGTGTAAGAGCAGTTAGGCACATGTGCTTACGAGTTCATAAAATGATCAACACTAGTGGCAGACCAGATGCCTCACACCATCCTGCAGATGACCCACTCAGTGAGTCAAGCGCGTAGTCTGCCCGAGCGAGGCTGGAGGAGGGCAGTCAAGCAGATGTTGAAGGGCTGAGGACAATGAGGTCATGTGTTTAAGATGTGGCGAGACACAAACCAGAGGATCATATGAGCTCTTAAGATATGAGACGGCCAGTTACGCAGTCACTGCCGATATAGATAAGTTGACTCGTTACTTTGGATGGGGTGGAAAAGAAGGAATAAAAATAATGAAACAAAACATTTTCGTTTGACAATTTACAATTTAAAAAATATATACTGCAGTTGTAGCTATCTTGTGATGTTCAAATCTGTCCAGTGTGATATTTTGTCCTCTGCTGGCACTATATAAATAACACAGTGCGGTACCATTTAGTGTTTTGAAACAGTAAAACCAGCTGGACTGCAATGTTTGTTTTCTGGAGAATTATATAAACTAATCATTAAGGTCAATATACTTTTTAACAAACATGTTGTGATCAATGTTTATGCCCATTTTGATTTCACGTCACTATCCCTTTTGAGTACTGCACATTCTATGCTGTTTATAAATGCACTTTTATCCATTCAGATTCCGGGGGAGAGATTTCCAGTTGCCAGTCAGTGATGGGCTCTGGCAAATGAACAGTGGCATTTGCACCCCTCCCATATAGGGAACAACATAATTGTTGTTTATTCTCTTTTAAGGGAAGGGATCAATAATGTTACTGCTCAATTAGCCGATTTATTCTGAATATCTTATTCCCAATTTGGAATGTAAATATCATGAAAGCAACAGCATCATATTGCATGTTGGAATCAATACAGTACAAACGATTGTCACATCGCCAAATATGCAGTATAATTGGGGTATAAAATGCCCCCCCCCCCCCATATTTTAGAGGTGGTATACCCAATTTCTAGAAGTAAATGTAAGTGTAAATTGACTGCATCGTTTTGTTTGCTACTGTGGAATTTTTTTTAAATTAAGAATTCGGTTACTTGATCTGGAGTGGGTTTTGGTAAACTGGAGATGTAATCTCACCAAAAATGATGTCTGCACTGATCCAAAAATAATTTTTTTTAAAAAGAAACTGCAGACCCTAAAAGGTTCAGAAAGTTATTGCATCACTGCGCACGTGATGCAATACCAACATGTTACCAATATTGGGGGTGTATGACGGGGGAAGCGAGAAGTGAAGTGCCCCTCTTTGCCTGATCAAATCATACAGGTGTTTTTTTTAAACCAGTGCCAGAGTTTAATAAGGTGGATAAAATCCCAAAAGTAGAGAATACATCTTGAACTAACCATACCCACTTGGTGCAAAACACACACACACACACACACACACAGTATTAGCTGAACAGGAAAAAAAATCACACAGTTGAGAGCTGTCGGCTGCCTAAACCCTGCAACCAATTTTCTCTTAAACTTCACCTAAATTAATTGAAATTTAACTAGGCAATAGTAATGCCTCACTTATCAATGTTTACCTACTTGCAGGCTGCTTGTTTCTTTGTGGAGTGCTGCTAAATTCCTGACATCTTTCTGCTGCTCAGCTGCCTGCCATAATTTGTGGCTCCCGATTCTCTTTCAGCCCTGCTGCTTCGTCACCTAGTTTTTTTTTCTGGGTGATATTCAATGCTTGGATTGCATTGTGTGATCTGTGAAAGAAAATAAACTGCTGGTAGTTTCAGGCACACACCACTGGTGCAGTGGCCAGCATCGCCTCCACTGCTGGAAGATCAAAGGTTCCACATTTAGTCCTAGTGGCCAGGGAAGTAGCTAATACATGTGCAAAATGATTCCTCTTCTCCCCTCCCACCTAAAAGGGTTAAATTATAACAACAGGTTGTATAGACTAGACTTGTATACCCTTGAATATAGAGGATTGAAGGGTGGTCTAATTGAGGTGTTTAAGATGATCAAAAGAGTTGATGTAGTCGATAGAGAGAAACTATTTCCTGGGGGAGTCTAGAACAAGGGAGCATAACCCTAAAAATTGGAGCTAGGCTGTTAAGGGGTGATGTCAGGAAGCACTTCTTCATGCAAAGAGTAGTGGAAATCTGAAACACTTTCATCCAAAAGTTCTTGAGGCTAGATCATTTGAAAAATTCAGAACTGGGATTGACAGATTTTTGTTCGGCAAGGGTATTAAGGGTTACTGAATGAAGGCAGATGGATGGAGTTAAGATTCGGATCAGCTCTGATCTAATTGAATGGCGGAGGAAGCTCCGAGTTGAATGGCCTACTCCTGTTCCTAGTATTAGGCAGTCCCTCCTATCGAGGATGACCCGCTTCCACTCCAAAAAGGGATGAGTTCACAGGTGTTTCAATGAGGGACCTGACATTCTAGATCCCGAACTACATACTGAAAGGTGGAAGATGCCTGTGCATGGATTCTTTTAACATGGGGTGGCCATTGCACACCAGCCACCACATGGGCTTGACAGAGCTAGGTCTTGATCCAGTGGCAAGGGTTAACCAAGATGACTGGAGACCAAGCTCTACTGCACAGACTTAGTGCACACACATGCTCCTAGTTCCGACCTGCTAAAACATCAGCAAGTTCACACTGGGGAGAGACCGTCCACCTGCTCAGTGTGTGGGGAGGGATTCACTCAGTCACCCAACCTGTTGAGACTCCAGCGAGTTCACAAGTAATTGCAAGGTTTGGATTCTGCTGTTATTGCTGCTGTATTCACATCCTACTGGACTGTGTTCCTATGTTCCTACAACCTATCTATAATACAGGTTATTCTGTAGTGTGGGAAACAGCAATCTCCGTTGAACCTGCAAGTGTTAGATTTCCACAGGTAGGTTAGCAGAGCATGAGGCCAGCATCCCAGATTGGGAGCCATCTTGATGCTGAAGAGGTTAGCACCAAGCAGCTGTCAGCTGGAGAACAATTTTGTATAAGCTAAAGCAAGGAAAATGTGGCCATCATTGTTGGTACTTTTCCCACATACCTATATCCCTGTTGAAGACTTTTAAAAAATTATCCAGTCTGTGGAAGTGCCTTACTGCTCAGTGTCAGCTTCTGGGGTGAAGACAGACACAATTCAGGATCCTCACACACTTTGGCAGATCACATTTGTTCTAGTGGCTGTATATTATATTAGAATGTTGTCTCAATGCAGATGTTTCCTTACCCTTTATCCCTTCCCTCATGAAAAGATTAACTGGAACTAGGTTATAGTTCCACAGATGCCAGTGATCCTCTGGTCATTTCTATGTGTGAGGCTATGTATTGGGTATTATGCTGTTTGACTGTGGAAGTTATCACAGTTGAGTCCAATCCTGTCCACCCCAAACAGCACATGTGCACTTCCAGCAGGAGTGACTGGACAGCAGAAAGGAATAGGAACCTCAGGCAGTTTATCGCCACCCAGTCTAGCCTGTGTTGTTTTGGTTGAGATTAGCTAACTCAGCACAGATCTGTCTTTCATGGGCTGTAAGGCTCAGTGTCACAACACGTTCTGCATTCATCTGCTAACCCTTGATGGCAGGAGTCATTCTTGCAATTTGTAAAATGCACAAGTGATGGATTTGCCAAGATCATTTTAGAACCGGGATTTTAATAACAAAGTGATTTTTACACAGGGTTAGAAGGGGAAAAATCAGAGAGTTCCCGCTGATTGAGCAGTCACTTAATAACAATCAGATGAGAAGATCCAGTGTGGCTGTGATGCACTTTTGCTGAAATAGCCTCACATTCTAAGCTCAAACATGAGGAAGAGGCATTTGGACAGGGTATCACTTGTGACACTGTACTTCTAGGGGATGAGGGCAAGAAAATTCCTGGAAGAAAAAAAACATTGCTTGAAGGAACTGGTCATTGAGATGTGCATGTGAAAATCACGAGGGAAGTGTGGACTCAAAGAATATAAGAACTTAACAATACCTAGCCCCTTCACTACAGTCGACTAGGAGAAACATGTCCTAGTCTAACAGAAAGAAGATTCAACAGACTTCAAGTGCTCATCGGTTCGGCCACAGAGCATTTGAAGACTCCAGGACAGGTCAAGTTGTGTTCATTAAATCGATGTATTACTGGTTAAATAAAAGATCTCTGTGAGAGATAGTATCTGTGTGTTTCTGTTAAGGTGGATTCAGGTCCACAAACCCTACTCAACGTGTAAGGTATGAAAGCCATAAATAATTCCTAGACTGGTAAAATACCCACCTCTAGTGCTCAAGTGGGGGAGAAAATTGCATTACTCATGGTTATGCAGATTTACCACTGCTGCGTGTTATAAACCACTGTATATATTCATAGAAAAATCCTGCCTCTGGTGTTCTGATTTATCTGGAAATAAGACAGCCAAATTTAAGAAAATTAGAAGTGATCGGTTTAGAGATCAAGTAAACCATCCTGTATCACCACGTCAAATTTGTTGTGCCAGTCACTCCCATTAGGCTGCAAATCTGATCCAGTGTCCAAGTAAGACTGAAATGCCTTCTTAATTAGGCTTAATCTGTTTCACTTCCTAATAATGATTTTTTGCTTTTTGTTATTATGTATGCCTACTCACACTAATTAATGTTTAATTGGTTGCAGCTAGCTTTGTAAAAACATAACAGCAAGTGCAACCAGGCCAGTACATATTTGTCATTTCAAACACATGAACATCTACAACCAATCAAAATTACTCATCACCAAGATGAATATTTGATGGGAATCCATCAATTGTTCTTGTCGTCAAAACCGGTGTCTTGAAAAAAAGTGTGAAATAATATATTCCCTTTTATTATTTAGCACCCTGGAAGGGAACTGCGTTGATGATGCTTTACAAGGGCAAGCTGTGTACACCTATGAGGACGGCAGTACCCTTCATGGTACCTACATTGATGGAGAATTGAATGGCTTAGCTCAGGAATATGATTCGAAGGGACAATTGACCTTCAGGGGTCAATACAGGGACAATGTTCGATGGGGTGTTTGCTGGATGTATTTTTCGGTAAGCTTTAGTTAAATGGCCAAAGGCTTTAAACATCAAGACTATCTTGCACACAGACCAGAAGGTCCCATGTTTGATCCTCAGTCTCTGCTGAATTATCTGACCTCAGCCAGGGGCAGCAGTTTGGTTGCTTTAATTGGGCTCAACGCACCTAGATTAGGGAGGAAGAAAAATTAACCGTGATTTCCATTCCTGATTGCTGTAGAGTAACACCAACTTGAAGGTTTGTATAGGCTTGTTTGTAATGCCCCACGTGGTAAATAGCCTGCCAATGCTTGCTGTATATGCTCACACGTATAGAAAGACCACTTGGACAAGGAACTGGATGATTGCTAGTGTGCATAGAATTGTGTACCAGCAAGAGTTTCGTGTCTTCTCGAGAAGTATGGGGAAAAACTGGCAAAAAAAGTTGCCTTGCATTGGTGATTTCATGGCCATAAATGTCTTGTATAAATGTTTTCCATTATGGCTAGGAATTTCCTCAGAGCTGTTTCAATTCTGCTGCCATAACTTTACCAGAAGTCTGGCGGAAACTCCATTATGCACAGAAACAGGGTTTTGGCAGCACTTCCAGTGAAATTGAGGTGGCAAAGCGTGAACAGCTCTGAGGAAATTCTCACCCTATGTTTCCAAGATTTGGGAGAAAATACAATGTCATTACACCAGTGAACGTTGTGTATTATGAATCAAGTACATGTTATTTTGTGTGACAGGATGGAGGCTGCCTTGTCGGAGAGGTGAATGAAGATGGGGAGATGACTGGTGATAAAATAGCTTATGTTTATCCTGAAGGCAGGATAGCGCTGCTCGGAAAATTTGTTGATGGGGAGATTATCGAAGGGCACCTGGCAACTTTTAAAAGTGTAATTGAGGGGAGACCCCAGTTCGAGCTGGTACCGGATGGTAAGACATATCGATTTATCATTGCATTGTTTCATCATGTGATCTACTAATGCCACTTATGCTTTCAATAATCTTTATATTTTTAGGAAATTCTGAGTGTTTATGCTTTGGTTAAAAGGAAAGGTGGTGCGTCAAGTCAAGAATGTGGCATTTCCTAAATTTGAATATTGTAAAATTCTATATTTGGTGGATGTAAAAATATGTTATGGCTTAAATAATGTCTTTTATTTCCTTCCCCTACCTCTATCTTCTATAAATGCACTTTAAACAGGCTGGTAAGAATTTATGGAGAGGGCAGGAAATGAGCTAATTCCGGGTTTCCTGTGCTGATAACGAAGGGGGAGGAGGAAGATGATATTTTGTTCCTCATTGTCAATATTAAGTCTATCATTTTCTCATCTCCAGTTAATACAAGGGAATTATGAAGGCAAAGAAAAACTACAAAATGGAATTATCAAGGAATATAAAAAGAAAGAAATATTCTACAGCCACCTAAATAACAAAAGAAAAGTCTGGATAGGGCCACTAAGGGTTACACACGATAAACTCACAGGTCATGGCAGAAATATTAAATCATTAATTTACTCAGTATTTACCAGACATTAGAAGAGATCAAAAAGGATATGGCGATAATTAAGATAGAAAATGGGGAGATAATTGATAAACTAATCAAACTTAGAGGATAAAAACCCTGGTCCGGATGGATTGCATCCACGCATGTTAAAAGAAGTTAAGGAAGAGATAGCAGAGGCTTAATTACATATATATAATATATATATATATATATATATAAGTATGTATGTATGTATATGTTTTCATTAGAAAGGGAATAATGCCAGAGGACTGGCGGATATCTCATGTGATTCCTATATATAATCAGCCCAGAGAAGCATTGACCTATTAACTAATTGACCAATTAGATTTGGGAGGAAAGACGATGAAATCTTTAATCAAAGATGTAATAGAAAAATATCTAAACTTTTTTATTCGTTCCTGGGATGTGGGCATCACTGGCAAGGCCAGCATTTATTGCCCATCCTAATTGCCCTTGAGAAGAACCTTTTTTAACCACTGTAGTCCATGTGGTGAAAGTACTCCCACGGTGCTGTTGGGGAGGGTGTTCCAGGATTTTGACCCAGTGACGATGAAGGAACGGCAATATATTTCCAAGTCAGGGTAGTGTATGGTGGTATTCCCATGTGCCTGCTGCCCTTGTCCTTCTAGGTGGTACAGGTCGTGGGTTTGGGAGGTACTGTCGAAGAAGCCTTGGCGAGTTGCTGCAGTACGTCTTGTAGATGGTACACACTGCAACCACAATGCACCGGTTGTGGAAGAAGTGAATGCTTAAGGTGGTGGATGGGGTGCTAATCAAGCGGGCTGCTTTGTCCTGGATGGTGTCAAGCTTTTTGAGTGTTGTTGGAGCTGCACTCATCCAGGCAAGTGGAGACTATTCAATCACACTCCTGACTTGTGCCTTGTAGATGGTGGAAAGGCTTTGGGGAGTCGGGAGGTGAGGCCCTCACCGCAGAATACCTAAGGGCCGAAATTGCTCTGTTCTGCGCCTCCCGTTAGCGACGCACAAAACTGTTTTCGCCGCTGGGGTAGAGGGGATGGCTACCGTCTCCCGTGAAATTGAGCAAAGTTAGCAGAGGCGGGAACACGGTAGCGTGCGCACCGGGCCGATGCGCCTCTGGCGATGACGTCACCGCCATGCGCGGCGACTTCTTTGCGTCCCGTGGCAGAAATTGCTTAACACCCCACGAGGCTGCCATGGGCGATGCCTGCACCAGCCTCGCAGGTCACGTACTAGACCGACCTCCACTCCCGGGGCGGAAGTTAAAGGGGAGATGCACTGCACTGCGCACCCCACTTTTTTTCTTCGGGCGACTCACCGATCGGGCTGTGCTCCATCAATGTCACGTAGTCTGTGCCGCGATCGTGCAGCCCAACACTCCATTTGGGTGCCGGGCTGCGGCCAGGCATCACGCAGTCCTGGTGGTCCAGTGGAGGCTATCAAATGGCCTGCAGAGTTTGTAGCGGCCTTCCCCTTTAACAGAAAGGGAGGGACATTGAAGCGCATCAGTGCTACGTGGAGAACCGCGTAACACTGTCAGTCCTGCCCGCGTAGCGTTCCGGACATTGTGCTGCACTTCCTGTGAGGGGTGGTAACCCGAATTTTACGGCAGGACTTCCCTGCCGGCCGCAGGTAGTCCCACCCCAAATCAGTTACTGCCCCCAAATGGAGTGTACCTGAATTTCGCCCCCCTAGCCTCTTACCTGCTGCTGTAACCACAGTATTTATGTGGCTGGTCCAGTTAAGTTTCTAGTCAATGGTGACTCCCAGGATGTTGATGTTGGGGGATTCTGTGATTGTAATGTTAAATGTCACTTGCCACTTATCAGCCCAAACCTGGATGCCATCCAGGTCTTGTTGCATGGGGGCATGGACTGCTTCATTATCTGAGGAGTTGGGAATTGAACTGAACACTGTGGAATCACCTGTAAACATTCCCATGCCTCACCATGTGATGGAGGGAAGGTCATTGATGAAGCAGTTGAAGATAGTTGGGCCTAGGACACTGTCCTGAGGAACTCCTGCAGCGATGTCCTGAAGCTGAGATGATTGACCGCCAACCACCATAACCATCTTCCTTTGTGCTAGGTATGACTCCAGCCAGTGGAGAGCTTTCCCCCTGATTCCCATTGACTCGAACATTCCACGTTCGGTCAAATGTGCCTTGATGTCAAGGGCAGTCACTCTCGCCTCCCCACTGGTATTCAGCTCTTTTGTCCGTGTTTGGACCAAAGCTGTAATGAGGTCTGGAGCCGAGTGGTCCTGGTGGAACCCAATCGGTGAGTAAGTGCTGCTTGATGGCACTGTCGACCACACCTTCCATCACTTTGCTGATGATTGCGAGTGGACTGATGGGGTGATAATTGGCTGGATTGGATTTGTCCTGCTTTTTGTGACTAGGACATACCTGGGCAGTTTTCCACATTGTTGGGTAGATGCCAGTGGTGTAGCTGTACTGGAACAGCTTGGCTAGAGGCATGGCTAGTTCTGGAGCACAAGTATTCAGCACGACAGCCAAGATGCTGTCCGTGCCCTTAGCCTTTGCTGTATCCAGTGCACTCAGCCATTCTTGATATCACGTGGAGTGAATCGAATTAGCTGAAGATTGGCTTCTGTGATGGGGACAGTAGGAGGCCGAGATGGATCATATACTTGGCACTTCTGGCTGAAGGTCGTTCAGAATGCTTCAGCCTTGTCCTTTGCACTCACGTGCTGGGCTCCGACGTTATTGAGGATGGGGATATTCATGGAGCCTCCTCATCATAGTAGTTGTGTGATTGTCCACCACCATTCACAACTGGATGTGGCAGGATGGCAGAGATTTGATCAGATCCTTTGGTTGTGGGATCACTTAGCCCTGTCTATAGCAGGCTGCTTCCGTTGTTTAGCATGCTGTAGTCCTGTGTTGTAACTTCCCCAGATTGGCACCTCATCTTTAGGTATATCTGAGCTGCTCCTGGCATGCTCTTCTGTGCTTCTCATTGAACCAAGGTTGGCCCACTGGCTTGATGGTAATGTTAGAGTGAGGGATATGCTGGGCCCATGACGTTACAGATTGTGGTGGAATACAATTCTGCTGATGCTGATGACCCATAGCACCTCATGGATGCCCAGTTTTAAACTGCTCTGAATCTATCTCAATTAGCATGGCGGTTGCGTCACACAACACGATGGAGGGTGTCCTCCGTGTAAAGACGGGATTTTGTCTCCACAAGGACTGTGGTGGTCACTGCTACCAATAGTCTCATGGCCAGATGCATCTGTGACAGGTAGATTGGTGAGGACGACGTCAAGTAGGTTTTTCCCTCGTGTTGGTTCTCACCACCTGCCGCAGGCCCAGTCTGGCAGCTCTCGGTCAGTAGTGGTTCTACCGAGCCACTCTTGGTGATGGACATTGAAGCCCCTCACCCAGAGTACATTCTGTGCCCTCTTCAAAGTGGTGTTCAACATGGAGGAGTACTGATTCATCAGCTGAGGGAGGGCAGTAGGTGGTAATCAGCAGGAGGTTTCCTTGTCCATACTTGACCTGAAGCCATGAGACCTCATGAGGTCCGGAGTCAATGTTGGGTACTCTCAAGGCCACTCCCTCCCGACTGTATACCACTGTGCCGCCATCTCTGGTGGGTCTGTCCTGCCTGTGGGACAGGACATACCCAGGGATAGTAATGGAGGAGTCTGGGACATTGACTGAAATGCATGATTCTGTGAGTATGACTGTCAGGCTGTTGCTTGACTAGTCTCTGGGACAGCTCTCCCAATTTTGGCACAAGTCCCCAGATGTTAGTGAAGATGATGTCAAGTAGGTTTTCTCAACAACTGCCGCAGGCAAAGTCGACTGTGCCATTGTCATGTCCGAAGCTGATGCCTAAGTCGATGCAGCGTGATCCGTCCAGTTTTTTTTATTTTTGTTTTTTGGAGCAGTCTGGTACAACTGAGTGGCTTGCTAGGCCATTTCAGAGAGCAGTTAAGATTCAACCACATTGCTGAAAATTAGTAAGAGTAGTCCGTAAGATATTTGACTTTCCAAAAAGCCTTTGATAAGGTACTGCGTAGTAGACCAGTGACTAAGGTCAAAACATGTGCAGTCAGGGGACAAGTAGCAGAATGGATAGCAAGCTGGCTACAAAACAGAAAAGGGAGTAGAGGTTAAAGGTGGTTACTCAGATTGGCAAATGGTGGGAAGTGGGGTTCCACAAGGATTGGTGCTGGGACCACTGTTGTTCTTCATCTACATAAACGATTTGGACGCGGGAATCGGAAGTACAATTTCAAAATTTGCAGATGACATCAAATTGGAGGTTGTAGTTAATACAGAGGAGGATAGTGACAAAATACAGGAAGACATTAATAAACTTGCAGAATGGGTATGTAATTGGCAAATGAACTTCAGTATAGATAAGTGTGAGGTGGTACATTTTGGTAGGAAGAATAAAGAGGCCACGCACTCCTTTGAAAATTAGTGTCTAAATGGGGTAGAGGCACAGTGGGATCTGGGGGTACAGATACACATCTAAAAGTAGCTGCAGGTTAATAAGACCATTTGAAGCAGCACACTAAGCACCGGGGTTCACTTCTAGAGGGATAGAATTGAAAAGCAGAAAAGTTATGTTAAACTTGTATAGAACCTTGTTTAGACCACGCTTGGAGTACTGTGAACAGTTCTGATCTCCATATTATAAAAAGGATATAGAGGCATTGGAGAAGGTGTGAAAAATATATTAGAATGATACCAGAACTGAGAAGTTATACCATGAAGATTGAACAGGCTAGGGCTCTTTAGAGAAGACTGAGGGGTGACCTGATAGAGGTCTTCAAGATTATGAAAGGGATTGATCAGGTAGACATAGACAAGATGTTTCCACTTGCAACCGAGACCAGAATTAGGGACCATAAAGATAAGTCCAAAAAGGAATTCAGGAGAAACTTCTTTATCCTGAGAGTAATTAGAATGTGGAACTCGCTACCACAGGCAGTAGTTGAGGTGAATAGATGTCAGATTGACATAGGAGTTGCATTTTCCTCAAATACTGACTTATTCGCTACCAATCAGCATGCTGTTCCTTTCAAGTCTACTTATTGACTAAGTGTCTTGGAGTGTTCGCAAATTCCAAGCTGCTATATTTAAGTGTTTGGTTCTCTTACTGTTTGAACCACTAAGGTAGGATTCCAATCGGGATTGCCCATGCTGGCATTATTTAAGGCGTCTGACCCTTCAAGACCCTTCCTCGTACTACAGAAGTGAGCCGTATGATCCTATATAGGACTGTTCAGTCACTTGAGCTTGCCGAACTCCCCTGCTGTCTCGGTCCAGTGGGGAATCATCCTGCACTCTGAATCAGTTCGCAACTACAGTTTCCATTGAATCCACACATTCTTCGCCACTAGCCCATCATCACGCGACATTGGTTGTCTCTCCATCACTCAAGGACATCGCCCAAGAGGTATCTTGTATCTGATGTAGTTGCCCAGTGGCAATCATCATGGACAAGTGCCTCCTTGGAGACATTGGTGAGAGTTTTGTACAGCATTGGAAATCAGAGATGGGAGTCCATCCACAGGGGAAGAGGCTAACTCCTAGTCTAAGAACATAAGAAGTAGGAGCAGGAGTAGGCTATACGGCCCTCGAGCCTTTTTCGCCATTCAGTAAGATCATGGCTGAACTTCTACCTTAATTCCACTTTACCACCCTATCCTCATATCTCTTGATTCCCTAATTGTCCAAAAATATATCGATCTCAGTCTTGACTGTGCATCCACAGCTCTCTGGGGTTGAGAATTCCGAAGATTCACAATCCTCTGAATGAAGAAATTTCTCCTCATCTCAGTCCTAAATATCTAACCCCTTTACCTGAAACTATGACCCCAAGTTCTAGACTCTCCAAGCTCATACTCCTAATGCTATACATATGGAGGAGGAAGTGCTCGGTCACTGTGTGTAACAGAATTGGAAGCATGTTCTTTTTTAAACATACTTACATCGTTACATATAGTAATCAGCCTATTTCTTCCTCCTGTATTCTAAAAATACTGCAGTCTTCCTGTGCTCTTCTCCATTATACCGTAGTTGGAAGGAAATTTGTATCTATGTAGTTTACAGATGTCCTAAGTTATAAGGTAGGAGTTTGAAAACTTAAAAGAAACTCACTGTGCAAGGGTACTTGCAATCGGTCTATACCATGTGTTCATTGAAAAGTGTACCAAATGGTCACTTTAAAGAACCAGTCCACATTGGTTGTTTGATCCACTGACACAATGGGCTGAGTTTGTGGGCGGAGGCTTCCCGTGAGCGGATGCTTCCGACCAGCAAAATATCTACGAAATTACCTTCTGCCTCGGGATCCACGGAGACTTGCGCTCCTGGGACACTGTGTGTAGGTCTGTGCCCCCATAAGCATGAATCATTAAAAAAAATTTAACATAACAAAAATTACAAAAAAATGACATTTAAAATTAATTAAAGTACAATATAATTAAACATTTAAAACAATTTTTAAAAATGTAAATGTTTTAAAGGGGTTAAAAATAATCTTATTTTATTGTACATGTGTTTTAATGTTTAAATGAATTAAAAAAATATTTTTGTGTTTTTTAAAACTCTTATGCTGGTAAAAGCAGGCCTGACCCTTGCTTTTACCAGGCATAGGAATTTTATGGGCATTCGCTGAGCAGAAGATCTGTCAAGAGAATGACAGATAGCAAGCTCCGGGTTTTCGCGCATGCCTAAACCTGGAACCTGCACAGCCTAAATGTATGTTGCTGACTAAAATTGAAAATGTGGGACTTTTTTCTTCAAAAATAGATCATAGTTTCTTGTTGGTCTAACCAGACTAAAACTGAAATCATGGCCCCAGTAACCTAAAGTGATCAGCTCTTGTAACTGGGTTGCCAGTGGAATGTTGATAAAGTTTAAATCTGGCAATGAATTAAATCAGACTGCCACAGTTGGAGTGTATTTCAGCAGCATGTGGCTGAGTTGCTACAGTTGGTGGAGTGCCCTGCAAGACTAGCTAAAGTAGCCACTACATAGGATTACATAGGATTTATGGCACAGAAACAGGCCATTTGGCCCAACCAGTCCATGCCGCCGTTTATGCTCCACTCGAGCCTCCTCCCATCTTTCCTAATCTAAATCTATCAGCCTAGTCCTCTATTCACTTCTCTCTCATATGCTTGTCTAGCCTTCCCTTAAATACATCTATACTATGCACTTCAACCACTTCCTGTGGTAGCGAGTTCCACATTCTCACTACTCTGGGTAAAGAAGTTTCTTCTGAATTCCCTATTGGATTTCTTGGTGACTATCCTATATTGATGGCCTCTAGTTATGCTCTTCCCCACAAGTGGAAACATTCTCTCTCTATCCACGCTATTAAAACCTTTCATAATTTTAAAGACCTCTATTAGATCACCCTTCAGCCTATTTTCAAGAGAAAAGCCTGTTCATCCTTCCTGATATGTATACCCTCGCATTTCTAGTATCATCTTTGTAAATCTTCACTGCACCCAGTGCCTCTATAATCTTTATATAGTAGCAACTCAAGTGCAAGAGTAGCTATTGTATATGAGAATTCTAAGACTAGGGAGCATAGTCTAAAAATTAGAGCCAGACCTTTCAGGAGTGAAATTAAGAAACACTTCTACACACAAAGGGTGATAGAAGTGCAGAACGCTCTTCCGCAAACGGCAATTGATGCTCGATCAATTGTTAATTTTAAATTGGAGATTGATAGCTTTCTGTTAACCAACGGTATATGGGATATGGGCCAACGGCAGGTATATGGAATTCAGTCGTAGATCAGCCATGATCTCATTGAATGGCGGAGCAGGTAGGGGGGTTGAATGGCCTACTCCTGTTGCTATGTTCCTACACAAATCTTTGATGGTGGCAGGACAAGTTGAGAAGATTATTTTAAAAAAGCATATGGGACACTTGGCTTTATTATTAAAGGAATAGAGTACAAAAGCAACGGTTAGGCCTTAGCTGGAGTATTGTGTTTAATTCTGGGCACCAGACTTTAGGAAGGATGTTAAGGCCTAAGAGAGGGTGCAAAGGAGATTTACTTGAATGTTACCAGGAATAAGGTACTTTAGTTATGTGGAGAGACCGGGGAAGCTGGGGTTGTTCTCCTAAGAGGAGATTTGTTAAGAGGTGGTCAAAATCATGCATGGTTTTGATATAGTAAATAAGGAGAAACTGATTCTAGTGACAGAAGAGTCAGAGGACACAGATTTAAGGTGATTGATACAAGACCCAGAGTCAACATGAGGTTTCTTTTTAATGCAACGAGTTGTTGTGATCTGGAATGCACTGCCTGAAAGGATGGTGGAAGCAGATTCAATAGAAATTGGTTAAATATGAGAGGGGGAAACAATTTACAGAGTAATGGGGAAAGAGTAGGGGACTAATTAGATAACTGTTTCAAAGAGCCAGTACAGGCACGATGTGCTGACTGGCCTCCTTTTGTGCTGCATCATTCTATGATCACAGAACAATATTTAATAGGAGGCCAAGAGTAACACATGTACCTGGGCAGTCTCATCGTCCTCGCCTAATCATGATGTCTTATAATAGGATTGTGGGGAGTTTTTTTTTGTACAAACCACACTGGTGCATGGAATCATTGAAATTTATGTTCCTTTCTTTTCTGAACAATTTAAAATCTTTCTGTATTTCATTTGTACAGTTTATCTCTCTCGAATGAACGATGATCAGAATAATTTTGAGTATAATCCCTCTATATATAATTTTGAATAAAATCAAATGAAGCTGTTAATGGAACATAAATTTATTACACCATATTCAGTGTAACAATGGTAAGCTATTTGAATATAGAATTTACCCAGTATGGCAGATTGTTAACAACTGCAGAACCTTGAGTGTTACTAGGTATCCCTTATATCAATTTATAACCCATAGATCAATTTCATTTCTATGCACAGTTTGATACATATTTTGCATTGGCGTAGGAAGCAGAATACATAGAGGGTCCTAAATTGGAGTAGTTTTGATATTTACGACAACAATATATAGCACCTTTAACATAGTAAAATGTCCCTTCGCGTCACAGGAGCATTATCAAACAAAATTTGACATGTGGCCACAGGTGACCAAAAGCTTGGTCAAAGAGGTAGGTTTTAAGGAGTGTCTTAAAGGAAGTTAGATGGGTTTCTAAGGAGGGAATTCCAGAGCTTAGGCCTTAGGCAGCTGAAGGAACGGCCGTGAATGGTGGAGAGATTAAAATCGGGGATGAGCAAGAGGCCGGAATTGGAGGAGCAGAGAGATCTCTGAGAGTTGTAGGTCTGGAAGAGGTTAATGATGGGGAGGGGCGAGGCCATGGAGGGATTTGAAAACTAGAAATTGAGGCATTGCTGAACTAGGACCCAATGTAGGTCAGAGACTTTAGGAAGGACTTAGTGTGAGTTAGGATACGGGCAGCAGAGTTTTGTATGAGCTCAGGTTTATGGATGGTGCAAAGTGGGAGGCCGGCCAAAGCAGCACTGGAATAGTCGATTCTAGAGGTAGGTAACAAAGGCATGATATTTAATAAAGATGTCCATAGAAGCTGATAATTATTTTAAACGATTTGTATGGAGAATTTAAGAAATGTTGCCTGCAAATATGAACAACTGTTAAACTTAATATCCTTTTTTCTCTATAACAGGTCCAGTTTACAGCTGGGACAAGTCCACCTCTTTTTGCATTTCTACAAATTGTCTCCTTCCTGACCCTTATGAAAATGAAAGGTTATTCAAATTTCTCCCCTTTTATAAACCAACTTTAATTGTAAATGTTGAAATTATTTATAGTTGAAGAAAACATCATTTGCCATCTAGTGAGTGACATTCCTATCAGTATGAAATAACTGCTCATATCATTAAAATAGCAGTTTAATGTATTCATAACATTAAAAACAGCAAGGGGAGGAAATTCCTTTGGACCCATTTTTCCAGCTTAAAATGGAACACGTACCCCAACCAGGGGTGGCAAGCAGGCCCAAGGTTGGCCTAAGATTGGGCATCATTAACTTTAACTTTATTTAGGTGAGCTCACCCATTTTATAAAGATCAGTATCGGGCCACTTGCCTCGCTGGCAGTGGTGCAAAGGTAAGTCCTGGGGAAGAGAAGAATGGAAGGCAGGCCGATCCCGGCTGACCAAGTCCCTCGGGAGTACTTTGAAGCACTCCTGTTCCTCCTGGCTACACAACAAACCTAAAATAAAACTTACCATTTTGGTGCTGACCGCTTACTAGACCACATCCACGTTTGGAAAACCTGAGCAGAGCAGACCCGATGTCTCCTCTGCTCAGGGCAGCCCAGGTTCCCTGAGGGATCCTAAAACTGGGATTGATCCCTTCATTAACACATGCAAAGGGCCTAGCACCTGTTTTAGGTGGCTGCCCCAGATGCCTGAAATAAAGACCAGTCCCAATTTTGGCATGGACATCTTTCATGTGTTCTTGGAGCTTAGGGCATCGGACCCCGAAATTGGCCCTCATTGCGTATGTTTTAAGACCATAAATGTGTCTCAACGAGAACTAATATTTATCCCCAAATTTTGGAAATGCACAGCATGTACATCAGCAGCTGAAAAGACAAAGGCAAGTCTTATCCCAAAACATTAACTAGTCTTTTTAAAATTTTCAGATGTACATAGACATTCTGTGTATTTTCAGCATTTTCCCCAGAATTCCAGCATTCATTTTTTTTCTGAATGTACTCATGTTTTTGTGACTCTACCTTTGGGGTCTCTTTCTTTTCCCTCTCTTTGGTCAGTCTTCGGTTTTCCAAGACTGTTGATAAAGTAACCCCTTTTCTCCAAAACTTCAGTTTTCCCTCATGTGGTGTTTTCTAAATTTCTTTCTGTGGCTTTCTATGAGGCATAATTATTTTAATGTCCCTTTCTCTGCCGCAGGTAATGAGTTAACTTTATATAGATTTTTGGAGTCTAGGGGAATCAAGGGATATGGAGATCGGGCGGGAAAATGGAGTTGAGGTCGATGATCAGCTATGATCTTATTGAATGGCAAAGCAGGCTCAATGGGTCCTAGGGCCTACTCCTTCTCCTATTTCTTATGTTCTTAACTTTACTCCTCTTTACTCTGTCGGCTCAGCTCTACTTTGTACTTCATGTGAAGCACAGCTCAATCAGCTTCTTACTAAATATTCTGAAATTCCTAACTGAAGACAAACCAGATTTAATTACAAGAATCTTACTCTAACATTTCAATTAATGATTTTGAGTAATATCCATTTTCTTGTTAGATTAAATGTGGTTAATTGTGGCTTACTACTTCTTAATGGGTAATTCTCATTTAAATTAATGTTTTTTAATATGTTTGCAAATTGTAACAATTAGTTGTACTAGTATCCTCTGACAAAATTGCATTGCTCAAAGCAGGAATATTGACAAAAGGGGATCTAAATTTATGAATTCCTGAGTATATTCTGCATAGAAGAGTCTCCAGTACTTTATTTGATTAGAAGCTGTCTATTGCTTTGTAAAGTGATTGAGGTAGATCTTTGTCTTCACCACCTGGCTGTTGAATATTGCCTGGGAAGAATCCAAAAAGGAATATTGGGCAGGGAGGATTGCACACTCCTTAGAATCTATCGGACTTTCCTTCCATTCATTTCAATGGAAGGGAAATCGGACAGATTCTGTTAGACATGCAATGCTCCCGATCCAATTTTCCTTTCTGCGGCCAAGCAATAAAGACGAAAATCTACCCCACTGATTCCAAATTAACACTGAACCCATGTGCTGAATAAATGAACATGACATTGCTAGCTCATCACCTTGTTACGAAAAGGATATTCATAAATTCATATATTACCATATGGATTCATAGTTTAATTGTTGTTCTATGGGTTTGAGATTTCAATTAACAAGATAGTTTGGGAATTATTCAAATTTCTATTAATTGGCAAAGATACAAGGCCTGAAGTGTAGGACACCACCTGGATTGAAAGATTAAGAGCAAAGTAAAATTAGAAATTATTTAGATGATGCCAAATTACTGTAGACATTATGGGGGTAATTAACTTTTGGTGCTTGTGTTAAAAGGGCGATATCAGATCGGTTGTCCATTATACACCCCTTCTGCTTTCATGTGCAGCGAAACCAATATCGCCCATTTTATGTGATCGCTGAAAGTTAAAATTACCCCTATGTATGTGAAAGCACCTATAATAATTTCAACAATTTGACATTTGTTAAATGATACACAGTAATTCTAATCACGGTGTAGTTCTGTATATCAAAGGCAGTATGCTCCTCTACAGAATAATTTATGTTTACACATCATAGAAATTGTGTAGCTGTCACAGTTCACATTTAGGGTTAGGAGTGATCATCAGGCTTTCTCAATAGAATATTAGACGTCAATTATGAGTGCATGAGATTGAATCTGTCCAGACGGATGTTCAAATTGCTCGTCTTGGATGTAGTTTATGATCACACCAAGAAATTATGCACTTTACAGGAGTGTAATATTTCATCCTTGGGTACGGGTTAGAAGAGACAAAAAGCCTGTAGGCTGGTCCTGGTGTACTGGGTTCTAATCAGTCGTGGAGCAGCATTGACAACAGGCCATGGTGAAGTCCCTGTTCCAGATCATCCTGTCTTTTCAGGTATAAGATGCAGTGTGGCACTGGTGAGCAACAAGGTGGATTTAAAAAGAGAAATCATACATTTTGGGGGGGAGGGTATGGTGAGTCATTTAATTTGAGTTGTCAATCCTTGAGGACCATTAGCAACTTAACCACAATAACAAATAGAAAGTTCAGTTCAGAATGTGTAAAATCCATTTTGCTTTGTTTTGCATGTTTTCCATGCTGCCGCTTAACTTTTGATGATCCTAGTACTGGAAATAGATGTAATATTCGGAACATGATTTAACAAATAATGTGTGGAAAATTAATATTTCCATGGATTTAAACTCCATCTTTCCCATGGTTTAGCTGGTAAAGGCAACAACTAGCTGAGCCATAGAAACCAGAAGCTTCAACTCCTGATCTATGTGATTGAGGGGTTGGTTGAGAGATAAATATTGGCCAGAATACCGGGTAGAACTCCCCATCTCTTCTTCAAAATAGTACCATGGGATCTTTTACGTCCACCTGAGTGCGCAGATGGGGCCTCAGTTTAATGTCTCCTCTCAGTGCAGCACTCCCTCAGTGCTGCACTAGAGTGTCGGCTTCGATTGTGTGCTCAAGTGTGGAGGTGGCATCACAATCAACCCTGATCCTGCCTTCACAATGCACTTTCCAGTCAGGGTCACTGTATAGCAATTAGGAGTAAGAGTTCTGGCTGATACTGTTTTTCAACTGAGGGACAGAGAGACCAGTTGTGTGCCCCCAATGCTGCCGTAGCTGAGATCAGCTAATAGTACAGTCTAGGAATAAAACCTGGGCCCTTTCTGGTCAGTATGACTCTGTACCAGATTGCTTAGTGCATTCAAGTATACTTTTTTAATTATTGTAATTTCCGTGTTTATCGATCGATGTTAAAATGTCTGTGTACAAAAGATGGGCTCAAGATGATGACATTGTCTGTGAGAGAGCTTCTCAGGCAAGAGAATCTACTTGATGACTGATAGCCTGCACCTATCTCTTTGGAAAATGGGTATTGTGAACTATTGTAGTATAGAAAAGATCATTTTCAGCAAGTCCACTGCTCAGCATAACCTTAGACTACTGAATTCAGGAGATGGATTTTCTCTGAATCTTAGTGAACTATATTTCATCAAAGGATGTGTATAGAATATTGAAGTAAAATAAGTAACAAGGCTGAGCTTTTGTCAGAGTTGTCCCTCTTCTAAAAACTTTTGAAGTTACCTTTGCAACTCGTTTATCATTGTGTAGTTTCAGATGTGGTTACAAAAGCAAGGAGTGGAATTTGTGCTATTAAACAAAGTTACAGCCTTTTAGCTCCCTCCCTCATATCTTTAATTATATATCCTCTCCTTTGTAAAAGTAAGCTGGTCGAGTTCAACCAGATAATTGCTATCAATTGTACAAAGCAAATACTTAATTATAATTTGAATATATGAAAGCGATTGCATAATATTGTATTTTATCAAAGGACATGTGTAAATGTTTCTTATTTCTCCTGAATTAGGGTGTTTGTTGCAGAATCTCTTATTCCTAATGCTGGGGAAGGTTTGTATGCAAAAGTAGCAGCAGAGCCTGATACAGTCATGGCTTTCTACAATGGAGTACGGATAACACATGAAGAGGTGAGAGGCACATTTTCAAAAGTTTCTAATGAAGGTAGAAGTTACAAGTCCATTTGTTTGAAAGAAATTAACAAATATGTTTTATATATTTTGCCAGGTGGATTCTAGAGACTGGTCTCTCAATGGCAACACGATATCATTGGATGGTGATACTGTATTAGATGTCCCTGTGCCTTACAACAGTATAAATCAGTACTGTGCGTCAATGGGGCACAAAGCAAATCACTCCTTTACTCCCAATTGCATTTATGCCACGTAAGTAGTTGTTAGTATGTTATGGGTCAGCTGCAACTTTACAAGTGCAAGTATTACTGGTGCGGCCGGCAGGGGGGTGGGGGGGGGGGGCGGGGGGAGAGAAGAGGAAGGTTGTTAATGCATCATCTACATTTTTTAAATAATTGGTTCTCATTTTGAGGAGAGAAGGTAATAATTAAAACTGATCTTGTACTTTAATTCTAAATTTGTTTTAATTAACTACATAATCTCCAGTTTGGGGTAGATTTTAGTCTGGGCCTGTTTTTGCAAAAAAATTCCAATAGGGTTCCCACAGTGACAGTGCGCAAGGCTACAGAAAAGTCAAGAAGGGATAATGCATCATGGCCACAGTTGAAGAAAATGTCATTTGTAAGTTTGGTTTGGGCCGTTTCAATGCTGTGGGAGACTCGGCAATGGTACAGCTATTGAAAGGGGAGGTGCTTAGACTTTTTCTTGATGGAGGTGGTACAAATGTTATCTGTCACATGTCAGCCCAAGTTCTCTGCTTGGTGCATTCTGTGAAATAGCACAGCCAAGATTTTCAACTCAACAGGAGAAATTCATCCTTGTTTCGCCCATGTTTTTAGGGACAGGTTAAGATTGGAGGGAAGAGTTTTGGATCACGATCTCGTGTGCCTGATCTCCATGAGCAGGCAGTAGTTGCCAAATTGGAAGCCGCCTACGTCCAGCCTGAAACGGCGTTAGGACCCCTATTTACATATGCAGGGCACCCAACGGCGGTTGTAGGATATCAATTGAAATTGGTCATCAGCTGGTGCCATGCATTCTTCTCCTTCCCCCCCACCCCGCCAAGTTGTCCCATGTCTTCAGCCTAACCAGTGGTCCTTAAAAGAATTGCTGGTGGCCCCTCACAAAATGTAGAAAAGGTTTTGTTGTGTATCTGTAAAGCATGCACTCCCATGTTCCGCCACCAGGGAGCTCACCCCCTGAAGTCCCAAGGGATCCCAGCATCTCTTGGGAGCACTGTATATAAGCCGGCCCTAAGGCCTGTTCCTCACTCTGGAGTGTCTTATTAAAGACTGAGGTGACTGTTACTTTAACCTCCCTGTGTGCAGCCTCATCTGTGTTAGGAACACAATAACTGGTGACGAGAATACAAATCCAACACAAAGATGCAGCAAACTGTGGGCATCCTGGAGAAGTTCTCGGAGGGTGAGGACTGGGAAGCCTATGTCGAACGGCTAGACCAGTACTTTGTAGCCAATGACTAGGACGGAGAAGGAAGCGCTGAAAAAAGGAGAGCGGTCCTCCTCACAGTCTGCGGGGCACTGACCTACAGCCTCATGAAGAATCTTCTGGCTCCAGTGAAACCCACAGATAAGTCGTATGAGGAGCTGTGTACACTGGTTCAGGAGCATCTTAACTCGAGGTATCGGTTCTACACGTGCCAGCGATCTGAAGGTCAAGAAGTGGCGAGCTATGTCGCCGAGCTAAGGCGGCTTGCAGAACAAAGTGAGTTTGATGGCTACCTGGAGCAAATGCTCAGAGACTTTTTTTTACTGGGCATTGGCCACAAGACCATCCTACGAAAACTTTTGACTGTAGAGATACTGACCCTCAGTAAGGCCATTGCAATAGCACAGGCATTTATGTCCACCAATGATAACAACAAACAAATCTCTCAGCACACAAGTGCTAGCAATGTTCATAAATTAACTGGAACTGTGTTGTGAGCAGAAATGTACAGGGCAGAACCCATGAATCTGCAACTGCCAGCAGGCCTCAGGTGACCCGGATGACTCAGAGTCCGCAACAAAGGATGAATTCAAGGCAATTCACACCTTGTTGGCGTTGTGGAGGCTTCCATTCAGCTTATTCATGCCGCTTCAAAGGGTATGTTTGCAAGAGCTGTGGAACAATGGGGCTCCTCCAACGAGCTTGGAAACGAGCTGTAAGCTCCGTAAAACCCGCTAACCATCACGTGGCAGAGGACGATTGGATCAAAGCAATTTCGAGCCTCAGAGAGAGGAGGCAGATGCTGAAGTACATGGGCTGCACACATTTTTGATGTAACGTCCACCTATAATGCTAAATGTAAAATGGAATGGCTTACCCATAGCCATGGAACTGGACACTGGCGCTAGCCAATCCACCATGAGTAAAAAAATGTTTGAGAGACTGTGGTGCAGCAAGGCATTCAGACCAGCCATGAGCCCCATCCACACGAAACTGAGAACATACACCAAAGAGCTCATCACTGTCCTGGGCAGCGCCATGGTCAAGGTCACCTACGAGGGCACGATGCATGAACTGCCACTCTGGATTGTCCCGGGCGATGGCCCCACACTGCTTGGAAGGAGCTGGCTGGGCAAAATCCGCGGGAACTGGGATGACATCCGAGCGCTATTACATGTCGATAAGGCCTCATGTACCCAGGTTCTTAACAAATTTCCTTCCCTTTTTGAGCCAGGCATTGGAAACTTTTCCGGGCGAAGGTGCAGATCCACTTGGTCCCAGAGGCACGACCCATTCACTACAAGGTGCAAGCGGCACCTCACATGATGGACAGGCTGCAACTCGAGGGCATCATTGCCCCAGTGGAATTCAGCGAGTGGGCCAGCCCGATTGTTCCAGTACTCAAAAGTGATGGCATGGTCAGGATTTGCGGCGATTATAAAGTAACTATTAATCGTTTCTCGCTACAGGACCAATACCCGCTACCTAAGGCAGACGACCTATTTGCGACACTGGCAGGAGGCAAGACGTTCACCAAGCTCGACCTGACTTCGGCCTACATGACGCAGGAGCTGGAGGAGTCTTCAAAGGGCCTCACCTGCATCAACACGCACAAGGGACTGTTCATCTACAACAGATGCCCGTTTGGAATTCGGTCGGCTACAGCGATCTTCCAGAGAAACATGGAGAGCCTACTCAAGTCAGTACCACACATAGTGGTCTTTCAGCATGACCTAGTGCTCACGGGTCGGGACACCGCCGAGCGACTGGATCGCGTAGGGCTGTGGCTGAAGCAGTCGAAATGCGTCTTCATGGCAACAAAAGTGGAGTTTTTGGGGAGAAAGATCGCGGCGGACGGCATTCAGCCTCTGTCTTGGCGTCTGTGGGCCATCAGGAAGGCGCCCAGGCCACAGAACATCACGGAGCTGCTGTCGTTCCTGGGACTCCTCAACTATTTTGGTAACTTCCTACCGGGGTTAAGCACCCTTTTAGAGCCCCTACATGTGTTATTGCGCAAAGGTGAGAACTGGGTATGGGAAAAAAAACAAGTAATTGCTTTTGAGAAAGCCAGAAACATTTTATGCTCCAACAAGCTGCTTGTATTGTATAACCCATGTAAAAGACTTGTGCTAGCATGTGACGCATCGTCGTACAGAGTCGGGTGTGTATTACGGGGAAGTTGCAACCTGTCGCCTATGCCTCCAGGAGCTTGTCTAAGGCCGAGAGGGCCTACAGCATGATCGAGAAAGAGGCATTAGCGTGTGTGTTCGGGGTAAAGAAAATGCACCAGTACCTGTTCGGCCTCAAATTTGAGCTTGAACCCGATCACAAGCCCCTCACATCCCTGTTCGCTGAAAACAAGGGGATAAATACTAATGCCTCAGCCCTCATACAAAGGTGGGCACTCGTGCTATCAGCGCATAACTATACCATCCGCCACAGGCCAGGCACCGAGAACTGTGCGGATGCTCTCAGTCGGTTACCATTGCCCACCACGGGGGTGGAAATGGCGCAGCCTGCAAACTTGTTGATGGTGGCACATCCCGCAGACTTGTTGATGGTCATGGAAGCGTTTGAAAATGATAAATCACCTGTCACAGCCTGCCAGATTAGGACTTGGACCAGCCAAGATCCTCTGCTGTCCCTAGTAAAAAAAACTTGTACTGCATGGGAGCTGGGCCAGCATCCCCGTTGAAATGCAAAAGCCAATCAAGCCGTTACAGCGGCGAAAGGATGAGCTGTCCATTCAGGCAGACTGCCTGTTGCGGGGTAACCGCGTAGTGCTACCAAAAAAGGGCAGGGAGACATTCATCTCGGATCTCCACAGCACACACCCAGGTATAGTAATGATGAAAGTGATAGCCAGATCCCACGTGTGGTGGCCCGGTATTGACTCTGACTTAGAGTCCTGTGTACGGCAATGCAGCGTATGTGCTCAGTTGAGCAACGCGCCCAGAGAGGCACTGCTATGTTTGTGGTCCTGGCCCTCCAGACTATATTCGAGGGTCCACGTCAACTATGCGGGCCCGTTTCTCTGTAAAATGTTCCTGGTGGTGGTGGATGCTTTTTCAAAATGGATTGAATGTGAAATAATGTCGGGAAATACCACCACCGACACCATTGAAAGCCTGAGGGCCATGTTTGGCACCCACGGCCTGCCTGACATACTGATCAGTGACAACGGGCCATGTTTCACCAGTGCCAAATTTAAAGAATTCATGACCCGCAATGGGATCCAACATGTCACCTCGGCCCCGTTTAAACCAGCCTCCAATGGGCAGGCTGAGCGGGCAGTACAAACCATCAAACAGAGCCTTAAACGAGTCACAGAAGGCTCACTCCAAACCCGCCTGTCCCGAGTACTGCTCAGCTACCGCACGAGACCCCACTCGCTCACAAGGGTGCCCCTGGCTGAGCTGCTCATGAAAAGGACACTTAAAACCAGATTCTCGCTGGTTCACCCCAACCTGCATGATCAGGTAGAGAGCAGGCGGTAGCAACAAAATGTAAACGATGGTCGCGCCACTGTGTCACGGGAAATTGATCTGAATGGCCCTGTGTATGTGCTAAACTATGGACATGGTCCCAAGTGGATCGCGGGCACGGTGATAGCTAAAGAAGGGAGTCGGGTGTTTGTCGTCAAACTAGACAATGGACAAATTTGCAGAAAGCACCTGGACCAAACGAGGCTGCGGTTCACAGACTGCCCTGAACAACCCACAGCAGACACCACCTTTTTCGAGCCCACAACACACACCCAAAGGATCAACAACACCACGCCGGACCAGGAAATCGAACCCATCACGCCCAACAGCCCAGCATGGCCAGGCTCACCCAGCAGCCCTGCAGGACCAACAACACGCCAGCCCAGCAAGGGCACAGCCAACACACCAGAACAGACATTTGTACCGAGGCGGTCCACCAGGGAAAGAAAGGCTCCCGACCGCCTCACCTTGTAAATAGTTTTCACTTTGACTTTGGGGGGGGGGGCGAGTGATGTTGTGTATCTGTAAAGCATGCACTCCCATGTTCCACCACCAGGGAGCTCATCCCCTGAAGTCTCAAGGGATCCCAGCATCCCTTGGGAGCACTGTATATAAGCCGGCCCCTAAGGCCTGTTCCTCACACTGGAGTGTCTTAATAAAGACTGAGGTCACTGTTACTTTAACCTCCCTGTGTGCAGCAATAGGAACACAATAGGTTTTGTACAGTTTAATTTCTGGAGGAGCTGGAGTTCTCCTCCTGGCTCCTCAAAAGCACTGCAGACCACTGCTGGCCTTGGCTCATGCCACTCCTTACCTCTCCGGGATCTATCTGTTGGCCAACTCGGTGAGACATCTGAAATTTCTAAGGCCCTGACTGGCAAGCTGATCGGCTGTTTCATGTAGATGAGGCCCAAATCCGACATCTTCAAATCTGCGTTGCAATTGCACCGCCTATTTCAGGCCGGAGACCTGTGCTGCTCAAATTTCTCCGTCTCTGTGTAGGAACTTAGAGCACCAACATGCTGTTCTGAGTTTCCCTAATCACCTTTAAAAGGTGAATTATTGTTTCTGAGATATGGGCATACTAAGCTTTAAAAATTGTAGGATCTCAAAAACATTCAACAGCAGGTTTTGATATCTGAATAATGAAACTGCTGTGATTTCCTGTATGTTTTAAAATGGGATCCAATAATGAATAATAAACGCATGATGCTAGTAAAAAAAAACAAGAAAAATTAATAATTCGTAATTTAGAATTTAAAACATTTCCTTTCCATAAATATACTTAAACCTCTTAATTCTCACTTACATAATGGTCATTTGCTGATGTTTGTTGCTGTAGAGCTTCCTGACAATTGGCAGTGATACTTGTACTACAAATCTGATACTGTGAAACACAACAAATGATTATTTTCCTTTCAATGGAATTGGCATAGAGAAGCTGTTGCTTTAAAGTGCAGCATACTTAAATTAAATGACTTTTTTATTAATAAAAGGATAAAAACATAACTTTTGGTACATCACTGTAAACTTTTCTGTCAAGGTTTATTCATCCTCGATTTGGGCCTGTTAAAAGCATCCGCACCATCCAGGCAGTACAGAGGGATGAAGAACTGACAGTAGCTTATGGATACGATCACTATTCTGCAGGCAAGGGTGGCCCAGGAGTTCCCGACTGGTACAAGCGTGAGCTGCAGGCCTTCCAACATGTTCAGCAGAAATGACATTTATGCAGCTTTCTCTTTAAGCAAGAAGCGAAAGCAGAAGAAGCTATGCACTAAAGCTACATGGAACTGCCAGATTTGGATCTTTAAAATCCCCTGTTCTATGAAGTATCATTCAACTTGTTTTTAATTATTCAAGGCTTATTTTTTGCAAAATGCAATATACAAGACACTTGCCATTAGCACATATAAGTTTGCGATGTAGCAAGTAAACACGAATATTAATCTAATAATTGTACAGTGTAGCTTGTCATACTTAGCAGTCTTATGAGCAGCGAATACTTTTCTAAATTGGTTAACAGACAGCTATTTGTTCTTTGGCCATTTTAACTGTTTCAAATTAATGTGGTCTGCTCTACTCGGGCTTTTAGCCAAAACTAACACTATGCGTACTGTTTATGGGTTTACAGTGTTCATCTCCTAAACTTTGTCCAAATACTATCAATTAAAGCTGTTACATTTTTAGCTAATCTGATTTAGTAACCAATAGTCACAATCAGCATCATTCAGTGTTGTCACTGGGGTTTCAGTGAAGTTTAACACAGGCTTGTGCAATTTTTGTACCCTGTCTACTTTAATTATGAAAAACACTTAGTACAATTCGATATATGTTGTCCTCTGAATGTTAGTTTGTGTCTGGAGAAAGCATTTTGAGTTGCACATCGCTAGGATGAAGTACTGGTACTTATAGGTCTTTTACTGGTGGAAGTCGGTGATGAGTTAAGAATATTTTTAAATAATGTTGAAGTGTATTAGCTTACATATGATTTTTCCTCTGCCCTCATTTACATGGTATTTAATACCAATATATTAAATACAGCTATTGGCAATACTGACTGTTGCACTCTTTGGCATTTAGATACAGCAGCTTAACTCATGGTGATTGGTGTGGGCATAGTTGATAAGGTGCGAGATGTCAATTTTCCATTTTCTGTTGTTCACTTCATTACACTGAGTAAACAAAGCCAGCAACCAAGGCATTATCCAAATAGAGCATTTTTGTGTTGTGGCAATATCACTTCAAGTAACATTTAATCTTGCTTTAGTTGTAAAACTATAATCTTGGCCACACGCAAGTATTTTTTTCTAAAGAACAGTAGCACAAACTAAACTTTTGTGTTTTAGTACAGTGCCATTTCCTGAAAACTTGACTAGTTAAGCCATTGTGTTTTGTAACTGCCGTTTGCAGCCTTACTAGAATTACATGGTTTTGCTAATGAAACCGAAAAAACTTAACTGGTGAGAGTATGAGAGAATGGAGTTATGCCAAAAGTTTACAGATTCACCTAAAATCTTTTGATGTGTGTATCCTCCTTCAGTGTAGTAAATGAAAATGTGTGCATTTTATAAGAGTGTCTGGGTAAGCATGGGAATTGTTTTGGTTGTTGGGAGTGGGAAAGCATTGATAATATGTTTTCGTTTAAACAAACTGGATTATGCTGTAGTCAATCTATGAAGTTAAAACTATAGGAGAAGAAGAATTGTTTTCTAATGGTCCTTTTAAACACAAAAGTGGTAAATTGTGAATAAATGGATTTTTACCATGAAGATTACAACATGTGAAGAACAAATCGTGAAGAAAAAAATATAACACATGTCAATATTTCAATGATTGTGCATGGTGTGTTTTCAAACATGAAATGCCTGTTCATTTTAAACCCCACCTTTGTAATTGATTCGTCTGCTTCAGATCAGTCTAATTTGATTTGGAAATGAAAATGAAGGTTACAGTATTTCAGAATAAGTATAATGTACATTTTGATATTTCTACAGCATTGTAGTACTGTATACATCACTAATGGTCTTTGTGGACTTGTCAACATATTGAACATCAAAACCTGGTGCAGAAATTATGCATTACTGAGTGAATTCATATTATAGCAGTAGGTTGTCAGTGGCAATAAATGCTCAAAGCTAACAACTGACTGGACTATTCACTATTTTCACCACCTAAGCCATTGTTGATCCTGTGCTCTGTTTTTAAAAAAATGTAAGTTACAAAGTGGATTTATCAGCTACTAATTCTATAGTTTGGGGATATTTTAATAGCCCATTGGATAAATAAGCCGTGTGGTGTGGTACTGAGTTATACAGGCCAAAAAGGACCAGAGTTCAATCCCTGTTCTGTGCTAAGTTAGTTGATCTCAGATAAAGCAAAAGTGGGTGTAACACAGTTGGTTTTAACATCCCTAGCCTGAGGAGAAGGGATTAAAAAAAATCAGCTATAGTACCCAATCTCCTAATGTGGAGATTAGGCAAAGCCATGAGTGGGCTTGTTTGTAATGTCTACTTTCTGATGGTCAAATGGTCTGCTGCCATTTGCTGTCTGGCTCACAAATGAAGAATAAACATTTGGGTGAGCTGCAAGAGGGATGTCAATGCCACTAAATGCTACCAAAGATAAATCAGTACCTTCAATAGAGAAAAGGGAGGATGTGGATTCAAGAGGATGCCACAGGTATGTTGACATAGGATTGTATCTTTAATTTTCTCACAGTGACATTTTAAAACTCAATTGTGCCATTCCAGAGAAGAGACCAAATGGAACCCAGGTGCTTAATCAGTGGTAAGATCAGATGGCCTTTAAGTGAAGAAAATAACATTGTTGTCCATTTCATTTTCCACTACTGCTAACTTAAATATTGTCTGTAATATGGTTAGGCCTCAGCTGGAGTATTGTGTATAATTATGAGCACCACACTTAAAGAAGAATGTCAAGGGCTTGGAAAGTGTACAGGGGTGGTTACCAGGATGATACCGGGGATGATGGACTTCAGTTATGTGGAGAGATTGGAGAAGCTGGGATTATTCTTGGAGCAGAGAAGGTTAAGGGGAGACCTCATAGTGTATTAAAATATGAGGGGTTTTGATAGAACAATTAGGCAGGAAACTGTTTCCTCTAGCAAGTAAGAACATAGAACCTAAGAAATAGTAGCAGGAGTAGGCCATTTGGCCCCTCGAGCCTGCTCCGCCATTCAATGAGATCATGGCTGATCTGATCTTGGGCTCAGCTCCACTTCCCTGCCCTCTGTAACCCTTCACTCCCTTCATTCAAAAATCTGTCGATCTCCACCTTAAATATATTCAATGACCCAGCCTCCACAGCTCGCAGGGGCAGAGAATTCCACAGATTTACGACCCTCTGAGAGAAGAAAAAAAAACAGAGGTCATTTTATTTAAAATCATTGGCAAAAGAACTAGAGGGGAAATTAGAAATTATTTCACAAACAGGGTTATGATGATCTGGAACGCAGTACCTGAAAGCGTGGTGGGATTAGATTCCATAGGAAATTTCAAAATATGTATTTGCAGGGTTGTGGGGAAAAAGCTGGGTTTGTGGGACAAAATTGGACAGCTCTTTCAAAGAGCTGGCACAGGTACGACAGGTCGAATGGCTGCCTTCTCTGCTGTAATGGGGAGATTCAATGGGAAGAAAGCTCTGCCTATCTAGTTAGCAATTTAAGAGGGACTGGCAAGGGGCAGAGAGAGAAAGTGTTGTTTTTATCTCTTGCATATCAATTATACTTGGGATGACACTTCTACCATCTTATGGATAACATTTACCTACAGAATGGCAAAATCAGAAGTCAAGAAACGGCACTAGAAACTAAAGGTTAGATTTTACACTTTTTTTGCATGCATAATGCCCATTTAACGTCCATTTTACCGCTGAAATGAGGTAGAACGCCCAGATATCGCCCATTTAGCCACAAAATGGAAACTGACGACCATTTTTCGGACACTTATTGTCGAGTGTTACTTTCCCCATGTACGTAACACCGGGAAAAAATATTACCGCCCGCCCACTTTTTTGGGGCGGAATCATCAGAATGGGTGAAACCAACGCCCATAATATCGCCCAGCGTTACTTTCCGTATGTAATTACCACTGAGATTCAATAATACCGACCGCCCACTTTTTTTGGTCGTAAAGATCACATTTGCCGAAACTAACGGCCAGGATATCACTCGGCGTCACTTTCACCATCTCGCATACATCTCGCCCACAATATCGCTCGCCCAAAACACTGCTCAGAAAAAGTGGAACTATTCTGAACGAATCACAGTGGTGTGACATATTTTCAGACTCTGGATGATTGGGGTTTACTGTTGATGTATTTTAGTGTGGAAATTATTGCATCTGATCAATCACTATTATACTTTCATTGGAATGGAGCCAGCCATTTCTCAGCCTGCATCGATTAATACGCAGATGCTGCAGAGTGCAAATGGCTCGTCGAATGCACATCATTATGTTCCCAATTTAAGATGTGCCAGAATGAGGAGGAGGTCCAGACCATACACACCCCGCACTTACAAGGAGAAGCGGTCTTATCTCAATGTGTCCAAGCACACTTGTCTTCGGAGACTGCACTTCCACAAGGTGGTGATCAATGAAATATGTGAGCTCATCAGGCCAGATATGTAGCCTGCCATCAGGACATCAGTGTCGGTAAAGGTCAAGGTCACCGTGGCACTGTCTTTCTACGCATCTGGTTCCTTTCGGGCCTCCGCTGTCGAGATTTCCCCTCTGTCTCACCATGCCACACATCGCTGCATTAGACAGGTCACGGAGGTCCTGTACGCACGTAGGATGGACTTTATCAGCTTCCTCATGATTACGGAGGCTCAGACTGACAGGGCTTGAGCATTCTACCGCGTTGCTAAGTTCCCCAGGGTGCAGGAAGCAATAGAGTGCACTCACATCACCATGTGGCCACCTTCTCAGGACCCAGAGCTTTTTCATAACAGAAAAGGATTTCACTCCCTGAAGGTCCAACTAGATCATAATAGCAGTGAATGCCAAATGTCCATGCAGCTTCGATGAGGCTCACATCCTGCGTGAGAGCGCTGTCTCTGACATGTTTAAGAGTCAGCCACAAGGACAATGCTGGATGCTTGGTGACAACCGATATGGCCTAACCACCTGGCTGATGACGCCCCTGCGTGACACCCACACCGAGGCCGAGAAGCGATACAACCAGAGCCACAGAGACACACACAATCTGGTCCAGAAAACAATAACTGTTCTTAAGCAGCGCTTTAGATGCCTAGAGCACCCAGGAGGGGAGCTACAATATAATCCTGAGCAAGTAGCTAAATTCGTGGTTGTGTGCTCCATGCTGCACAAACTGGCTATCAGGAAGGGACAAGAATTGCCAGAAGGGACTGATGGTCCACATCAGGAGAGGAAGAGGAGGACAAGAGGGGCTGGACGCTGAGTTAGGGCCAGACAATCAGGCTGGCTATGCAACCATGCCCACGCCCCTCTCCAGACTGCAGAAAAGGGCCCGTGGTGGCTACATAGCTGCAAGATTCTTAAGTCAGGAGCTCATAATTGAACGATTTGCCTAAAAGAACGTTGCTGTGAGTGACAACGCTGACACACTGCTGTGTGTGCAGCTCAGACATCAATGGTGGGCATCACCTTGGTGCCAGTTAAAGTTTAAGTTGATTGAAGTTAAGTTTTATTTAACCCTTTCATGTCAAGAAATCAACAGTGTGTAATGGTCCTGCTATCTGAGACAATGCGCAACAAGGTTATGTTGAATAAAAAACATTTTATACGACCATTGGTCTGAAATCATAAGTGGGCAAAAACACCCCACCCCTGCCCCCACCCCACTTTTTCGACCATTGACATCAATCAAATGGTCAACATGTCCAGCAACACAGAATACAAATGCAAAACAGGAGGGTGGCCCCTCCCCCATACAACATTACAACAAATCGCATACACCCAGATGGAGATATATCACAGCCATCACCTGCGGACATGCACCTCACTTTCCTTCCCCCCCCGCCCCCCCACCCCCCTTCCTTCTCCCCACCTCTACCCCTTCCCCTCCTCACTCCACGGTGCCTGGCTGAAGAGCTCCTCAGGCGGTGCCTCATTGGGGGGGATGAAGGCAGAGGCGGTGGTTGGACGGGTACAGGAGCGCGGGGTGCCGAGGTGGGAACATTCTCGGATCCAGAAGCAGGATCTTGGTCCTGCCTCTCATCTGTCGTTCGTAGTGATGGTGCGGAACCTAGGGTGGAGTGCCGTGCTCTGGGAGGCCTGTGGCAGCAGTGTTCCTGGCAATCGCCTCCAGGGCCTCCGCTATCCGCGGAATGTACTCAGTCTTGGTGGCCAGCTGTCGGGATATGCCCTCCAATGCATCGAGGATCTGGTCACCAATGTCTACAGTCCTCCTGGACAACTGTATCATCTCTCCGCTCTCATGTGGCACTCATGGAACAAAGCTGCCGCATCCACGAAACCTCCGCGGGGACAAATTGGGTGCCCTGTGGCGAAGTGCTTGGGCCCGGTAACTCCAGAGTGGAGGCGGGAATGACCGGAGGAACACTAGATGGCCTTGGGGTGGAATGGCTTCTGGAGCGTAGCAGTGCAGGTTCCTCGAAGTCCGTGCTCTCATCTATAGAGAACAGATCCAGCAGATTGATGGCCGAGAATCGGAGCTCCTCAGCACCAGATGTAGGATTGTCCGGCGAGTCCAGCCACATGCCCCCACCTTCTGGCCTCTGTGGTCTTGCCTGAGGCAGCGCTGCTGGCTGAGCTGCAAAACACAAATTAGGTTATTAGAGGAGAAGGGGGTGCTAGGGTCAGAAGGTGATTCCAGTACTACACACAGCATATGCACGACAAAAGCACCACCGCTCTCAAAATCATCACAGACATCACATTTCATGACCGTCAACACATGGTGCATTGCAATCATTTTCATTAGGCCAGCATTATTTCTATGACAATTTTATAAATCATCTATCATATGATTGTTTGGATATGACAGGGTGTGGTATCTATTGACTTTACATCAAGCAATGGTGTAAACTTTACTCACGTCGCATCACTTCAGGGTCTGCAGATGCTTGCGTGGTCATCCGGGTGTGCTTCTCCACGAGTGTGAGCACCCGCTCCTCCATCTCAGTGATGTCGCTGGGAACTGGTGGCCCCCCCCCCCCACCCGTTCGCCTCTGCACGGACCTCATCGTCGATAGCTTCTTCTACAAAAAGTAACAGGCTGACATGGCATGAAATCATTGCGTGATATCATTGCAAGATCATAGGTGGTCTGCTAAGTACTGTCACAGAGATTGATACAACATATAACCGACAGATGTAATCATGATTATTGTGATAATTATCATTCTTTACCGAAAGAAGAACACCGTGACCGCAGGCTTTGAGTAAAACATTCCCGGTAAAAGTGAAAGACCTCACATCTGATGACTCTTACAAGTCAAATTCTATAACTACATAAGTACATGTAAATAAATGTAATACTCTTGCGGATCCGACATGGTCATTCCATTGTTTGCGGCATTGGTTGCCCTCACGCACCTCGTTGGTCGCCAACGAGAACACCTCGGCTATCTTGGCCCCTATCTTCTGGTAGCCTTTGGGGTGGGCTTCCCACACCCTCCCTGGGTCAAATCACCCCAGCGTAACTCGACCTCCTGCAGGAGGGAGGCATTTGCTTCATCTGAGAACCTCCTCACTCTTTTGCGCTCTCCAATGTGCTCCTCTCCCAGCTCACTGCTCTCACCAGCATCAGTCTCCAAAGCGTCCTCCTCTCCCTCCATTATAGGCACCAAATTCGGGAAAATATCTGGCTGGTAACAGCTAACTTTTTTTTCCCAATTTGCTTAAAGCTCAACTCTCCCTCCTTCCTCCCAAAGTAGCCACACCATACCCACACACGCCTTCACTCCCTCTCAGCTCCCTCTCTATCTGTCTCCTCTTCTGCGCATGTCATGATGACCCTTGACCTCCTGAATCGTGAGAATCGAGCATTGCCATGCCGTTGCTAAGGATGGTGACACTTTACGGCAGAAGGTCAGAGAGATTTAATGCTACTGCCCTTTCATATTGCTCGCTGACACGCCCAATTTCAAAAATGGAGACAAGGGTCTTTGAGAATGGGTGACAAGCCGGCGATTTGAAAACCCATTTTTACCACCCACGCCAGAAATAGGCGAGATTTCTTTTGAAAAAGGTTGATGTGCAGCTCTAACCTACCCACAAATAAGCACCTTTATACAAAATAACCACGTGGATGTGTGTAATTTTTAAGTGAGTGCACTTTTTCTGGGTAAGGTTGGAAATTGTTTTGGTTGTAAGATGCGAGTGGGAGAAGCATTATATAGTCATGTTTTGGTTTTGACAAATTGATTTATACTATTGTTGATCTCTAATTAACTTAATGCAGAAGAATAACTTTTTTTTTGTCTATCTATAATACATTAAAAAATTACATATGTCCACTTTCTGTCCTTATTTCCTATGTCACACTTTTTGTCGACTTCTTACCATAATAAATTCTTATGTCCACATTTATAATGGAAACTGCCGGTGGAAATTGTCACGCTGTAATTACACCTTCCTGCCAGTGGTGGTGCAATTGCATCTTGGTTTTGCAACTCTCAGCTCTTCAGCCTTTGCTGTACAGAAACTCTTATGTTTGAACCAACTCCATTTCTCTGCTATTTAATTATAAACCATATCAAATCAAAGTATATAAAAATGAGAGCAGAATTCATGATTTTTTTTAATGGAAATTGAGTTGAATCAACCTATTAGCCCAATTATCCTCGGCTCTCTAGCAGTGCTTCATCTGGAAATTACACTTCATCCGAGATAAAGCGAAGTAATATGGAGTCAGAAACAGATGGTAGAAAGGTAAAAAGCAATAGTGGAAGGCCGAGTAAACAAAGGCAAGAAACAAAAAGGGCCACACTACATCATAATTCTAAAAGGACAAAGGGTGTTAAAAAAACAAGCCTGAAGGCTTTGTGTCTTAATGTAAGGAGTATCCGTAATAAGGTGGATGAATTAACTGTGCAAATAGATGTTAACAGATATGATGTGATTGGGATTATAGAGACGTGGCTCCAGGATGATCAGGGCTGGGAACTCAACATCCAAGGGTATTCAACATTCAGGAAGGATAGAATAAAAGGCAAAGGGGTGGGGTAGCATTGCTGGTTAAAGAGGAGATTAATGCAATAGTTAGGAAGGACATTAGCTTGGATGATGTGGAATCTATATGGGTAGAGCTGCAGAACACCAAAGGGCAAAAAACGTTAGTGGGAGTTGTGTACAGACCTCCAAACAGTAGTAGTGATGTTGGGGAGGGCATCAAACAGGAAATTAGGGGTGCATGCAATAAAAGTGCACCAGTTATCATGGGTGACTTTAATATGCATATAGATTGGGCTAACCAAACTGGAAGCAATACGGTGGAGGAGGATTTCCTGGAGTGCATAAAGGATGGTTTTCTAGACCAATATGTCGAGGAACCAACTAAGGGGGAGGCCATCTTAGACTAGGTGTTGTGTAATGAGAGAGGATTAATTAGCAAGCTCGTTGTGCGAGGACCCTTGGGATAGAGTGACCATAATATGGTGGAATTCTACATTAGGATGGAGAATGAAACAGTTAATTCAGAGACCATGGTCCAGAACTTAAAGTAGGGTAACTTTGAAGGTATGAGGTGTGAATTGGCTAGGATAGATTGGCGAATGATACTTAAGGGGTTGACTGTGGATGGGCAATGGCAGACATTTAGAGACCGCATGGATGAACTGCAACAATTGTACATCCCTGTCTGGCGTAAAAATAAAAAAGGGAAGCTGGCTCAACTGTGGCTATTAAGGGAAATCAGGGATAGTATTAAAGCCAAGGAAGTGGCATACAAATTGGCCAGAAATAGCAGCGAACCCGGGGACTGGGAGAAATTTAGAACTCAGCAGAGGAGGACAAAGGGTTTGATTAGGGCAGGGAAAATAAAGTACGAGAGGAAGCTTGCAGGGAACATTAAGACGGACTGCAAAGGTTTCTATAGATATGTAAAGAGAAAAAGGTTAGTAAAGACAAACATAGGTCCCCTGCAGTCAGAATCAGGGGAAGTCATAACGGGGAACAAAGAAATGGCAGACCAATTGAACAAGTACTTTGGTTCGGTATTCACTAAGGAGGACACAAACAACCTTCCGGATATAAAAGGGATCAGAGGGTCTAGTAAGAAGGAGGAACTGAGGGAAATCCTTATTAGTTGGGAAATTGATGGGATTGAAGGCCGATAAATCCCCAGGGCCTGATGGACGGTATCCCAGAGTACTTAAGGAGGTGGCCTTGGAAATAGCGGATGCATTGACGGTCATTTTCCAACATTCCATAGACTCTGGATCAGTTCCTATGGAGTGGAGGGTAGCCAATGTAACCCCACTTTTTTAAAAAAGGAAGGAGAGAGAAAACAGGGAATTATAGACCAGTCAGCCTGACATCGGTAGTGGGTAAAATGATGGAATCAATTCTTAAGGATGTCATAGCAACGCATTTGGAAAGAGGTGAGATGATAGGTCCAAGTCAGCATGGATTTGTGAAAGGGAAATCATGCTTGACAAATCTTCTGGAATTTTTTGAGGATGTTTCCAGTAGAGTGGACAAGGGAGAATCAGTTGATGTGGTGTATTTGGACTTTCAGAAGGCTTTCGACAAGGTCCCACACAAGAGATTAATGTGCAAAGTTAAAGCACATGGGATTGGGGGTAGGGTGCTGACGTGGATTGAGAACTGGTTGGCAAACAGGAAGCAAAGAGTAGGAGTAAATGGGTACTTTTCAGAATGGCAGGCAGTGACTAGTGGGGTACCGCAAGGTTCTGTGCTGGGGCCCCAGCTGTTTACATTGTACATTAATGATTTAGATGAGGGGATTAAATGTAGTATCTCCAAATTTGTGGATGACACTAAGTTGGGTGGCAGTGTGAGTTGAGAGGAGGATGCTATGAGGCTGCAGAGTGACTTGAATAGGTTAGGTGAGTGGGCAAATGCATGGCAGATGAAGTATAATGTGGATAAATGTGAGGTTATCCACTTTGGTGGTAAAAACAGAGAGACAGACTATTATCTGAATGGTGACAGATTAGGAAAAGGGGAGGTGCAACGAGACCTGGGTGTCATGGTACATCAGTCATTGAAGGTTGGCATGCAGGTACAGCAGGCGTTTAAGAAAGCAAATGGCATGTTGGCCTTCACAGTGAGGGGATTTGAGTACAGGGGCAGGGAGGTGTTACTACAGTTGTACTGGGCCTTGGTGAGGCCACACCTGGAGTATTGTGTACAGTTTTGGTCTCCTAACTTGAGGAAGGCCATTCTTGCTATTGAGGGAGTGCAGCGAAGGTTCACCAGACTGATTTCCGGGATGGCGGGACTGACATATCAAGAAAGACTGGATCAACTGGGCTTGTATTCACTGGAGTTCAGAAGAATGAGAGGGGATCTCATCGAAACGTTTAAAATTCTGACGGGGTTAGACAGGTTAGATGCAGGAAGAATGTTCCCAATGTTGGGGATGTCCAGAACCAGGGGTCACGGTGTAAGGATAAGGGGTAAGCCATTTAGGACCGAGATGAGGAGAAACTTCTTCACCCAGAGAGTGGTGAACCTGTGGAATTCTCTACCACAGAAAGTTGTTGAGGCCAATTCACTAAATATATTCAAAAAGGAGTTAGATGTAGTCCTTAGTACGAGGGGGATCAAGGGGTATGGCGAGAAAGCAGGAATGGGGTACTGAAGTTGCATGTTCAGCCATGAACTCATTGAATGGCGGTGCAGGCTCGAAGGGCCGAATGGCACCTATTTTCTATGTTTCTGTGTTTCTATCCTGACTCAGTGCATGAAGAGAAGCAACAAGAGCAGCAGCAGGCTGGCCAACCACAAGGAATGTTAATTGGGCCTCTCGTGCCCACAGGTGAAGGGGTTTCTAAAAGGCCTTACCCAGCTCATAGTCACTTCCCTAGAATTGTGTGAGCAGCACTGTACGCGGAGGCTGCACTTCTCCAGACAGGCTGTCACCGATCTGTGCAGCCAATTTTGTGCACAGCAAGCTCCCAGAAACAGCAGTGAAATAAATAACTTACCTGATCATCTATTTTAGGTGTTGGTTGAGGGAATAATGATGGCCAGGACACCAGGGGAACTCCCCAACTCCTCTTCGAGTGGTACATTGGGATCTTTTACGCCCATCTGAGAGGGCAGACGGGGTCTCCTCTGAAAGACGGCACTTCAGTCAGTGCAGCATTGCCTCAGTATTCACTGGAGTGTCAGCCTACATTATGTGCTCAAGTCTCCAGATCAAGAAGCGATTCTTACTGTCTGAAATGCTGAGTGCCTTGAAATAAATTAACTGCGTACACCAATAACAAGCCATTCCTGTAACCTCTCTACATGAGACAAAATTAGTGGTGAAAGACTGGTTATGGAAAGTTTATACGGTTCTGCCCACTGTGAACAGGGTAAGTTTAATCTCTTGGGGACAGTTTTAAATGCAGCTCCTAGAGCTGAAAAGACAGTGTTCAACTTACCTGCCCTCATTAGTCCCTTGAATTGTAGCAAATATTGTATCATGAATGATTTTCAAGATAGCTATTATTTGAAATTAAAATATTTAGATTTGCTCCATACTAGGGGTTAAACAAAGACAGTGAAGTGTAGTAACATGTGTGAGGGGGATGGTGACTTGACTCATCCTAAGATAAACTTAATTGCACTTGGCACTTAATTTTACTTTTTCCAAGTTCCGTAGATTGAACTCTCTCTTGAAGCCCTTGAATTTGAACGGTAGACTAAATCCAGTGTGAGATCACAGTTGAAGTCGTTGATAAATATATGCATGAGTTTGTAACTCAGTCAATTGCTATAACAAACTATTGAACAAGAAAAGGCTACTTATCCTCCAAACTGGTTTCTTCCAATAAATTGTCTGACTCACACTTAAATTAACTCTTGCCCAATCTCTGAAAAAAAAGGAATAACCAGGTGAAGTTTCCAAGACATTCTGTCTGTATGTGTTCCAAAGTAATCTGATTAAAACCGAGATACCAATCTGCATTGTTCTGACCAGATACTTTCCACTGAGACTATAGACTCTAAGTACCCTGTAGAATTTATGGTTCCTGTGTTTTAATCACTTGTATCTCTAATCCTTTTCACCTTCAATCTAATTCATATTAGCTATTTATTTGTTTCACTTTCAATAGAATTAATCAAATCAGCAGAAACCTTTTTATTTTGTTTATTTTTTCATATCTACTACTTCGGGGGAAAAATTCTTCTAAACTCTAGTCTTGGTTAAGACTGCAAGATAATTTATTTTGTTAGAAACACTCCTACGTTAACATGAATGAATCCTGGAGAAAATTATTGGAAAAATGCTCCAAAAAAAAAGTGGAGTTCAAATAACTTAAAATGCTGCATTAAGGACTTGCAAAGAAGATATAGTCTTTGGGGCCCAAATTGCCCCCCTCTATATGGAGCGGAGAGTCCTTACTGACCGGGGGCAGGAACGGGCCGACCCTTCCGAAATTGCCCCCGGACCGGAAGTGTCAGGAACGGGTTTCCGCACCGGCCATTTTCCAACCGCATCGGGTACGCGCCGACCCCTTACCGACCAGTGGTGACCCCCTTTCCGATCCCCGCGGGAAATTGCCCTGCGGGAGCGGCGCTATCGCCGGTCAGTGTCACTGATAGCTTTCCCCAGCGGGGAGCTGTCTGTAGCTGGGCAGCGCATCCGCCCTTAAAGGGGAGATCACGCTGCCGGCGACTCGGTTATTTTTTTATTGTCGGCCGACTACCAGGTCAGGCTGACAATTATGCCCACGGGTTCGGCCGGGCCTGCAACAGGCAGCCTGGCACCCCCTTTTTGGGTGCCAGGACCCTGGCTCAGCCAAAATCCTCCCTGGTGGCTCAGTGTTTGCCAGTGAAATGGCTGCAGAATTCACAGCAGCCCTCCCCTTTTAACTGAAGGGGAGAACATAAGAACCTAAGAATTAGGAACAGGAGTAGGCCATCTAGCCCCTCGAGCCTGCTCCGCCATTCAACAAGATCATGGCTGATCTGGCCGTGGACTCAGCTCCACTTACCCGCCCGCTCCCCGGAGGGATGTGATGCGTCAGCGCGACGCGACAGTTTTGCTGTTGACTTGGAGTGACGGCCGTTCTGACCCGCCCACACTTCTGCCCCGCTGACGACTGCAATACCACTCCGACCAGAAAAAATAAAGTCCTGAATTTCGGCAGATTAACCGCCCCATGCATTGGGGCAGACAGAACACTTATAAAACGGTAAGTGCACCCTGTTTAGGGGGCAATTTTGGCCCCTTTGATTCTAGATTTAGATATAATGAAAAGAAATAACAATTTAAAGACTCTGCTGAGTAAAAAGTTGTTGATTATTTGTCATGACAAAGTCATGGTTTTCTACAATGCCTGTAATTTACTATTATAGGTTTGCTCTTTTAATTTAAACGATAAGAAAACACTGGATTGCCTCAGTGTCCTCAAAGCAAACAAAAAAACGTTCCCCTTTTAAAGGGGTACAACTAATAGAAGACTAAATCATAAAAGACATAGCAAACGTAAATAATACTATTACACTCTACATGTCTACTATACATTCCAGACCCTGCGGCGCCCACCAGTCACGGAAGGCCTCAAGCATACCGTTGGACACCATGTGCTCCTTCTCCAAGGCTATCCCGACAGAGCGACCACCCCCACAGACACATTTGTATGGCCACCCTAGCCAGGCCCAGCAGCAGACCCACATGGAGATCCTCTGACGCCGGCCCTCCCCTCTGTACTGACTGGCCAAAAATCAGTAGCTTGGGACTAAAGTGGAGGCAGAAGTTGAGCAGTCACTTCAAATAGTGAAACAGGCTGTAATCTCTCACACTTTATGTAAATATGAAAAATAGACTCATGCCGTTCCAGAAGTTACAGGCGGCCTGGGAGTCTGTGAAGCGACTTAAAAAATGGTTTGACGGAACTGCTCCGTGCAACACTCTCCACCCCAGATCCCCAATGGAGTATTATGGTTTATGATGCCCAATATAGTATCAGATTTAAAAGAACTTAATATTCAGCGGAGTGAGGTACTGGGGCAAGAGTCTGAGCCTGTGATTCCCCACAGAATAGTTCCTAACATTGGCAGAAGCAACATCGAATGGAGGGCATGATCTTTTCCCTCTCTTTAAGAACAGGAAGATAAAATTCAGTGACATCATTGAATCTGGGTGAACAATAGCGTGTAGTTTGCAGAGACTTGGGAGGAAGTTGACTCCACCCAGGAATGGTATTTCATCCAGGAGACCTAGAGGGGGAAACAAACTAAATCATTATTTAAAATGTTTAAAAAAAACTTTAGCAAAAATGTTGTGATCATTTCTGTGGGCGTTACTTTGGAGGACCCAACCTTAACTAATCTGTGAGAAACTAGGCAAATCAGTTCAATGCAAAACAGTGCTACTAACAGGAGTGAAAAATCACTGGGACATGATGTTTCTGCACCCTTTAAGTTAATTTATTAGTAACAGATTGTGACAAACGCTTCCCTCCCCAAAAAATAAGAAATAAAACCTAGAAATCAGAGAATTAGAAAGTGACAGCAACAGCAAGGAAAGGTGTGGCTGTGGGCAGAAGTGGGTTGGACAGGGTTAAAGAGGTGTTCCTGCTGAGCTGAGTGCACCTGTGAACAGAGGAAGGACCTGGTAATGGAGTCCAGAGAGTTTGCGTGTCGAGTGCATGGAGAGGGACATTTGGTGTAGCCAGAAAGGAGGGGATTTAAAAAGTTCTTCAGCTTCTACAAGAGAAACAGGCAATTTTTTTAAAAAAAAACTATAATTTGGTGAACATTAGAAGGAAATAAAGTATAAGTCTGGAAAAGTAAGCCGCTCGTGCATTCATTGTGAGGTACTTGCTTCTTGATACATAAGTATGAAGGTTCGCTCGAAGTGTTGCGCCCCGGCAGTGGGTTGTGTGTTGATGTTTTGAGGCGAGTTTAGTGTGTTGCAGGTGTGTGTTTTCGGGAGGAGGGGGAAGGAGTAGCGGTGGCGCGCGCGCTCCCGGGGTGATCGTCGACAATTCGCTCCTCACCGGGATTGGAGCGAAGGTGGGTGAGGCTGGGCTAGGCTTTGAAGAATAGGATTTGTTTGCTTTATAATGCTGCTTTTGTTTTGAAAACCGAGGCGGTGACTTCTTCGTGCACCGTTCCAAGCCTGCTTTAAAGCAACAGCAGGAGTTGTCCCTCCTTTTTTGAATTTAAGAATCTAGTGACAACAGGATGGATCTAATAACATCGAATTTAATGAAATCACCTTTTTTCAGGGTGTTCTGCAGTAAATAGTCAAAAGCTGTGTATTTATAAACCTTTTATCAGCTGTGTAGCTCAAGAAATCGCTCTAAATTTCTAAACGCTTGGTAAATGCATAGAGCAGTCCAAATTCAACATTAGCATATCTCAGCAATTCAGTCTAACTGTGAATATTTATAAAACAGCAAACTTATTTGTCTAATGTGATCTTTTTAATATATATTGTACGATTTTAGGAAATAGTATGTATTGGATTTTAAAAACATTATCTGAACATTTAAGATTTTGTGTGTCAAATGTGTTTTCCATCCATGGTACTATTTGAGGAAACATAGAAACATAGAAAATAGATGCAGGAGTAGGCCATTCGGCTCTTTGAGCCTGCACCACTATTCAGTATGATTATGGCTGATCATTTTTGCAACTTTAATACCCCATTCCTGCTTTCTCTCCATACCCCTTGATCCATTTAGCTGTAAGGGCCACATCTAACTCCCTCTTGAATATATCTAACAAACTGGCCTCAACAACTTTCTGTGGTAGAGAATTCCACAGGTTCACAACTCTCTGAATGAAGAAGTTTCTCCTCATCTCGGTCCTAAATGGCTTACCCCTTACCCTTAGACTGTGACCCCTAATTCTGGACTTCCCCCAACATCGGGAACATTCTTCCTGCATCTAACCTGTCCAATCCTGTCAGAATTTTTATATGTTCCAAGAGATCCCCTCTCATTCATCTAAATTCCAATGAATATAAGCCTAGTCGATCCAGTCTTTCTTCATAAGTCAGTCCTGCTATCCCGGAAATCAGTCTGGTGAACCTTCGCTGCACTCCTTCAATAGCAAGAATGTATTTCCTCAGATTAGGAAACCAGAACTGTACACAATATTCCAGGTGTTTTGGCCAACATTACTCCCTTAACCAATAACAACAAAAAAAACTGCTTATTCATTTAATTGTTGGTTTCTGGGATGTGGTTGCAAAATGTTTGTATTTAGCTACATAAATCAGTACACATTCAAAATATTTTATTTATTTATTTTATGAAGTGCTTCAGATGTTTGTGTGACAGTGCTATATAATCCTTCCCAATTACTTTGTTTAAAGTTTGTGTGATTAGGGTGGTGTATGTTCAGTATTGCCATCACTAAAAAGGTAGATTCCATGTGATATTGGGAGCCTAACTCTGGCCCTGTACAATGCTATACATTACCATTTCCAAACTAATGCAAAAAGCTGTACGGTACAGTACTATTATCTGCTTCTTTATACCGAAATGGTTTAAGCACGCAGCACGCAGCCTGCCAGTAAAGGCCTTGGTTTAATGTCTCATCTGACTTCTACCAATCCTGCCTAGATTGTGTGCTCAAATCTAAAGTGAGGCTTGAACACAACCTGGAAAGCTTTTGCAAGGAAGGAAAGAAAGAAAGAAAGAAAGAAAGATAGATTTAAATTGGACAGAGCACGACTACAAATTGGTGAACTGTTGAAAAGATTGCATAGTTTTTACAGTTCCTCTTGGCAAATTGTGGGCAGTGTGCGTTGTAGTATAAAATTACAAAGGGATATTGATAGATTAAGTAAATGGACAAAACTGTGGCAAATGGATTTCAATGTAGGCAAATGTGAGGTGGTTTAATTTGGACCTAAAAAGGATAGAACAGGGTACTTTCTAAATAGTGAAAAACTAAAAACAGTGGAGGTCTAAAGAGACTTGGGTGTCTGGGTACATAGATCATTAAAATGTCATGAACAGGTACAGAAAATAATGGAATGCTAGCCTTTATATCTAGAGGACTAGAATACAAGGGGGTAGAAGTTATGCTGCAGCTATAAAACCCTGGTTAGACCACACCTGGAGTACTGTGAGCAGCTTGACCGATTTGCGCATGCGCTGAAAGCTGGCTTTTCCATTGTGTGCTGAAAACCGGCTTTTGCGATGCCTTCCCGGGTCAGTACAGACCCGGGAGGCAGGAATTTCTGGGCCATTAAAGAGAACACAGGTAGATAGAGAGAAACTCTTTCCATTGGTTTAATAGCAAAATACTGTGGGTGCTGGAATCTGGAATAAAAACAGAAAATGTTGGAAATCTCAGCAGGTCAGGCAACATCTGTGGAGAAGAAGCAGAGTTAACATTTCGGGTCAATGACCTTTTGTCTGAACTGGAGAGTGCTCGGAAAGAACAGATTCTTAACAAGCACGGAAAGGGGGAGGGGAAGAAAGAACAAAGGGGAAACTCTTTGATTGGGGATTCTAGGACTAGGGAGCATAGTCTAAAAATTAGAGCTAGACCTTTTCAGGAGTGAAATTAGGAAACACTTCTAACACACAGGGCGGGAGATGTTTGGAGCTCTCTTCCACAAAAGGCAAATGATGATAGATCAATCATTAATTTTAAATCAAAGATTGATAGATTTTGTTAACTACAGGTATTGAGGGATATGGGTCAAAGATGGGTACATGAAGTTCGTTTGCAGATCAGCCATGATCTCATTAAATGGCGGAACAGACTCGAGGGGCTCAATGGGCTACTCCTGTTCCTGTTTTACCATCTTTCTAAACACCATCTCTCATGGTAATTGGTTTTTCATTAAATTTCTGCGACCCTGTCATGTATAACATGAAGTCCTTGGATTATAAGGATGTCTTTTGCTTTTGACATTCAAGTACAATTCTTGCAGATGATATTGGCCATATTTGATTTAATGTAACATTTATTTGTTAAAGCAACAGTTTATGTCTTAACCCTGTGACAATGATGCAAATTCCAAATTGTGCTTTTAAAACTGATGCTCTAATTACTTGGCAATTTATGGACACAGAGCTGCCTGCACCCAGCAGTTAGTTCACAACTGCTAGATGCAGTCGGCTCTGTATTCCATGATTGTTATTGCCATATAAATTACACCTGTCTGTCAAGGTTCTGAATTAATGCCTTTTTTTAAAAACCCATTTTTCCAGCTTTTAAAAAGAATCCTTTTATCAGTTGATTTCCTCTTTCCATTTTGAAACTTGGAGAATAATCAACCGCCATTTTATCCCAACTGTTTTCAAACCATCTATACAAAATAGACAAGAAAAATCCCTATTTTGCAGGGGTTGATGTGTTTAAAACAAATATATAAAATGATAAATAATCTTGCATTTCACTACACAAATGTCACAGCTGCACTGTGTGTTCTGGTATTCCTACAGAATGTTGCAATCTGATGTGTGCCGTAATTTCCCCAAATGGTGAGTTCCTGAAGTCGGCTATGCTAAACCATGTTCCACCATTCTATGGGAATATCAGCACACATGCTACAGCTGCAAAATTTTTGTTGTTCAGTGAAAATTAAGTGTGAGCTTGGTGGTAAAGCCAGGGACCCAGTAGAAACTTAAACTGACATTTAACAGTCATCATCAAAACAATACCTGGAGACTTTAAATCAAAACCAAGTTCAGATGTACTTAATGTAAGTAAATCTGTTTGCCTGACATTTAATTCTCTGGTTATCTGCTGTATAAATATCGGGCGGGAATAGAAACAGATTTGGGTAAATTCTGAGCAAGGTGTTCTATATCCTTGTACAAGTACCCAAAATTTCTCCCTCCTTGAGTATTTCCTATAAGTCACCCGTCATTCAACACAAACAATAGATTTATTTAAAAACATCACTAAATTATAGCATTCTTCGATTTAAATTAATATTGCTGTAATTGCAATGAAATGGTTTTTGGCACTGTCCTAATTTTGAACAGTGGATGTTGAGCTGTAATTCAAGCTTTCTAATAACCAGTTCACAGCCCCATGACATATGAATGTGCTGACTTCAGAATTTATATTGCTCTGTACGGTTTCTACCATCTGTTTCAGATACTGTATCTTGATTTCATGCTCTGACAGTTGCCATTTCACTTTTAAAATAACTTTTGAAATGGCTTCAGTGGGTCACTAAAAATTATAGAAACCCTGTGCTGAGGAAATTACCTGTCTGTGGTGCATGTGCACTCACTGCATCTGCACATACAAAGCTCCCACCTCATGCTAATGCAAACAATAGTAGTCTGAATAACTAGCCTAAACTTGTATAAAAAACACTGGAGCCTGTAACATTTGAAAAGCATATAGTAATTACAACAACCTACCTTCTTCCTTTGTGAATCCAAAATGAAGAACAACTTAGCTCTATTACACCAACTCTGAATCTTGATTGAGATTTTGTACGCTTGATGTCACAAATGTAACAACAGTATAACTTGAGACAAATAACATTTAAGTTCTGAGCAGAGCTACTGCTTTACAATGACGCCATATCATATTCTCTTGTATTAAACAGGATTCTTGGATTATTACTGGTGTTTGGGGATTGCATTCAGTAGTTCCTTCCACCTTTTTCTCAGAAAAATCTTAAATTGATGGCCTTGCTTATTGTGCATCTCATGATTGAAATTGAAAAACCTGAAGCGCAGATCTCCTATGAAATACAGCAGTAACGGCCTGTGTGTTACATCTTGTTTTTTTTAATTGGAATGTCGTTGCTTCACTGAGATAAATCAGCATTGTTGTGTACAGGTATCTCTTTACGAACAGCAACCCAACTGCCCCCATTCTCTCTCGCCGACTTTTCCACCCAGTGTGCCTGCTGGGAATTAACCTCAATTAAAATTCTTCCTGTCCTGCACACTACGCCCACGCCTTGCCCTCTTGGGCGTTCCAGCAGATTAACAATCTGTGTGTCTTGGCCCCCCTGACGCCCCCTGCACTACCCTCCAGAGCATCTGTTCACTTATGAACAAGACACTTGTCATCCTCTAGATTTATTGCAGATGATTGGATTGACATTTTGACGACACATTACCCCTTACGGTAGCCTTCTGGCCTGGCTATACTTTCCACCACATGCCCTGCCCAAACTGCTATGGTGACAGTGTGACCTTTATTACCAAACTGCACCTTGATCTCCATCCCTCTCCCCTCTTTTTCTCCCCCCACCGCCCCCCGCCTTTTGTTTCTCCTTTAAAATCTTTATTGTCTGAATTCACTGACCCCTCTAAGTCTCTCCTAAATAAACTCTCCTATCGATATTGTTAGGTCTGTAATGTACTTCTGAATGACTCCACGAGTCAATGTGTTGTACTCAAACTGTAGTGACCTTGGTCTTTTATTCGTAACTCCAGAGTGAGGCACAAGCATGGTGGGCAGGCTTTTATACTGGGCCCTGCACACCTATGCAGGTGACCCTCAGGTCTCCCACTGTAGTGCCCTCTGGTGGACAGCCTCTACCACAGGGGCAGGAAACCCTGGTCTCCATCAGTTGCACCCTCTAGTGGTGCTAGCATAGTATATACACAGTATAAACCTTATTGATAGTACATCAGGTAACAAGTCTCTATCTTATGCAACTGATCAACCATGATCATATTGAATGGTGGTGCAGGCTCGAAAGGCCAAATGGCCTACTCCTGCACCTATTTTCTATGTTTCTATATACAGTGACTACACAGAGTATATCTATAGTCTGCATATATAACACATTAATGGCCACCCCTCGGCCTTGTCATCTCCCATGACCTTTCTAATCTCATGTTCTCTATCACTGACAATTTTATCTCTGACCACTTCCTTGTATCCCTCACTGCCTCCATCCCCTTCAACCCCATGTCCCTTTGTGTCCACCCCAGGAAAAAAAAACTCTAATTTTCCCTGCATCCAAGTTAGTTACAACTCCAAACTGTTTAGCCTTTGCCCCATTTGCTACGAAATTCTGCAACCATTGATTTGCTTAATTACTCCCTTACCGCCACCTTTGTCCTCAGCAAAACCTTTACTCTTTCCCATCCCAGTCATTCCCTCAGTATGGTCCCTATGTTTTTCCCACAAGTTGGAGGAGCATAGAATTGAGAGTATCTTGTCTTGTCTTATGAGGTCCACCTACTGCTCCCTTGACCTATTCCCACTAAACTACTGACTAATGTCCCTTCCTGGCTCCAAATTAGCTGACATTGTAAATGGTTTCCTTTCCTCTGGCACTACCCCCCGCCGCCCCCACCCCCCCCCCCCCCCGACTTTCAAAAATTCCATTATCACCCCCATCTTCAAAAAAACCCACTTGATCCCTCTGTCCTTGAAAACTATTGCCCCATCTCCAACTTCCCTTTCCTCTTGTGTCCTTGAATGTGTTGTTGCCTCCTAACTTCGTTTTCACATTTCCCACAACTTCCTGTTTGAATATTTCCAATCATGTTTTTGCACCATAACAGCCCTATCCAAAGTCACAAACAACATCTTCTGTGACTGATTCATTATTCTGCCTCATCCTCTTTGACCTCTCTGCAGTCTTTGACATGGTTGACCACACTATCCTACTCCAACACTTCTTCTCTCTTGTCCAGATTGCCCTTGTTGGTTCCACTTTTGCCTATTGAACCATAGCCAGAACATTTCCATCAATGACATTTCTTCCTGTCCCTGTACTGTCACACCTGGAGTCCCCAGAGGATCTATCACTGGTGCCTTCCTCTTCCTCATCTACGTGCTGCTCATTGCGATGTGATCTACAGACATGGGGGTCAGTTTCCACATGTATGCTGACACCACCTAGCTCTAACTTGCCACCACCTCTTTAAACCACTCCATTGCCTCTATGCTGTCAGATTGCTTGTCTGATATCTAGTCATAGATGAGCTGCAATTTCCTCCAGTTAAACATTGGGAAGGCTGAAGCCATTGTATTTGGTGACCACCACAAACTCAGTTCCCTTGCCATCGATTCCAACCCTCTCCTTGGGCACAGTCTTGGGTTGAACCTGACTGTTGGTAACCTTGGTGTCCTATTTGATCTGATATTTTATATATTCTGTCCATCATAAAGACTTCCACACCTCACATTGGTAGGGAATGGTAGTATAGTGGTTATGTTACTGGGCTAGTAATCCAGAGGCCTGCACTAATGATCCAGAGACGTAAGTTCAAATCCCACTTGGGGAATTTAAATTCAATCAATTAAATAAATCTGGAATAAAAAGCTAGTATTGGTAATGGTGGCCATGAAACTATCAGATTGTCGTAAAAGCCTATCTGGTTCACTAATGTCCTTTTTTAGGAAAGGAATTCTGGAAAAATATCACCGCTCCTTCATTGTAACTGGGTCAAAATCCTGGAACTCCCTCCCTAGCAGCACTGTGGGAATACCTTCACTACAAGAACTGTAGTGGCTCAAGAAGATGGCTCACCACCACCATCTCAAGGGCAATTAGGATGGGCAATAAATACTGGCCTTGCCAGCGATGCCCACAGGAATGAATAATATTTGAAAAATCACCCACCTCTGTCCTATCTTGCCCCCATCTGCTGCTGAAATCCACATCCATGCCTTTGTCACCTCCAAACTCAACTATTCCAATCCCCAACTGGCTGGCTCCTATCCTCTACGCTCTTAACTTCAGCTTATTTAAAACTCTGCTATCCATAATCCTATCGTAAACTATGTCCTGCTCCCATATCGCCCCTATCCACTCTGGCCTACATGGGCTCCTGGTCCCACAAAGTCTGGAATTTTGGAATTTTAAATTTTTAAATTCTTATCCTCGTGTGTAAATCCCTCCTTATGTCTGTAACCTCCTCCAGCCTTACAACTCCAACATGCCCCATTCCCGAATTCTCTTTTCCTCTTGTGCATCCCCTCCCTTGTCTCACCGTTGGTGGCTATGCCTTTAGCTGCCTAGACTCTCCTCTCCGCCTCTATTCCCCTTTTAAGACCCTCCTTAGAAATCCACCTCTTTGAATAAGCTTTTGATTACCTCTCCTTCTTCTTTAGCTTGTGCCTCTAAAGTACTTTTGTTTGATTGTGCCTCAAGTACTTTCAGATGTTTTTCTACTTTGAAAGTGCTATCTAAGTGCAAGTTAGTGCACTTTGCATCAGTTTTTTTTTAACCAAGGAAAAGGACTTTGCCAAAGCTATGGTAAACGAGGAGGTTGTTGGGATTCTGGATGAGAAAATAGATAGAGGAGTTACTAGAAAGACTGGCAGTACTTAAAGTGGATAAGTCATCTGGTCCGAGTGGGATACATCCTAGGTTGCTGAGGGAAGTAAGGATAGAAATTGCAGAAGTGCTGGCTACAATCTTCCAATCCTCCTTTTTAGATATGGGCAGAGGACTGGAAGATTGTAAATCTACACGTTTGTTCAAAAAGGGAGGAGGATGAGCCTGGCAGTTACAGCCAGTCAGTTTAATTTCCATGGTGGGGAAGTTTTTAGAAACAATAATCAGGGAGAATTGACAGCCACTTGGGCAAGTATAGATAAATAAAGGAGATCCAGCACAAATTTGTTATGGGCAAATCGTGTTTGACTACCTTTTAATTGAGTTTTTAATGATGAGGTAACATGTGGATGAGGGCAGTGCTGTTGATGATGTGTAGATGGACTTTCAAATAGCGTTTGATAAAGTACCACATACTGGGCTTGTTGGCAAAATGGAAGCCTATGGGATAAAAGGGACAGTAACAGCATGGATACAAAATTGGCTAAGGGATAGAAAACAAAGTTGTGGTGAATGGCTGGCTGCTTTTCGGACTGGAGGATGGTACACAGTGGTGGTCCCCAGGGTTCAGTACTAGCACTACTGCTGTTTTTGATGTACATTTAATGACTTGGACTTGGGGGTTACGGAGCGCAATTTCAAAATTTGCAGATGACACAAAACGTAGTAAACAGTGAGGATGACTTCACGAGGACATGGACAGACTGGTGGAATGGGTGGACATATGGCAGATGAAATTCAAATCAGAAAAATGCTGATACATTTTTGTAGGAAGAATGAGGAGAGATGATGCAAACTAAATGGTACAATTTTAAAGGAGGTGCCAAAACAGAGACCTGGGAGTGTTTGTGCACAAATATTTGAAGGTGGTAGGACAGGTTAATAAAGCATATGGATCCTTGGCTTTATAAATAGAGGCATAAACTACAAAAGCAAGGAAGTTATGCTAACCTATCTAGTTCAGTCCCAGCTGGAGTATGTTGTCCAATTCTGGGCACTACACTTCAGGAAGGACTTGAAGGCATTGCAGATGATATAGAAGATATTTACTAGAATGTAATCCCTCATCTCTGGAATCAGTTACTTGGAGAGACTGGGGTTGTTCTCCTTAGAGCAGAAAGGCTAAGAGGAGATTTGATGGCTGTGTTTAAAATCATGAGAGGCATAGATTAAAGGTGATTGCCTCTTGTTCTTTTGCCAATGTAAGGAAAAACTTTTTATGCAAGGATTTGAAATGCATTATCTGATAGGGTGGTGAAAACAGATGCAATAGTAGCTTTCAAAAGGGATTTGATAAATATTTGGAATGAGAGAAAATTGCCGGGATATGGGGAAAGAGCCGGGGTATAGGAATAACTGGATTGCTCTTTGAGTCTGTCAGCTCTTTCATGAGCTGAATAGCCAACTCCTGTACTGTACTGTATACTATTCTATGATAAATTGTTGTAGATTGTAGCTATCATCCTGGTGATTCCAAATGAAGGCAGAGGAATTTAGTTTGTAAATAGATAAGTGTGATATATAACCCCTTTTTTTTTTTTCCCCTCCTAGGCTGAGTCGAAGACCACTTTGATTTGAACCTACAGATATTGGGATTATTGACTATCAGTGAGACTGTGGGTAGTTTTCCCCACCTTTATGTCTTCAGACAATGGCGCGTTACAGATACTTCATATTTGATCAGCGTGGTATGATTATCCTGGGAATTGTGCAGATAGCTTGTGCTGCAATCTGTGTAGTGTCTGGCTTTATGGATACAATTTTTAGGAAAAATTCAGTGCTCAGTAGAACTAGAATACCCGTCTGGGCTGGCATGGTAAATCCAAATGAATTTGATTTTAAATGTAACATGATTTTAGTTTTTTTTTTTAAATCCATGAACCAATGATGAAACATTTGCTTGCATTTTCAGGCGATGGCCTTTCCAGGAGTTCTGGCACTTTTTTCTTCACAGAAAAAGAATCCCATTCTTGTAAGTTTCTTGCAGTGGAAAAAAAATCACTAAGCCATCATATGTGGAAAAAACTATCCTGGATGATTTATTAACTGAAACAGCATGAAGAGCATCATGCCTAGTTTTGTTTTTATTTATTTATCTGTCATTTTAAGTGCCGCTTGGCATACTTTGGCTGAGAGGATGATTGGCTGACTTGTTCATTTAACGTTTGCAAATGTTCTTGGACACTTAAGACTTTCATAGTTACTTTCACTCCCCCATCTCTCTTCTACCGCACTCCCCCCTGCCCCATTTGAAGAACTGAGTGTATTTAGATTGGGTTTAGTGGATATATTGACTCAGTGGATATTTTTCAAAAGTAATAATTAATCTGTTCCTCTAGTAGTTGTTTTTTCTTTGCCTTTTTAAAATTAGATTCAAAATGGACTATAATGCTGTCTGCTAAATTCACCTTCACAGGGATTGCTTTGGACATACTAAGGCTTTAATTTTTGTCAGGTAGCTCTGCAGATCTTTGGCATTCAATTCCTGATCTCTTTTGTGAAAACAATGATTCATTCAGTCTATTTTGGAAGGTGGAGGGAATGGGGGGAGGGATGAATCTCTGGGTACAATGTAATTTCCCATCCATATGGCTGAATTACTCCCATAGTCTGCTCGCTCATGAAAAGCCATACAGATGAGCTACTAGTGAGCAACCAGCATCTATGGTTCTGTACCCCAACAAGGTGTCTGAAAGGGGTAGGATGAGAAAACTGGTGACGACTGGAGTGGGGGTGGTGGGATGGGGACCAATCCTCCTTCTTGGGCAGTTCCCTGGAGTCAAGGATGACTTGCTTCCACACTAAAATGAGTTCTAAGGTGACTGATGAGACCAATGTTGGATCTACAGTCTCTGTCACAGGTGGGGCAGATGGTGGTTGGAGAGACAAGTGGATGGGTTGCTTAATTTGTTGTACGCTCCTTCCACTTTTTGTGCTTGGTTTCCACGTGCTCCCGGCAAAGAGACTCTTAAGTGTCCGGTGTCTTCTCGGATGCTCCTCCTCCACTTTGAGCGGTCTTGGGCCAGGGATTCCAAGAGTTGGTGGGGATGTTGCATTTTTTTAAAAGAGGCTTTGAGGGTGTCCTTGAAGTGTTTTCTCTGCCGTCCTGGGGCTTGCCTGCCATGAGTCTAGCATCAGGCATGTGAACAATGTGGCCCACCCACTGGAGCTGGTCAAGCGTGGATTCATGAAGGGGAAATCATGTTTAACTAATTTACTGGAATTCTTTGAGGATATAACTAGCATGGTGGATAGAGGTGTACCGATGGATGTGGTGTATTTAGATTTCCAAAAGGCATTCGATAAGATGCCACACAAAAGGTTACTGCAGAAGATAGAGGTACGCGGAGTCAGAGGAAATGTATTAGCATGGATAGAGAATTGGCTGGCTAACAGAAAGCAGAGAGTCGGGATAAATGGGTCCTTTTCGGGTTGGAAATCGGTGGTTAGTGGGGTGCCACAGAGATCGGTGCTGGGACCACAACTGTTTACAATATACATAGATGACCTGGATGAGGGGACAGAGTGTAGTATAACAAAATTTGCAGATGACACAAAGATTAGTGGGGAAGTGGGTTGTGTAGAGGACACAGAGAGGCTGCAAAGAGATTTAGATAGGTTAAGCGAATGGGCTAAGGTTTGGCAGATGGAATACAATGTCGGAAAGTGTGAGGTCATCCACCTTGGGAGGGGAAAAAAAAACAGTAAAAGGGAATATTATTTGAATGGGGAGAAATTACAACATGCTGCGGTGCAGAGGGACTTGGGGGTCCTTGTGCATGAATCCCAAAAAGTTAATTTGTAGGTGCTGCAGGTAATCAAGAAGGCGAATGGAATGTTGGCCTTCATTGTGAGAGGGATGGAGTACAAAAACAGGGAGGTCCTGCTGCAACTGTATAGGGTATTTGTGAGGCCGCACCTGGAGTACTGCGTGCAGTTTTGGTCGCCTTACTTAAGGAAGGATATACTAGCTTTGGAGGGGGTACAGCGATGATTCACAAGGCTGATTCCAGAGATGAGGGGGTTACCTTGTGAAGATAGATTGAGTAGACTGGGTCTTTACTCGTTGGAGTTCAGAAGGATGAGGGGTGATCTTATAGAAACATTTAAAATAATGAAAAGGATAGACAAGATAGAGGCAGAGAGGTTGTTTCTACTGGTAGGGGAGACTAGAACTAGGGGGCACAGCCTCAAAATACGGGGGAGCCAATTTAAAACCGAGTTGAGAAGGAATTTCTTCTCCCAGAGGGTTGTGAATCTGTGGAATTCTCTGACCAAGGAAGCAGTTGAGGCTAGCTCATTGAATGTATTCAAGTCAAAGATAGATTTTTAACCAATAAGGGAATTAAGAGTTATGTGGAGCGGGCGGGTAAGTAGAGCTGAGTCCACGGCCAGATCAGCCATGATCTTGTTGAATGGCGGAGCAGGCTCGAGGGGCTAGATGGCCTACTCCTGTTCCTAATTCTTATGTTCTTATGTAATGCCTTGATGCTGAGGATGTTGGCCTGAGAAAGAACGCTGACATTGGTGTGCCTATCCTGCCAATGAATTTGCAGAGGCAGCGTTGGTGGTACTTCTCCAGTGCTTTGAGGTGCCTACTGTAGATAGTCCATGTCTCTGAAGCATATAGGAGGGCGGATATCACTACTGCTCTGTAAACTATGAGCTTGGTGCTGGGTTTGAGATCTGGTTTTCGAACACTTTTTTTTTCCTCAGGCAGCCAAAGGCTGCACTGGCACACTGAAGGCAGTGTTGGACTTCGTCTTCGATGTCTGCTCTTGCAATATTTCTCCTCCCACCCCCATCTGACAAGATTGCTACTGTGTTCAACTCACTCAATTAAATTTGAAGCCTTCTGCATCAGTCTGTTGGATCTGTCTAATATCGTGTTTTAGAATAATCAATATTCTGGCTGTTGTCTTCGGGGTATTATAATCCCTTGCATTGCAGGAAACAACAAAAGTGTATGTTTCCTGAAGCAGCTATGATTAGTCTTGAATATATAGAGCTCTGTAGACTAGTTCGCTGGGTTCCAAAGTTACTTTTTATATAGACGTTCAAGTTTACAGCATTAAGACTAATTATGCATGTTAAATGCCAAAGAGAACTTGTCTCCTCTTCCTGTATTTTACAAATAATTTATTTGTGCACCAAGTGATGCTACCTACATCCTCCAAGGATGTTTGAAGAAATGTGAAACTCTCAAAATTAAAGAATATAGAGAACTGCTTCCAATCCCCACCCCATGCACTTTCCTGGCTTGCAATGGAAGAACTTTTTAAATCCTCTACACACTGCCACATTTGGCAGGAGCATGAAGTCATTCTTCTGTTTTACTTTGAGAAAATGAATATGCAAGACTAAGGTGTTATGCAAACTGTGCACACAAGATGGTGTTGAAGCCAATATTTAGAAACTAATCTCTTTACAAATCGTATTTGTTTGTAAATCAATATGGTAAATTCTGAATCAGTTTTTAAAATTACCCTTTTTCATTGTGTTGTGAATCGATCCCTGTCCTACCATACTCTGCCGTAACTTCTGATAAAAACAAAACTAGCAGAAAAAGGTGAAGTGAAGTAGGTTTCAGAAAGATTGAGTTTTACATTTCTAAAATGCTAGCCTTGTATTAAGGCTACAAAGTATGTTATGCATATTCTATCAATTTTAGTAATACAGTATTTAATAGCAGTATTTAGACTTGCTGTGCTGTTCATACAAAATGCCTTGCATTCTACCACTAGGTGAGCAGTATGGTTGCATTAGCTGTATTTTCCTGGATTACAACAACTATTTTGATAATCTATGCAGCTTTGACATTGAACTATGGTGAGGATGATGATGAAGTGTTCCAACATAAATCCAGTTATGTCATTCACATGGTAAGCTTTTTTGAAATTAAGTGGAACTTTTTTGGCTTACTTGCTGTTCCTTTTCCTGCAGACGACCAGCTTCAGTGTTTTATATGAATTCTGATGCGTAATAAGACTATGTGCCTTCTGGTTTATTTCCTTCACAAAATACGTAGCTTTGTTATGCAGGCAGTTCCCACACTGCACTGTGGTACGTTATAAATATAGCACTGTAATATAATCGGTCTGGTCCTTGAGTAATACAAAATAGTGACTTGCAAAAAGTAGAGGGGAGGAACGAAACTTCTTAAATATTTTATTTTAAAATTATAAAGTATTTTAAGAGAAATTTAAACATAATTGAGATCTTTTTACTTTTCTCAAAGAAAAGTTGTCTGTAGGATTAGCTCAGTTTCTTCTTGTTTTTTTTTGTTTTGGGATGGTTGAAGAGAACTAGCTGACCAAATATATAATCTGACTACTTCCTTTGGTGAAAAGAAATTCACTGCAGATCAAACTGGTGAATTTCTTGATTTAATCAATCCACTTGTTCAGTTGTCAACTGGGAAAATGAAAAGTCATAGAAAAGCAAAAGGTAGATATTGCATTGAAAGGTGGTTCAATCTTGGGAGTAATTATATTAAAGCAAGAAAGAGGTACTGAATTTTTTTTTTTAAGTCAGTGGTTTAGAATGTATCCATAAATTTGACTTTGCTGGGGGAGAGGGCGGTGGGAGGAAACACATCCTCCAGAGATGAAATCATGATGTGCTTGACCATTTCACACCAACATACATACTTAAACATTCAGTCATCCGGGGACTGTAAGGCAAGAAAAAGGAAATACAAATTTATGCATTTAGTTCATTGATTTTAATTAATAAATATTCTGGAATTATTACATCTCCCCCAGGTGTTCATTGGGAAAGACATGAGCAATATGTGCTCCCCAGTTAACCAAGGTAAAATTAATGACTGATATAAATGAAATGGAAGGATTGAGGCTTAAAGGACTTAAAACCCCCAAATCCCTGTAATGTAGATGATATTTATTCCAGAGAACTGAGGGGCTAGGAAAGAGATTTGTGAGGCACTGATTATCCTTTTATGAAGGAGTCATTAGGCACTGGAGAGGTACCACTAGATTGGAAGCGAGCTAATGTGCCCATCATCAGCAGGTGACAAAACAGACACTGGCAACTACAACTTATTAGAATTACTTTAATTCTGTGTGAAATATTGGAATTAATTGTTGCGGGAAGTGTGCGTGTGTAGATTGTTTAGTGAAGATCACAGTACTGTTCTCATCTGACAAACTTACAAGATGATTTCCAAAAAGGGCCACTGAATAATGAGTGGAGCCATGGTTGGTTTATTTAGTCTGTGGACATTGCTGCGCTCGCTGACTCAAGACACAACCGGTCTTGAATGTGGGATTTTCCTCTGCATAGTTCCACACTACATCATGAAGTGTATTTATTTACTGGTCATCAGGGCACACCTTACTCTTTTACCAAAATTGGAAATAAAATGCCCACTTCTTTTCTTGCAGGAGTATATACTCACCAAGTTTGTCCAAGGGGCAAATATGGCCATATTAATCGCATCTGTGATTGGTATGATGACGACAACCATCATAGCATTTCTTGGTTGTCGAAGCCTTCCCATTTGTGGCTGCTACGACAGTACCACTGGAATGGTAAGTTTAATGTCTGAAAATCACAGTTCTTAATTATACACTTCCTGTTTAAAGTTACTCGAGATGTATAGAGTGCTAGATGCGTGGGATGCATATTTTGTGGATTTTCTTTATCTGAATCATGTCCTGATTTCAAAATCTACAAATTGAGTGTTTTACAGGGGTATTTAGTAAATTGCTTTGTATTAGAAAAATCTATGATGGCAGAATTTCTTTTCTTTTTTTTTTCCCACCAGTTTTCTTCCTCTGAGGTGTTTGGATATGGCTCCATGGAACCAGTTGCCCTCTAGTATCTTACCCAAGGGGTGACTTGATGTACGAATCTGGACCGCAATTGCTCCTTAGATATTCAACAACAGGGGACATCAAAATTGGGTGGCATCCTGCCTTTGCCCAATGCCCACGTGTGCACATTTCTAGTAGTGGTTTTTGAATAGTGATTAGAAGGGGCAACCTTGACACATTTTTCAAAAACCTAGTCCACTGAAGTCAATCGTAGCTCTGCTGTGCACTGCTTTATCCGGTTGAACCCCCTGGGAATCGTGTCTCCATTTTATAAGTACCTCTCAATCAATTTTTTTTAAATCCCTCTTGATTTTATACCTATTTCCCTCTCCTTTGTCTTTTGGTTCAAACTTAAATTTTCTGGAGGGAGAGTAATTGTTTTCACAGCAACTCCATATCTTGTTTTACAAAGTTAGGTCTATGGGAATGGGCTTATTAACAATATGTTTGATCTTTCTATTAGTGCACCAGGAAACAATGTTAATAAAAGCAAATTGCTGGAAAAACACAGGTTAGTTTGCATCTATAAAGAGCAGTCAGGTTAATGTTTTGGGAGTACATCTGAAAGGGTGATGGAAGCAAACTTTCAAAAGTCAATTGGACCTGTAATTGAAGAGGACTAATTTGCAGAGTTATGGAGAAAAAGCTGCAGTGTGGCAGTAAATTGGATAGTTCTTTCAAAGATGCATAACGGAACGAATGGCCTTCTGTGCTGTAATATTCTATGATTCATCAGAACAAAAAATTGAAGGGTAAACAGACTTCACATCTGAATTTCATGCTCTTAATAATGGCCCTCAGTGTCCCATGGTTGACCCTCCTCCCAGTTTTTTCTTCTTCAATGTCCTAGTTTGTGCATTAAAAGTTTATTCAGACTGCTGCTCTTAAGAAATAAAAGCAGAAAATGCTGGAAACACTCAGCAGGTCAAGCAGTATCTGTGTGGAGACAGAAACCGAGATAATGTTTCAGGTCGATGAACTTTTGAGGGAGATGGAAAAAGTAAGGGAGGTTGGAGATGAGATGTGGTGTGCAAGGACAGTGTTCAAGGGTGACTTTTTTGAAAAGAGGGTGACAACAGCAGATTTTAAATGGAGGGGGATAGTGCTGGAGAACTATTTGAGGAAGAGGAGGGAGTTCTATTTGTGCCCTGGTCATTATTCTTTCCTTGACTAATAATGGCAAAAAATAGTTATCTGGTCGTTTGTTCGTCTTGCTGTTTGTGGGACCTTGTGCACATATTTGGCTGCTGCATTTATCAGCAGTGACTGCACTTCAAATGTTGTCCTTTTGAGATGTACATTAAGATGTTGTATAAATGCATTGTTTCTTCTTTAAATGGAGTGGTAGAGATGAAGCTGAATAATCCCATTTCGTTTTGCAGCAGTCATTGATGACAGAGGACCAGCAGCCTCAGTCAATAGAGTTGGTCTGTACCTGGCAAGGTAAATTTTTATATGCAATTTATAAGTTGTATGCATTTTTTAATGTAAATTTTAACCTGGGCTTATTCAGGGCCTGAAATGAGCACAGGGCTGATTTAAATATTCAAATGAGGCTTCTGCGCCCATTTATGACCTGGATTCCTTGGTTAAACTAGTCGGAGTTTGCTCATTTTAGGTTGTCTGTCTGCTGTTTATCTGTGAAATCGCTTCACCTATGTAGCCAAAAGCTAGTATCCATGATGATGACCATGAAGCCATTGGATTGTCATACAAACCCAATGATTTCACTAATGTTCTTTAGGGAAGGAAACCTGCCAACCTTACCTGCTCTGGCCTATATGTGCCTCTAGACACACAATGTTGTGGTTGATTCTTAACTGCCCTCTGAAATGCCCTAGCAAGCCATTCTGTTGTATCATACCACTGCAAAAAAGCATACTAAGCATTACCACCCAACATTAACCTGTACATCGAATTCTGACACGACAAAGGCACTCTCAGCCCAGTTGACCCTTCTCACTAACATCTGGGAACGCTGCCAAAATTGGAAGAGTTGTCCCACAGACTAGTCACGCAACATAGTCATACTCACAGAATTATATCCATCAGCCAATGTCCCAAACTCCATCACCATCCCAGGGATGTCCCCTTTCCCACCAGCAGGATAGATCCACCAGAGGTTGTGGCTCAGTGATATACTGGCAGGAGAGGGAGTGGCTTTGAGAGTCCTCAACATTGACTCCGGACCCCATGAGGACTCAAGTCATCAGGTCAAACATGGGCAAGGAAATCTTATGCTGATTATCACCTACCGATGAATCTGTACTCCATGTTGAACACCACTTGGAAGAAGCACTAAGGGTAACAAGGGACACCGAATGTATTCCGTGTGAGGGACTTCAATGAGTGGCTCGGTAGCACCACTACTGACTGAGCTGGTCAAGTCCTGAAGTATATAGTTGCCAGACTGGGTTTGAGGCAGTTGGTGAGAAAACCAACACAAGGGAAAAACCTTCCTGACCTTGCCCTCGTCAATCTACCTGTTGCAGATGCATCAGTCAGTGACTGTATTGGTAGGAGTGAACATAGCACAGTCTTTGTGGAGACGAAGTCCCATCTTCACACTGAGGACACCCTCCATCGTGTTGTGTGGCACTACCACCGTTCTAAATGGGATAGATTCAGCACAGATCGAGCAGCTCAAAACTGAGCATTTATGAGGCACTGTGGGTCATCAGCAGCAGCAGAATTGTATTCCACCACAATCTATAACCTCGTGGCCCAGCATTTACCTCACTCTACCATTACCATCAAGCCAAGCAACCAACCCTAGTTCAATGAGGAGTGTAGAGGTGCATGCCAGGAGCAGCACCAGGCATACTGAAAAATGAGGTGCCAATCTGGTGAAGTTGCAACATAGGACTACATGCATGCTAAACAACAGAAGCAGTATAAACTGAGCTAAATGATTCCACAACCAGTGGATCAGATCAAAGCTCTGCAGTCCTGCCACATCCAGTCGTGAATGGTGATGGACAATTAAACAAGTAATGGGAAGATGTGTTTCCATGAACATCTCCATCCTCAGCAATGGCGGAGCCCTGCTCGTGAGTGCAAAAGACAAGGCTGAAGTGTTCGTAATCATCTTCAGCCAAAAATGCCAAATGGATGATCCATCTTGGCCTCATGAGGTCCACACCATCACAGATGCCAGTCTTCAGCCAATTCGATTCATTGTGATATCAAGAACAACTGAGCACATTGGATACAGCAAAAAATATTGGCCCTGATAAAATCCCAGCTGTAGTGTTGAAGACTTGTGCTCCAGAACTAGCCACGCCTCTAGCCAAGCTGTTCCAGTACAACTACAACACTGACAATGTGAAAAACTGCCCAGGTAGCAGGGCAAATCTAGCCAATTACTGCCCCAGCAGCCTACTCTCAATCATCAGCAAAGTGATGGAAGGTGTCGTTGACAGAACTATCAAGCGGTACTTACCAATAACCTGCTCACCGATGCTCAATTTGGATTCTGCCAGGACCACTTCGCTCCAAACCTCATTATAGCTTTGGTCCAAGCATTGACGAGCTGAATTCTAGAGGTGAATGACTGCCATTGACATCAAGGCAGCATTCAGTTGAATTTGGCACCAAGGAACCGTAGTAAAATTGAAGTCAGTGGGAATCGGGGAAAACTCTCCACTGGCTGGAGTCATCCCTAGCACAAAGGAAGATGGTTGTGATTGTTGGTCAATCATCCTCGCCCCAGGACATTGCTGCAGGAGTTCATCAGTGCAGTGTCCTCGGCCCAGCCATCTTCAGCTGCTTCATCAATGACCTTCCCTCCATCGTAAGGTTAGAAGTGGGGATGTTCACTGAGGATTGCACAGTGTTCAGTTCCATTCACAATTCCTCAGATAATGAAACCGCATGTAGCAAGACCTGCACAACATCCAGGCTTGGGCTGATAAGTGGTAAGTAACATTTGTGTGATAAGTGCCAGGCAATGACCATCTCCAACAAGGGAATGTTCAACCACCTTCCCTTGACCATCAATGGCATTGCCATCACCTAATTCCCCACCATCAACATCCTGATACTCCCTACCTAACACCACTGGGAGTACCTTCACCACACGGACTGTAGCAGTTCAAGAAGGTAGCTTACCACCACCCTCTCGGGCAATAAATTAGGGATGCCAGTGACTCTGATATCCCATGAATGAATACATTTTTTTTTAAATGTGTAATATCCTAGGGTTGCCTGCCTTTACTTTGTAAGTGCACTAAATCCACGCTGCCATCAGGGTTTACGAATGACAACCTTTACCATGTTGAAAATAGAAATTTTTTGACAATCGGTCAGCATTCTAAGCCTGGTGCCAGTAACCAGCTGCTTTTCCCCCTGTTTTTCTTTCTTCTTTTCTTCTCCTCTTCTGATTAAGCTGCTGGGTCACAGTTCCATGGGTGCTAATACCCCACCGAAGTAGCCATGTTTCATGTGTTAGTCCAGATAGTAAGTGTCAGCAACCTGTTTGATTTATGGAAACCATCACAGCTGAGCCTGATCCTGTCCACACACTTGCACTAACCAGCAGGAGTCATTTGAGCAGATAACTTGGGTGATTTATTTTCCTCCTTGGTTAAAGCCAACTATAGTATTCCACCTATTGTCCTGACGGAGATCAGCTAACTTGATGGAGATTAGGAGATGAGTGTTTTTTGAGCAGTGAGTTTATGATGTGGAATGTACTAGTAAAGCAAATTCAATAGTAATTTTCAAGAAGGAATTGGGATATCTACTTGAAAAGGAAAAAATTCAGGGGCAATTAGGAAAGAACAGGGGAATGGGACTAATTAGCTAGCTCTTTCAAAGAGCAGCATTGGCATGATTTGCCAAATGGCCTCCTGTGCTGTAAGATTCTATGATTTAAGTATTGAACCTGGGAACTTGTGTCCAATATCATTTCAGCTATCTTTTTATGGCTTTTATTCATTAAGCCATTGGAGAGTATCAACAGGGTTATTGGAATGTTCATTAAGCAATAGGAAATCTGTGATGGTACCCCAATATGATTTTCTCCAAGCAACTGCCAGGGTTGGTTTAATGACTGATTCTGTCTCCCCTTTAATCTCTCTCTCTCTCTCTCTCTCTCTCTCTCTCTCTCTCTCTCTCTCTCTCTCTCTCTCTCTCTCTCTCTCTCTCTCTCTCTCATTTTCCTTGGAAAAGTACTCCAGCAAACAACAATTTTCCAAGGATTCTGGCAGCTGCCTTGTATCACACCTGCATGGCTATTATTCATCTGAGATTGACAGAGTCCCAGCAGGCCATTCAAAAATATGGACCATCACAGTGGAGCTAAGTCACTTCCCATACAAGCTCAAATTTTGAAAAACGGGAACAGCAGTGAGCCATTCGGCCCCTCAAATCTATTCCACCATTCAATGAGATCATGGCAGATCTGTACCTCAAATCCATTGATACCCACACCTAACAAAAGTTTGTTGATCTCTGTCTTAAGTTTGAATTGGCCTGGCATCCACAATCTTTTTTGGGGGGGTAGAGAGTTCCTGATTTCCACTATCCTGCTTCCTGATTTCACTCCTAAATGGCTTAGCTCTAATTTTAAGATTCTGCCCCCTTGTTCTGGATTCCTCCACCAGATGAAATAGTTTCTTTGTATCTACCCATTCAAATCCTCTTATCATTTTGAAGATCTTGATTACATCACCGTCTCCACCATCTAAACGCGAGGAAATACAAACCAGGTTTATGCAACTTGTCCTCCTAATTTAACCTTTTAAGCCCTGGTATCATTCTGATGAATCTGCACTGCATCTCTTCCAAAGCCAATATATCTTTCCTGAGGTTTGATGGTCAAAACTGAGCGCAGTACTCCAGATGGGGTTTGACCAAGGCTTTATACAACTAAAGCATCCCTTTTTCAGTTTTTTGAATTCCAACCTCCTTGAGGTAAAGGCCAACATTCCATTAGTCTTTTTGAACCTGTGCACCAGTTTTCAGAGATTTGTGTACACATACACCCAAATCCCTTTGCGTCACCACATTCCTAGTCTCTCACCATTAAGAAAATATTCCAATTTGTCTGTCTTGCATCCGAAGTGGATGACCTCCCACTTCCCCACATTGAACTTTATTTACCGTAGTTTTACCCACTCACTTCGTTTGTCTATGTCCAACCAATTATGTGCCCTCACTTGCATTGTGATCTTGACTGGGCAAGTCACCACATATCCAGGATTGAATGTGAGTCCTTTATCTACACAACTCAATGTCCTGCTGTGCAGTGCATTTGTCCAACTGAACCACTAGAGTTAAATTCATTGAGACCAATCCTTTTGCATAACTTTTGGTCACATTATATCCTTCCAGCTAATGAACTAAACTGAATGGTTGAAATTATATGAATTTGTTTAAACAAATTAATATGAATTTATTTTTAAACAAGGTGGCAGTGATCAGCGAATTCTAAATGATCCAGTGCGGTACAACGACTGGGATATCGACACACAAGAGGAAGAGTTTGCATCAAAGCCAGCAACTTATATCCAACTTGCTTAAAATAGACTTTTAGTTGCTGACAAATTTGCTTGCTGTATTTACGAGGAGACGGACTATGTTGACATGAATTTTATGGCTTTGAGGAAAGTGTCTTAAACTGGCGAAAAATACTCATCAGCTCTAAAGATTGGGATACTGGAATAGTTTTCAGTTGTGATGCCCCAGCAGTCATAATCGCTACTTCTCAACAATACTGGGTATATTACATAAGGCAGTGGAGAGAACAGTTGAATAACATTTTATTCCATTTTTGATCCTTTTGTAGATAAACATGTTATTGCTGTGGATGATGGTGTGGTTTGCAATATGTAACTGCAGTAGTGTTGTGAGTAAATGAATCTGAGGAATGAGCAATCGGTCCAGTGAAAATGAACCATTTGAATGTTGACAACTGCAGTAACTGTCTCGTGAATTTGATGTTTAAAGCTGCAGTACTGTCGATGTTTTTACGTCAATTTTTTATAAACTAAGCTACAGCATTTGATAAGTGAACTGTTTTTTATTGTGCTTTGTTTCTCCAAATTCTGTGATCAGATGCAGCGTTCTGCACCATTTATATTAAAAAAAAACCTGCTACAAAAAAAATCTGTGATCCAATTTCTTAAATTATTTTTAATCTTGCTTTCCTTTTGCCCTCTATCTCTTCTCTCCCCTTCCGATTTCCCAAAGGTATGACTATATGCTAGAGTACAGTATTGGGGTAGATGTTGCACTCCAATACCTGACCCATATGGTCATTCATTGTATGAGCCTTGATGGAGTGTGTTCAACAGCCAATGTCATCGCAGCTGTTCTCTCTCGATGATACTGCATGCACACTACTGGCATAGGTCACTGGATAGGTATCAGGTGTGGAAAGGTGCCATGTTCCCTAAACAAAGGACGCTGAGGCCAATTAAAGTGATTCTACCACTGCTCCAGCTAGCCCAGACCGGGAAGCACCTTGGGTCATCCTGGTTGGTATTGCTAATCTAACTGGTCATCGGACAGCTAAAATAATGACCTTTTGACATAGAATTGGAGGGGTAGACTTTTTCGGCCATGAGATTTTTGGCAGATGGACCATTTCTTTTGACAATTCACCTCAATCTAGAGAGTTGTTGTGCAGGACTACAGCATTTTAATGACTTTTTATTACCTATTTTGTATTTCTGTCTTGTTTCTCGAGTCTTTCAGTGCTGTGAACCTACTCCATGGGCTGAGAGAAAGAGCCTGAGATCTACTTCGGCTTCTCCATGTTTGGTGTAGGTGTGTAATAGTGGCCTGAGGGAACTCATCCCTCCTTCCTCCAGAAACCTGATTGGTCTCTTGCTGTCCTGTTTTAAATTGGAACCAGTGTGTTCTCTTCCCCCTGCATGGGAGAAATTGCAAGAAATAAGCCGACGTCCCGACGTCTTTGCAGCATTGCACCACACTGGAATTATGTAGCATTTGTATCCCTGGATAAAGATGCTTGCCGTGCATTAGTTAACCATGCAGGAAAAAGAGGAGAAATCAAATAAATAACCAGTCCTGAAATAATCCATACAATTGTTCAGGCTGGCTTTTAGAACTAATGGTTATATTGAATGATGTGTGAAGTTTACCATATTTGTGAACTGTTGTGATGAATTTTTTTAATGACACTAATGTTTGTATTCATTGTTTATCTTGGAAACTTATTTTTAAAATAAAATATGCAAGAAATTTATTCCAGGATATAGAGTAAACTATCACATTCCTTACATATTATGTGATCTTATTTATTAGTTTCTTTAACAATAAGGGGTTATGGGGAGTGAGCAGGGAGGTAGAGCTGATCTTATTGAGTGGCGGAGGAGGCTCGCGAAGCCATATGGCCTACTCCTATTCCTATTTCTTATGTTATTATTTGATGTTGTTAAACCATCACAAACAAATGAATATGCCTGGCCTCCAATGTGAAAACCACCTGAAACAGTGTTTCTTTTGAAGTGTTCTCTCTCTTTGACCAGGATGTGGATGAATCCCAGTGTCTAGCTCAAATATGCATGTTTGCAATAAATGTACAGTTCTGCACCATTGCAATAACAACAAACCCAACTTTGCTTTTCAGGATTGTTGGCTATTTGGCCTTGGAGGGATTTTTGGTTTTTAAGCTATATGTTTAAAATGAAGTTTGATTTCAGGATTCTAAAGGTTAGATCCCAAATGTCCAACATGTTTTAACCCGAGAGAAAGAAGGCAGGAGCTGCCAGAACAAAGGAGGACTGGCAGCCGCTCTCCTGAAAGGAAATGGGCCAGCCATCAGTACTGATAGGTTGATAAAAATTTGGTCAATGTAAATGCACAAGTAAGCAATGACTGTAAAAACAGTACAGGAAGCTTGTATAGGTGCAGAAAGAAAAAGACAAAGAAACTGACTGTTAAGTGATGGCTGTTGTTGGCGGTGATGGGAGATCAACGGTAACACTAACAAAGCATAGCACAATTTCTCCCCTTCCGAATTAAGCAGAAATCTTATCTACCCCCACTGATCAATACTGTTTTTCACCCCCTCCACTACCACTGGCCAGAAGTCTGAGACCCCACTGAGTTGCAATCAGGGCATACTACCACCCATGCATGATCTGAAATGGTACTTCACAACATGCAGATATCCTTGAATCCCTCCCCCTCCCTCTTTTTCCTCCCCCAACCCCGCCTGCCAATGAAAACCTACCTGGCCCCATTGCAGATAAAAATGTCAGCTTTCTGACAAATTGGACCTTCACTCCCCTCCCCTCCCCTCATTCTCCACTGAGCAAAAACTCCATCTTTAAGAACAAATCTCTTACCACTCCCCCCTCCCGGAGATTGAATTGGGCCTAGTCCAGTGTGCCTCCCTATTCCACTAAACAAAACTGACCCTGAGTGCCACACAATCTCTCCCCATCCACCATTACCTGCTCCTCCTCTTCCCTACCCTGTCCATATGCAGAGATGCATCTTACTGCTCTGGGAAACGTGAGAAATCACATGATACACTGGTGTGGGGCAACGCAAATTGTTCATTGAGGAGTTGGGCTTTTGGGTGGGGGAGTGGTTGGTTGCTTCAGTTGGATGCCAGGCAAATTTGTAGGGAGATCCTTGGTGAGCCCCAGCACTAAGTTGGCAGTGTGTGGTGGCATAGCCAAAGGGATGTGGAGACAATTCTGGGTGAATCAGCAGTTGGTGGCAGATCCTGTTGCACAGTGCATAGGATTACATTACAAAGGATATAGAACAGAGATGGGCCATTCAACCCAACCAGTCGATGCTGATCATGCTCCATTCGGGCCTCCTCCGTCTTTCCTCATCTAACCTTATCAGCCTAAACCTCTATTCCCTTCTCTCTCTCATATGCTGATCTAATTTCCCTATAAATGCATCTATACTCTTTGCTTCAACCACTCCATGGTAGCAAGTTCCACATTCTCGGGGTGAAGAAGTTTCTTCTGAATTCCATGATTGAAGTGAAGGTGCTAAGGCATCAGACACAGGAATGTAAGACTTGGGCAGGTTTCCACACAGCCTGTGGCTTCCTGGGATCTCGCTGTGGTGGTGTGTTTAGTGCAAGCAATCCATAAAGCTCCCAGGTGAGGGACCTCTCCGGTGTGGGGGGCAGAGTGGAATGATGTATTGTAATTTGAGATTTTTGATTATTTGGGCTACACTTCTGAAATGAAGTTTAAATCCAAGAAATGTTGACACATTAGGTAAGCCCGGTAGCAATATAGTTGGCTTAATAGTCAGTTCAACTGGCCAATTCTCAGATGTGGAGAACTGGGAGAGGGTCAGAGATCAAGCCTTTGTTTCTTACCTGGACAGGAAGCACAGTCTGCAGAAACAGTCTGAGCCAGAGAGAGAGAGAAAGCTTTCCTCTTGAGCATAGTGCCAAATAGATTCAGGGACAATTTAGTTGGAAAAGTGTATTTAGTCCACCAATGGGTGTAATTATGGCATGTTTTGTTGTTTATTTTACAGGGAGTGTAACAAAGCAAGTTGAAATTCATTGTAACCACTACTTTGTCCACAGAGGCAGTCTTCATATGATCAGGGCTGGATCCCATCAGCTCCACAAACACTTAAAACAATGGTGTTCAGCATCTTGATTGTTGTTCAGCACAAGCGCATAGAAAACAGCTACCAAGATTATCCTCTGCCATGATTGGGTCGGTAAGGTAGCTGTACTTGTTGATGTTGCACATGCTATCTATGCATAAACAGAAATTTAGATGAGCAATAAAACCAATATTTCATATCCACAGTTGTGGTGATGATACAGTCTGATAAACAGCAAGGTTTGGGAGGACACTGACTTTCATACGTTTCCTGATCGGATATTAGTATGTGAGTGAGGTGATGTTCTTGCTTTTGGCCATAGAGGCTAGCTGTTGCCTTTAGATAGATCAAAGAGCAGCCATATATATATTTAACCAGAAATAGGCTACTGATTAGATAATTATCAAACAAAGATGTAATACCCTGTAGTACATCAAACAATCTGATGATTTGCCATGTACACCTGGCCCAGACCTTGCACAGCGAATGAATGCTTTAATGGGGCATAATATGACCAGTATTCTTATGATGGGCAAAACAAAGACCCCGACCCTGTATTCTGCAGAACCCCCCCCCCCCCCCCACCAATCCTCCCTTTAGTTCAAAAACAAAGGCCTTCAGTATAACTAAAGGCATAAAAGATAAATGTTGATGGTATCCTTCATTCAGGCGATGGTTTTTTGAAGTCTTCACTTTGCAACTGCCTCCTGTAGTTAACAGTTAACAGTGCAAGCAACTGATTGAAGCTGCCTGAAGTTTCCTTCAACTGTTACATTTAATGTGAGATCAGGTCGCTCTCTGCTACAGTGTTATACTTCATTCAGATAGATTTATCATCCACCGCATATAGCAGGCAAATGTGTTGGCATGAACATGCTGCTATATGCTCTGGGGACCGTATTATCCAGCTGGAGCTGGGGTACAGTGACAGTATTTTATGGACAAATTTGCAAGATGCTCCAAGATTAATGTGCTCACCTACACTCAGATCTCTGAAAACCAGGGAGAGAGGACCTGAGGGAGGGAGGCGGTCAGCAGGAACGTGTGTGTGTGTGTGTACTAGGCCCATGCAGCAGAGCCTGGTCTCCAATCATCTTGGATCCCCTTGCCATTGGACCAAGACTTTGCTCTGTCAAGTTCGTGTGGTAGCTGCTGTTTAACAGCCACCCCATGTTAAAAGAATTCACGCACTGGCATCTTCCACCCTTTAAAATGAAGTTCAGGACCTGGAACATCAGGTCTCAGTCACCTTCAAACTTATTTTAGTGTGGAAGCAAGTCATTCTCAACTCTGGGGGACTGCCTAAGAAGAAGAGAAGATGATATACTGGATATCATCTCCATCCACTCACTGCTATGCACCCCAGTGTAGAACATAGAGCATTCATCTCATCATTGTCTACTTTCAACCATGACTTGATTTTTTTAAGGTCGTGCAAGGTTACAGTCTTGTTGAATGCCTGCAGGATGTAGTCCTATACCTGATTGTTCCTACCTGGACCTGGACTAACTCCTCCACTTGTTTCATCCCATCTGGACTAAACTAGCACTTTCTGAGGTAGAATAGAATGTACTCTTCACCCAACATGTGGACAAGGCTGTGTGATATACAGCTTGCTCTTCATCCTGCTGTAGTCAAAAGTAAGCATAGCCTAACATTGTATTAAGTACCTGGAAAAACATTTTAATTGGTTCAGAATGATTAAAGTCACAGAGGTGTCTACTTTTACCTGTAATCCAGTTACTCCAGTTCTGACACTGCTGCCTCCAACAAGGAGACAAAGCACAAAACATACTGCAGAACCCAATGAATGCATCTGAATTGCAGTATCCCAGACTTTCGCAGCAAAGCAAAGAAACACTGGGCTCTATGCCAAATGAAGAACAAAGGCAGTAAATCCCAACACAGGACAGACAAGTGGCAAGTTGTCAATTGTGCAGATATTGTCCCTGATGTACAAAAAGTGAAATGTGACTATGATTCACTGCAAAACCATACATTCTTACAGTAGAAATAGATCCCGATCCTTGTGTTATGAATACATCTTTGGTAACTTTAATGAAAGCTTTTCTGGGCTCAGCACTTTCTGGGCTCAGCGTTTATATCGCATGCAGACTTTGGCAGGATGCTTGACAAGAAAAGTTAGCAGGTGGATTGATTCCAGTGACCATTCATTGTCTGCAAGTACAAATGAGTGTGACGTGAGTATATTTTATGCCCTTCTAAGTACAGTAGGTGAGGTACTGTGGTGCATAGCGGTGGAGCTAAAGGTAGAAGTAACATCAGTCGAGACAGTGGCTTTTATGAGACTGGTAATGCTGAACTAGATTAAATGTAGTGCAGACTCAAACTTTATTAACACCGAGTGTGACAATTTATGGAGCTGTCCAATCCTATATCTAGGATTCTGCATTTTCTCCTCTGACTTAACACTTACCATTTTTCTGCAGATGTCAAACATCTGTTTTTTTTTGGCTGCGGGACTAATATGCGCTGATGATCTTCAGGTTCATCAAAACATGGAAACTCTTTTAGAGTCTACCTGCAAAACATAAAACATTAAACCGTGCCACCCGACCTGGGTGACACACCAGACATTTACAAGGCCCTTTTTTTCCTTTTTTTGTTTTTTTTTGTGTTTTTCTTTTTTTTTGTTTTTTTTTGGGGCACTAAAATCACAATTTTCCCAGTGCCCCCTATAAAAGGGAAGGGGACACTAAAAGCACCGGCAATTAAAACAAATTAAACTTAAAAACGTAAAATCAAATTAAAATTTGGTTGCCGAGCGTGATGATGCACTCCAGTCCCTCCGGTGCCCACCTCACGCGGAAGGCCGCGAGCGTACCGGTGGACACCGCGTGCTCCATCTCCAAGGACACCCTGGACCGGATGTAAGAGCGGAAGAGAGGCAGGCAGTCAGGTTGAACGACCCCCTCGACCGCCCGCTGCCTGGACCGGCTGATGGCACCCTTGGCCGTGCCCAGGAGCAGTCCTACGAGGAGGCCTTCGGACCTACCCGCTCCCCTCCGCACAGGGTGCCCAAAGATCAAGAGAGTGGGACTGAAGTGCAGCCAGAATTTCAGGAGCAGCCCCTTCAAATAATGGAACAGGGGCTGCAACCTCGTGCACTCAATAAAAACATGGAACACGAACTCCTCCAGACCGCAGAAATTGCAGGTGGCCTGGGAGTCCGTGAACCGGCTTAAAAATTTGTTGCACGGCACTGCTCCGTGCACCACCCTCCAGGCCAAGTCCCCGACGAATAGTGGGAGGACCCCTGCGTAGAGTGCCCTCCATCGGGGACCCCCGCCTCCTCCGGACGGCAAGATGGTACGCCATGGCGTGTCCGGACGGCAGGCGAGGATGGCAAAGTTGAGAGTGTGCAGGAGCAGCCCGTACAACAAACCCCTCCGCGCGGAACTGAAAGGCACGGAGGAGATTTCCCCGAGGCGGCTTAAGTTGTGAGGCACCGGCCCCCGAGGGAGGTTCCGGGGTTTGGCGCCGATGAGGAATTCCGTCCGGACGGGGGTCAGTTCGGATGGGATCTCCCCACGTGCTTGAGCCTCCTTGATGCACCTAACGGAGTCAGGGCCCAGAGCCGTTTTTAGCGACTCGATGGCATCGGCCGCGTGGCGGACGTTGGCAGAATTTAGGCACCGCGCCAGCGTGTCTGGCGCCATCCAGCCCGCTCTTCCGCCATCGAGCAGGTCCCTGACCCTGGTCACCTCACCAGCCACAGCCCTCTCTTTCGACCGCCACATAAAACCTCGGTCGTGGAGGTACGGATTCCCGAGCAGCGGCTCCTGCAGGACGGCCGCCACTCCAGCCGGCGGAGAGCTGTGCTTGGTGGAGACTTTGTTCCAGACCCTGATGAGTTCCTTGTAAAAGACAGGCAGCTCCCGGAGGGCGGTCCTGACACCCCCCAAGTTCACAAACAGGAGCTGCGTGTCGTAATTGAGGTCGCGCTGCTGGCGGAAGAAATACGTCGCCAGAACACACCACCTAGGAGGGGGCTCGACGTAAAGGTCTCTCTGCAGGGTCTGAAGATGGAAAGTCGCGAGCTGGGCGCTGACGCACACCAACGACTGACCGCCCTCCTCAAGCGGGAGACTCAAGACTGCGGCAGAGACCCAGTGCTTCCTGTTGTTCCAGAAGAAGTCCACCAGCTTCTTCTGTATCTTGGCGACAAACGCAGGGGGAGGGGTCAAAGTGACCAGCCGGTACCACAACATTGCGGCCACCAGCTGGTTTATGACTAGCGCTCGACCCCTGTAGGACAGCACTCGGAGCAGTCCTGTCCAGCGCCCTAGGCGAGCGGCGACCTTGGCCTCCAGCTCCTGCCAGTTCGCCGGCCAGGCTCCCTCGTCGGGGCTAAGGTAGACTCCCAGATAGAGGAGATGGGTCGTGCTCCAGGCAAAAGGCCTGAGCTCCTCCGGCAGGGAGTCCACCCGCCACTGACCCACCAGGAGTCCGGAACATTTCTCCCAGTTGATCCTGGCGGAGGACGCGGCCGAGTAAATCTCCTGGCACTCACGCATCCTCCGCAGGTCAGCGGGATCCTCTACCGCGAGGAGCAAGTCATCGGCGTAAGCCGAGAGGACGACCTCCACGCCCGGCCCTTCATCAAAACATGGAACTGGCATAGCAGGACTGACAGCTGGCAAATTGTTCCTTACTAATTTGATCTTATTGACGGGTGGCAACAAACCGATGCTTGGACATCACTTACCTATGTGCTCATCTGCAATTATCACAAGACATTGCCACACTATCAGGAGCGGCTGTTTAAAGAGCAGGAGCAGAGAGGAGCGGCTGTTTAACAAAGAGCGGGAGTGGAGCGGCAGAGCAACAAACCGAGAGAGAAAAAATCACAACGTGACATCACAATCAGTGGCTAGTCCGGAGGAAATTGAGCTCACTACTTAATCTACTTTATGCACACTCTTTTTAGTGTTATTTGTAACTTAACCATAAATAAATCATTAAATAAATATTCAGAATAATTGATGAATATAAAATATAATTAAGAGCAGGCAGTGAAAGTAGCGAAAGGGAAAATCCAAGAATGTGAAGTCACGGAGAGCACGAAGGAGGAGCTTTGAGTCTATTCCCACTAATTTCTTTTGTCTCGTAACACTCCTATGCAGACATTTCACTACGTTAAAGGCGCTATATAATGACGAGTTGTTGTGTAAGTAAACCTGGTAAGTAAACAGTAAGTTATTTTCTTTAACAAAAGCTGTCTACCTAATTTTAATTTAAGTTTAATTAAATAAACTCACCCGGAGCAGTAGAGCAGTGGAATCAAAAAATCAAGGACTGACTCACAGGGCAGCAGGTAGGTGATTGGTTGGTGAGAAGTACAGCTCTTTTTTTTTTTTATCCTTCTCTAAGTTGGGGAACTGGGTTAAGAGTTTATGGAGTATAAAAACTGGGAAGTCCTGCTACAACTGTACAGGGTATTGGTGAGGCCACATCTGGAGTACTGCGTGCAGTTTTGGTCTAATTTAAGGAGGGATATACTTGCATTGGAGGCAGTTCAGAGAAGGTTCATAAGAACATAAGAAATAGGAACAGGAGTAGGCCATACTGCCCCTCGAGCCTGCTCCGCCATTCAATATCATGACTGATCTGATCATGGACTCAGCTCCACTTTCCTGCCCGCTCCCCATAACCCCTTATCCCCTTATCGCTCAAGAAGTGTCTATTTCTGTCTTAAATTTATTCAATGTCCCAGCTTCCACAGCTCTCCGAGGCAGGGAATTCCACAGATTTACAACCCTCAGAGAAGAAATTCCCCCTCATCTCTGTTTCAAATGGGCGGCCCCTTATTCTAAGATCATGCCCTCTAATTCTAGTCTCCCCCATCAGTGGAAACATCCTCTCTGCATCCACCTTGTCAAGCCCCCTCATAATCTTATACGTTTCGATAAGATCACCTCTCATTCTTCTGAATTCCAATGAGTAGAGGTCCAACCTACTCATCCTTTCCTCATAAGTCAACCCCCTCATCCCTGGAATCAACCTAGTGAACCTTCTCTGAACTGCCTCCAAAGCAAGTATATCCTTTCATAAATATGGAAACCAAAACTGCACGCAGTATTCCAGGTGTGGCCGCAACAATACCCGGCATAGCTGTAGCAAGACTTCCCTGCTTTTATACTCCATCCCCTTTGCAATAAAGGCCAAGATACCATTAGCCTTCCTGATCACTTGCTGTACCTGCATACTATCCTTTTGTGTTTCCTGCACAAGTACCCCCAGGTCCCGCTGTACTGCGGCACTTTGCAATCTTTCTCCATTTAAGTAATAACTTGCTCTTCACACTTGCATGACTTCGCACTTTTTCCAACATTATACTCCATCTGCCAAATTTTTGCCCATTCACAGCCTGTCTATGTCCCTTTGCAGATTTTTTGTGTCCCCCTCACACATTGCTTTTCCTCCCATCTTTGTATCGTCAGCAAACTTGGCTACGTTACACTCAGTCCCTTCATCCAAGTCGTTAATATAGATTGTAAATAGTTGGGGTCCCAGCACTGATCCCTGCAGCACCCCACTAGTTACTGGTTGCCAACCAGAGAATAAACCATTTATCCTGACTCTCTGTTTTCTGTCAGTTAGCCAATCCTCTATCCATGCTAATATATTACCCCCAACCCCGTAACCTTTTATGTGGCACCTTGTCAAATGCCTTCTCGAAATCCAAATACACCACTTCCACTGGATCCCCTTTATCCACCCTGTTCATTACATCCTCAGAGAACGCCAGCAAATTTGTCAAACATGACTTCCCCTTCATAAATCCATGTTGACTCTGCCTGACCAAATTTTGCTTATCCAAATGTCCTGCTATTGCTTCTTGAATAATGGATTCCAACATTTTCCCACTAGGTTGATTCCTGAGATGAAGGGGTTGATTTATGAAGAACGGTTGAGCAGGTTCAGCCTATACTCATTGGAGTTTAGAAGGATGAGAGGTGATCTTATTGAAACATATAAGATTCTGAGGGGGCTAGACAAGGTAGAACCAGAGAAGCTGTTTCACCTTGTAGGGAAATCTAGAACTAGGGGACATAGTTTCAGAATAAGGGGGTTGCCCATTTAGAACTGAGATGAGGAATTTCTTTGAGGGTCGTAAATCTGTGGAATTCTCTCCCCCAGAGAACTGTGAAGGCTGGGTCATTGAATATATTTAAGGTGGAGATAGACAGATTTTTGAGCAATAAGGGAGTGAAGGGTTATGGGGAGCAGGCAGGGAAGTGGAGCTGAGCCCAAGATCAGATCAGCCATGATCTTATTGAATGGTGGAGCAGGCTTGAGAGACCAAACGGCCTACTCCTGCTCCTATTTCTTACATTCTTCTGTTAAATTAAGAGCTGGGAGAATAATAACTGCTATTACTTTATTAAATTAATAACTTAAACTAGCTTAATAATTATTTAAATAAAATAAGTTTGGATAGAGATGAAAATGCAGAAGGTGTGTCGTAACAGCAGCATGTGGGAGTTGGTGGAGACCAATGAGATCGCGAGCAACCACACCTGAGGTAAGTGGCTGCAGCTCGAGGAACTTCAGCTCCGAGTTGTTGAGCTGGAATCCAAGCTGCATACATTGCGATCCATTAGGGAAGGGGTAAGTTACCTGGACACTTTGTTCCGGGAGGCAGGTTCACCCGTTAGGTTCAGCAGTACTTTAGAGTTAGGCAATGGACAGGAGGGTGTGACTGCGAGTCAGAAAGGTAGGGGGACCCAAAATATAGTGATAGAGGAGCCTCAGCCCTTGACCTTGTCCAACAGGTAAGAGATATTTGCTGGCTGTATGGATGAGAACTAGGTCTGCAGGGAGGATGGGCAAACTGACCAAAGCACCATGGTACAGGAGGCCATTCAAGTAGGGGGAGTAAAAAGGAATGTGGTAGTGGTAGGTGACAGTATAGCCAGGGGGATAGATACTGTTCCCTGCAACCACGATCAGGAGTTCCGAAGGATGTGTTGTTTGCCTTTTGCCAGGGTCAAGGATATCTCCTCACGGCCAGAAAAGAATTTGGAGTGGGAGTGGGAGGATTCAGTTGTCTTGGACCACGTAGGAACCAACAACATAGAACTAGGAATGAGGTTGTTGTGGAAAAATATTTCCGAGACTGTATAATATATAAAGAGAGGTTTATTAAATCGGAGACAAAGCTTTGGGAGAAGTGTTAGAGACCCCTGTCTCTGAACCAATTCTCAATTTGGTATCTCCAGTGAGGTTCTTTTATCTTACAAATTACGTCACTTTACATCACATGTTTTAGCACTAGTCCTTACAAGGTTTGCGAAGCTTTTCATCCAAGGCTGAGTTCTTGATATAAACCAGCCTTCATTGTGACAGGGCATTATAAACAAGTGCAGGTCTTTTGGCACCGGTATAGACAAACATCTCTCCAATTATCTCTCCAGTCGTTCATTATCTCACTTTCCTATCTCCATAACTCAAGGCCAGCATACCTTGAAGTCTAACTGTTTTTTTTATATAAAGCATAATGCATCAGTATTGTCCCTTAAAAAATTCATTAAAGGGGAAAATAAAACAAATGTTTGGTCCCGTATACTAGTCAAGTATATGTCCAAAAATCCGCTCCAACAATATTCCCCCTTTTGGTCCTGGAGGATGTTCACAAAATCCAGACGACAATGATAGTATCATATTGTCATATATTCGTCCTTTGGGGTATGTTACTTCCCTGATGTTCCGTATGTCCACCTTGCCTGTAGCTCTAGGCTACCCTTCAAAGATAGTGGTCGGTGTCAACGTCGTCTGTTTCTTCATCCTTGGTGTCTTCAAGTATTTCCATCAGGTGTGCTTCTTCTTCGGCGATTACGCTGGCTACTGGCATCAGTCGGGCCATCATAACTTTACAGCAGATATTAAAACACCCGATAATCAGACAGCAAGTAATTATTATTACAACCAGAATAATTACTCCATGCATAAGATAGGACCCCCAGGATTCCCCTAACAGCCAGTCAAATCAGCCAGATCCTCCTGCTGTCGTGGATAACTTCTTTACCTCCCTTCTTATGTGATCAGTGAGGTTGGTTATGTTTTCTGAATTATCGGGAATGTAAGTGCAACATTCAGCTCCAATTAAGGCACATGTGCCCCCACTTTGTGCTAGTATCTAGGGCCATTCGGTTCTGGAGTACCATTGTGCGTATGGCTACCATTTCAGCCGTTATGCCCTCCATTGCTTCAGCAGTGTCGTTAACTATCTGTTCCAGTACCCTCTCTAGGTTACGTAATTCATCCATGGTGCGTCCTATCCCGAATGGGAGCATCATGACCCCAAATAGCCTCTCTACCGGGGTAAGATCTCGTCTTAGTCGACCTGGTGTCTGTACTTCTGCTAAAGTACATATCCGTCTGACAAAAGGGACCACATATCCCAAATAACAGGACCCCCTCCAGTTCTGAGGCAACCAGGGGTAGGCCATGTGCCCGCACACAAAATGAGTGCTATTGTATGCTGTTAGATTCGATCCCAATCTCTCTCTCAGCCCCCGTCGCCACCTAATCTTAGGGTCCCAGTCCTGGGCTACTTGTCTGATTCTTCAAACCCTCTATTTCAAAGAACCCCTGGTTTGTTGTTTCGCTGGCTATTATGTTCCACCTGGCGAGGTTAAAGTATCCTGCTACAAAACCTGTTTCCTCACCGGTCAGGTTTCTAGTGAAACAAATGGCAGCGGTGGGCCTTCCAACCCCTGAGATGTTGGTCAAAATCAGGAACGGGGGTCGTACCGACCTATTGTATTCCAGCTGGTACCATCCGTCAAATGCATCCAAAAGGTAACCCCCCTGATCTCCACGTTTCTTTATTCCCACTCTGGTTCCAAGTATCATTTACTTCCCCTGTACCGTTTTGTCGCATTACTCACTCTGCTACTTCCGAAATGTTAAGGGAGATTGACCTCAAGGGGATGCCTCCTTTGCTATGTATGGGGATGTGCGAACATACCCAGCAACTGGAAAAGTTCTCATTTTGCGCATAAACATAAGACATGTACAAAAAGGTATTAACATGTAACTCTCGTTTCGGTCTAGCTAGCAGGCCGGACCTAACACGAACTATGATAATCGCACTGATCGCAATATATAGTTTCATCTTATTACTTTATAATTAACAAATAGTCAAAGGCAAAATGGCCGTATGGCTTACTTGAAGAATCTCTCGCTGTCAATCTGTAAATAGACAAACAACAACAACTAATACGTGTGCTAAACGGCTGGTTCAAAAACCTTAAGCTGGGTCCGATGCTTCCATTGTCTATTCCCTTTAACATCGATGCAGGCACAAGTGTCCCTGCTGATTATAACCTCATACGGTCCTATCCATTTTTGGGGCAAACCCCGGTTTTCCCGGGAGGACCCTTACCATAACGCGACTTCCTGCCAACGGGACTTCAGGGAGCTTTGTAAGCTCTGCTTCCGCGTCTCTTTCTTCCTGATTGTCCCTAACTAATTTACGCATCCCTTTTAATTGAGTACTTAATTCCAAAACATACCATTTTATTTTGTCTTTTAATGGGCCTACGTCGGCCCCACCTGTTATGATGTTCTCTGGTAATTGCATCGCCCTTCCTGTCATTAGTTCATAAGGAGTTAATCCGGTTGTCCGGTTTGTCGTGGCTCTTAACTTCATCAATATAATGGGTAATACTTCTGTCCACGTTTTTCCTGACGTTTGCATGGCCTTTGCCAGGGCGTTCTTAAGGGTACGGTTCATGCGCTCTACCATTCCAGAACTCTGCGGGTGGTAGGGGATGTGGAATTTTTGTTTTATGCCCATCAGCTGGCATATTGTTTTTACAATCCTTGCCATTGTCGAGGCAGTGCAATCACGTGTGGGGAAAGTTTCCACCCACCGGGTAAATTGATCTATAATCACTAGGCAATATCTTTTTTCCATGGGATGGGGGCAAAGGACCTGTGAAATCCAATTGTACGTGTTCCCATGGCCCCCGTGGACGGGGCTGGTGTCCCATTTTAATTTTAATGGGCCTGCCTGGATTATATTGTGCGCACGTAACGCATCGATGGCAATATTTGGCAATATCTCTCCCCATCCCTTTCCACCACCAATCTCTCCCAAGACTCCCGGTCATGGCCTCTCATCCTGAATGAGACAGGCCATGATGCAACTCCAATAAGGTATTCTGTATGCATTCAGGCGCCATTACCTTGTCGTTTCGTCTCCAAACGTTATCCTTCCCTTGCGTTGCGCCCTGCTTTGTCCACATACCTATTTCTTCCTCCGAAGTGTCCTGGTGTAGTTTCTCAATACTTATCTGTTCGTCTCGGGGCCCCAGCGGCACTGACTTAATTTTAATAATTTAAAATCATTATCAATGGAGAGTGTTTTTTTACCTCTTCAAATTCTTTTTATTTCCAATTAAACCAATATCTTTTTCACAGCTGATATCAACTGGTATTTAGTAAGTTATGTCTTTATCCATCGTAAACACCCCTTCTCCGCCATGCTGTCATATAATCGTGTACTACCCCGGATGCATATCTACTGTCCATATAGATATTAACAATCTTATTTTCCGATAATTCCAGTGTCCGGGTGAGGGCTACCAGTTCTGCCACTTGAGCTGACGACCCCTCATTAATTCGCCCTGATTCAACTGTCTCTAGATCCTGGTTAACTACAGCCCATCCGGTACAAGGTAGTCCCTCTGCGTATTTTCGTGAGCCATCCACAAACAAGGTTTGTTCTGCGGTTTGAAGGGGGGCGTCTTTTATTCTATCCTCTTCCATATCCTCACATACCTCTTCGCAAAAGTGGGGTTCCCCTTCACCCATCATACCTTCTGCGGGGTTGTTTCCTACATCCCTAATTATGGTTACCGCTTTGTTGGGTGTTAAGAGGACTGCTTCCCACTTTGCCCGTCTCATATTAGATACGGTTCTCAGTTTTCCTGTGTTTAACATTTCTACCAATGTGTGTTTAGTGTGGAGAATGATGTTTCCAGTCATCACCACAGGCTCACTTAATTTTTACCGCCCAAGTGGCGCAATCTAGCGCGGCTATACATCTGGATAACCCAGTCACCACCGAGCTTTCGGTGGTAGAGTAATAGGCTATAGGTCTCCTTTTATCCCCGTGATCTTGGGTGACCACGACCATCTAGAACCCACCTTCATTGTTACAGTGGATGTGGAAATCCTTACCCATGTCAGGCAGTCCCAATCCGGGTGCGGAGACTAGTTCTGACTTGAGTTTACTGTACGCCTGTTCTTGTTCAGGGCCCCACTCTATAAGGTAAGGATTGTGGAGGGGCTGGCCACTATCGGGTGTAATTTGGGGGTGACCTTGTTAAGGGCAGTGTAGTCGATAGTGAGTTTATAACTTCCATCTGGTTTCCCTACCAGCCATGTTGGGGAGTTAGTGGTGCTAACTGTTTCTTTTAAGATACCCTTTTCCACTAGCCCTTTTACTATTTCTACAACTGCTGTTCTAGCTTCAGGTCTTATAGGATATTGTCGGTGTGGTTTATGAGGTGGTCCAGCGACTTTAATAGGATCCATCTTCGCCTTTCCAGTATCCAATTTTGTCTGTGCCCAGACCCCGGGCACAGAGGCACATATGCCTCCATACCCTCCAGTCCCGATAAGCCAGTCAGTTTTTGTGGCTGTAGCTACACCTATACTTTCCACATGGTGGGCTATCTGTCCTAAATCTCCCTTACTGCCATCCGCCTTTGGCCATGTCAGTTTCCCCTTGCCGCAATCAATCAGGGCCTTATATTCCCTCATTACATCATTCCCCAATATTGTTCCCTCACCATTCTTGCATACGTAAAATCTCATGGGTATATATAAGTTATCAATTTCCACCAATTGGGTGGTGCTCAGGTAGGCCAGTGTGGGCCGTCCATCTATTCCGTTTATCAGAGCCTTCTTGTCGGTGACGGGAAGGGGCATATTGGTAATGGGTATTGAGGCTCCCGTGTCCACTAGCATCTCACACTGTCGGCCCCCTACTAGTGCAGACACATATATCCTTCCCTCCTTTTTACTTTGTACAGGGGCCGCCGGACATCACCGGATGGCTTTGTACGCCTGCCACTGCTGGTATTCCTGTTCTGACAGGGTCCTTGCCTTATTAGGATAGCCATTTTTACCATAGCATGTTGCTTCCAGGTGCCCTTTCTTACCACAATATGTACATTGCTTTTCACTGCCTTTCCCTTTGCATTCCCTGGCAAAATGGCCCGGTTTTCCACAATTATGGCAAGTCCCCCTTTTCTGCCCTCCTCCTGTTCCCTTGGCAGAGACCTTTTCCTGCTTTATCTTTTTTCTTTTCTAAACTGCTAAAGCTTACTGTTTTAGCCTTTTTCAAAAGTCCCTTTTACACCTTCACAGATAGCTCACCACTCACCCAGGAGTTTGACCTGATCCCTGAAGGTATTTCTAAATTTAAAACTCTTTTTTTTTTACTGAGCTAGAAGCTTTCGTGTCAAGGTTTTACACAAAGGAAAATGGGAACGTTTTAAAAGGCATTCTTTATCTCATTCCTAGACTAAATTTATGTCTTTCAACCCAATTGCATGTTTTCTTTCGACAAGTAAGTGAGCGTGCCAAATAAATTCGTTTTTTTTTACTACCGGGACCATGTATTTTTTTATCTTTTACTCAACAAACCTATCCTTTGTGCATTTCCTAGCTCCGTAACTTATCATCCGAATATATCCACACCTTCGTTTCTAACTTAAAATGTAATACCATAAGTTTCTTAAACTTCCCACATACAGGACAACACTACGAAGGGTTAAAAAATAATTTTTTTTCACTCTGTTTGGAAAGAGTGGGTGGAGCTAAAACAGGCAGGCAACTCAACACCTTCTTAAAACAGGCTTTCATTCATTCCACAGTCAAAATCACTCGAGTATTCTCTTCATTCAAAATAGACACTCACAAAAGTCTCTCTTCATTCAACAAAGCTTATGTCTGGATCCATATGTCACTTAAGATAGTCACTATCAGCTTTTTTATGGCATTACGTAATGACGCAAGTTACAATTAATGATAGGAATTACTTAATGACCCGGACAGCCCGCGTTTTACATTCCCTTCCTTACCTTCCATGTTCGCCAGTCTCGGACGTTTCCCTTTGTATCTGTAAGACTACTCTGTGGAAACCCTTTGTCTTCGCAACAAAGCTAGTGTGTTTCCTTACCACCGGAGTTTTCGGCTCTAGGTTGGATCGATCAGTTCCATTCCGCACCGACCTTATTTACTAAAGGGACAACTCAAACTGGTTAGTCAGCCTCTTCCCGCTATCTGTTTACTCGTATCTTATACACTATCCCGTCGTGCCCGGTACACCTCTCTTTTCAGTCTCTAACACCAGATTCCAAATACTGTCTTAAGTGATCACGTCTGATCAGACGTCTGTTCGTGACACCATTTTGCTGTGGAAAAATATTTCCGAGACTGTATAATATATAAAGAGAGGTTTATTAAATCGGAGACAAAGCTTTGGGAGAAGTGTTAGAGACCCCTGTCTCTGAACCAATTCTCAATTTGGTATCTCCAGTGAGGTTCTTTTATCTTACAAATTACGTCACTTTACATCACATGTTTTAGCACTAGTCCTTACAAGGTTTGCGAAGCTTTTCATCCAAGGCTGAGTTCTTGATATAAACCAGCCTTCATTGTGACAGGGCATTATAAACAAGTGCAGGTCTTTTGGCACCGGTATAGACAAACATCCCACTTAATTATCTCTCCAGTCGTTCATTATCTCACTTTCCTATCTCCATAACTCAAGGCCAGCATACCTTGAAGTCTAACTATTTTTTTTATATAAAGCATAATGCATCAGTATTGTCCCTTACAAAATTCATTAAAGGGGAAAATAAAACAAATGTTTGGTCCCGTATATTAGTCAAGTATATGTCCAAAAATCCGCTCCAACAAGGTTCTGCAAAAGGAGTTTGAGGGGCTAGGATCTAAATTTAAAATGAAAAGGTAATAATCTCTGGATTGTTACCTGAGCCATGCACAAATTGGCATAGAGACAAACAGATTAGAAGTTTAAATCGTGGCTCAAAGAGTGGTGTGGGAGGAAGCGGTTTCAATTCACGGGGCACTGGCACCAGTACTGGGGAAAGGGGGAGCTGTTCCGTTGGGATGGGCTCCACCTAAACTGGGCTGGGACCAGTGTCGTGCAAATCGAATAACTAGGGCTGTAGATAGAGCTTTAAACTAATGATGTTGAGGGGAGGTGAGGAGTCAGGAAATAATACATTGAAAAGCAGCAAGAGAAATGTCAAGGTCCTCGAGCAGAATAGAGTTTTGGGTAAAAATAAGAGTGGGTCAGGAAGGGATAGAGTGTGATAAAGGTAATAAGGCAACAGTGACTAAGGTGACAGGGGAAAGTAGAAATAAGTCAAAGCTAAAGGCACTATATCTGAATGCGTGAATCATTCCACATCAAAATACATGAATTAATAACGCAGGTAGAAATTAATAGGTTTGATCTAATAGCCGTTGCAGAGATGTGGTTGCAAGGTAGCCAAGGTTGGGAGCTAAATATTCCAGGATAATTAACTTTTAGAAGAGCTAGGCAAAATGGAAAAGGAGGAGGGGTAGCCCTGATAATTAAGGATAGGATTAAGACAGTAGAGAGAAGGGATCTTAGCTCCGAAAATCAAGAAGTAGAATCAATTTGGGAGGAGCTAATAAACAGGAAGGGCAGAAATCATTGGTGAGAGTTATTTATAGGCACCCAAACAATAGTTGTAATATAGGGCAGAGCATAAATCAGGAAATTAGAGGTGCATGTAACAAGGGTAATACAGTAATCATGGGGGATTTTAATCTACATATAGACTGGGAAAACCAAATTTGCTGTAATAGTGTGGAGGACAAATTCATGGAATGTATCCAAGATAGTTTTCTAGATCAGTATATTAAGGAACCAACTAGGGAACAGGCTATTTTAGATCTAGCATTGTGCAATGAGAAAGGAAGATGACACAAAAAACTTTCCGAAAATAGTGGCGAACCACGTGTCTAGCGAGAATGAAGAACTGAAAGAAATTAGTATTAGTTTAAAAAAAATAGTATTGGAGAAATTAATGGGACTGAAAGCCGATAAATCCCCTGGACCTGATCGCCTACATCCCAGGGTTTGAAAGAGGTGGCTACAGCAATTGTTGATGCATTGGTTTTCATCTTCCAAAATTCCATAGATTCTAGAACAGTTCCTGCAGATTGGAAGGTAGGAAACATGTTATGTTTAGAATAACTCCACAAGACTGTATATCTTAAGCTCAAACTGTTGTGACCTTGGTCTGTTTACTGTAACTCCAGCATGAGGAAGCAGCGTGGTGGACTGCCTTTTATACCTGCTTGCCCAGGGTGTGCAGATGACCCCTGGGTCTCCCACGAGTGCGCCCCCTCGTGGCAAGTCTTACACATTGGTAATGTTTTCATACATAACATAATTTCCCCCCCACCTCCAAAATCTAATGTACAAGTTATTTACAAGTTGAGGCGATTCGGGGCTCTGCGTTCACGGGTTGATCGCCTGAGTTGAAATCCTGGCATGTGTGAGTCGCTCGGATCATCGCTGCACTGCGGTGAGGCTGGTCTGATCGGACTGTCGGGCATGGTGGGTTCATCCTCATGATTGACCACGAAGTCGATTGCTGGTTGGGTGTGTGTGGGTGGATCAATGATGGTAATGTCCTCTTCAAACTGTTCTTAGTTGCCAGTGAACCGCAGTTTGGTCTGATCCAAGTGCTTTCTGCACGTTTGTCCATTCAAAAGTTTGACAACAAACACACTTCCCCTCCTTGGCTAACACAATGTCAGCAACCTATTTGGGACCATGACCATAATTAAGAACAAACACAGGATCATTAACCTCAATGTCACGTGATACATGTTATGCCGGTGACGACGGGTTTCTACATGATCATTGAGATCCGGGTGGACTAAGGAGAGCCTGGTTTTGAGTGCTCTCCATTAGCAATTCTGCAGGAGGAACCCCGGTAAGCGAGTGGGATCGCGTGCGGAAGCTGAGCAGAATCTGAGATAACCAGGTCTGAAGGGACCCGTCCGTCATGCATTTCAAGCTCTGCTTGATGGTTTGGACTGCCCGTTCTGCTTGTCCATTGGATGCGGGCTTAAATGGTGCACACCTGACATGCTTGATGCCATTGTGGGTCATGAACTCGTTGAATTCAGAGCTGGTGAAGCATGGTCCATTGTCACTAACAAGGACGTCTGGCAAACCATGGGTAGTGAACATGGCCCGGAGGCTTTCAATGGTGGCAGTGGACGTACATGACGACATTATTATACATTCAATCCATTTAGAGTAAGCGTCCGCTGCTACTAGGATCATCTTTCCTAGAAAGGGGCCAGCAAAATCTACGTGGACACTTGACCACGGTTTGGAGGCCCATGACCACAGACTCAGTGGGGCCTTCCTTGGTACATTGCTCAACTGTGAGCAAGTGTTACATTGGTGTACGCATGATTCCAACTCCGAGTCAATGCCAGGCCCCCAAACGTGCGACCTGGCGATAGCCTTCATCATGACTATGCCTAGGTGGGTACTGTGAAGGTCACGTATAAACATTTTCCTGCCTTTTTTTGGCAAAATTACACGATTCCCCCATAGGAGACAATCCAAATGGACATTTCATCCTTGTGTCGGTGGAACGGCTTAATTTCGTCTTGCATTACCCCTGGAACAACTAAATGAGCGGCTTGTGGTCGGTTTCGAGCTCGAACTGGAGCCCAAATAGGTATTGGTGCATTTTCTTAACCCCATATACGCATGCTAATGCTTCTTTCTCAACCATACTGTAGGCTTTTTCAACCTTGGATAAGCTTCTGGACGCATATGCAACCGGTTGCAGTTTGCCTGAACCATTGGCTTGCTGTAACATACAACCGACTCTGTACGAAGATGCATCACAAGCTACTATGAAAGGTTTACATGGGTCATACGATACAAGTAACTTGTTAGAACATAGCAGGTTTCTGGTCTTGTTAAAGGCTGTCTCTTGAGATTTACGCCAAACCCAGTCGTCACCCTTGTGTAGTAATAAATGCAATGGTTCCAGCAAAGTGCTCAACCCCAGTAGAAAGTTACCAAAATAGTTGAGGAGTCCCAGGAATGAACACAGCTCTCACATTCTGTGGTCTGGGTGTATTCTTGATGGCCTCCGTCTTGGAGTCCGTGGATTTGATGCTGTGCGCCGCAATCTTTCTCCCCAGAAATTCGACCTCTGGCGCCAGGAGCATTTCAGCCTGAGTCCCACTCTGTCCAGTCTGAGAAGCTCTTCGAGGTTGTGCAAGTGTTCGGTGGTGTTGCGGCCAGTGATCAAGATGTCGTCTTGAAACACCACGGTGTGCTGAACCAATTTCAGCAGACTCTCCATGTTCCTCTGGAAGATGGCCGCTGCTGAGCGAATCCCAAAGGGGCATCTCTGGTATATGAACAGTCCTCTGTGCGTGTTGATGCACGTCAATTTTTTCGACGGTTCAGCCAGCTCCTGTGTTATGTAAGCAGAGGTTAGATCCAGCTTGGTGAATGATTTTCCTCCTGCTAGCATTGCAAACAGATCATCCACTTTGGGTAGTGGGTACTGGTCCTGTAAAAAGACTCGGTTGACCGTTACCTTATAGTCCCCGCAGATTCTGACCATCCCATCGCTTTTCAACACCGGAACAATTGGATTGGCTCACTCGTTCAACTCGACTGACGATATGATCCCCTCTCGTTGAATTCTGTCCAGCCCGATCTTGCATCATGTATGGAACCACTCGGGCCTGTGATGAATGGGACTAGATGGATCTGCACTTTGGCGCCTGTGAAGTTGCCGATGCCTGGCTCAAAGAACGACGGGAATTTGTTTAGCACTTGGGCGCACGAGGCGTCATCCACCGAAGACAGTGCTTTGATGTCGTACCAGTTCCATCGGATCTTTCCTAGCCAGCTTCTGCTGAACAGCGTTGGGCCATCGCCTGGTACAATCCATAGTGGTAAATCATGCACAGCTCCATTGTACGATACCTTCACTGCCGGACTGCCAATGACTGGCATGAGCCCTTTGGTGTAAGTGCGCAGCTTGGTGTGGATCGGGCTTAGTTTTGGCCTTTGTGCCTTGTTGCCCCACAGTTTTTCAAAAGCTTTCTGGCTTATAATTGACTGACTCGCCCCCGTGTCCAATTCCATGGAAACTGGAGTGCCATTTAATTTGACTTTTAACATTATTGGAGGGCTTTTGGTAGTGAAGGTGTGTACCCCATACACTTTCTCTTCAGCCTCGGGTTGAGTTACCTCTCTTACTCGTTCAGCATGATCCGCGCCGGATTGGTCATCTTCTGCCAACTCTGCCATGTGGTGAGTCGCAGCACATCTGCACATTCGCTGGAGGTGCCCCATTGTTCCACAGCCCTTGCACACATAGTGCTTGAATCGACATTGATGGGCTCGATGATTACCCCCACAGCACCAACACAGTGCTAATGGATTCGCATTCACGCCCCATGGCGGACTCTGAGTCATCCTAGGTCTGGCCTCTGTGGGTGTGTAGGCCCTTCCATATATAGTTCTGCCTGCTGAAGGTGTTATTTTATGCACAGTACATGCCGATGAGTTTCGATGCTGTAATGATATCTCTTTAGTGTTATCATTCGTGGACATAAAAGCCTGGGCTGTTGTGATGGCCTTGCTCAGATCTAGGGATTCGGCAGACAGCAGTTTGCAAAGAGTGACCTCGTGGCTGATTCCAAGCACGAAAAAGTCCCGCAACACTTCCCCCAAAAATCCAGCAAATATGCACGTCCTGCAAGGCGTCTTAGGTCGGCGACATAGCTCACCACGTCCTGGCCTTTGGAGCGGTGGTGCGTATAAAAGCGATACCTGGCCATCAAGATGCTCTCCTTCGGCTTGAGGTGTTCCCGAACCAGCCTGCACAACTCTTCATATGTCTTCTCCATTGGTTTGGTTGGTGCTAGCAGATTTTTGATGAGGCCATATATCGTGGACCCGCAAAAGGTGAGGAGAATCGCCCTGCGCTTGACCTTCCTTTTCCAGCCTGTTGGCCACGAAATACTGATCAAGACGCTCAACAAAGGCTTCCCAATCATCACCCTCAACAAATCTCTCAAGAATACCAGCGGCACCATAACTGCATGAAAGTTCATGATCTGTTACTCATTGCCAATTGTTACATTTCGAATAACTTCAAGACTGTATATCTTAAGCTCAAACTGTTGTGACCTTGGTCTTTTTATTGTAACTCCAATGTGGTGGACTGCCTTTTATACCGCTTGCCCAGGTTGTGCAGGTGACCCTTGGGTCTCCCACAGGTGAACCCCCTGGTGGCAAGTCTTACACATTGGTAATGTTTACATACATAACAAAATGTAACCCCACTATTTAAGAAAGGAGGGAGAGAAAATGGGCAACTACAGATCAGTTTGCCTGACCTCAGTAGTGGGGAAAATGCTAGAATCTATTATTAAGAACGTGATAACAGGGCATCTAGAAAATAATAGGATTGGACAGAGTTGACACGGATTTATGAAAGGGAAATCATGTTTGACGAATCTGTTTTTTGAGGATGTAACTAGCAGAAAAAATAAGGGGAAACTAGTGGATGTGGTATATTTGGATTTTCAGAAGGCATTCAATAAGGTGCTACATAAGAGGTTATTAAACAAAATCAGGGCTCATGGGATTGGGGGTAATATACTAGCATGGATTGAGGATTGGTTAATGGACAGAAAACAGATAGTCGGAATAAACAGGTCATTTTCAGGTTGGCAGGCTGAAACTAGTGGGGTACTGCAAGGATCGGTGCTTAGGCCCCAGCTATTCAAAATCTATATCAATGATTTTGATGAGGGGACCAAATATAATAATATCCAAGTTTGCTGATGACACAAAGCTAGGTGGGAATGTAAGTTGTGAGGAGGATGCAAAGAGGCTTCAAGGGAATAGAAGACAGGCTAAGTGAATGGGCAATAACATGGCAAATGGAATATAATGTGGAGAAGTGTGCAGTTATCCACTTTGTAGGAAAAATAGAAAAGCAGAGTATTTTTAAATGGTAAGAGAGTGGGAAATGTTAGTGTTCATATCACCGGTCGAATTTAATGAATGGGCCAGCACCATTGTTCCTGTGCTGAAAAGTGATGGCACAGTCCGAATCTGTGGAGACTACAAGGCTACGATCAACTGGGTTTCGAAACAAGATCAGTACCCGTTACCGAAGACTGATGACTTGTTTGGGACGCTAGCTGGAGGGAAGTCCTTCACAAAACTAGACTTGACGTTGGCCTATATAATGCAAGAGTTGGTCAAGAAGTCGAAGAGACTTACGTGCATTAACATGCACAAAGGACTGTTTATTTACCACAGGTGCCCATTTGGAATTTGCTCAGCTGCAGCAATATTAGGAATATGGAAAGTCTACTGAAGTCCGTTCCCAGAACCGTCGTGTTTCAAGATGACATCCTGATCACCGGCCATGACTCCAAAAACATCTGAACAACCTGGAAGAGGTTCTACTGCGTTTGGACAGAGTGGGACTCAGACTTAAACACCCGAAGTGCGTCCTCATGGCACCGGAGTTCGAATTCCTCGGGAGGAAAATCGCTGCTGATGGCATCAGACCTACTGACGTGAAAACCAAAGCCATCAAGAATGCACCCAAGCCGCAGAACGTGACGGAGCTGCGTTCGTTCTTTGGTCTACTCAACTACTTTAGAAACTTCCTACCTAAATTGAGCACCTTACTTGAACCACTGCAAATGCTATTGAGAAAAGGCAACAAATGGGTGTGGGACGCATTGCAAGACAGAGCCTTCGAGAAAGCCACTAATCTGCTTTGCTCGAACAAGCTGCTGGTACATTATGACCCATGTAAACGTTTAGTTTTGGCCTGTGACGCATTGTTATATGGAATTGGTTGCATGTTACAACAATCCAATGAGTCGGGGAAACTTCAACCTGTCTGTTATGCATCCAAAAGTTTGTCTAAAGCAGAAAGAGCCTACAGTATGGTAGAAAAAGAAGCTTTAGCATGTGTGTATGGTGTAAAGAAGATGCATCTATACCTATTCGGTTTGAGGTTCGAATTAGAGACCAATCACAAGCCGATCATTTTGTTGTTTTCCAAGAGCAAAGCCATCAATACCAACGCTTCATCCCGCATCCAAAGGTGGGCACTGACATTATCTGCCTATGATTATGTCATTCGCCACAGACCTGGCACAGAGAATTGCGCCGATGCTTTGAGCCGGTTGCCATTGCCCACACCAAAGATGGAAATGCCACAACCGGCAGATTTAATGTTAATCATGGATGCTTTTGAGAGTGAAGGTACCCCTGTCACGGCTGAACAAGTTAAGACCTGGACCAGCCAGGACACAATATTATCGGTGGTAAACGGTTGCATCCTCAAAGGGGATAGGTTTGCCATACCTAAGTAAATGTGTGAGGAGGCCAAACCGTACATTCGTCACAAGGATGAACTGTCTATTCAAGCAGATTGCATATTGTGGGGCAATCGAGTTTTAATGCCTAAGAAAGAGAGAGAGAAGTTTGTGCGTGAGTTACACAGCACACATCCTGGTATAGTGATGATGAAGGCCACCACCAGGTCCCACGTATGGTGGCCAGGAATTGATTCTGAGCTGGAAGCATGCATGCATCAATGCAACACTTACATGCAGCTCAGCAAAGCACCAGCTGAATCACCGCTGAGTCTATGGTCATGGCCATCCAAACCTTGGTCCAGGATCCATGTAGATTTTGGAGGTCCCTTCCTGGGCAAGATGTTTTTAGTGGTGGTGGATGCTTATTCGAAGTGGATAGAATGCATAATCATGTCATCCAGTACGCCCACGGCAACTATAGAGAATCACAATGTCATGTTCGCAACACATGGTCTGCCTGACATAGTGGTGAGCGACAATGGGTTGTGCTTCACCAGTCAGGAGTTTGTAAAACTTAAAGCATTAAACATGTAAGGTCAGCGCTGTTAAAGTCTGTGTCCAACGGGCAAGCAGAACGTGCAGTACAAATTATCAAGCAAAGCATGAGGAGAGTAACCCAAGGGTCACTGCAAACCTGCTTGTCTTGCATACTGTTGAATGACAGGACAAGACCCCACACACTCACAGGGGTCTCGCCTGCTGAACTCATGATGAAAAGAGGTCTTAAGACCAAGTTATCGCTTGTACACCCGGATTTAAGTGATCATGTTGAATACATAAGGCAGAGTCAACAAGGGTACCATGATCGTGCAACTGTGTCATGCGAGATTTCTGTTAATGATCCTGTATATGTATTGAATTATGATCAGGGACCCAAATGGATCGCTGGTACAGTCATGGCTAAGGAGGGCAACAGAGTATTTGTTATTAAGCTCAAAAATGGGCAAACTTGCAGGAAACACATGGATCAAACAAAGCTTAGGCACACAGACGAGCCAGAGCAGTCGGACGAAGAAACCGTCAATGACCAACCAACCTACCAGCAATCTTCAGTGGACATCAGTGAACCCGAAATTTCCATCACGGACTTGTTCAATAAAAATGGACTTGCAATTCCTGACATGGCCACTATCACCCCCAACAAGTTAGCCATTTAGCCACTAGCCACAACAGCCTCCGCACATTCACCCAAGGCCAGAATCGAACTGAGACGGTCAACGTGGGAGCGTAAAGCACCGGACCGTCTCAACCTGTGAAAGACTGTGATAAGATCTCAGAGGAGGGTATTGTCATATATGTACATGCTGTTTGTAGCCACCAGATGGTGTCATTGTTGGAGGCCACTGAGCAGCACGCACATGGTGCTGCTCTGGTATAAAAGGCCAGCCATTTTGTGAGTCAGGCACTTTGGGCCAAAATAAAGCAGAAGCAAGGTTGTACCTTGCTTAGTTAAACACTACTCAATTTGAACCTTTATTGCATACATAACCCCACCCTTCCCATCCTGGCCCCCATGTTAGCTGATACAGTTAATGGTTCCCTTTCCTCAGGTACTGACCCCTCTTCCTTTCAACTCTGCCATCATCTCCCCTCTGTCCTCACAAACTACCGCCCCATCTCCAACTTCCCTTTCCTCTACAAAGTCCTTGAACGTGTTGTCACTTCCCAAATCCATGCCTATTGTTCTTTGAATCCCTCCAAGTAAGGAGTTCCATCAGGTTTCCATCCCTGCTACAGTACTGAAACAGCACTCAACAAAGTCACAAATGTCATCCGATTTTGATTGTGACTTTGTTAAACTTTCCCCCCTTATCTATCTAGTCGTAGCCAGAGAATCACCTGAAATTGCTTCACTTCCCACTCCTGCACCGTTGCCTCTGCAATCCCCCTCCTATTTCTCATCTACATGCTGCTCCTTGGCAACATCATCTGAAAACACAACAGGTTCCATGTGTACGTGGGCACCACCCAGCTCTACCTCACCTCTCTCCTGTCTCTGATTTGTCACACTGTTTGTCTGATGAGCAGAAATTTCCTGCAACTAAATATTGGGAAAACTGAAACCACTTTCTTCGGTATCCGTCACAAACTCCATTTCCAAGCTGCGGATACCATCCCTTTCCCTCACTACTGTCTAAAGCTGAACCAGACCGTTTGCAACCTAGGTGTCGTATTCGACCGAGATGAGCTTCTGAACACACATCCACTCCATTACCAAGACCGCCTACTTTCACTTCCGTAACATCATTTGACTCTGCCCCTGCCTCAGCTCATCTGCTACTGAAACCTTCATCAATGCCTTGATACCTCTAGACTTAACTTGTCTAGAGGTAACTTGTCTGGAGGTGGACTTGTCTTCCACCCTCCATAAAGTTGAGTTTATCCAAAACTCTGCTCCTCATATCCTAACTCACACCAAGTCCCGTTCACACAGCACCCCTCTGCTCGCTGACCTACATTGACTCCCAGTCCAGCAACGCCTTGATTTGAAAATCTTCATCCTTGTTTTTAAATCCCTCGATGGCATCACTCCTCCCTACCTCTGTAACGTCCCCCAACCCTACAGTTCTGGCCTCTTGCACGTTCCCGATTTTAATCGCTCCACCATTGAAGGTTGTGCCTTCAGCTGCCTAGGCCCCAAGCACTGGAATTCCCGCCCTTAATCTGCCTCTTTCTCCTCTAAGACGCTCCTGAAAACCTGCCTCTTTGACCATGCTTTTGGTTATCTGTGCTAATATCGCCTTATGGGTCCCGCGAAGCACCTTGGAACATTTTAGTACGTTAAAGGTGCTATATAAATGCAAGATGTTGTTGAAAGATAATATGGGAATAACATTAAGAAAGAAAACTTACACATTCAGTTTGCTAGAAGGTTTTAACAGGAAGGCAATACTGCTTTGTTCAAGAGTGTGGTGAAGAATGGAGTTGGTGTGCATTGTCAGAGATCTGCGCAGTTGCAATCTGTACTGTGTACAGTTTAGAGAGCACCACGGGGAAAAAAACCATGAAACTGGTTCAAGTTTATAAATTGTTTCGGGGTGAAATTAAGACAGCTGTTTGAAAAAAGGTAAGTTAAAAGGGCCTGGGAAGCGAAGACAATTTGATTAGACTAGGTGGCTCATATGGAAAAAAACATTGGTACACGCTTATTGGGCTGAATAGTTTGTTACAAAACTATGGCTAGGGGCATAGGGAGGTCAGATTGATTCTGACAGGTTAAAGTGGCACTGGCAGAGACCAGTGTAACCCTATCCATTTATCACATACTGATTTTAAGATTTTACGATGTGCAATTTGGCATTTGCATTTGACTGAAAAACAATGGCCACAACAACTTACATTGATGTATACCCTTTAAAGTAGGGAAACAACTGAAAGCACGTAATTGAGGCAAGAGGAAAATAAATGCTGACACAGAAAAGGATTAGGAGGCTTGATCAAAAGCTTGGTTGTGGTGATGAGTTTTAAAGGAGGATCTTAGGGCTCAATTTTGGCCAAGCCTGTTTTTCGGTGCACTTACCGGAGTTGCGCCACTTATTTATGTTCCGAGATGCAGCGAAAAAAAAGGAACTTTGGCCACTGTCTGGCCTCTTCACTGCAGTCGCGCAGCGTGGCCAGTCAAGTCGGGGGTGGAGCCTGCGTTCTGCGCTGGAAAATGTGCCGGGATGTCTGCACATACGCAGTGGAGAATGGTGATGTCCGCGCATGAGCAGTAGCGCTGCTGCGAATTGGCAATCGCCCATTTTTAAAGAGCTAGCTGGCTGCTTGTGCTTTCGTGCCAGGAGTGCTGTGGTAGGAAAATCACTGCTGAATTCAAAAAGCAGTGCTCTGTTTGATAAAATCAGTGCTGCGTGCCAGCAGAAGTACCAGAAGGAGTGCTGTATTTGGAAAAATCATTGCTGCATGCAAAATAAGTACTGTGTATTTGGAAAAAATTACTGTGTGTCTAAGAGCATTGGAAAAGTGCTGTGTGTCTCAGAGCAGCTGCAGCAATACAGCAATACTGCAACGTGGACCAAGAACAAAGAATATCTTGCTGGGAGAAGTGGAGATACTAGTTAATGTCATTGAGAACAGATGGTAGGAGCTGGATACCAGCAGAGGTCGCACAAAAGTGCCACCCAAAGAAATGAAGAAACGCTGGAACCAAGTTGCAAAATATTTCTGTGCATTGGTGAACACTAAGAAACCTGGAAGCCAGTGTAAAAAGAAATGGCAGGACCTTGGTCAAGTAGTTAGTGTAAGTAATATTTTAATTTATTCAATGCAATTGCAATTGTAAATGTGAGCAGCTGTATATGTCCCACCCAGCAGAAAGACACCCTATCTTAAAAAGTTGCGTTTTCATCTTTGCAGAAAAAATTATCCCACAACAAAAGGGAAAGAAATCGAACAGGAGGAGGCCTGCCAAATCTGCATGCACCGACACCCTTGGAAGACTTGCTTTGATGGGTCATGCCTGGAGAAAACCGATCAGTACTGCACAAGCTAGGCCCACACTCGAGGGAGAGGGTAAGTCCTGAAAATTCATCTTAGTCCTTCAAATCAATCTGCTGCCTGGCCTGCTATGTGTGAGCCTACTCATGCCACCCATCCTGCCCCCTCTGCTGCTAACCATTTGACTGTTCTGTTATATTTTGCAGAACCTGATGAAAATCCTGAAGTTCCAGAAGAAGATTCAGACGCAGATGAGCCTGAGCACGAGAACATCTTCCAACCAACCCTCCAGACCAACATGGGGGTGAGGGGGAGTTGGGTCAGCTGGATGAAGCTACCACTTATACACTGAATTTCGAGCATGTGTAGTTATTGGAGTTGCCAGCCCCTTCCATGACTAGTGATTTTACTAGTGGTTTGAGTTCTGGTGGGACAGTCCATGGTTTCTCACAATCCGAGGTTGTGGGTCCCAGTAGTGGAATGCAGCAAGTAACACCCAGAGCCCCACTGTCCTAGGATGCGGGTCCCACTGGGATGCCGTGAGGCACACCCAGGGCCCCACCATCCGAGCCTGTGGCTCCCACTGGGATGCCGCGAGGCAGACCCAGAGTGAGGGGAAGGAGAAATCGACTACGCTCTGCTGAGACGCAGGATGCAACAGATGTGGTTCAGATCATGGCATTGAATGCAGAGAGCATTGACCCTTACCCGATCAATCCTGGACACCATCAGTGGGGTGAGTGATGAGGTAGCGGGACTGTCGGGAGAAGTAACAGCAATGGCACGGGAAATGGGAACGATGTCTGGGAACATCAGTGAGGGAAGTGTCCTTGAGGGAGGGAATGTCAGAGGTAGTGGAAAGGATGACACTGGCAATGACATAGGCTATGAGGGAGGGCATGTGTGAGTTAGCTGCTGCAATAAGGGAACACACCCAGACATGCACCGATTGACAGAATCAACTGTCACTCCCACTGCAATCCCCACACCAGCCTCTGAAGAGACCCAAGCCAGGCCGTCCACATTAACACCTGACCCCCCCCCACCACCACCCATCAAGAAGTGCACATTCAACGAGATGTTAGAAGGAATAAGCTTGGTACCAAACCCAAAATGACCGTGTCACCGCCTGTGGGCAGGGGTGGTGGGGAGTTCAAGACCAAGCTTGGCGGGTGGTGTTAGACTAAGGGGGGTGAGAGATGGGTGCAGCCTTTCTTTGTTGCTGTTGTTGTTGATGAAGGTGCGGCGAATGAGGATACAGGGCCCAGAAGAGCCCAGGGGCAGCACAGACCTGCCCACACTACGATATGTGTGCGCACTGAGTCCGTGTAGCAGAGCAGGTCTCCAGTCATCCTGGTTAATCCTTGCCACTGGATAAAGGCCTAGCTCTGTCAAGCCCGTGTGGTGGCTGATGTGCAACTGTCATCACACATTTAAAAAAGAATCACACACAGGCATCTTGCACCCTCTCAACTGGAGTTCAGGACTGGAACATCGGGTCCTTTATTGAAACATCTGTGAACTCTCATGGAAGCAAGTCATCCTCGTTCGAGGGACTGCCTATGATGATGATGTTGTTGATGTTACTGTTGTAACTGTTTTCAAATTGAAAGTGTTATGTAAATTTACAACTGTATAAGTGATCTAAAAGTTTTTAATTGTCATATTAAAGTAAAGTTTGATACAAGAATAATTTTATTACACAAAAGTTAAGTACATTGTAAACTTTTGAATAAAATATATTTTACATTAAAACTGAATCATGTTCCATTAACACAACACAACACAACATTATGGAACAGCTCCAAAAAATAAACATGTCTATGCAGAATAGTTGTCGCTGAGCCCTCAGGCATCAGTAAAGTGTTCACGGATGAGCTGCTAGCGCTCGGCTCGAGCAATCGTTAAAGGAGCACGATGGCCTGCCCTCCTCCGACGTTGTGCACCGGCCTCAGGCACTTGCATAGTTTCCTCATCCTCGTCATCATCCTCCTCCACCTCCTCCTGCTCATCACCTGCATCTTCCACATCATTATCATCAGCCACTCTCACCGCAGGTGGGTCTATTTCCACTACCAGCTGCTGCTGCCTCATGATGGCTAAATTATGCAGCTTTCAGCACACAACAGTGAATTGACCGACAATCTCAGGGGAATATTGCAAGTAGCCTCCGGGATGGTCCAGGCATTGGAAACGCTGTTTCAAGATGCCAATGGTCCTCTCTATGATGCTGCGCGTCGTAATGTGCGACATGTTGTATTGACGGTCAGCTTCAGTCTGGGTTACGCGTAGGGGCGTTATGAGCCAGGTGGCGAGGCCATACCCTTTGTCTCCCAGTAGCCAGCTCTGCCCTTCTGGCTACTGCTCAAACATGTCAGATATAAAGCTGTCACATAGGATGAACACATCATGGGTGCTGCCAGGGTATCTTGCATCGACTGACATGATGCAATGCATGTTGTCACACACGAGCTGGACATTAATGGAGTGGAAGCCTTTTCTATTCCTGAATAGCTTGGCGTCCTCCGAAGGTGCTTGCAAAGCGATGTGGGTACAATCAATACAGCCCTGTACCTTTGGGAAGCCAGCAATCATTGAGAACCCCACAGCCCTGTCATAGATTGCTTGGGCTGTCATTGGGAACTTGATGGTCATTCCTTCGCGCATACAGTGCAGCCGTGACCTGGTGAATGGAGACATGTATTGCATGTTGAGAGATGGCGCACACATCTCCAGTTGTAGCTTGAAACGATCCGGAGGCATAGAATGAAAGTGCAACTGTAACCTTCACTTCAACTGACAAAGCAGTCCAACTGCTGCTTCTCGGCTGCAGGTCTGGTCTCAGCAACTCACAGATCTCACGGACAACTTACCTGCAGAAACGTAGTCTTCTGACGCATTCTGTATCACTCGGGTGCAGGTACAAACGCCTGACTTGAAATTGCCGAGGTGGGTAAGGCCTCTTACCCAGCAACCTACGGGCTCTGATGTTCCTGATGTGATGAGTTCTAATCAATTGTCTCCTACATAGCACAATGATGCAGAACGCTTGCAAAAGGCATGGCATTGTCAGTATTGCCCCCATACTTAAAGTTAAACTTTCAAAGGTCAAAACGGCAAGAAAGCAGGCAGCACAGGTTCGCAGTTCTCTCACTCTCCCCCCCCAAGGTCTGTATGGATGGACCACACCCAAAGGTCTTTTGTCCTCACCTCTCTCCCTCCCCACTGCTTGAGTCTTGTGACCTCTCTCCCTCCCTCACCCCCCCCAGCCTCTCCGTTGATTTGCTTGCAGCCTCTCTGTTGTATCCCGATGCCGGCCAGTTCACTCATTCCTTCTCCAAGCCCAGGGCAAGTGGCCTCCTGGTGCATTATCCTGCCCCTAGCCCAGGCCGAGTGGCCTCCCGCAGCGTCCAAGGTTGGAGATGAAGGTAGGACTTCAATTTTTTATTTATCAAATTGTTAGCAATGTTTGCAAACAAAAAGTACTAAGGGTAAGGCTTGGTTGGTTTAGGTGCAGGTCCTCTATGCTTCCCACCCTTATCCCAGGCCAAATGGCCTCAGACGTACCTACCTGCGCCGATTTCTTTAATTCTCTGCAAAGGTTTTCTGAAGTGGCCACATATACTGGCCTCAGTAGAAATGGAGTATCTATTAGCTGACCAAAGTTGCCTAAATGGGAAGAACTGGCGTAGGTGGCTGGTAACACCCACTTTTGAGAAAAAAAACTAACCTAAGAAAATCATAACTAACTCAGTTACGCTGGTGCAAATCGATTGGATTTGGGGATTTTTAAGTTACGCCAGAAAAACCAAGTTACTCCAAAACAAAATGGGGCAACTCCTGGTCAAAATTGAGCCCTAAGAAAGGGAGATGGATGGGTTTTGGGTAGGGGCTTTGACTGCTGAAGGCACAGCTGTCATAGGGTTAAAAGGAGGGGCGGGGTGGGGGGGTGGAAATGCGCAAGAGGTCACAGTCAGATGAGTGGAGATCAAGATAGAGGTGGTCATAAAGGGATTTACATGCAAAGGTAAAAGGGAGCAATCTAGGTCAACGGAATGGGCAAGTAGGACTTGTAGGACAGGATACAAACAGTGGAGTTTTAGATTAGCTGAAGTTTGGGAAGCCAAGCAGGAGATTACTGGAATTAAATCTGGATGTGATGACACATGATGGTTTCAGTGGAAGATGGGCTGAGATACGGGTGATGTGGGCGATGATATGGATGTGGATGTAGATGGTCTTTATGATGGGGAGGATATTGGCTTGGAAGCTCAGCTTGGGATTGAACAGGGCACTGGGGTTGCAAACAGCCTAAAACAGTGGTCGTGGTGGGGGTGGGGGGGAATAGAATTGATGGCAAGAGTAGAATTTGTGGCAGGGACTTTAGGCTACCATCTTCCCAATGTTTAAGTAGAAGAAATCAAGTCTCATCAAAGATTGAGGTCAGACAAACAAGCTGGCAACATGGAGACAGTTTCTTTTTATTCGTTTCGGGATGTGTGTGTTGCTGGCAAGGCCAGCATTTATTGCCCATCCCCAATTGCCCTTGGTCATGGTGAGCTGCCTTCTTGAACTGCTGCAGTCCTTGTGGCGAAGGTACTCCCACAGTGGGAGGGAATTCCAAGATTTTGACTCCGTGACAATGAAGGAACAGTGATATATTTCCAAGTCAGGATGGTGTGTGACTTGGACGTGACAACACATTCAAGGGCCTTTGACATGAAAGGGAGGTTAGACATGGGGTGATAGTTAAGATATAGGGGTTTAATGGTGCGTTTTTGGGGGGGGCGGGGGTAAGTAGATGACTGCAGTTTTGTACGGCAGCATTATTGTCCGAGGAGTGGTAACTATTTACAAAAGCAGCAAGCATGGAGGCAGAAAGGGAAGCTGGGTGGCCAGGTGTTTAATGGGAATGGGGTTGAGGGAATTGGCTTCATAGATGAGAATGCCTTCTGGAAGTCCACATAGACAACATCCATAATTCCTGTCTACCATGTTAGTTACCTCTTCAAGAATTCAACTAGATTAGTGAGTCAGACATAATGTACCCTTCATGATATCTGCGCGGCCCCCCGGCCTGCGAGCACCATCAGTGCAGGCCGGGGAGCGGAAGGAGCAGCATGACGGCATACCACTCCAGGGAGCAGCACATGTTGGAGCAAGAGAGTGACAGCATTGGACGTCACCAAGGTCCCGTGGGCAGGTACAACAGGAGCAGCGAGGTCGGAGTGCAGGAGCGGCGAGACGGTGGAGCGACGTGATCGGGACCCAGGAGAGGCGTGGACCATGGGGCAGCACGGGCCAGTCCACACTGCGATGTGCGCGCGCACTAGGTTCGTGCAGCAGAGCTGGTCTCCAGTCGTCTTGGTCAATCCTTCCCACTGGACCAAGACTTGGCTCTGTCAAGCCCGTGTGGTAGTGTGCAATGGCCACCACACATTAAAAAAATCCACACACAGACATCTTCCACCCTTCAACATGCAGTTTGGGATCTGGAATATTAGGTCCTTCGTTGAAACATCTGTGAACTTTTTGGCGTGGAAGCAAGTCATCCTCGATTCGAGGAACTGCCTATGATGACCCTTCACAAATCCATGATGACGGATCAATAAATGAACAAACATTTTTTTCAATAAAATTGTTCACAACTTTAGATGGACACCGGGAAAAGAAGGAAGAAACAAGTAAAATATTATAAAATACCTTTTTTGGTGAAAAGGGATAGAAAAGACATGACCTGTTCAATTAGGTAAAATTATTTTTTAAAAACACGATAGTAGAAAAAGATGGGAAACACGACGAGAACAGAACTAAAGTTCAAAATGTTTTTATTATTTAGAAATGTGCAGGTGTTTTATTCAGTAAAAGTATTACGGTCATGAAGCTATCCCCGACAATGGATTAACTTTACTGCAGTAATTAGTGATCGTTCCCAGCTCGCTCACTACAATGCTGAAATCTTACAAATCCATCCAGTACAATTATTTCCTAGCATCTGTAGACAGATTACTAGTTAAAAATCAACAATTACAAAATAATCTCCACATCCTCCTTCATTATTCAGTTACTAGTTATCCGTGCATCTTCTTCATTAGTCGACAATTACGGATAACCTTTCTGCATCTTTCGGGAGTGCATTCAATAAATGTCTTCTGCTAAATCAGCAAAAACTTGAAAAGCATGAACAAAAGCATGCAAAAAATATTTCAAACATTCCCACAACACAAGAAACACTGGCCATTTAATGTATTCCCTTTATAGTATCCCCCTTCCAATCTGCAGGAAAACTCTTGGTAAAAATCTGTATTTGTCCAGAAACGTCCCTCATAAAAAAAGACCACCATTCTTTTTTACCACAGCCAGCTTCCATGACTACAGACAGTTAAACACCGTGCTTCTTCCTTCCTTTCCTGCCATTTTTAGCAAAATAATTCACAACACTTTAAGGCTTTTTGTTTGATCTGTCAAGTCTGATGCCATGAGAAGCCTTGCAACTCAAATTTGATATATTCCTTTAAGGTCTCAGCATTCATATTAGAAGCTCAAGGAAGCTTATATTAGAAGTACTTGTACATAAATTACATTAGAACTACACATTTCTGTATTTTACAGATAACAAGATTTGCAAGACACACAATGTAAATGTCACATTAGTATATCAATCCATTTTTAAAATAAAACTTTTTTCCTCCGAATTTTCTACATTTCTGTCTTTCGGCTACCTCAATCAAGTCACCATATGCAGGCCTAGGCGGTGAGTGTTGACAAACTGTTGTACCACATGAGGCATCACAGTACCGACAGACAGTGCAGGGAACCTTGGCTGGTTTTCCCCTCCTTTACCTGGAGAGCAGAAGCCAATTGTAGTGTCCCGACTACTGCCTTGGCGAACATGAGCTAACCTAGCGCAAACTGGAGATCCTCCTGTTCGGCGAGACTCAGCCATTTACCGGTGTCAACCAGCTGAGCAATTGGGGGAAGTCTCCAATAAAAAAATACTTAATTCCCACATGATTAACTGGAGATGGAAACAGGAAATCAGTTGAGGAATATCTGGAAAAGGAACTATGAGGAGGAAATTAAAATGATTCCTTTAACTGAGGCAAGGTATACAAGGTTAATGCTGTTCCTCAACCTACAAAATTAATACCAGACAATACCAGAAAATTTACCCTTTTCTATCCTGTACTGTCCCATTGCTTGAGTAAAAGTAAGATTTTAGCCGATATTTGGTGAGGTGTATCCCAATACATTGTTCAGTCATATTTCCTCTCGTGGCCTGTGATTGAACTTGGCAGATCCAGTCAGTTGATTGTACTGTGGCTGTCTCCAGGATACCAGAAACATTCAGCAGCAAACAATCAAGTTCATCTTCAACAGTAACATTCCACCTCGGCCTTCGGTTCAGATTCCAGCCTAACTTTAGTCTCATCTACCTGGAGCTGGCTAAGCATCATGGGCTTGTGGTTCTTCAGTTTATGAGCCAAAGTCAGGAATATGGCTTCCACGTGATCATTGTCGTTTGGGTTCTTAGCAGAGGTCTCAAATAGGGGCATGCTTTGAGTATCGGCAAATTTCTGAGCCAGATTCGTTCTAACTTGGGTGGCGTCCTTCAGGTCGCACTTATTCCCCACCAGGATGCGTGGGACTTCCCCACCAAGTGAGTGCTGTTTGCATTCTTCAATCCAGGCTGGGAGGCTCTGGAAACTCACGGGGTTGGTCATGTCATATACGAAGACAACGGCATGGACATTCCTATAATAGTGCTGCACCATGCTCTTCCGAAAGCGTTCCTGGCCAGCTGTGTCCCATAGCTGAATCTAAAGTGATAAAAACAAAGAGTTTATTTTTGCATCAACCAGAAAACCTTTAACAAAGTAAAGATGTTTGATTTTAATCCCCACCCCCACCCCTCTCCTCAAGGCACTCATTTTTGTTGCGGCATGATTCCACAGTGATTATTATTTCTGTGTAAGCAAGCAATCCAAGTGTGAGCAGCATCACAGCCAAACTTATTCCCATTCTCAGCCATGGTCTACATATGTACACTTTCCAGCAGGGTTCATTTTCCTCCTTTTTTTCTGTAAATTGTCTACATTTCACAGTCTTTCAGCTACCAACTGGGGTCATAGATTCAAAAATCATTGACAAAATATCTAGAGGGGAGATGAGGAGAATTTTTTTCACTGAGTTGTCGGGATCTGGAACGCTCTACCTGAAAAGGTGGCGGAGGCCGATTCCATAAATAATTTTTAAAGGGGAATTGGACAGTTACTCGAGGATGAGGAAGTTACAGGGTTATGGACAAAAAGCGAGGATTTGGGACCAAACATGACTGCTGTAAGAGCCAGCAGAGGCACAACTAGCCGAATGGCGGCCTCCTGTGCTGTAAGTTTCTATGATTCTTTGAGATGTTTGATATTTAGTCACCTTTACTACCAGTGAATTATTCCAACCGATCCAAAATAGGTCTGATTTAAAACATTCTAGAGTCATCGATTACCTCCTGCAAAACAATGGAATCTAACTGTAATTGAGCTTTTTGCCAAGATATTTTTCTGCATCAATACAGGTACAACGTCCCGAATCCAGAACTCTGAAAACCGGAATTGTCCGAAAACCGGACATTTTTCGCATCGTGGATAAAGTCGTCTGGAATCATTCTCCAAAAACCGGACATTTTGAGCCAAGATGGCGACATCGGACAGCGAGGGACGAGGGAAAAAAGCGCAGCACCTGGGAGGGGGCGAAGAATCAGAGCGGTAGGAATGTAGGATGTAGAGATGAACGAGTGATGAAAAGTCAGCACCTCACTCACCCTGTGTGGCACCCCGCCAACAATCCGCACTCACACACGGACCCGCTCATCGACGACCAGCCACCGGGGCTCACTGACCCTACCTGGAGGAGTTGAGCCATCACTGAGGTCGAGAATCTTTCCCCTCGGCTCCGGATAGCCCTGAGCACCAGTGCGAGCGGCAAGGTCCAAAATCTGGCAAAATCCAAAATCTGGCACAGATTAGGTCAAGGATTCCAGATTTCAGACTTGATTTTCTTGTCTGAGATCCAGAAAAAACAAAAAACCGGAACAGATTTAGTTGAGGATTCCGGATTTCAGACTTATTTTGTCCGAAATCCGGAAAAAAACAAAATCCGGCACGGACTCGGTCCCGAGGATTCCGAACATTGTACCTGTAATTACTTTCTATATTAAATGGCATTACTGACTCATTCATGTGGCTATATTGCTCACAATAGGCCCTTAATGCATTAATAAATGTAATCCTGTTGTAGCCACTCATAAAAATGGGTCTGAAAATTTTTTTAAGTACCTGACTACCCTCGTGTTGTATTACTTAATCCTAGCCCCTCTCATACTCCTAAAATACATAATTTACTTGCTATTTCTATATTTAGGTGACTCATCACAGACTTAGCAACAAGCTCAACAAATGTAGAAACAACTTGGGAGTGGGCACAATTAGTAGGGTTAGAGCTAACTGTGCCACGATTATGAATCTTTTACAGTCTACAAAGCTGGAGTGAAAAGCCCTTGCAACCTACACTTAAAGAAGGTTGGGATAGCCTCTAGCAAATAGTTTCTTTTCAGAGAGCAAAGAAATGGTAAATCACAGCAGCTACAACTGACCATGATATCCAAGTGTGCTGAGGCAGATAGGGTGAACTGAGAAGAATGGCAAATAGAATTCATCATCCATCTGATACCCAGGAGATTAAGGGGTTTCTTTTGAGATTGCATGGGGGAGAAAAAGCAGATTCCCAAGAAGTATGGAAGCATTGGAAATTGAATGTGCATGGTTCCCTTCTACAGCACCTGGTCTCCAATCGTCTTGGATCCCCTTGCCATCGGACCAAGACTTTGCTCTGCCAAGTTCGTGTGGTAGCTGGTGTGCAACGGCCACCCCACATTAAAAGAATTCCCGCACAGGCATCTTCCACCCTTTAAAATGAAGTTCGGGATCTGGAACTTCAGGCATCAGTCACCTTCGAACTCATTTTAGTGTGGAAGCAAGTCATCCTCAACTCCAGGGGACTGCCCAAGACCGACAGCACCAAAATCAAAATGGTGACCCTGACCAGAAACCTGAAGTTAAGACATGGCAAATTTATATCCAGCAAAGTTTTCTATTAACAGAGGAACAGCAGTAAGCCATTCAACCACTCAAGCCCGTTCTGCAATTCAATTAGATCACGGCTGATATGTAACCCAACTCCAATTACCTTCCTTTGATCCAAATACCTTGATACCATTACCAAACAAAAAGCTATCAATCTCAGGCTTGAAAATTTCAATTGGCCCAGAACCCTCACTGTTATTTTCATAATCCTTACCAGTGATATTTCAAAGCAGTACAAATGCTCAAGATCACACAAACACTCACACCCTTGCTCACACACTGTACTGGACATCCCAAGGGAAAAAGGAAAACTAACAGCAGAAAAAATTCCAATCATGTAAAGAGGCACAAATACAAAGCAGCCCAATAACAAAATGCTGGAGGCGATGCAGTATTGTTGATGTCCGTTGAAGGATGGGTATAGGTTTGAGACCTACTTCACTCACTTGCATCATTCACAGAGGGTGCAGGTTAACGGAAACATTTGGAGGAAAAGTCATGGTTACGCAATTTCTGCAGTCTCCTGATGGCTCATTACATTGGCCATTGGCAGCAACCTCAAGGTTTTGAACCAGTCTAGCGTTAGGCATGATCAAACAGGCCTTTGACTCACTATAGTCTCCAGCTACTAATATTGTATCCTTCCTGCATTCCTTCTTCTGCCTGGAAAAATGGACAGTGTGCTGCAGCATGAAAAATCTGATTGTGAAGTTGAATGTTTCCCCAACAAATGGATTTTTCAAAAAATGGAACCGCGAGCATGGGTGAAACAAACCAGTCACAAGCACATGAAATCAGCAGCAAACATTTTGTATTTGTGCCTACACGGTTGAGGATTTGTTTCATGCACGTACATTAAAAAGGAAAATACCCAATCTGATTCTGGGCTGGACAAAAGATATTCATCCTAAATACCCTGAGCCCAGGATGTGCTCTGACCCTCCCTAATACATCAGTCCTTGAAAACAACATACAATGCAAAACAAAAAGGGGAGATAAACTGAAAACCTTCAGAAAAATAAAAAGATTGCTTTATAGTCTATCCCCTTACACATGCAGTACTGCGTACAATAAAGTACATCTTTATTTGATTTAACTGGTGACAGAGCTCCATAATTCACATTCACTGTGCCCCTGTGTATGTGGGTCTTGAATAAAAGCATGTATCACCATCACTGCAATATTTATTTTACTAGAAATTATGTCACAGTGGATGACTGCATGTCTTCTGGGCCAAATGTGGAGTTGAAAACTGCTAAGATATTATAGATGTTAGCTCACGACTTTAGGATTTTTTTCTCTCCATGAGCATGCAGGGTAGGATAAGGAAATAAAGGGACGCTTTTGCCCGATACCAACAGCTCAATACTACAGAAAGCCTAGAGGAGTACAGAAAGTGCAGGGGTGAAATTAAAAATGAAATTAGAAAGCAAAGAGGGCATGAAATAATATTGGCAAGTAAAATCAAGGGGACGTTTTGTAAATACATAAAGAGCAAGGGGATAACTAAGGAAAGAGTATGGCCGATTGGAGATCAAAAAGGTAACCTGTGTGTAGAGGTGGAAGATGTGATTATGGTTCTTAATGAAACTTTGCATCTGTCTTCACAGAAGAGAGTGATGATGTAGACATTGTAGTTAAGGAAGAAGTATGTGATATTTTAGATGAGATAAACATAGAAAGGAAGTAGTAAAGGGTTTGGCATCTTTGAAAGTATATAAATTGCCAGGCCCGGATGAAATGTATCCCAGACTGTTGATAGAAGCAAGGGAGAAAATATCAGCGGCATTGATCATTATTTTCCAATCCTCCCGGGCTGCAGGAGTGGTGCCAGAGGACTGGAGGAGGACTGCTAACATTGTGCCATTGTTTAAAATGGGAGAAAGGGATAAACCAAGTAATTACAGGCCAGTCAGCCTAACCTCGATGATGGGAAAGTTGGAAAAAATTCTGAGGACAGGATAAATCGTCATTTAAAAGTCATGGATTAAATCAAGAACAGTCAGCATGGATTTGTTATGGGAAGGTTGTGTCTGACCAACTTTACTGAATTTTCTTTTGAGGCGGCTTGATGAAGGTAGTGCATTTGATGTAGTCTATGGTTTTTGGCAAAGCGTTTGACAAGGTCACACATGGCAGGTTGATTAAAAACGTAGAAGTCCATGGGATCCAAGGGAAAGTGACAAATTGGATCCAAAATTGGCTCAGTGGCAGGAAGCAAAGGGTAATAGTCGATGGGTGTTTGTGACTGGAAGGTTGTTTCCAGTCGGGTTCCGCAGGGCTTAGTACTAGGTCCCTTGCTTTTCATGGTATATATCAATGACTTAAACTTCAATGTAGGGGGCATGATTAAGAAGTTTGCAGATGATACAAAAATTGGCTGTGTGGTTGATAGTGAGGAAGAAATCTGTAGACTGCAGGAAGATATCAATGGATTGGTCAGGTGAGCAGGAAAGTGGCAAATGGAATTCAATCTGGAGAAGAGTGAGATATTGCATTTGGGAAGGATTAACAAGGCAAGGGAATACACAATAAATGGGAGGATACTGAGAAATGCAGAGGACCAGAGGGAGCTTGGAGTGCATGTACACAGATTCCTGAAGGTAGCAGTACAGATAGATAAGGTGGTCAAGAAGGTATACAGGATACTTACCTTTATCAGCTGAGGCACAGAATACAAGCGCAGAGAGATGATGCTAGAATTACATAAAACACGAGTTAGACCACAGCTAGAGTACTGTGTACAGTTCTGGTCACCACTTTATAGGAAAGATGTGATTGCACTAGAGTGGGTACAGCGGAGGTTTACGAGGAGAATTTTAGTTATGGGGAAAGATTGGATAGGCTGTGGTTGTTTTCTTTGGAACAGAGGAGGCGGAGGGGAGACTTAATTGAAATGTATAAAAAAATTGAGGGGCTTAGACAGTGTGGATAGGAATCACCTATTTCCCTTAGCAGAGTGGTTAATAACCAATGGTCACAGATTTAATGTAATTGGTAGTCGGATTAAAAGGGGAGTTGGAGAGATTTTTTTCACCCAGAGGGCGGTGGGGGTCTGGATGGTAGAAGCAGAAACCCTCATCACATCAAATAAATACTTGGATATGCACTTGAAGTGCCTTAACCTACAAGAGCCGGAAAGTGGGATTAGGCTGGAGAGCTCTTTTCTGATCAGCGCAGACACGATGGGCCAAATAGCCTACTTCTGTGCCATAAATTTCTATGATTCTATTTGCTAAATTGGATATTGAACCAATTACCTGTACTTACATATTCAGGAGAAAAATATGTTCCTTCAGCTCAACCTTTGATTCCCTTACTCCAACAAAACAATCACCATTTCTCCCATCCATAGGATACATAGGATTACATAAGACATACGACACAGAAACAGGCTTTCGGCCAAACCAGTCCGCGTTTAAGCTCCACTCGGCCTCCTCCCGTCTTTCCTCATTTAAATCTCAGCATAACCCTCTATTCCCTTCTCCCTCATACGCTTGTCTAGCCTTCCCTACTCCCTGCTTCAACCACTACCTGTGGTAGCAAGTTCCACATTCTCACCACTCTTTGGGTAAAGAATTTTCTTCTGAATTCCCTATTGGATTTCTTGGGTGACTATCTTATATTGATGATCCCTAATTACGCTCTTCCCCACAAGTGGAAACATTCTCTCTGTATCCACTCTATCAAAACCTTTTATATTTTTAAAGTCCTCTATTAGGTCATCCCTCAGCCTTCCTTTTTTTTTTAAAAAGAGAAAAAAGACCCAGCCTGTTCATCCTTTCCTGATATGTATACCATCGCATTTCTGGTATCATCCTTGTAAATCTTCTCTGCACTCTCTCCAGTGCCTACATATCCTTTTTATAATATGGCGACCAGAACTGTATACAGTACTCCAAGTGTGATCTAACCAAGGTTCGATACAGGTTTAGCATAATTTCCCTACGTTTCAATTCTAAACCTCTAGAAATAAACCCTAATGCTTGGTTTGTTTTTTTTAATTTAAAAAAATGGCCTTGCTAACCTGTGTCGCAACTTTGTGATTTGTACTCCAAGATCCCTTTGTTTCTCTACCTCACCTAGACTCGCACCCGCTGAGTAATAAGTGACCTCCCTATTCTTCCTACCAAATATAATCTCATATTTATGTGTTGAACTTAATTTGCCAATTATATGCCCATTCTGCAAGTTTATTAATGTCCTCCTGTAATTTGTTGCAGTCCTCCTCAGTATTGACTATCGGCCCTAATTTGGGGTCATCCGCAAATTTAGAAATTGTGTTTTTGATTCCAAAGTCTAAATCGTTAATATAAAATGGTGAACAAAGTGCTGATCCTTGTGGACCACTTTCCATCTTCTGCCACTGTGACTTGCTCCCTTCTGTCCCTACTCTCTGCTTTGTCTTGAAGCCAGCCAGTTAGCTACCCATTCTGCTACTTGTCCCGACTCCACATTCTCTGACCTTGTTCATCAGTCTATTATGGGGTACCTTATCGAAGGCCTTTTGAAAATCTAGATAAATTACATCTACTGCATTACCAGTGTCTACTGTCTGTTACCTCTTCAGAAAATTCAATGCGATTGGTAATGCAAGACTTTCCCTTTTGATTTCCATGCTGACTATTCATTACGATATTTTTGGTTTCTAGACGTTCTTCTATTTTCTCCTTTAGTAGGGATTCCATTTTTCCTTCCACTGATAAGTTTACTGGTCTATAATTCCCTGGACATGCTCTATCCCCCTTCTTAAATATAGTTATGACCCTGTTCTGTCATAGTTTTGTTGGAAGTAATGTTCTACATTTACATTTTCTAGATCACATATCTGCTGCATAACTGAAATCGCCTATTTCCACCTCTGTAACATCGCCCGTCTCCACCCTTGCCTCAGCTCATCTGCTGCTGAAGCCCTCATCCATGCCTTTGTTACCTCTACACTTAACTATTCCAATGCACGCCTGGCTTGCCTCCCACACTGTACCTGACGAAAATTAGAGATAATCCAAAACTCGGCTGCCTGTGTCCTAACTCGCACTAATCCCACTCACCCTTCACCCTGTGCTCGCTGACCTACATTGGCTCCTGGTTAAGTAATGCCTCGATTTCAAAATTCTCATCCTTGTTTTCAAATCCCTCCATGGCCTCACCCCTCCCTATCTCTAATCTCCTCCAGCTCCAGCCCCACAACCCACACCCCCCCTCCCCCGAGATGTCTGCGCTCCTCTAATTCTGCCCTCTTGAGCATCCTTGATTATAATCGTTCAACCATTGATGGCCGTACTTTCAGTTGCCTAGGCCCTAAGCACTGGAATTCCATCCTAAACCTCTCCACTCTCTTTCAAGATGCACCTTAAAATCTACCTCTTTGACCAAGCTTTTGGTCACCTGCCCTAATTTCACCTTAAGTGGCTCGGTGTCAATTTTTTTGTCTCATAATACTCCTGTAAAGTGCCTTAGGACGTTTTACTACATTAAAGGCGCTATATAAATACAGGTTGTTGTTCTTATATTGTCATATGCCTGTATTAAGATCACCTCTCATTTGCCTCCCTCCAAAGCTATAAAAGCCCAAGTTTCTTCAGTATTTCCACATAACTTTGACATAGAATCTGTCTTATAGCTCCTCTCTTCACTCTCACCAGGGTTTGAATGTCTCCCGTGTGTCTCACGGATTAGAACAGGACACGATGTTCTTGGTGTGATCTGACCAGGGCACTATACAGTTTACATTAATTCTTCCAATTTGTATTCTACCATCATTTTGGCTTTGTAGTTCAGCATTCCATTTTCTTTAAAAATCATTTAACCCATCTCAGCTTGGGTGCAGCACAAAACTATAATGAGCTTGGACTAGGAGAGGGATAAAATGAACTAGAGTTCTGACTCCAGGACCAGGGTTAGCAAAGGTGCTCCCACCTTTGAATATTCCGCTAACATTCACCATCTGAAGAATGGTCACCAGGGCAAGGTACTAAAGGCTGCTGCAGGAGGGCGACAGCTGATTGCAGTGCAAGCAGGTACAACAGGAGCAGCGAGGTCGGAGCGAAGGAACGGCAAGAGTTCGTAGAGGGATATGATCGGGATCTCAAGAGAGGCGAGAGATCGGGACCCAGAAGAGGCGAGGGCCCAGGGGCAGCACGGGCCAGCCCACACTGATGTGTGCGCGCACTAGGTCCGTGCAGCAGAGCTGGTCTCCAATCGTCTTGGTTAATCCTTGCCACTGAACCAAGTCCGTGTGGTGGCTGGTGTGCAACGGCCACCACGTTAAAAAAATCCATGCACAGTCATCTTCCACCCTTCACGATGTAGTTCGGGATCTGGAATATTTGATCCTTCATTGAAACACCTGTGGACTCATACCTTTTCGGTGTGGAAGCAAGTCAACCTCGTTTCGAGGGACTGCCTATGATGATGACTAAAGGGTATCTGGCACCTCTTTGGAGAAACCGTGGGAATGTGAGGACTGTGGGAAGGGATTCAGTTTCCCGTCCCACCTGGAAACTCATCGGCACAGTCACACCGGAGAGAGGCCGTTCACCTGCTCAGTGTGTGGGAAGGGATTCACTCAGTACTGTTCCTTGGTTAAACACCAGCGAGTTCACACTGGGGAGAGACCGTTCACCTGCTCTGAGTGCGGGAAGGGATTCACTCAATCACCCAACCTGCTGAGACACCAGCGAGTTCAAAAGTGATTGCAGAGTTTGGATTTTGCTGTTATTCACATCCTACTGAATCGTATTCATTCTGTTAGTTGGTGTTTGTTTCTGCTGATGTTAATAACCCTTCAACTAGGCTGGAGTTTAATATTTTGATATTTCAAATAACAGTGTGTCGATATTTGATGTCTCCAAGAGGAGACTAATTGATGTCCTGTTTCTGACTGCTCCATTTTTGATCGGGGCGGAGGAGCAGTGAGAGATCAGGGCCCAGGAGCATCATGATCAGGGCCCAGGAGAGGCGAGGGCCAACCCACACTGATCTATGGATAGTAGGAGCATGTGTGCGCACTAGGTCTATGCAGCAGAATTTGGGTCTCCAGTCGTCTTGGTTAACCCTTGCCACTGGATCAAGACCTAGCTCTGACAAGCCTGTGTGGTGGCTGGTGTGCAGTGGCCACCCCATGTTAAAAGAATCCACGCACAGGCATCTTCCACCTTCAGTATGTAGTTCGGGACCTAGAATGTCAGGTCCCTCATTGAAACACCTGTGAACTCATTCCTTTTTGGTGTGGAAGCAGGTCATCCTCGCTATGAGGGACTGCCTAATACTATACTAAACCTGGCACCCATGGAGACAATGCCATCAGAAGAACAAGAGGAGAGGTCATTGACCTGAAACGTTAACTCTGTTTCTCTCTCCACAGAAGCTGCCTGACCCGAATATTTCCAGCATTTTCTCTTATTTCAGATTTCCAGCATCCACAGTATTTTGCTTTTGTAAGAGATCATTTCAGAAAACTGGGGAAATTGAGAACAGACTGCGCTGTAAAAATACATGTTTGTGATTTTACCAGAGTTGCTCCATAATCATTTTAAGCTCACAAATAAAATTGCCATGTTACTTTACCCGCTTGTGTGCGGAGAAACAGAATTCACAAGGAGTATGGGATATGATCTATAACCCACGTTTGCCATTGATCATGGCCTTATCAGTTATTGGGAAAACCCAATCCTGAAATATAAACTTTAGCTCAGACCAATCGTGGCTTTATGCTACTCCCAAATACAGATGATCTCACTCAAGATGAAGAAACCCAACAACATGAATCCTCCACACATCTACATGTAGCCCATTCACTGTAACAAGCCATCATTCTAACAGAAGGCCAGACTAATGTTTTAGATGTTATTAAATAACGAATTGAGTAACTGACCAGACAACCCAATTGCTGTCCTTTTAAAAAGAGACCATTAAGCAAAACAAATGAGTTAACTTGTAACGGATCTTTAAAAAATATTGTAATAAGTTTACATGATATAGACATCACGATACTTGTAAGTGCATACAATGAGAGCTCCATCGTTATATACCAACGAGTTAGGGTTTTCACTGCAGAAATATTGTAAACTAGCTTCCTGGACCCAACCCTTACACACAAAAAAGTTAACGGCCATCAGTTACCATCTTTCACTGCAAGTCGTTGGAAAATTATAGTCGCATTTGGGGGGAAATATGGACAGATTTAACAAATGATATTCAATAAGTTGAACAATTAAACGGCTTTAATTTGAGGTGATTCTGAACTAAATCGGGAGCTCATGAACTTGTACACAGAAGAATGTTGCTGTCCTCCTGAATAAAGCAGGGGCACTTTCAGGAGGTGGGAGGTTACCTTTATTTTTTCTCCATCTATCTCCACGGTTTTCTCTCGGAAATCCACCCCAATGGTGGCCTCGGTCTTGTCGGGGAATTTGCCGGCGCAGAAGCGGTAGGTCAGGCAGGTTTTGCCCACGCCCGAGTCGCCGATGACGATGATCTTGTAGATCCTGGAGCGGGGCGGCGCGTTGAACAGCAGCGAGCCGGCGGTGGGAGCGCGGAGCTCGGTTGAGAGCGGCTCCTTCGCCGCCAACTCCTCTCCTTCCCCAGAGGACATAACTCAAGGAACAAGGGGAGGCGGGGGGAAAAAGATGCAGTAGGTGAACTATTGCAAATAGTTAATGATCAGGGGTGGGGGAATAGAGCCTTGCGGTGCTGGCACTGCGGCACTCCGACTGACTGACTGTCTCTGTGTGTGTGTGTGTGTGTGTCAATCCTCTGGCTGGCAATCGCGAGCCCGCCGACTCCAGGTTCCAAAACCCAATCGCAGCTCCTGGCTACACTGCAGCGCGGGGCTTGGCCACGTCGCCACTCACTGATCCACAACACACATTCTTCAACCACCTCTCCTCCGGCCTGAAAGGAGGAAGAAACAAACAATAATTCAACTTAAGGGCAGAGAGAATATCGCGAGAGAAGGCTGTACGTTTATCCAGACTTCCTCTCTCCACCAGGGGAAGGGAATCCTGTGCTCCTGCAGCTCAGCATTTTTTTTAAAGCAGTGTGACTTTTTTTTAAATGTTGTTGACACAGGTTTAAATTTTCAACTAAATGTTTCGCAAATCTATTTAGGGCTTGTATTGTGGACATATATAGCAGTTTGTCTCTCATGGAAATCTGCAGGTTACCTAGGTACTAATGGTGAACTGGGAGGGAAAAATATCAGCTTCGCCCTCTGCTGGAGACGGTGAATAATTTGTGTTCGGATTCTTTGGTCCTCCAGGAATGAGTAAAAAGCAATCAATTTATTCAGGTCTTATGACCAATTTACATTTTTGTTAAAAGCTTCATCTTGCAGATCGCTTCGAATCAGTTCTAATTATAATATTGCCAGAGGCTCATTGTTAAGCACTTTGGGGCGTCGAGGCCATGAAAGGCGCTATTTAAATGTAAATCTTTCTTTGAAGAAAGAAGACTTGCATTTCCTAACCCCAGAAAGTCCCAAAGTGCTTTTCAACCAATAAAGCACTTTTGGAGTGTAGTTTCTGTTGAAATGTAGGACACGTGGCAGCTAATTTGCATACAGGAAGGTCCCACAAATAGCAATGTAATAATGACCAGATCATTTGTTTTAGTGATGTTGGTTGAGGGGTAAATATTGGCCAGGACACCGGGAGAACTTTCCTGCTTTTCTTCAAAATAGTGCCGTGGGATCTTTTACAACTATCCGACAGAGCAGATAGGATCTTTTAACATCTCATCTGAACGACAACATCTCCGACAGTGCAGACTCCCCACCCACCCTTTCCTTCAACGACTGTCCCACCTGTGACAGAGACTGTAATTCCCGTATTGGACTGTACAGTCACCTGAGAACTCACTTTTAGAGGGGAAGCAAGTCCTCCTCGATTTCAAGGGACTGCCTATGATGACGATGACTCGCTCAGTCCTGAACAGTTTAGATTTTGTGCTCAAGTCTTTGGAGTGGGTCTTGAACCCGCAACATAGAAGTGTTTTAAGGAAAATGCCTTTATGTATTTAAGCTAATATTAAATTAGCTCTCTGGAGCTGACCAATTAAATGGCTTTAATTTGAGTTGATTCTGAATTAAATTAAGTCACAGGACGAGTCCCTTTTATTGCTTGCCCATTTTTCAATTTTATGGTATGTGTCCGGGTAATTGTGTAGTTTGGTCACACAATGTCCACTGGTTTGCTCGAAGCCTTCCACAACCAATTAGCACGGCAGGTTATTTTATTGATCCAAATTTAAGAATTGTTATTTAACACGTTTTTAGTTTGGACGGGACCTCTGATATTTATTAGTGGTGCCCTCCTTTCTAAAAGGCTACTTGAACCTGACAAACACTCACTTCATAGAAGCTTTAAAAACAACAGTATATTCTTGGCACATGATGGCTGAATTTGTAATCTGGGGCAAAAACAAAAGAGAACTTCTTTGTTCCTTCGTAGAGCCCATGGCTTCGCTTTAAAATGCCTCTTGATGGTTTGTCTTTGCAATATCTGTACACTTACTAGTATATCAGGCTGTTTTCATTAGTTGCAAATCGGTTTCTGCACCCCAATCTTTCTTGCTGTAATGTAATAGCTGCAGCTGTTAATTTTTTGTGTTCTTTTTTACATTTCTTTTGCAGGTTAGGATCCTGAAGTTTTCCCCAGGCCTCAAGCTCCCATCTTTCTTTCTCGAGCTCCAAACTTCCAGCCCCTGATGTTCAGGCTTCCAAGTTCCAACCATGCTCCCCATTCCAGCCTCCAGCTCTCTACCTTTCTTCCTCTCTGTCCTCTCCTAAGTTCTGCAGTTCCCGACTTTTCTTCCTCCAAACTTCTGACCTTTTTCTTCGCAGGCTTTCAGCTTCCTCATTCTTCTACCCCACCCCTTGATATATATCCCCTCCCCGGGCCTCCAGCCCATGACCCCAGGCCTCTGACTGCGTTGTTTCAATTATTTTCTGCAGTTCAGGGTCTTGAACTCTCCCCCAGGCTTCAGCTCCAGACATTCTCTGCTTCTGGCCCTCTAGCTCCCAATATTCCCCACCAGGCTTGCAGTTGCCAACATTCCCCTTTCCACCCAAGGCGGCTGCCAGCTTTTATGTTCAGACCTTCTGTTCCCAACCTTTCCTCAGCTCATCCTGAACTGTGTTCCTTAATTACTTGCCTATCCTGAGTCCTCAAGGAATCTTTCCTCAGCTCAGCCTCCCATGAACTCTTTAACTGCCTGCTCGCTCTGAGTTACTGGTGTGTTCCTTATCTGCTCCTTTTCCCTGAGACCCTCTGTGCTCCGTACTTACCTGCCTATGCTGAATCCCCATGCAGCCTTTTCTACTGACCTTTCCTCTCTTGCTGGCTCTCTAGATACCACTGTTCCTGCCCCCATAACATGGAGAAACAGAAACTGCACCCATTCCTGCTGTTGGTAGCTGGCCGTCTTCTGCTGGTGGTGTCAGGCCTCTAGTGTCTGGTTGTTGAGAGTGTTGATGGACTGGTCTCTGTTTGTTGAATGCTGGCTGGTGATGGTGATGGTGGCAGGCTACCGGGCCCTCTTGCCTGTATGGCTCAGCAGCTCACGGAATAAGTTCACTGGCCGATCAAGGAACTTGTTTTAAATGTTTTAATTGTAGCAGTGTACACGTAATGTTAATTATTTAACATAATAAAATTGAAAAGTGGACAAAGTAATCAAAGATGAATGTACTTCACTAGGAAAAAGCCAATTTCAATGAGATAAAAGCCCAGATCAACTGAAAAGAAAAATTGGCAAATAAGACAGTGTAAAATTAGAAACATTTAAGCAGCAGATGATTGAGTTGCAGATTAGACATATTCCCACAAGAAAAGATGATGCAGTAAAAGCTGAAGATCCTTGAATGAGTAGAGATTTTTTTTAAAAGAGGCAAATGACAAATCTGAGACTAATAATACAAAAGAAAATCAAATGGAATATTAGAAAATATAGAGAGGAAGCATATACAATTAGAAAGGCTAAGAAGAGTTATAAAGAAAGACTGCCAGATAATGTCAAGGGAAACAGTAATGGATTTTGTAACCAATAAAAAGTTAAAGAACAGTTAAAGAAAGGGTCTAATTAGAGGAGCTCACAGGCTGCATCTAGGACACTTCTGCATGAGTGTACTTCTTTGGCCAGGACATTTATAACTTCCCACTGCACCCAGTTTGTTCAGCACAGCCCAGGAACTGGGACCTTTCTGATCTCCGTGGCTCTGTACCACATGGGAAGAAACTTGCATTCTCCACACAGACACAGGATTGATTCAACGATTGCCAGCCACAGCAATCCAACTGTGTGCATAATAGAGAGTGAGGGTTGCCCCACAGTGTTAGGAAAGATCAGAGAAGAGTCATCTATCGAGTTGTTATTACTAGAGGGTGGCTCAGGCTGCACTGGGGAGGTCTGGGAGCAAGTTGCTCACCCACCCTGGTGATAAAGGGGTTGGGAGCATTGTGGAGAGAATAGATCGATTTGATTGTGTCAGTCTCGGGGCTAGAGTGGAGGAAACAGTTAGGGTTTCTGTCCTTGATTGTTATTCAATGGCCTCTCTGAAAAGTGCATGTGAGTGAATGTTTAATGTTCAGGCTCCATTAATGAAAAGCCTGTTAGAGGGTTCAGGATAGATATTTGTCTTGCTACCTAGGCATAAAGTATCGCCTGGGAGGAGTTCATAGGGGAAATTTAATTTAAATGGAACAAAAACTGATTGGGCTCTATTATAATTTACATAGGAGTACATAAAATTACAAAATAGAAACAAGCCATTTGGCCCAATCAGACTATGTTGGTATTTTGCATCCATGTGTGCAGTAGTCCTATTCCCATGTGTGTGTCTGTTTCCATATCCATTTATTTCCCTTTCCTTCAACCACCTCTAACATATTCTTAAATGTTGAGGGGCTTGATAGGGTAGATGCTGAGAAGATGTTTCCCCTCGTGGGGGAATCTAGAACTAGGGAGCATAGTTTCAGAATAAGGGGTTGCGCATTTAAGACGGAGATGAGGAGGAATTTCTTCTCTCAGAGGGTCGTGAATCTTTGGAATTCTCTACCCCAGAGAGCTGTGGAGGCTGAGTAATTGAATATATTCAAGGCGGAGATAGACAGATTCTTGAACTACAAGGGAGTCAAGGGTTATGGGGAACATGCAGGAAAGTGGATTTGAGGCCAAGATCAGATCAGCAATGATCTTATTGAATGGCGGAGCAGACTCGAGGGGCTAAATGGCCTACTCCTGCTCCTATTTCTTATGTTGATGTGGTCTCTCCATCAATTACTAACTCCAGTCGTGCAATCCACAGCCTCACAAACCCTCTATGATTTTTTTAAAAATTGTCCTATTCTCTGTCGTAAATCTCTTGCATTTAATCATATATCTACGTTGCCTTGTTCTAGACTCATCAACAATTGGAAGCAGTCTGTTTCTGTCAACCCTGTATCATCCCAACACAATTTTAATTACCTCTGTCAAATCATTCTTCCTCTGTTCTAACAAAAACAGGCCCAATTTTTCAAGTCTTCGTTTATATTTGTATTTCCTCATAACAGGCAGCACCCACTTGGATCTGTTCTGTACCATCTCGATTGCCTCAATATCCTGTAGTGCAAAGCCCAAAACTGTGCACAGTACTACAACTGTTGTCTTACTAAGATTTGATATAGATTCACCATTACATCTGGACTTTTATATTCAATAAGGGGAAGTTAGATAAGCACATGAGGGAGAAAGGAATAGACTGATAAGCTGATAGGATTAGAAGAAGAGGGGTGGGAGGAGGCTTGTGTGGACCATAAACTCCGGCAGAGACCATTTGGGCCAAATGGCTTGTTGCTATGTTGTACATGCTATGTACCTCTTTCCTTGAAACTCAGTATTCCATTACTTTTTTATGGCCTTATCCAGTTAAGGTGGTGCTTTCAATGTCTTGTGAACTTGAACCCCAAGTCCTTCTGCATTTTCACATCACCCCCAACGTCCCCAAGCAAAGTATAATTATTTTATTTTTTGACCAAAATGTACCACCTCACATTTGCTGATATTGAATTCCATCTGCCACTTTTTCTCAATTCACTCTATTTATATTTCTGTACCTGATTTGTCTCCAATTCACCCACTCTAATCCACCCCCTTCTCCGTCGTTCCTCTGTTTCTTTCTCAATCTTTAAATCTCATTGATTAAGGTGGTACACTTAGTCCTGCTGTCCCAGATGCCCATTGCTCTTGCCACACTATTTTCAGCTGCCAATTCCAGCAAGTTACGAGACAAAAAATTTTTGAGCTGAATGGTGCCGGGAACAATGGTGTACACCACAAGGAGCCTCGCTCCATCAATATCTAGCCCATTATTGTTATGTGGGCAAACTAGCACCCATAGCACTGTATCCCAGCTATGTCACTGTATTTAGGAGAGGAAGAAAAGGAAAAGGCAGAAAATTGGTATGATTTTTTTGAAATTAGATAACAAAGTACGTTGCTACCAATCCATGTCTATCAAAAATCTATTATTAAATATTGTAATTTCATGAAAAATACTGATGAGTTATTGCATGTCTATACTGTGAATGTTATTTAAATTTACAACAATTTCTTCAGTTTTGTTTGTAGTTGAATTGTCATTGGCTGAAAACTAATTCTGGTGGGATGATACTGAACAGAAATTGAAGGTCATTGGACTCAGTTTGTGAAACGTAGCAGATCAAACACCAAAAGCAAATGTAAACTCTCAGTCAGCAAAAGCCAACTTCTTCCGTCGAGAAAACTGCAGTGAATATGGCAGCAACATTGCAACAAATTACCGTAAGTATGAAAAGCAGTGAGTTTTAACAGATTCAAATGAATGGAGTCACAAGGTATGTCGAGTTGCTGCAGTCATTAATTAAGACAAACAGACGTTATCTATTTGTGAGGCTGCTTTTCTGATGGTAATGGATCTCTTGGACCTTGTGCAATAGGAGTGTCACAACAGTAAATGTTAGACTTTACACTTTTATATAATCCACTATAAATGCTAACATAATTCTTTGGCATATTCTAAAATGATTACTGTCACCTATGAGCCCTTATCACGGCCAGTAAATTATTTTTGTTTTAACTGGAGTTAAGTTTTAAAAGTAATCCTGATCCAAACTGGAACTTTCATTCTATCTTGATGTTTAATTTTTTAAAATTTAAACTTACCTTGCAGTCAGGAGGAGGATCAGCTCCATCGATCAAAAGGACAAACCATTTAGTTACTTAATTTATAGATGGGAATTATTGAATTGCGAGTAGTTGTTTTAAAATTGCTTTTAAATAATATCCTTTCTAATGAAACCGTACTTTTTATTAAAAACACAACAAATTAAGAATTCATATGCAGTGAAAAGTATTGCTGTACAGGTATTAGAAACAATCTTTTACATCTGTATGCAGTTTGCTGGAAGTATCTTGCACTAAGTTGTGCATATTTGTTCTATTGCAGACAGTAACTGGAGTGGAGCTCGAGCCACCTCCTCCAATTCTGAAAGAAGAATTCCAAACTCTTTTAACACCAGAAGCGATCCAATTCCTAGCAGAATTGGTCTCTACTTTTGATGCAGATGTTGATGAGGTATATATATCTTGTGTGAGGTGTGAGGTGTGTGTGTGTGTGTGTGTGTGTGTGTGTCTGGGGGGTGGGGGGGGGTGGGAGGGGAACTGCGTAGATACTTCAACTCATTGTCTTTGCATGTTTAATAAATACCTTCACTGACCAGATTTTTTTCCCTACCAAATCAAGTTTTATTTCCCCAATAATAATGATTTAACATCTGCACTTTATCATATACAGCACCGAACACACCGTTCTTAATTTCTGTAGAAGAATGCATAAAAGAGCCATCATCCTCTCCTTTCCTTTAGTCCGTTTAAATAACTAATAAATAAGTTTTATTCTTTGTACCTATTTAAAAAATCTTCTACCAAGTTATTTTTGTTATAGATAGGATAGGTGGGCACTAGTAAATTAATTTTAAGTACATGCATACTGTATTTGAAACATTATAATGTAACGGTAGTGTAGTCTGAAAATCCTAAATACAAAGGGTAGTTTTTTCATAATTATATATTAACCAGTCTGTAAACCAGATGGAACATAATAGCTGTTGGTTAATAGATTAACTCAGCTGGAATGTTGCTGCAGTGGTTAACAGCTTTAATTTATTCTTATGAATGCAGCTTATTTTTGGATTTTACATGAGTGCATCTTGAGAATTCAGGATAACTGATCAGAGTTGAACGCGTTATTATAGGAGAGGAATGGATAAGTTTATATATTGGTATGCTACAAGCTCTGCATATGGGGGATGGGGATGGGGTGGAAGGCAAGCCAGATACAACTCTTCATTATGTGTATTGGCCTGTTTCCATGGCTGGTTTATGGGGTTCTGGAAGATCTATGGGGCTGTGGGCTGTAGTACATACTGGTCAATCTCTCTTAGCATTTCACATGGATAATCAAGACCAAGTCTGTACATCCTGCAGCATGCAACCCGCCACCACTTCGGCAAAATTCCAACACTGCACGAGATAGAAAAAGCCATAAGGCAGCTTAAAAACAACTAGGCTACGGGAGCGGATGGAATCCCCACTGAGATACTGAAGTATGGCGGAGAGGTACTGTTGGCGCAAATACATGACCTCATCTCTCTCATCTGGTGGGAGGAGAGCATGCTGGGAGATCTCAGAGATGCAGTAATCGTGACCATCTTTAAAAAAGGGGACAAGTCCGACTGCGGCAACTACAGAGGAATTTCCCTGCTATCAGCCACTGGGAAAGTCATCGCTAGTTCTTCTCCCTGTGGCTGAGGAGCTCCTCCTGGAGTTGCAGTGCAGATTTCGTCCCCTACGGGGCACAACGGACATGATTTTTGCAGTGCGATAACTCTTATACATGGCCTTCTTCGACCTTACAAAGGCCTTTGGCACTGTTAACCCTGAGGGTCTATGGCGCATCCTCCTCTGCTTCGGATGCCCCCAAAAGTTCGTCATCATCCTCCACCTGCTCCATGACGACATGCAGGCCGTGATCCTTACCAACAGGTCCATTACAGACCCAATCCACGTCCAGACTGGTGTCAAACAGGGCTGCATCATCGCCCCAACCCTCTTCTCAATCTTCCTTGCTGCCATGCTCCACCTCATAGTCAACAAGCTCCCCGCTGGAGTGGAACTAAACTACAGAACAATTGGGAATCTGTTCAATCTTCGCCGTCTCCAGGCCAGGTCCAAGACCACCCCAACCTCTGTCGTCGAGCTACAGTACGTGGACAATGCCTACATCTGTGCACATACAGAGGCTGAACTCCAGGACATGGTCGACGTTTTTACTGAGGCGTACGAAAGCATTGGCCTTACGCTAAACATCCGTAAGACAAAGGTCCTCCACCAGCCTGTCCTCACCGCACAGCACTGCCCCCCAGTCATCAAGGTCCACAGCACGGCCCTGGACAACGTGGACCATTTCCCATACCTCGGGAGCCTCTTATCAACAAGAGCAGACATTGACGACGAGATTCAACACTGCCTCCAGTGCGCCAGTGTAGCCTTCGGCCACCTGAGGAAAAGAGTGTTTGAAGACCAGACCCTCAAAACTGCCACGAAGCTCATGGTCTACAGGGCTGTAGTAATACCCGCCCACCTGTATGGCTCAGAGACATGGACCATGTACAGCAGACACCTCAGGTCGCTGGAGAGATATCACCAACGATGTCTCCGCAAGATCCTACAAATCCCCTGGGAGGACAGACGCACCAACATCAGCGTCTTCAGCCAGGCCAACATCCCCAGCATTGAAGCACTGGCCACACTTGATCAGCTCTGCTGGGCAGGCCACATTGTTCGCATGCCTGACACAAGACTCCCAAAGCAAGCGCTCTACTTGGAACTCCTTCACGGCAAACGAGCCAAAGATGGGCAGAGGAAACTAAACTGAGTGGCAGTGTGAGCTGTGAGGGGGACTTTAGGAGGCTGCAGGGTAACTAGGACAGGTTAGGTGAGTGGGCAAATGCATGGCAGATGCAGTATAATGTGGATAAATGTGAGGTTATCCACTTTGGGAGCAAAAATGCGAAGACAGAATATTATCTGAATGGTGGCAGATTAGGAAAAGGGGAGGTGCAATGAGACCTGTGTGTCTTGGTTCATCAGTCATTGAAAGTTGGCATACAGGTGCAGCAGGTGGTGAAGAAGGCAAATGGTATGTTGGCCTTCATAGATAGGGGATTTGAGTATAGGAGCAGGGAGATCTTACTGCAGTTGTACAGGGCTTTGGTGAGGCCTCACCTGGAATATTGTATTCGGTTTTGGTCTCCTAATCTGAGGAAGGACGTTCTTGCTATTGAGGGAGTGCAGCGAAGGTTCACCAGACTGATTCCCGGGATGGCAGGACTGACATATGAGGAGAGACTGGATCAACTGGGCCTTTATACATTGGAGTTTAGAAGGATGAGAGGGGATCTCATAGAAACATTTAAGATTCTGACGGAACGGGACAGGTTAGATGCGGGTAGAATGTTCCCGATGTTGGGGAAGTCCAGAACCAGGGGACACAGTCTTAGGATAAGGGGTAGGCCATTTAGGACTGAGATGAGGAGAAACTTCTTCACTCAGAGAGTTGTTAACCTGTGGAATTCCTTGCCGCAGGGAGTTGTTGATGCCAGTTCATTGGATATATTCAAGAGGGAGTTAGATATGGCCCTTATGGCTAAGGGATCAAGGGATATGGAGAGAAAGCAGGAAAGGGGTACTGAGGGAATGATCAGCCATGATCTTATTGAATGGTGGTGCAGGCACAAAGGGCCGAATGGCCTACTCCTGCACCTATTTTCTATGTTTCTATGAAATGTTACAAGGACAACCTCAAAGCCTCCATGATAAAGTGCAACATCCCCACTGACACCTGGGAGTCGCTGGCCAGAGATCGCCCTAAGTGGAGGAAGTGCATCCAGGAAGGTGCTGAGTACCTCGAGTCTCATCACCGAGAGCATGCAGAAAATAAGCACAGGCAGCGGAAAGAGCGTGCGGCAAACCAGTCCCACTCACCCCTTCCCTCAACGACTATCTGCTCCACCTGTGACAGAGTCTTTGGTGGCTGAACAGTCCAATAAGAGAACCAAAGAACTCATATTAAGAGTGGAAGCAAGTCCTCCTCGATTCTGAGGGACAGCCAATGATGATGATGATGTACAGATGAAATGCATTTCGAAGGGAGGGTGTTAATTGGATCAGACACAATTTAGTCCCCATTTTAAAGCTATATATTTTGTTCTTTATTTTTATACGATAAATATTTATGTTTTCATTTGTTTTAGAAACTGCCTATTTAAGCTTGTCAGGCTGTAAATATATCCCCTTGCTTGTGGTTTCGCAGCAGCAATCTCTTTTAGCAGGAGGGTGTAACTGCAGTGTGACAAGATTGCATAGGCAGTTTCCATTATAAATGTGAACATACAAATTTATAATGGAAAAACTTAGAAATTCTTAGAGATGCAACATTTTAAATATATTACCAATCAATCTCGCCTGATGTTGTACTTAGTGAATCAAGACTAAGTTTTCAGATGAAACATGGTTAGAGAGTGAAAAATATATCAATGATAATTAGTGAAGAATGTGCAGATGTAATTCAGTCCCCATTTTAAAGTCATAACATTCCGTGCTTATGTAATGCTTTGGTTTTATATTATTATAAATCACCCATGATGTTGGTCATGGGAAGTTAGACAATATTTTGCTTGATATGGAGGATTAGATGATATAATAGAGCTATATAATGATTATATTAAAATTAATGTAAGTAAATGGAAATTGGATCAAATTGCATATGGGAAAGAATTTATACTGAGGTGCAATGCCCAAAACTGAACAAAGTACTCCAGATGAGGTCTGATCAAGGCTCTATACAACTGAAGCATAACTTCCACCCCTTAATATTCAAATCGGCTTCAGATAAAGGCCAACATTCATTAGCCTTTTTCATTACTTTTTGTATATATGCACTATCTTTAGTGGTTTGTGTTCCTGGATACCGACATCCCTTTGCTCCTCCACAGTTCTTAGTCTCTTGCTTTTAAGAAAATATTCCGATTTGTCTTACTGGATGCAAAGTGGATGACCTTACACATCTCCATCTGCCACAGTTTTGCCTACTCACTTAATCTATGCCCCTTTGTAACTTCCTGCTCTCGTATACACAACTTATTGTGTCTCCTAACTTAGTGCCATCTGCACACTTGGATATAAAACTCTCTATTCCTTCAGCCAAGTCATTGCTAAACATGGTGAAATTCTGAGGCCCAAGTAGAGATCCCTGGGGAATGCAACTTGTCACATCCCATCAATCAGAGTACATTCCCTATATCTTTACTCATACCTTCCAATCAATTACTATATAATTGTAGAGATTTGAGATAAAAGGGAAATCAGAACAAAATATAAATGAATGTGAAATATATAAATTGTACAGTAAAATATATTTCTATATGATAATCCATATATACTGTGTATCTAAAAATGTTATATTTTTCTGATATATATAAACCTTTGAACATAATGTGTATGTAAATCTTCTTTTCAAACCTATAATATATTAAAAATCTTATGTCTGTGTGGTTTCTGTTGTCATGTTTTTGTCACTTTTTGGGCCCAAGTTTCAACATGATAAAAAACGGGCGCCCCTCCGAGCTGGGCGCCCGTTTTTCACACCTAAAACGGTGCCGGAAAAAAAACTCGGGATTCTGGAGAGCCCTGCAGCTCCTTGTCTGTTTGGCGCAGCGCCCAGGGGGGCGGAGCCTACACTCGCGCCGATTTTGTAAGTGGGAGGGGGCGGGTACTATTTAAATGAGTTTTCTTCCTGCTGGCAACGCTGCGCATGCGCGTTGGAGCGTTCGCGTACGCGCAGTGAGAAGGAAACATTGGCACTCGGCCATTTTTGTAGTTCTTTGTAGCTGTTTAGTTTTTGAACATTTTTTAATAAAAGCACATTGCCATCAGCACATCAGCACTGAGAAGGCTGCAGGAAGCCTCAGAAAGTTGAGGCAGCCGTTTCCCGACGACCTCCCCCTTTTGCCGTCGGGAAATGGCTCCTCAATTTCTGAGGCTTCCTGCAGCCTTCTGTCTCCTTCCCTCCCTCCCTCCCTCCCTCCCTCCCGCCGTCTGGAATGGCTTCCTCTCCACCCCCCCGCTGCGTTCGGTCGGTCGGGCCCGCACTCCCCCCGCTCGCCCGCCCGGAACGGCTCCCCCGCCCCCCCCCCGCGTTCGGTCGCTCGCCCGCCATCTGGAACGGCTTCCCCCCCCTTGCGTTCGGTCGGTCGGTTGGGTCCCTCCCCGCCGTCTGGAACGGCTCCCCCCCCCCCCCCGCCCCTCCGCGTTCGGTCGGCGGTCGGTTCCCTCCCTCCCGCCCGCCGTCTGGAACGGCTTCCTTCCCCCCCCGCGTTCGGGAACGGCTGCCTCGTTTTGTGAGGCTTGCTGCAGCATTCTCCCTGGCTGAAGCACTTTCACACAGGTAGGAAGATGGTTTATTTAATCTTTTCTTTGCTTATAAATTTTTATTCAGGTTGGATTTATTTGTATAATATTTGTAGAAGTATAAATAAGGATTTATTGTAGAATTTAATGAGTTCCCTTCCCCCCCCTTCCCCCCCCCCCCACCTCGTTCTGGACGCCTAATTTGTAACCTGCGCCTGATTTTTTAATGTGTAGAACAAGTTTTTTCAGTTCTACAAAAATCTTCACTTGCTCCATTCTAAGTTAGTTTGGAGTACGTTTTCACTGTGGAAACTTTCAAATCAGGCGTCAGTGGCCGGACACGTTCCCTTTTGAAGAAAAAATTCTGTTCCAAAGTGGAACTGTTCTACCTGACTAGAATTGCAGAAAAAAAAATGTGGAGAATTGCGATTTCTAAGATAGTCCGTTCTCCACCAGTTGCTCCTAAAAATCAGGCGCAAATCATATGGAAACTTGGGCCCTTTGTGTTAATTTTTCTGGTATAAATTCCTATGTCTTTGGCCCTGAATTTGCAGTCAGCGACAAAGCGAAGGCATTTGCTGCTGGCCCAGATGTATGCTCCACACAAGGATCTCACAGACGCTGTGTCGAGAACTTCGGGTTTTCCGACCTTGAATTCAATTCAAGGAACTTAAGGGGGATCCCCTTGTTCGAACTGCTGTGACATCAACAGGCTGTCTAAGCAGCCAATCAAACGGCAGAATTCTCACAGACAGAAAACAAAGAAATGAAAAACCTCTTAAAATTCTAACTTTTAAAAATAGTTATAGAGAGCAAAAGAAAGATTGGGATTCTCACATGGGGAAAAGGCAAACCTAAAATAAAGATGCACAAACTTAAAAAAAAATTAAAAAACATTTTTTTGAAAAGTTTCTTAAAAACTTTAGTTTTTATTAAAATGGACAAATTTCACAGTGCACACAATTAAAATTAGTTTTCCAGGCCCTTAACCTTTGCTTAGCAGTCAATATGCTGTTAATACCCCAGTTACACCTAATCCCTTTGGGTCTAAATTTTAGTGGGAAATTTAACAGTGTACTTACTGCGGAAGAGCTGAAGTTTTCATCAGTTTCAATGATTTATGAGATTTCACTGACTGCCGATTGTGTGTGCGTCTGTGTGGTGGGGGTGGAGGGGCAGCACAGTGCAGTCAGTTTCATACCGACCTACAGCTAATTCAAGACCTATGTATACTTGTCACCCTATATAAACTGGCCACTGGGTAACAATGCCTGGACACTCGATTTCCACAATTCACTCAAAATGCTTTCTGATTTTTTTCCTTGGTAACTCAAATTTTAATGTCCAAAATAAGAGTTTAACCAAAGTTTAAAAAAAAAATAATTTCAGAATCACATCATTAAATCTATCAATTGAATTGTCTCATGTCTTTTAATGCCTTCACTAAAGTTTTTACTTGAAAGACTCAGCCGCTCTGAGAAGCCTGGGCTTGGAGTTGCTATTTATGAAATGGTGAGCTGAGTTTGGATTGGGCAGTCTGGACATGTACCATGTACCTATTTTCCTAGGATGCAAAAAGTACCGTTCAGTTAGCAATATTGAGGAATATGAATACAAGGAAAAGAGTGGGTAAGTGACCTGGTTCCAGGCCTCTGCCATTCTTAGGTTAGCTGCTAGGCTGTATACGAGTGCGCCCAGCATTCAGGGTGACTAACCCTCTGAATTCCCCCTTGTAGGACGAACAGGTGGCTTCACCCGATGTCCACACAGGCATAATTCATGCAGTGGTTGGTGGAGAGCACAAATCCTCCCTAACACAGGGCACCTCCAACTTTTCTTTCTCCACCGCAAACTTTTAAATCTTTTTCTTTTGCCTGTCTGTGTCTCCCTATTTTGTTGATACTAATATAATCATTATTGCTTTGAACTTTTCCTTCTTGTTCCTCCTGAGCTCTAAGTACACTTTCCTCCACTCTTTCTCCTCCATGCATCTGCGGTGAAGTCAAGATTCATTATGCCGTTGAAGCTCAGTTGATTTATTCAGTGAATGGCTGAGACACAGGCCCCAAGTTTCCACATGATTTGCTCCTGATTTTTAGGAGCAACTGGTGTAGAACGGAGTATCTTAGAAATCGGAATTCTCCACATTTAGTTTGCTCCAGCTCGAGTCAGTTAGAACAGTTTCACTTTGGAACAGAATTTATTTTTCAAAAGGGGGCGTGTCCGGCCACTTACGCCTGATTTCAAAGTTTCGTGAGTGAAAACTTACTCCAAACTAACTTAGAATGGAGTAAGTGAAGATTTTTGTACGCTCGAAAAAACCTTGTCTACACTTTAGAAAATCAGGCGTAGGTTACAAATTAGGCATAGGGAATGGTGCGGGGGAGTGGGGGAAAGGGAAGTCATTAAATTCTACAATCAATCCTGAGTTATACTTATACAAATATTATACAAATAAATCCAACCTGAATAAAAATTTATAAGCAAAGAAAAGATTAAATAAACCATGTTCCTACCTGTGTGAAAGTGCTTCAGGCAGGCCTTTCATGTTGGAGACAGGCAGCGGTGTGGCGTCAGTGTCTCGACGGCAGTGGCAGCAAGCTTCGAGCTGAGCTGCAGTGCTTGAGGCAGGCCTTCATTCTCTTCGTGGCTGGCCGCGAAGAAGCAGCACCGGACGGACCCGAGGCCATTTGGCCATGAGATATCAGCGGCGTCAGTGGCTGGCCGGCAGCCGAAGAATCAACGGACCGATATGAGGCCATTCGGCCATGAGATAGCAGCGGCGTCAGTGGCTGGCCGGCAGCCGAAGATACAGCAGCAGCCTTCGAGCTGTGAGTGGGACTGAGGCCATTTGGACAGGGAGAGGCAGCCACATCGACATTTTATATTTAAATTTGCAGAATGGGTGCTGCATTGTCAACACCACGTATTATTGCAAAGTTGAATTGGCACTCTTATTTCTCCAAACACACAGTCCTTAATTTGCATGCACCAATGCAGCACCGGTTCTGCAAGTTTAGCAGTGAAAAGCTGAACTCACTGGTTTCAGCAGGTGATTTATTCAGCAGTGCTGCTAAAAGCACTCCCTCACACACAGAAATATCAAAAAAAATTAAATTACAAGCCTTTGCAGGGGTCCAAGAAACAAATCTTCACTTTTTCTGCAGTATTTTAAAAAATGGCCGAGTGCCAATGTTTGTGTGAGTCTGCGCGTGCGCGCACGCTCCAACGTGCACGTGCAGGGTTGCCGGCATCACGAAGGCTAATTTAAATTGTACCCGCCCCCTGCTACTTAGAAAATCGACGCGAGTGTTAGGCTCCGCCCCCTGCTGCGAAGAGCGCGCCGCGCCAAGCAGACATCGAGCTCCAAGGAGCTCGAGAATATCGGACTTTTTTTTAGGCGCAGTTTTCGGTGCGAAAAACAGGCGCCCAGCTCAGAGGTGCGCCGTTTTCGCCGCGGCACGAAACTTGGGGCCACAATTTCTATCTGAAATTGTCATCATGTCCTCCGCCCTGGACAGATATCTCCACTCCTCTCTTCCCCCTCTCCTTGATGTTACAGTGATCTGGAGCACTCTAATATATTGGAGGTGCAAACATGCATCCTACCACTCTATGGTTCAATATGCAGAAACATGAACAAGCCACATCACCCTGCAATCAATCAAATGGCCTGAATTAATTTATGTTAACTGAGCACATTGCATCTTTCAGATTTTACAGCTGAGAATGGTTACAAAGCTGGACCTAGATCGTCATGGAGGACTTCCTGACTTTTTGCCCCATACCTCACACATCCGAGAGGATCAGTCCTGGAAAGTTCAGCCAGTGCCTCGGAGGTTACAGAACAGGCACGTAGATCTTGGGGATGTGTCTCCAGCCAACACTGAACATTTCATCAGGGCCTTGTCTTCTACAGCACAGGGCATTCAGGTAAGATCTCCTCTTGTTAGTTGTGTTATCATAAAGGATGAGGAAGCAGCAAGTAGGGTTGGTGCACATCATATTTCCAAGATCGCGGATGCCTGATCTTGGGTGAGTTATCATAGAATCATATCAGAGAATGAAGCTTAAAAGGATCAATTGTACTTCACAGTGCAATTTTTATTGTCCAAAATATGAAAACAGCTGTGGAGAATTCTACTGGCCAGAGTATCCCAGTCTCCTGAATCAAGGAAAAAGAACGCTGGTACCAACAGAAGGCATGAAATAGGGAATGAGTTAAGCAAATATATATATTTTAAAATCTGCTAAACTAAGAAAAAATGCTTTTGATTTTAGTTATTTAATAGAAAGAAACAGATTCAGGAAATCATAGCATGGTTACAGCAGGGAAAGAGGCCATTCAGCCCGTCGAGCTCATGCCGACTCTCTGCAAGAGCACCTTAGCTTGTCCCACTCCCCTGCCCTTTCCCTGTAGACCTGCAAAAAAAATTATTTCATGTACTTATCCAACTTCCTTTTGAAAGCCGTGATTGAGTCTGCCTCCACCACCCTTTCAGGCAGTGCATTCTAGATTCCAACCACTCGCTGTGTAAAAAAGTTTTTTCTTATGTCACCTTTGGTTCTTTTGCCAGTCACCTTAAATCTGTGTCCTCTGGTTCTTGAATCTTCCACCAATGGAAACAGTTTTTCTCGATCTACTCTGTCCAGACCCCTCATGATTTTGAACACCTCTACCAAATCTCCTCTCAACCTTTTCTGCTCTAAGGAGAACAACCCCAGCTTCTCCAGTCTATCCACATAACTGAAGTCCCTGGAATCATTCTTGTTATGTATTGAATACAGAGTCTGATCAGATACTGTGAGCTCAAAGTAAGGTGTGACCGTAGTCCTTTATTACAGGTCTCCAGCCTGTGAGGCCTCCTTATGTACAGGTGCTCCCAAGGGATTATGGAATCCCTTGGGACTCCAGGGGATGAGTCATCTGGTGGTTAAACAAGGTATTTACAGGTTTACATATATAACAACACTTCCCCCCCCCCCCCCAAGTCAATAGTGTAACTATTTACAATGTGAGTCGATCTGGGTCCTTCCTTTCCCTGGTTGATCGTCTCGGTGCAAATGCTGGTTTTGGTGAGTCGTTTGTTGGGCCCTCACTGGGCTGCTGTACAGCTGGCCTTGCTGAGCTACCTGGTGTGGTGAGTCCTGCTGGGCTGCTGCCGGTGATGGGTTCTGCTTTGTGGTCAACTGCATAGTCGGTTGCCACTGGTGTGTGTGTGTTGGAGATCACTAATGAAGGTGTCCCTGCCCTTTTTTGGTACCACTACTTGATTACCCATAGAAGGCAGTCTGCTTGTATAGACATTTCATCTTTGCGCCGCTGGTACAGCTTTATTTCTTCCTGCATTTCTAACGGGACTCTAGACCACCTCGCGTGGAGCGCACAGTTTTTTTACTAAGGACAGTAAGGGGTCCTGGCTCATCCAGGTTCTAATCTGTCGGACGGTAACAGGTGATTGCTCACTCTCGAATGCTTCCATTACCACAACTAAATCTGTGGGTTGTGCCATCTCCATCCCTGTGGTGGGCAATAGTAGTCTACTGAGAGCATCGGCACAGTTTTCTGTGCCTGGCCTGTGGCGGATGGCATAGTTGTATGTGGACAATGTGAGCGCCCATCTCTGGATGCGGGCTGATGCATTCGTATTTATCTCCTTATTTTCAGAAAAGAGGGATACCAGCGGCTTATGGCCGGTTTCCAATTCAAATTTGAGCCCAACCAGATATTGATGCATTTTCTTTATCCTATAAACACATGCTAACGCTTCTTTTTCGATCATGCTGTCGGCCCTCTCAGCCTTAGATAGACTTCTGGATGCATAAGCAACTGGTTGCAATTTCCCAGATTCATTTGCTTGTTGCAATACACACCCGACGCCATACGACGACGCATCACATGCTAGTACCAAACGCTTACATGGGTCACACAACACAAGCAATTTGTTTGAGCATAACAGTTTTCTAGCTTTTACAAAGACATTTTCTTGGCTTTTACCCCATACCCATTCATCTCCTTTACGCAGTAAAGAGTGCGGTGGTTCTAACAGTGTGCTAAGACCTGGTAAGAAGTTACCAAAGTAGTTCAGGAGTCCTAGAAACGATAGCAGCTCCGTCACGTTCTGTGGTCTCGGTGCGTTCTCGATTGCCTCTGTCTTCGAATCGGTGGGCCTGATGCCGTCCGCCACGATTCTTCTTCCCAGAAACTCTACTTCAGGCCCCAGGAAAATGCACTTTGTGCGTTCTAACCTGAGCCCCACACGATTAATCTGACTAAGAACCTCCTCCAGATTTTGCAGATGTTCGACGGTGTCCCAACCTGTAACCAAGATGTTGCCCTGGAAGACCACAGTGCGCGGGACCGACTTCAGTAAGCTTTCCATGTTCTTCTGGGATATCGCCAAGGCTGATCAAATCCCAAACAGGCATCTGTTGTAAATGAAGAGACCTTTGTGCGTGTTGATGCAGGTGAGGCCCTTTGATAATTCCTCCAGCTCCTGTGCCATGTAGGCCGAGGTCAAATCCAGCTTCGTGAACGTTTTTCCTCCCGCCAGCATCGCAAATAGGTCGTCTGTCTTTGGTATCGGGTATTGATCCTGCAGGGAGAAACGATTGATAGTTACTTTGTAATCACCACAGAGTCTGACAGTGCCGTCTTCCTTGAGGACTGGAACAATCGGACTGGCCCAGTCGTTGAATTCGATCGGCGAAATAATACCCTCTTGTTGCAGCCGGTCCAGCTCTCCACCTTCTCTGTCATCATGTACGGTACCGCTCTCACCTTGTGATGGATGGGTCGCGCCCCCGGAATCAGATGGATCTGCACTTTTGCTCCTTGGAACTTCCCAATGCCTGGTTCGAACAACAAGGGGAACTTTTTTAAGACCTGGGCACATGAAGTATGGTCGACGGACGAGAGCGCTGGGACGTCGTTCCAGTTCCAACATATCTTCCCCAGCCAGCTCCTGCCGAGCAGCATGGGGCCATCGCCCGGTACCACCCAGAGTTGTAACTTGTGCACCGCTCCATCGTAGGAGACCTTTACAGTAGCACTGCAGATTACGGGGATCACTTCCTTTGTGTATGTTCTCAGTTTAGTACGAATGGGAATCAGGACTGGCCTTGAGGCTTTGCTGCACCACAATTTATCGAAAGTCTTTTTTGCTCATTATGGACTGGCTCGCGCCCGTGACCAGCTCCATTGACACCGGGAGTCCATTTAATTCAACCTTCAGCATTATCGGGGAACACTTTGTGGTAAATGTGTGTACCCCATTATACCTGTGCCTCCTCGGTCTGAGGCTCTGGTTCATCATGATTCACCGTGGATCTGTCCTCCTCTGCAACATAGTGGTTTGCAGGATTAGCAGGGTTTGCAGCGCGCCAGCACACTCGTTGGAGGTGTCCCATTGTTCCACAGCCCTTGCAAATGTATCCTTTGAAGCGGCATGAATGGAAATGATGATCACCCCTGCGGCGCCAACAAGATGTTAATGGCCTTGCATTCATCACCCTTGATGGTGGACTCTTGAGACATCTGCGGATGTGCAGCTGCAGGCATGTAAGGCCTGCCCTGTACGTTGCGATTCGAAAACAACGTTACTTTGTTCACAGTACTTGCAGCAGCACTCGTGTGCTGAGATATTTGTTTGGTATTGTCACTGGTGGCGATGAATGCCTGGGCTATCGCTATGGCTTTACTCAAGGTTGGGGTCTCTACAGTCAAAAGTTTGCAAAGTATTACTTCATGGCCAATGCCAAGTACAAAGAAGTCCCTGAGCATGTGCTCCAAGTGTCCTTCAAATTCGCAATGTCCTGCAAGGCATCTTAGCTCGGCGACGTAGCTCGCCACTTCCTGGCCTTCAGACCTCTTGTACATGTAGAACTGGTACCTCGCCATCAGAACGCTTTCCTTCGGGTTTAGATGCTCCCAGACGAGTGTACACAAATCATCATACAACTTCTCTGTGGGTTTCGCTGGAGCAAGCAGATTTTTCATGAGGCAGATTTTTCATGAGGACCTCAAAAGTAGTAATCTCGGGATTGCTACCAGTGCCATGTGCTAGTCAGAGTAGGAATTGCAGGATAGCGCAGATGAATACGTGGCTTCAGCAGTGGTGCAGCAGGGAGGGATTCAAATTCTTGGGGCATTGGAACCGGTTCTGGGGGAGGTGGGACCAGTACAAACCGGACGGTCTGCACCTGGGCAGGACCGGAACCAATGTCCTAGGGGGAGTGTTTGCTAGTGCTGTTGGGGAGGAGTTAAACTAATATTGCAGGGGGATGGGAACCTATGCAGGGAGACAGAGGGAGACAAAAATGAGGCAAAATCAAAAGACAGAAAGGAGATGAAGAAAAGTGGAGGGCAGAGAAACCCAAGGCAAAGAACAAAAAGGGCCACTGTACAGCAAAATTCTAAAAGGACAAAGGGTGTTAAAAAAACAAGCCTGAAGGCTTTGTGTCTTAATGCAAGGAGTATCCGTAATAAGGTGGATGAATTAACTGTGCAAATAGATGTTAACAAATATGATGTGATTGGGATTACGGAGACGTGGCTCCAGGATGATCAGGGCTGGGAACTCAACATCCGGGGTATTCAACATTCAGGAAGGATAGAATAAAAGGAAAAGGAGGTGGGGTAGCATTGCTGGTTAAAGAGGAGATTAATGCAATAGTTAGGAAGGACATTAGCTTGGATGATGTGGAATCTATAAGGGTAGAGCTGCAGAACACCAAAGGGCAAAAAAGTTAGTGGGAGTTGTGTACAGACCTCCAAACAGTAGTAGTGATGTTGGGGAGGGCATCAAACAGGAAATTAGGGGTGCATGCAATAAAGGTGCAACAGTTATAATGGGTGACTTTAATATGCACATAGATTGGGCTAACCAAACTGGAAGCAATACGGTAGAGGAGGATTTCCTGGAGTGCATAAGGGATGGTTTTCTAGACCAATATGTCGAGGAACCAACTAGAGGGGAGGCCATCTTAGACTGGGTGTTGTGTAATGAGAGAGGATTAATTAGCAATCTCGTTGTGCGAAGGCCCTTGGGGAAGAGTGACCATAATATGGTGGAATTCTACATTAGGATGGAGAATGAAACAGTTAATTCAGAGACCATGGTCCAGAACTTAAAGAAGGGTAACTTTGAAGGTATGAGGCGTGAATTGGCTAGGATTGATTGGCGAATGATACTTAAGGGGTTGACTGTGGATGGGCAATGGCAGACATTTAGAGACCGCAACAATTGTACATTCCTGTTTGGCGTAAAAATAAAAAAGCGAAGGTGGCTCAACCGTGGCTATCAAGGGAAATCAGTGATAGTATTAAAGCCAAGGAAGTGGCATACAAATTGGCCAGAAATAGCAGCGAACCTGGGGACTGGGGGAAATTTAGAACTCAGCATAGGAGGACAAAGGGTTTGATTAGGGTAGGGAAAATGGAGTACGAGAAGAAGCTTGCAGGGAACATTGAGACGGATTGCAAAAGTTTCTATAGATATGTAAAGAGAAAAAGGTTAGTAAAGACAAACGTAGGTCCCGTGCAGTCAGAATCAGGGGAAGTCATAACAGGGAACAAAGAAGTGGCTGACCAATTGAACATGTACTTTGGTTCGGTATTCACTAAGGAGGACACTAACAACCTTCCGGATATAAGAGAGGTCAGAGGGTCTAGTAAGGAGGAGGAACTGAGGGAAATCCTTATTAGTCGGGAAATTGTGTTGGGGAAATTGATGGGATTGATGGTCGATAAATCCCCAGGGCCTGATGGACGGTATCCCAGAGTACTTAAGGAAGTGGCCTTGGAAATAGCAGATGCATTGCCAGTCATTTTCCAACATTCCATTGACTCTGGATCAGTTCCTATCGAGTGGAGGGTAGCCAATGTAACCCCACTTTTTAAAAAAGGAGGGAGAGAGAAAACAGGGAATTATAGACCGGTCAGCCTGACATCGGTAGTGGGTAAGATGATGGAATCAATTATTAAGGATGTCATAGCAGCTCATTTGGAAAGAGGTGACATGATAGGTCCAAGTCAGCATGGATTTGTGAAAGGGAAATCATGCTTGACAAATCTTCTGGAATTTTTTGAGGATGTTTCCAGTAGAGTGGACAAGGGAGAACCAGTTGATGTGGTATATTTGGACTTTCAGAAGGCTTTCGACAAGGTCCCACACAAGAGATTAATGTGCAAAGTTAAAGCACATGGGATTGGAGGTAGTGTGCTGACATGGATTGAGAACTGGTTGTCAGACAGGAAGCAAAGATTAGGAGTAAATGGGTACTTTTCAGAATGGCAGGCGGTGACTAGTGGGGTACCGCAAGGTTCTGTGCTGGGGCCCCAGCTGTTTATACACTGTACATTAATGATTTAGACGAGGGGATTAAATGTAGTATCTCCAAATTTGCGGATGACACTAAGTTAGGTGGCAGTGTGAGCTGCGAGGAGGATGCTATGAGGCTGCAGAGCGACTTGGATAGGTTAGTTGAGTGGGCAAATGCATGGCAAATGAAGTATAATGTGGATAAATGTGAGGTTATCCACTTTGGTGGTAAAAACAGAGAGACAGACTATTATCTGAATGGTAACAGATTAGGAAAAGGGGAGGTGCAACGAGACCTGGGTGTTCTGGTACAACAGTCATTGAAGGTTGGCATGCAGGTACAGCAGGCGGTTAAGAAAGCAAATGGCATGTTGGCCTTCATAGCGAGGGGATTGGAGTACAGGGGCAGGGAGGTGTTGCTACAGTTGTACAGGGCCTTGGTGAGGCCACACCTGGAGTATTGTGTACAGTTTTGGTCTCCTAACTTGAGAAAGGACATTCTTGCTATTGAGGGAGTGCAGCGAAGATTCACCAGACTGATTCCCGGGATGGCGGGATTGACCTATCAAGAAAGACTGTATCAACTGGGCTTGTATTCACTGGTGTTCAGAAGAATGAGAGGGGATCTCATAGAAACGTTTAAAATTCTGATGGGTTTAGACAGGTTAGATGCAGGAAGAATGTTCCCAATGTTGGGGAAGTCCAGAACCAGGGGTCACAGTCTAAGGATAAGGGGTAAGCCATTTAGGACCGAGATGAGGAGGAACTTCTTCACCCAGAGTGTGGTGAACCTGTGGAATTCTCTACCACAGAAAGTTGTTGAGGCCAATTCACTAAATATATTCAAAAAGGAGTTAGATGAAATACTTACTACTAGGGGGATCAAGGGGTATGGCGAGAAAGCAGGAATGGGGTACTGAAGTTGCATGTTCAGCCATGAACTCATTGAATGGCGGTGCAGGCTAGAAGGGCCGAATGGCCTACTCCTGCACCTATTTTCTATGTTTCTATGTTTCTATGTCTATTGGTGCCCCGCAAACGGTGAGGAGGATCACCCTTCGTTTGGCAGCGTTCACTGCTTCTTCCAGCTCGTTGGCCATGAAATATTGGTCGAGTCACTCCACGAAGGTTTCCCAATCATTTCCCTCCGAAAATTTCTCCAGGATGCCCACTGTTCTTTGCATTGTTGCGGTGAGGTTCGTCATCTGTATCTCGTTGTCAATTGTTATGTATTGAATAAAGAGTCTGATCAGATACTGTGAGCTCAAAGTGACCGTAGTCCTTTATTACAGGTCTCCAGAGTGCTGCTCCAGCCTGTGAGCCTCCTTCTGTATAGGTGCTCCCAAGGGATTGTTGGATCCCTTGGGACTCCAGGGGATGAGCCCTCTGGTGGTTAACCAAGGTATTTACAGGTTTACATATATAACAATTCTCATAAATCTTTTCTGCACTCTCTCCAAGGCCTTCACATACTTCCTAAAGTCCGCTGCCCAGAATTGGACACAATACCCCAGTTAAGTTGAACCAGTACTTTATACAGGTTCATCATAATTTCCACGCTTTTGTACTCTATACCTCTATTTATGAAGCCCAGGATACCGTAAGCTTTCTTAACCGCTTTCTCAACCTGCCCTGCCACCTTCAATGATTTGTGCACATATACCCCTAGGTCTCTCTGTTCATGCACCTCTTTAGGATTGTACCCTTTAGTTTGTATTTCCCCTCCTCATTCTTTCTACCAAAATGTATCACTTCGCACTTTTCTGTGTTAAATTTAATCTGCCACGTATCCACCCATTCCACCAGCCTGTCTATGTCCTCTTATCCCTCTCGTCCTCACTGTTCACTATACTTCCAAGTTTTGTGTCATCTGCAAATTTTGAAATTGTGTCCTGTACACCCTCATCCAAATCATTAATATATATCAAGAAAAGCAGTGGTCCTAGAACCGACCCCTGGGGAACACCACTGTGTAACTTCCTCCTGTCTGAAAAACAACTGTTCACCACTACTCTCCGTTTCCTGTTACTTAGCCAATTTCTTACCATTTTGCCACTGTCCCTTTTATTCCATGGGCTTCAACTTTGCTGGCAAGCCTATTATCTGGTAGTTTGTTGAACGCCTTTTGGAAATTCATGTACACCATGTCAACCTCATTGCCCTCATCAACCCTCTCTGTTACCTCATCAAAAAGTTCGATCAAGTTGATTAAACACGATTTGCCTTTAACAAATCCATGCTGGCTTTCCTTAATTAATCCACACTTGTCCAAGTGACTGTTAATTTTGTCCCTGATTATAGTTTCTAAAAGCTTCCCCACTACTGAGGTTAAACTGACTGGCCTATAGTTGCGTGGTTTATCTTTACACCCTTTGTTGAACAAGAAAATGTAACCTACCTTTGTAGTAACTTATGAAGATGTTCCCAATTGACCTACTCTTGCTTATATGAACATAGAAACAGGAGTAGGCCATTCAGCCCCTCGAGCCTGTTCCGTCATTCAATGAGATCATGGCTGATCTGTGACCGAACTCCATATACCCACCTTTGGCCCATATCCCTTAACCTTTGGTTAATAAAAAGCTATCAATCTCAGATTTAAAATTAACAATTAATCTAGCATCAATTGCCATTTCTGGAAGAGAGTTGCAAACTTCTGTCGCCCTTTGTGTGTAGAAGTGTTTCCTAATTTCACTCCTGAAAAGTCTGTCTTTACTTTTTAGACTGTGCCCACTAGCCCTGGACTCCCCAACCAGTAGAAATAGTTTCTCGCTATCTACCATATCTGTTTCCCTTAATATCTTGAAAACTTTGATCAGATCACCCCTTAACTTTCTAAATTCTAGGGAATACAATCCTAATTTGTGCAATCTCTCCTCGTAACTTAACCCTTAAAGTCCGGGTATCATTCTGGTAAACCTACGCTATACTTCCTCCAAGGTCAGTATGACCTTCCTAAGGTGTGGTGCCCAGAACTGCTCACAATGCTCCAGGTGTGGTCTAACCAGGGCTTTAAATAGCTGCAGCATAACTTCTACCCCCTTGTCCTCTAGATATAAAGGCCAACATTCCATTAACCATTTTGATTATTTTCTGTACCTGAATGATAGCACTTGTGAATTACAGCAATCCCTCAATCTAGCTTGATTCCCTTTGTGAATCCTTCAATACAATATTCTGGTGAAGGATAAGTTATAATAGTGGACTTCAAGTGACCCAGTTCCCAGTTTGTCGAATACCTTCCAATCAGGAAGTGGTCAGTTCACGTCCCAATACTTAAACTCAACATAAATGGAGATGACAGCGGATTTGAAGGCAAGAGATTAGTACCTGAGCAGAGGGAACCGTTAACAATATCAACCAAAATGGGTGCCAGGAAGGGAAGTTGGGTGGTCAGCAGTTTCACAGGAATAGAACAACTAGTTAGACACAACATGGGAGTAGAAATTGTATATCAATCTTCCCCTGCTGTGACATTATGATGTTTGGCACCAGTGACATCACGAATGGAGGCAGTGTATCATCGGCAGCCTTCTCCATTCATGAAATCACATAAGGAACAGTTTCATATAACCAGCAATTTTCCTCAGAAAGGAAAATGTCAGAAGGGCTTCCTTTATCGACATAGGGAAGTGCCTGATACCTTCCCCATGATTTTCAAGCAGGATAATGGGAAACTGAGAGGCTTTGGTAAGTGTAGAAATATCTTTTATTATTATAATGTTTAAGTCTACGGAGCTATTGTCTAGACTGTAATTCTGGCGTATCAGTCTTTACAGTAGAGGACACTAACAATATTTCAACAGTGGATAGTCAAGGGGCTATAGGGGGCGGGGGAGGAACTTAACACAATCACAATCACTAAGGAGGCGGTACTCAGTAAATAATGGGACTAAAGGCATATAAATCCCCTGGACCTGATGGCTTGCATCCTAGGGTCTTAAGAGAAGAAGCGGCAGGGATAGTGGATGCATTGGTTGTAATTTACTAAAATTCCCTGGATTCTGGGGAGGTGCAGCAGATTGGAAAACTGCAAATCTAATGCCCCTACTTAAAAACGGAGGCAGACAAAAAGCAGGAAACTATAGATAAACGTTCACAGGGTTGGGGGTAATATATTAGCATGGATAGAGGATTGGCTAACGAACAGAAAACAGAGAGTAGGGATAAATGGTTCATTCTCTGGTTGGCAATCAGTAACAAGTGGGGTGCCGCAGGGACCAGTACTGGGACCCCAACTATTTACAATCTATATTAACGACTTGGAGGAAGGGACCGAGTGTAACATAGCCAAGTTTGCTGACGATACAAAGATGGGAGTGAGGAGGTTGACTTGTGAGGAGGACACAAAAAATCTGCAAAAGGACATAGACAGGATAAGTGAGTGGGCAAAAATTTGGCAGATGTATAATGTTGGAAAGTGTGAGTTCATGCACTTTGGCAGAAAAAATCGAAGAGCAAGTTATTTAAATGGAGAAAGATTGCAAAGTGCTGCAGTATAGCGGGACCTGGGGGTATTTGTGTATGCAACACAAAAGGTTGGTATGCAGATACAGCAAGTGATCAGGAAGGTCAATAGAATCTTGGCCTTTATTGCAAAGGGGATGGAGTATAAAAGCAGGGAAATGTTGCTACTGTTGTACAGGGTATTGGTAAGGCCACACCCGGAATACTAGGTGCAGTTTTGGTTTCCATATTTACGAAAAGATATACTTGCTTTGGAGGCAGTTCAGAGAAGGTTCACAAGGTTGATTCCGGAGATGAGGGGGTTTACTTATGAGGAAAGGTTGAGTAGATTAGGCCTGTACTCATTGGAATTCAGAAGAATGAGAGGTGATTTTATCGAAGTGTATAAGATTATGAGGGGGCTTGATAGGGTGTATGCAGAGAGGATGTTTCCACTGATAGGGGAGACTAGAACTAGAGGGCATAATCTTAGAATAAGGGGCCGCCCATTTAAAACTGAGATGAGAAATTTCTTCTCTCAGAGGATTGTGGATCTGTAGAATTCATTGCCTCAGAGAGCTGTGGAAGCTGGGACATTGAAAAATTTAAGATAGAAATATACAGTTTGTTAAACGATAAGGGAATAAGGGGTTATGGAGAACGGGCAGGGATGTGGACTTGAGTCCATGATCGGATCAGCCATGATCGTATTAAATGGCGGAGCAGGCTCGAGGGGCCGTATGGCCTACTCATGCTCCTATTTCTTATGTTTTTATGTTCTGTTGTTTCTATGTGAGTTTGTAAATCTGCATGGTGCATGTACACAAAATGTTAGTGTTAATATTTGAGCAAAATGGCCTATGTAAAGGAGGCTCTCTTTTCTACGCTCCAAGAAAAATATCTAAATGATTGATGTATTTTGTTTTATGTTTACAGACAGATTTTGATGATGGTCACTGTCCAACCTACTTTAATCAAATCCGAGGACTTTCCAATGTTTACAAGGCAGTTCATAATCAATTTCCAGGTTAGAATTCTGCTACTATTTTGTGTGCTTTGGACTGTTTTCTCTTCCGATGGCCTGACAACAACTTTACTGAAGAAACTGCATCCTTTTGGACCTGAAATCTTCATGTTTTCATTTTCTGACTGTTTTGGATGTGTGAACCTGGGGATTTAAATTACCCCAGTTATGAAGTGCTATTAGATTAAGTGGAGTTTGTGCTACATATCCACGCTCATTTTAAATAGATAAACCAACTGGAGACTCAACAAGCTGAAACAACTAGGCAAATTTATTACAAATTACAAGAGAACTGTGATTTATAAGATACAGTTCGCAAAGCTCTCTCCGTCCCTCATCCAGCAGTGAGAATAGTACCTTGGAAAAGAACAAAGCCCTTGGTGAATGATACAGCCCAGACTGCATGTCCCTTGGTAATAAAATGTAATCTTGATCTCTATTGCTTATTTAAGGAGTTTTGCATGGAATACATACATCATATTTTGTGGAGCTCTTTTTTTCTGATTATCTTTCAGAATTGTCACATAAGGCCTACTTTTATCCACTTACTTTATTTGAAGAAGGAAAGCAAAGATTTTGCCAAACAAAAGTACAATGGAATAATACTTTGTAGCGTTAGTCCATGGACATTTTCCATTAGCCTAATGTTACATAATTTACCATTGTTTACCATTGTGTAACATAATCCAATGTTACACAATGGTAAAATTCATGGAAAAAGTTCATGATTATGAACTGATAGCTGAATAAATGGGACCAATTTTTACATTCCTATTAATACCTGGAAAACACAGGATTTGACATTTTAAGGCTAGTTTCCCAAGAACAAAGACAGTAACCCCTTTGAAATAAACAGACAACTTTTTAACCCTTGTTTAGAAGACTATAGCTGGTATTTTCTTCAATTTAGAATCCCAAAATGTGAGTCTCCCTGAGTTTTTATCTGCTGTTTGCATTACTGTACTTGTGCCTAGTATTTATATTGCCATGAGGAGCTACAGTATTTTATTGAAGTCCAGTCTGTTACTGAACAAGAGCTTCATTCATCTGGCCATTTTGATTGGTTGTCACTGACGGCATTTTTCTTTTATGTTATTTTTTTCAGTGCAGATTTATTGTCTCCAACAGGATTATTTCTTAATTAACTTTGTTAAGATCACTTTAGGTAGACATAATGAGGAGACAGTTGAAATTCACATTGGCCCTAGCCTATTAAAATACCAGGCAGACTACTGTGTTCCAAGTATTAACGGGCAATTTTGACCAGGGGGGGGGGCGGGCGGGTATCGAGAGTGCAGGGGCTGAACCGGAACCCCAGGAGCACGAGGTCCAGGATATTAATACTCCCATACCTCAGTAACATATTCTGACACTGATTCCCGCCTGTAGCCGGTAGGTATGACGTCATTGTTGGCAGACAGCCCGGAAACCCATGGACATGGTCTCCGGCAAGGTAAGAAAGTGTTTGGGGGGAATGTGAATCGTGGAGTACACAGGAGTACCTGGGCCTCTGTGGCCAGGCCCCCAGCTTTAGCCGGTGGTCCTGAGACTGTGCAGGCCCAAGACTGTGCTGGCCCCTATTCAGCCCGCAGTTAAAATAGCTTACACATCCTGATGACGTCATCAGAATGGGATTTTATGGTTTAAATTAGGCCTCTGCTCCTCTGGGATGGACGGCTTTCCCGTGCCTGAAATCAGGCAACCTAAAATGGTGGGGGTGGAAACATGGCACGACCCCTTCCCCACCAGCATACTCACAGCCCAGGGTTAATATCGGCCCTTAACAGTCTGTTGGCTAAGACTTTTTTTTTAGTCATGTGAGTTTTACCACATCAATCATGTCCTTTGGCAAAATATGTAGGATTCAATGCCCTTCTCGTGAGAAAATCTTGACAATATTTCTGAGTGTACACTCCACAAAGACAGGACTTGGCAATACCTGTAGTAACATGTTTATAATACTGTTGAATTATATATCTAGATATACCACCTATTTCAAAGGTCCCCATTCTTATGCTGAGACCTAGAGCATGGAACATGGTTGAACACAACATGCTGGTATGTTGTTCTTCGGTTTGTTGTTTGGAAAGTAATTTTCTTAAGGTAATATTTTTTGTTGTTGGTTGTGGCTGTTCTGAAATTCCAAATGAAATGAGCATTGATTACAATCGACAGGTTAATGGCAAGGAGGTCCCAGGCCCTCTGTTTGACTTTGGATTACTGATGTACCACAATGGGCGAATTTTGTTTGAAAATGAATGTGGTCCTTTCTTTTATCTATCAAAGGTACACTGAAAGTTTTGCTGTTAACATTAATTCTTGTATCACAGTCTTTCTTATGATTGTTTTGCTTGATACCTCTTTCCCCTCCTCAATAGAAGCAGTAAGTATTATCTCACCACCAAGCTATTTACAGAACAATACTTATAATGCAATGTCATTACTTTTTTTGTCAAAGAAATGTTGGGCATTGGGGGGATTATTTACCCAAACCTTCAACATTCTGCATTTGTACTTTGCCAAAAAACAATGACTAAACGGGAGTGTTTTTTGAATTTATTAGATATTAGCTGATGCCATGGGAGTTACAGGATAGCGAGCAAGAGAGAAGTCAATTGTAGTGCACCACTGCCAATGTGGCTGAGCTCAGGTATCCGCACAGATAAAAGATTGAACCTAGGACCTTGCTAATTTGTATGGCTCAGTGTCACGTTGAGTGGTGAATTTACACACTGACACATCTGGGGAGCCCACAAGCTTTTTAAAGGAAACTCTGAGGGGTATTTGTCATATATGACCATCAGTATTAATATTAACTTCAAATTTTTATTGTTGGATGGAAACATCACAAATGCTCTTAGACCTACAGATTGGGGATGAGTCTATTTAAAAAAAAAAGTCTTGCGCCATTACAGCCCAGTCTCTCTTGGGTTATATGTGCTTTTAAGATACATAGTGACGTTAAATCGAGGCTCTGACTAGTCTCTCAAATGGATGTAGAAGATCTCATGACACTATTCAAAGAACAGGGAGCTCTCTCACTATTCTGGTCAATATTTATCCCTCAACCAACATCACAAAAACAGATTATCTGGTTATTGCTGTTTGTGGGGCCTTGTTGTATGCAAATTGCCTGCCACATTTCTCAACATTAGAGCAGTGACTATACTTCAAAAATTCTTCTTTCGCTGTGAAAGTGCTTTGGGACTTCCTGAAATCATGAAAGGCACTATATAAATGCAAATTCTTTCTTTCTTTCTTTACACCTCATCAATGGAACTGACAGACAGAGCCAGATTTTGCTGAAAAAAATGGCCAGAATTTCCCCCCCAAAAAACAGGTGGGTTTGGAGCATGGGGCAGTTAAATTGTTAAAAATGGGATTCCCGACCTGATCTTGTCTCCAACCTGCCCATCTCCACTTCTGATGCGGGCGGGCGACCAACCCACTCCCAGGGGGCGGTACCTTAATTTAAATATTGTAATGAGGCTGGCAGCCTCTTTTTTCACCATTTTGAATTTAACTGCCTGTGAACGGATCTCACACAATTTGTGAAACCCGGCAGTTAAACTGAGGTGGGATCTGCTGGATCCCGGAGATAAGTGGTTTTATACCCACCTCCTAGATTCAGAGACCCTATCTAACCCACCCCCTGTGATCAGAGACCCCACCACGCAGCCTCTGATCACCTTCCTAGGCCTCCCCTCCCTCCACTTTTCTGCTGGAAAATTCCTGCGCTTAGCGCCCATTCCCATTCCCGAGAAGAAGTGGAGCTCCCGACATTGTGCTCCACTTCCTCTCGGGACGGTAACCCCAATTTCGCAGCCAGGCCGGGATGTCCACGCTGCCTCGCCTTGGTTACTGCCCCCAAATGGGGCATTACCAAATTCCAGCTCCTTAATGTTTTTTCTTACTTTTTCTTTCTGTCTCTTTTTACTCTCTCCTTTAATCCAATGTTCCTTTCCCCCTCTTTATTTCTCTTTCTGTACCTGATTTGACATTGAATTCACCCACTCTAATTCATCTTCCTTCTCAGTTCTTCCTCTGTTTATTTCTCAAGCCTTAATCTCATTGGTTAAGGAGAGACACTGTTTGTCCCATTGTTCACCAAGGTCCCAGATGCCCTGTTGCCCTTGCCGCACGGTTATCAGCTCGCATTTCCAGCAACATTGTGGGCAAAACATTTTAAAACCTAAATATGCACAACCAAGTCTAACTAATGGGACACGGTGCGAGATGCCCCACTCCAGCAAAATCTGGCCCATTGTCATATCTTTAAATGGATGCTGTTTCAGTTTCAATAATCTGAATATTGAACTCTTCAATCTATCTTAAAAAAAAATAGAATGGCAAACACAGATTGAAATCTGGGGCAGGTGCAAAGCAGAGGGGAGATTCCTATCTCAAGGTTTGCAGGAAAATCAGAGGGTCAGTCACCGCAGGTCTCTTCACTCTAATAAAAAATGTCAGCTTCTTAAGAGATTTTTAAAAAAAAATCATTAATCAAAAATCATTAACCTGCCCGCTTAGTGTCATGGAATTTGAGGAGAATCCAAATAATCAAGCATATTTTCATTTATAAATTGGAAAAGGACAGATAATCCTGAAGCATTAAATTTCAACGTGTATTGACATCCAGTAATGTATTGTAAATAGTCTTATTTTGAAAACAAAAAATGTCTGTATGCAGAGCTGCAGTCACACAAGTCAACAGCAGTGAAAATAAAATGGGATTCTTTTAAAAATTACAATATATTAAATCTACTATGTTACATATATGAGGGTTAATTTTGCAATCCCAAGCCCCGCTTGAAGAGGTGCACGGATCCAAGATATGACTACATCTTTTGTTGCTTTGATTCTCCGACCAACGTTTCATTAGCGCATGGATTTAGCTCTTTAATGTTTTAACCAATGATAAATATGTTGATTAAATACATGTCCTGGAACATATTATCAAGGTTTACAGATTTAGTCACATACTTTCTATTGTGTCACATTATAGGTTGAAAGCCATTTGGAAGCCAAATTGTGGAATAATATATTTGTCTGGGTTCAAAAGAAGGTATGGTACAATAGGACAAGTGGTAAATAGCACTGAATCCAATTTGTGAATTGTTAATATACTAGAGCTGAATTTCCACAGCATGTTATGTATCCCATATCCTTTATAAAATTCTAAACTGTTTTAAATGATGCCATCTTTTTTTATTTTTCCTGTGATGCGGGCGTCGTGGTGGCTCAGTCTATGAGTGTTTTGAAATGGCACTTCAGAATGGTGGGACGTAGGGTATTGCTAATTTTTCAACTCTCCTTTCCTGATAATGTTTATACTTCACAGCGCTACAATTGTTTTCGTATCTTCACATTCTTCCTTTTGGAGAATAGTATGAAGTTGTGGAAGGAATCTCAGGCTGATTAGTGGTCTGAAAGGCTGTGACATGAACTCTCCTTCTATGCCCATAGCCAACTATATACCAGCCGATAGGGTGGTTAGTTCTATACACGGAAGGATTTTATGGACCCCTACAACCCATACAGTGAGGGAATGCCATCCACACCCACCAAACACAAATATGCTTGTGGATATCAACGCAGAACTTAGAGCCGGTGCTGCGATCTCTGCTTACATGGTTTGTCTGGAGTGGGATACGAACCTTGCAGCTTCTGACTGGAGGTGGGAATGTTATCACTATGCCAAAGGCTCACTCCGCTGCACTAAAGTTCCACAGGCATTTGTTGCCTCCGGTACTTTGGCCACACCCATTGAGCTCACGGTCCTTACCTGACGTCTCAGTTGTCCACTGTGCTTTACTTTCTTTGGTTTGCTCCCTGACGATTTGGTTCAAGATTGGCAACACGCTCTCTATCCAGAGGAATCCTGGGTGCAAGTGTCAACAGAAGCTCTGGAAAAACTGTCCTTTTATCTTTTAAACTGACATTAAAAATGGAAGTGGAATTTGTACACCGGTGAGCGGAACTCTGTGTATGTATAAAGTATTGCTTTTCCTAGTCAGAGAATAATATGGAGCTAGGACTGTAACTCTCTTGGAACTTAATTCATCACCAATGTAGGATTGGAGAGAATTTTTTAACCGAGCACACCTGAATTGGCTATATTTCACAAATTCTAATCCTCTTCCAGAAGGTTGGGTGGGGGGGAAGGGATGATTAGTGCAGAGACATGAAATTAGCTGAAGGATAGGGTAACCACATAGGGGCCTGATGATCTATTTTCATCCTGGATGTGTACACATACATACACTGGAGTCTGCAAAACTCAAAGCAGTGCCTGTGGTACAGCAACACCATTAATCTCACTGTATTACTTTGTTTCCAGCTGGGTTTACCAATTGGTTCCATCAAAGCCACTGTCTTAATAGAAAATATCTTGGCTGCGTTTGAGATGGAGGAGATTCTCTATGAGCTGCGAGACCATTCTGCTGGATTGAACTGTGGAATCTGGGATTACTCAGCCTCTTTCATAAACAAATTTGGTGAGAAGGCATATCTCGATTCATATTCAAATTTGGAAGAATTGTTACTTGGTTGGTTTTAAGTTACTGAGACTTGTAGTTTCAGCCTGTTACATTCCACAAAGATGGCGCTAAAGCTATGTAAATGCTAGTTCTTAATTTTACATATGATGTACCATAGAGTTCGCCATCAGTGCTTCACCGGTAGAGGAGGAGAGAAATGAAGGGGAAACAAGAGACAAAACAAACACAACAACTGCACTCCACCTGTGGGGGAAACCTAAACTAGGGGTCATAAATATAAAATAGTCACCAATAAATACAGTATGGAATTCAGCAGAAACTTCTTTTCCCAGAGAGTGGTTAGAATATGGAACTTGCTACCACATGGAGTCGTTAAGGCAAATAGCATCAATGCCTTTAAGGGGAAGCTGGATATGTAAATGAGGGAGAAAGGAATAGAGGATATGCTGATTAGGTGGGAGGAGGCTTGTGTGGAGCATAAAAGTTGGCATAGACTAATTGGGCCAAATGGCCTGTTTCTGTGCTGTACATTCTAAGACAAAGCTGCGTAACTGTAACGGAGTTGAAGAGGTCAATCATTGTGATGGTTATTTTTTGTGAGGGTCCTGCTGAGTTACCCTCAGAATTCACCTGGGTTGTTCCAAGTCTTCACCACTTCCACTGTGGCTGCTTTTAGGGGAAATGGTGATGTAACAGTTCAGTTACCATGACCTCCTGGACTAGAATGATCAATCAAAATGGTGGAATAATTTTATCTGGTGACTTGCTTTAAAATTTCACTCATGGAGCATCTCTTATTGCTCAGTTGATAATGCTTTGCATAATGTGGAAATGAGCGGGCATCTGCCATTGGACCTGGGGCTGTTCCACAGAGTAATGTGGGTCGTCCACTACGGTTTTCCCACATGATATACACCCAACTTTAGAGAATCGCTGAATGATCAGATCTAAACAATTTGAAACATATTAAAATACTCTGAGAAATAAGAGTACAACATAAGTCATTTCACCAACACCATTTTTCAGGCCGTCGTCGGGAGTTCCTTTTACCAGATCGCAGCAAATATGTGAATATGGAGAAACTGTTTTTGAAGAGTTACATGGATCTTCTAGTAAAGACCTGTCATAAACGAGGTGCTTTGGCCACTGGAGGAATGGCAGCACTGTTACTGACCCAGGACAAGGGAAGCTTGGAGTTCCAGAAAGCCACAGCAATTGTCACACGGTATGTGCAGCTGTATTCACAATGAGTAGACTGCAGTGGGAGCTAGTATGCAAAACAAATCTATACTTGAGGTACATGCTGTTTTCCTTTAAAAGCACTTATCCTTGAAACAGTTCTAATTAAACTCCATTCAATTTAATAGTTGACTTCTAGAACGAAAACTCAATGAATAAATGTGCCACAAAATCGTACAAACCAGAAAGGTCCCAGGTTCAATCCTTGGACTGGATGATGACCCGAAATAGGGTCATATTTTTCCTTTCCAAGCCCAGGATCACTGAGGCTGGTTGTAGGGCCCTGTTCCATCTGAAATCAGATGAACTCACTCACTGATATGCAGAATCATTTTTTAAACAGTGATTGAAAACTTGACACTTACTGTTCATTTTTCAGCAACAAAGATTACTGACTGGCCACTGCACAAACCACCCTGTCTGGTTCAAAAATGGACAGATAGGACACCCTGTGTCAATCCTATATCCCTCTACCTCCTGTTGTATGCATTCCTTTTGATAACTGAACCCTGATTCATTATGGTGAATGACAAATTATTCCATAAATATAAATTATCTGATGCTTTCCTTAGATTTAACCTTTCCTTAAAGATTAGTGGTGGGTGTTCTATCTGGCTCCACATATCTTGTTCATCTCACTTTATTGGTTCCTATTTTTATTTTTAAAACTCGATCGAGAGTACAAGTATTGTACTTCTAGTTGGATTGTTCGATGTAGAATCAAACAATGTTTCATTTATGCTTTAGTTTGAAGCTGCTTGAAATCAATGCTGGAGTTGATGGATTCATGGTGTTTGATCTGAACCTGATTGAGCCAATGACAAAGGTAATTTAACATGTATCTTGTGTATCCTGCATGACTTGCGTTCTAGATAAAATACCTGTGTGTGTATACAGTCTCACCCTAGTTGTTGAAGTTGAAGGAATTGCTGTTTTCAAAGATTAATTAATGTCCCATATTTTTATTTATCTTCGAAACTAAAATGCCAGCTTGGCTAAATGGCAGCACTTTAGAGGGACGAAATTGCCCCATGCCCCGCTTGGGGCGCACAATTTGAATTAAATTAAAATTTATCGCCCGTCGAGATGGGCAGTTAAATGTCCCGGAATTAGGGTTGTAGAATCAAAAAAATCTGCGGGACGGTATCGGAAATGTAATTCACCTCCGCGGGGCGGTAGAGGGGCAGAAGCGTGACGCGCAGCGCTAAGTGGACGTGCCGCATTGAGCTAGAGCATCATAAAGTCCCCCTCCTTTTAAAGGGGAGGGGTGCTGCAAACTCTGCAGCCGTTTTCCTGGCACCCATTGGGCCACCAGGGAGGGTTTCGGCCAGGCGAGCGGCCCAGTACCCAAGATGGGGTGCTGGGCTGCATGTTGGCAGCCCGGTTGAACCAGTGGCTGCCATTGTCGGGCTGACTGCAAAGTCAGCTGACAAAAAAAAGATGGCAGCCATGGTGCAAGGCCATCCCCTTTAAGGGCGTACGAGGCGCCCCAGCCACGATAGCTTCGCGACTCGCGAACATTGGCATCGCCCCATGGCAATCTCGCATCCTGTGGGGCAATTTCCCCCATGGGGCACAAATGGGCCGGCACACACGGTGATGACATCATTGCCATGTGTGCCCCTGCCCGAAAAGTACAGGGCACTGCGCAAACCCGCTTTCGCCCGTGGCATCCTGTGGGCAATTCCGGGCAGGCCGCTTCCGCTGCCCACTCCTGGGCGATAATTCTTTAGCGCCCACGGAGCTTTAGGAAAGGGGAAAATCTGCCCCCTAGCCTCTTGAGTCAGCATATTGTGGGCTCAAGCCCCACTCTAGGACTTGAGCACATGATCACAATTGACACTTCATTGCTGTCTTTTGGATGAAATGTTAAACTGCAGCCCTGTCTACCAGTTTAGGCGAACATAAAAGATTCCATTGGCATCAAAGAGTTTTCTCAGTGGTCCTGACCAACACTTTTCCCCAATTAACCCCAATATATAAAGAAATAGATTACCTGGTCGTTCATTCATTTGCTGAGGGACCTTGTTGTGCACAAATTGGCTGTTGCATGCATCCAAATAACAATAATGACTGCACTTCAAATGCAAATTCTTTGGCTCTGAAGTGCTTTGGATAAGGTGTTACAAATGAAAATTATTTCTTTAAGATAATTTCAAAGTTTCAACAAGCATTATCCTAATCTATGGAATGCACTATTGGTCACTGACTGGCCAGCCTGGCTCACAAGTGGAACCTGGAGCAGTAGCACTGTCACTGGAAGCTGGGATTATTCCCACTGGGCTTCAGGTAACAAGCAACAGGAAGCTTACCAGTGCTGCAAACACTTGGGGGTTCTTAAGCCTTGGTTCTACCAACCTATCCTTAAGCTTTCTGGGCTTAAGCAAGTCCGATGTATTCCAATGGGGAGAGAGTATGCACTCCATATTGGGCAAACGTAACCTGTGGATTTCTCAACAGCATGGTTTCAAGAATCTTAAACATGGTGATAGGTTTCTGCACGTGTCCAACAACAAGGAGTTAGCTGTGGCTCAGTGGTAGCACTTCGCCTCTGAGTCAGAAGATTGTGGGTTTAAGTCCCACTCCAGAGACTTAACAAAATCTAGGTTGACACTCCAGAGCGAGTGCTGCATTGCCTGAGGTGCCGTCTTTCAGCTGTCTGCCCTCTTGGGTGATGTAGATCCTAAGGCACTATTCAAAGAAAAGCTGGGGAGTTCTGCTTGGTTTCCTGGCCAATATTTATCCCTCAACCAACATCACTACAGCAGATTATTATTTCATTGCTGTTGGTGCAATATTGCCACATTTCCTACATTGCAGGATTTCAAAAGTACTTCATTGGCTGTAAAGCACTTTGGGACATCCTGGTGTCATGAATGGCGCTATATAAATGCAAGTTCTAACTAACTCCAAAAAAATGGTCCAGCCAGACTGATGGGTTGAAAGTCTCCTCTCTTTGCTGGTTGTGTGAAATGAGTGAAATGCTTTGGATATGGGCCAATACCACAAAACTGCCCACAGTTTGAAAAGAAATTGTCAGTTACAGGCCATAAGGATGGCGGTTAAGTGAAAAAAGTCACACTAGTGCAGTAGAGCACGGATGTCCAGGCATGAGCTACATGTGGACCCTGAGCCTGGGAAATCTGGCTCTTGAAGCCCAGTCCTGTTTGTGCTTTTGTTTCTTATTCACTGGTTTTCCCTCTTTGGGAAAAGTGCCAATTTTCGATGGATTTCATGCTTCAGTCCATTGTCATTCATCTTACTGGCTCATTCAATCTCAGCTGTTCCTGGAACACACAAAGGGGCCCAATCAGCTACATATCCTAAGAGAAGATCTGAATGTGACTCCTAGTGATCTGCTCACCATGCCTTCTGTAAGTATAATAAGCTCATGGCTGATTTTTGTAAAGAATTTGCAAGAATTTGTTTATTCAACAAATACTATTCCAGTGTAATAGAGTAAAGCTGAGAGCGCAGGTTATATAAACACGTATATACTAGAGGATTTAATAATGGGCCAAAGATTGCAGTCAGAGGCTTCCTGAGGACGCAAGCCTCCGACCACCGAATACGATGCGCACCTACCCTAAGTCCCTGCACACATGGAGAATTCCATTTTGAACCGGCAGAGTCCTGGGCAGTGCATGATGCCACTCCACCCAGGAACGCTGCGCTTGTGGCTTTGTTTGGAAAATAGTACCGCCCACAAGACCTGTCAAAAAAGTTAATTTGAATAGACCGCACCCCTAATTTTTTAACTCCGGTTTTGTTGTACGGAGCTGCCCTTACTATGAATGGGAATATCCCCGCAAAACAAAGAAAACACTTTACATAAATAAAAACACCTCACTTATTTAAAATTAATAGAAATTGATTGTTTTAGAATTTTAAAAATTTTTTTGAGTTTTTTTAATAGTTTAAAAAAAAACTTACCTTAATGGACAGGGTTTTTAATATAAAAATTAATTATACATTTTTTTTTCTCTCTTTTAAAACTCTCACGCTGGTAAAAGTATGCCGTATGTCTGGGCAGGAGTTGGGCAAATAGCCAGCGGAGGCCCTTTACTTTCGCATTCGTCAGATTGCAAATGCCGGGTTTAGGTGCATGTGCAGTGCACGCCTAAACGCGGAACTTGTGGGGCCTCTTTGGGTGCGTGCGCACATTGTAAGCTCCCGGAGAGGCCGCAACTTATGGCTCAATGTGTTCTGGTGCAGCTAAAGTAAATATGGAAGTGATGTGAGTAAATAGAAAAGGGTAACCATACTAGGCAGACCACATCATAGAACCTTGCACTGCATAAAAGACAATCCACATTTGATCTGTGAAGCCAAGAATTTTCAGCATCATAATATTTAAACATTACTTTTTAGAATTTCCTGAAAAGTACAACACCAGAACCTTGTATCCAAGTGGAATGTTACTGTAGATGATATATTCAAGTCCTGGGGTGAGACTTGTAAACACAATCTTGTAACTCAGAGGGAAGTGTGCAGACACTGAGTTGAGCAGTCTGAACCCAGTGGGTGAATGTAACACCAAAATAGTACCCATCATTTTTGCACTTACTGGCATCATATTACTATTCTCAGCCAATTAGATTACAAGAATGCCTGATGTAGGAAGTAGAAATGTCAAATAAGAACAGGAAATGCTGGAAATACTCAGCTGGTCAGGCAGCATCTGTGGAGAGAGAAATCGAGTTAACGTTTCAGGTCAATGACCTTTTGTCAAAATGTAGAAATGTCACATTTGTGCAGTAGAGGGTGCTCTACCAAGTTTGGGGTTAAGATGGACTGTCAGTGCCCAATAGAGGGAACTTCACTCTGTCGTTAATTTTTTCTATACCCAAACTGAGTTTTGATACTATCACTGAAGTACAAAAACACAATTATATTGTCTTCTTGAATTTAAATCAATTTAGTTTTTTTAAATTTAAACGTAAATGCATATTATTTGTGTGTTTATAGATTCATGCTGTAATTAATCTCATATGTTCAATATGTAGGGTGGGGTTACCCTGTTTGGACTAAAATACAACATTGGAGTTGGTATTCTCTTCATAGAAGCATGGCTAAGAGGTAAGAACAGTTTTAGAAAAGAAATTATTTTGCGATCAGTTAAAAATTTGAATGGTTAAGAACTTGTACCTGATATGTGTTTGGCCCAATAACTTGAAAATGAACAAATTGCCCACAACCTCCTCCTTTTAATTTGATCTGATAGAAAGATGTGGGTACAGCTGAAGCCAAAGGCAGCCTGGTAATACAATGACTACCTCCCAAATAGATAGGTTGATAAGTCTGAGCCGCTGTACTGCGTGTCACTTACCGTTCTGCTGCTGGGCCAGGCCTCCATGCTGTTCCTTCCGCTCCCCGGCCTGCTCCGATGGTGCTCACAGGCCGGGGGCCGTTCAGCCTGCTGGGCCAGGCCGCCACGCTTGGCCCTGGCCTGCGGGCACCATCGCAACAGGCCGGGGAACAGAGGGAGCAGCGTGGCAGCCTGGCCCAGCAGGCTGAGCTGCCTCCGGTCTGTGAGCACCATTGGAGCAGGCCGGGTAGTGGAAGGAGCAGCATGGCTGCCTGGCCCAGCAGGCTGAGCGGCCCCTGGCATGCGAGCACCTGCGGAAGGAGCAGCATGGCAGCTTAGCACTCCAGAGAGCAGCACGTGCTGGAGCAGGACAGCAACGGCAGTGAAGAGTGACATCATCAAAGTTCAGTTCAGCGTGGGCAGGCACTGCAGGAGCAGCGAGGTCAGGGCGAAGGAGCAGTGAGGGAATGTGGAGGGACATGATCGGGGCCCAGGGGCAGCACGGGCCAGCCCACACTGCGATATGTGTGCGCACAAGGTCCTTGCAGCAGAGCTGGTCTCCAGTCATCTTGGTTAATCCTTGCCACTGGACCAAGACCTAGCTCTGTCAAGCCCGTGTGGTGGCTGGTGTGCAACGGCCACCACATGTTAAAAAAATCCACACACAGGCATCTTCCACCCTTCAAGACTTAGTTCGGGACCTGGAATTTTAGGTCCTTCATTGAAACATCTGTGAACTTTTGGACGTGGAAGTAAGTCATCCTCGATTCAAGGGACTGCTTATGATGATGATGCTTGGAAGTCAGTTATCTGTCAGGCCACTAGATGGGGTCCCTCGCTATGATGACACACTGATTGTTTAGAGGGAAGTGGAGAGAAGTGATATACTTGTCGGATCCATTATGCACAACTCTGAACTAGCAAATAAGAGAGTGCAAGACCAGCAGTCAGACACACACCTAACTGCCCTGCACAAAATGAGTCCCATAGAAATCTGTAACTGGGGAGAAGATTTTGATTTTTTTTTAAAGTAGCCAAACATAACAGTGTTGTATGGAGCAGTTTTCTACTGACAGTGGTGGTGACTTACAGTGGACTATAGAATCATAGCCTGCCGCAAAATGTTGTACTGCATAGAGGAGGAGATGAGATTTGGAGGAAAATGGAGGTGTGGGGAGATGGGTATCTGTGACAAGGCAGATTCACCCCCAACTTGAACCCAGTTTTAACTCTAAATGCTTAAATCAAACGAGGAGAGCGTATTTCACCCTTTTAAACTGACAGATTTTTGTGCACAAATATCAATTTCTTGCACCTAAATTTTCCAAGTTCAGGCATAAACTCAGATAATTTACCTCATAGAATTGTGATTTTTTAAAGTTATTCCCCTGTGTTTTATTCCCCTTACAATTTTCTCATCTCACGCCTCCTGCCCTGAAGGTCACTACTCATGCTTGGGCCCACATACATTAGTTGTCCTCTGGTGCATTGTTCGTGTGCGAGCCTGAACAAGAAGTATCAATTAGCCTTTAGGGGGAGTCTCCTTTGAACTTAACATTCTTCTCACCTGAATTCTATAGCTACGAATCTCCAGCAAGGATATTACACGTCATCAGGAACAGGAATGTTGGTAAATTTTTGACACCAACATTGTAAACTTCCCCTCTTCCCCACCCCCTTCCACCATAACACAAGAGATTAGGCGTCTCTCTTGTCTGCAGATTAAAACATATTTGTATTCTTGACACTTTTGGTTTGCAAGCCAAGAAATTCGTTGGTATGAAATGATGCTAATAAAATCATTACAGAGTAAGTCTGACACGTTGGCATGGCTGCTACAGCTGTATTTTCTGTAAAAACAACTTGCGCTATATAATTGGGAATTAAAATACCCAAATAAAAATAGCAGGAATGTTAATTTTTAATACCAACATTGTGAATAGAATTAAGAAAAAATAGCAAACTTGAATCATGATGGTAATATTCATTTTATTTGAAATAATTTGCAACAATTTTATTTATACTGCAGGTCAAGGTCACTTTTACTTTCGGGGTCAGGTGGAAGATTCAGCTACTGCAGAGATTTCCCGATCGCAGGTACAGAAAGTTACCCTATTTAGACTATAGAAAGGTTTTTAAAGTTTAGTTTAAAAAAAAAATCTGGTATCTTACTGTTTGGTTCCTCAACATCAGGTAAATAACTGTGGTGTACTTAAGTTTCTAGAAATAGGTTTAACAAGCTTGAATACGTTTTTTTAAAAATTCTGAAGTACTGTGGAACATTCCTGTGAATATTATGTATGCATCACAGTAAAGATGTTCATCCTGCAGAATGGAATATTTTCCCATTTTTTTGTACCTGGTGTCTGTCTGTATTAAGCATGCTCGGGTCAAGGACAATATGGGTCAAAACATAAAGTGAAGTTACCTCTGCACTGCTTCAGTAAATAGCTTTAATTCAAACATCTGAAAGATATGTTTTACTTTCTTCAAGTCAGAGTGCATGCTTAATACAGACACCAGATGCAAAAACATTTCATTCCATTCCGCAGGACTAACATATTTAATGTGATGCATGCATAATATTCACAGGAATGTTCAAAGGTACTTCAGATATTAAATAAAACTTTATTCAAGCTGGTTAAACCTATTTCTAGAAACTTAAGTACATCACAGTAATTTAGTACCAGTTTTGTACTATGGTGTCACATACATTAGGAACTGGGTTGAAATTGCCCAAATTTATTTTATCCAGTACATCTGCAGCCAGCATAGAGAGGAAATATTGATCCAAATAGTTCCCTCAAAACTAATGTAACCAGATCTGAGGGGTATAACGCTCCCATTGTCTCTGATGAAAGCACTGACCTCTGTTGGGGTTCAGTGCTGTTTGCCCTATGGTAGCTTACCCACATAGCCATTCTTTGTGTGTGAGCTCAGACAGTGAGGAAGCTATTTGATCATGGAAGGTCATTACAGCTTGTCCTCAACTACTACCGACAAATACCAGTACTCCCTTCTGGAAAATGTGTATTAATCAGGAGCAGGAACCTTGGATGATTTTCTGCATCTTAAACTTGGGAGGTGAGGGGTGGGGAGAAGAGAGAGAGAGAGAGAGAGAGAGAGAGAGAATGGACGGTACTGCGTCCAATTGTAGCACTCCCTAATTTTACCTGATTGAGATCAGCCAATGCTGTACGGACTGGGAATTGAACTTGGAAGTTTCTGCTGAGTTTTGGTTTTACCTGTTGCTTTTAAAGTCATAACCATCAGAGGAAATTAGTTTCTTGTTAAATCAAAATGAGCACAACCGTTCTGTGAGTATGCAGCTGGCATTCATTTCCCAGATTGGACACATCCAATTCAGTCTTCAGCCAGATTCGACATGCCAACTGGTGAAACATTGAATAGAATCTCCCCAGGAAGAATATTTGGCAACAGGAAAAACCCATTAGGTGCAGTAGGAGGCCTGGGTTGTAGACAGCAAATTTGAATTGTACGCACTCCTTCCAAATGCTGCTCCCACTTGTGGTGCATTTCCTCAGGGATTGAGGGCATGCTGGAAAATGTTAACGTCCCAAAAGCTAGTTTTTAATTTTGTTTAGGTACATCTACACTGAAGATACAAACCAGACTGTAACTTACCCAACTGTTACTCTCCACCCTTCACAGGGGCACACCTTTCCCTCTAACCTGCCTCTCCTCAATTCAGACATTCTCTCTCCAGTCCTCCAATTTTCCCCTGTTCACAGACACTCTTCCCTCCTGCAAAGCCTTCAGTTCACAGAAACACTATTCCCAAACCCTGCAGTTCATAAAGCCCCTTCCCCCTATTGATGAGCTCCTTATTGCTAGTCCTGGCTGAAGCTCCTACCTGACATTACTGCTTTATTTGAGGTTGGGATTCTGCTGCAGGTAAAACTTCCTGATTTACCTGGGATTTCCAGCGGGTCCATTCTGCAATAAAGCAGCAGCAGTAAGAAGAACATCAATGGCTGGAGTGCAGTGATTTGCCCTAAGGCAGCTCCCTTGTCCACTGGTAGAGTCCCACACAAGAGATTGGTGTGCAAAATTAAAGCAAATGGCATTGGGGGTAATGTACTGACATGGATAGAGAACTGGTTGGCAGACAGGAAAGAGAGAGTCAGGATAAACGGGTCCTTTTTAGAATGGCAGGCAGTGACTAGTGGGGTACCGCAGGGCTCAGTGCTGGGACCCCAGCTATTTACAATATACATTAATAATTTGGATGAGGGAATTGAGTGTAATATCTCCAAGTTTGCAGATGACACTAAGCTGGGTAGCAATGTGAGCTGTGAGGAGGATGCTAAAAGGCTGCAGGGTGACTTGGACAGGTTAGGTGAGTAGGCAAACACGTGGCAGATGCAGTATAATGTGGATAAATGTGAGGTTATCCACTTTGGTGGCAAAATCACAAAGGCAGAATATTATCTAAATGGCAGCAGATTTGGAAAAGGGGAGGTGCAGCGAGACCTGGGTGTCATGGTACATCAGTCATTGAAAGTTGGCATGCAGGTTCAGCAGGCGATGAAGAAGGCAAATGGTATGTTAGCCTTCATAGCTAGGGGATTTGAGTATAGGAGCAGGGCGGTCTTACTGCAGTTCTACAGGGCTTTAGTGAGGCCTCACCTGGAATATTGTGTTCAGTTTTGGTCTCCTAATCTGAGGAAGGACATTCTTGCTATTGAGGGAGTGCAGCGAAGGTTCACCAGACTGATTCCCGGGATGGCAGGACTGACATATGAGAGACTGGATCGACTGGACCTGTATTCACTGGAGTTTAGAAGGATGAGAGGGGATCTCATAGGAACATATAAAATTCTGACAAGACTGGACAGGTTAGATGCAGGAAGAATGTTGCCGATGTTGGGGAAGTCCAGAACCAGGGGACATAGTCTAAGGATAAGGGGTAAGCCATTTAGGACTGAGATGAGGAGAAACTTCTTCACAGAGTTGTTAATCTGTGGAATTCCCTAACGCAGAGAGTTGTTGATGCCAGTTGATTGGATATATTCAAGAGGGAGTTAGATGTGGCCCTTACAGCTAAAGGGATCAAGGGGTATGGAGAAAGCAGGAAAGGGGTACTGAGGTGAATGATCAGCCATAATCTTATTGAATGGTGGTGCAGGCTCGAAGGGCCGAATGGCCTACTCCTGCACCTATTTTCTATGTAAATCAGCTGTTGAGGCAGAAACCTACACTTCAACATCTGCGGTGCTGTCCCTGTGGATACAAAGTATACGCATTTGCATACACTCCAGATACTACGCTACACTGCTGGTCAAGGCATAAATGAACACCTACATGAAAGGGGAAATATGCTACTAAAATGAACGAATCATGCCTTCAATTACTTTTATAAAATTAATAGTCTTGGTGTGTACTTTATACTAAAAGTACTTAACCCTCCTTCTTCCCACTAACCTCTTTGCTTTTCCCAAGACAAGGGGGCACCAGTTAAAATAAAATTCCTTGCAGAACCAGAGGTGGGAGTGATTCATCACAGCAGAGCATGTCACCTTGTAGTATATTGTATCTCCTGCAATGAGGCTATTTGTAGAAAATTAAGTGCCAGCTGAGATTAAAGTCTGTGGCAGGTGGCCTGGTACCTTGAACAGCAGAGAGTTAGACTCTGGTTTAGATGGAGCCAATGTACTTGCAACCAATGTTCCCTGTAAGCTGCGCTTCGTTCTGCACGGTCCCTTTAAATTTCTACGTGTTCTATTTACAATGAAGAACTTGTTGGAGAAATCAAAGACTAATCCCACAGCTCCACTTTCTCCATTGCCTTGTATCTTCCTCAGCTTCAAATATATATCTAATTTTCCCTTAAAAGATGTAATGGTTTGTGCCTCATTCACTCCCTGTGGCAAAGCATTCCATTCATTCTTCATCAATCCTCTGCATAGATTTTTCTAAATATCTCTCCTCATTCTTTTAGTAATAATTTTAAATTGATGACCCTCATCACTGACTACCCAATCAGAGGTAATATTCTATAACTACTCATAATTTAAAAAATCTCTTAAAACTCATCCTAGTTTTCTCTGTGCCATTAGAAATAGTTATAGCGTGTCAAGTTTCTCCTCATAACTATAGTTTCCCATCCCTGGTGAATCTACACTGTACACTGGAGCATCCAATGCTGCGCACACTTTTATAACTGTTGCCTAACCAATTATTGTATAAATTCATCAATATTTCTTTAGTTTTGTACTCTATACCTGAATTTATAAACCCCTAAATGCTGTTAGTGTTTTTATAGTTTCATCCACCTTTACTTACATTTTCAGGGAATTGTGTTTTTGAACCCCTCGGTCTCTCTGGTCATCAATGCCCTTAAGGATCTTGCCCAGAACTCCATGCTTAAATCCCTGCAATCACATTTCAGCCCTGTCACAGTACCAAAACAGCTCTTAACAAAGTCACAAGACATCCTATGTGATTGTGACAAAGGTAAACTATCCCTCCTTGTCCTGTCTGCAGCCTTTGACATGGCTGACAACTCCATCCTCTTACGCCGCTCCACCATCTGGGTGGGACTGCGCTCACGTGGTTCCATTCTCATCTATCTAATCGTAGCCAGAGAATCACCTGCAATTGCTTCTCTTCCTGCTCCCGCACCGTACCTCTGGTGTCCCCCAAGGATCTACCTTGGCCCCTCCCATTTCTTATCTACATGCTGCCCCTTGGCGACATCATACGAAAACACAATGTCAATTTCCACATGTACACTGACGACACCACCTCTCTTGACCCACTCCACTGTCCCAACATCCAGTACTGGATGAGCAGAAATTTCCTCCAACTAAATATTGGGAAGACTGAAGCCATTGTCTTCAGTCCCCGTCACAAACTCTCTTTCCCAGCCACCAACTCCATCTCTCTCCCTGGCAACTTTGAGGCACAACCAGACTGTTTACAACCTTGGTGTCATATTTGACCTCGAGATGAGCTTCTGACCACATATCCGCGCCATCACCAAGACTGCCTAGTTTCATCTCTGGAACATTGCTCGACTCCACCCGTCAGCTTATCTGTTGCTGAAACCCTCATCCTTTGTTACCTCTAGACTTGATTATTCCAATGCACTCCTGGCCACCCTCCAATGTTCTACCCTATATAAACTTGAGGTAATCCAAAACTCTGCTGCCTGTGTCCTAACTCGCACCAAGACCTGTTCACCCATCACCCCTGTGTTCACTGACCTACATTGGCTCCCAGTTAAGCAAAGCCTTGATTTTAAATTCTCATCCTTGATTTCAAATCCCACCATGGCCTTGCCATTCCCTATCTCTGCAAACTCCACCAGTCCCACAACCCTTAGATCTCTCTGCTCCTCTAATTCTGGTCTTGAGCATCCCCGATTTTAATCGCTCAACTATTGGTGGCTATGCCTGCAGCTGCCAAGGCCCTAAGCTTTGGAGTACCCTCCCTTAATCTCTCCGACTACTTATCTTTTCTCTTTTAAGATGCTCCTTAGAACCTGCCTCTTTGATCAAGCTTTTGGTCATCTGCCCCAATATCTCGTGGCGCGCATCAAATTCCGTTTTATAACGCTCCTGTGAAGCACCTCGAGACATTTTACTACATTAAAGGCGCTATACCATTAAGTGTAGTTTCTCATTTCCTGTTTTTTTCCCTCCCAATATGTCACTTATCCTTATCAAATTGCACCTGCCACTTTTTGACTCATTCTAGCTGCTAATGTCTTCCTGAAACGTTTTATACTCCTTCTGTGCCGTTAGCAGGATTTATGATTTTGTTCCCTAAAGCCAAGTCTAAAGCATCTATATATGCCAAGAACGCAAGTGGACCCAGCCCCAATTCCTGACGTACACTACTGTCAAGCCTTGTCAAATCTGAAGAACACCTATTTACCATAAGTCTTTGTTTCCTCCCAGTCAATTAACTTTCGATCAATGCTGTTAATTTCTTCTTATAGCAGCTACCTGAATTTTACTAATAAACCTCGAGACACATCGACACATGAGGGAGATGTCTTAAAGGGTGAAGAAATGGCTTGAAGATTTTTTTTAATTTAAAAACGGCTTTTGCTGATCCATAGGCCGTCCAGCTGCAGCTAAATGGTTTAAAAAGAGAGACAGAGGTGCCCACCACCAGGCCCTCTCCCTCCACCAATGGCAATAATGGGCTTGTCACTGTTTTCTCAAGGTGGTTGTTGGGGTCAGTGGTAGTTGAGGTAAGCGACAGGGAATAGACTAGTCTCCTGGGCCCTGTCTCCCCACCATTATTTAGAGTGGTGGTGTGAATGAATGAGCAGCCAAGTTCTCTGCTAGTGCACTCGCATTTCAACTGTTTGGGGTTCCTGGCTAAGATAAAGCCACAGAAAATTAAACTGAACTGCAGAATGAAATATTAGTAAAAATCCTGAAATTCTATGTAATAAAAAGGGGGCCTTGGTCATAGGTCTATGTTCAAGGCTGTTTTTGAGGTGTCAGTTTTTTGGGGTTTGTTAATTTTTTTGGAAATGGTTAATTAACTAGTTTTCGAATCAGGCTAACAAGAACCTGCTACTGTGTCCATGTTTCTTTTTCAACATTTATTACTTTCAAATAAATGTTGAAAATTAACTTCTGTCTAGCTGCATATGATGTTTGCCAGATCTCTCTCTCCCTCATGCTTGATCTGTGTTTCTCTGCAGGTTGATTTGATCTTCCTAGTCTCCCTGTCAATAATCTTTTGTGATCTGATTATTTTGCTGCTCTCAAACATCTTTTTGTTAACCTAATGTTGCTTCAGTACTCTCCCCTAGGCCTTAGTGCCCAGCAAAGGCCCTGTCTGTTATGAACCTGTCCAACTAACACCTTGGTTCCCGTGTTTAGATGTGCATCTCTATTTGACATTTTCAATGTTCGCATTTCTGGGTTTGGCAATCCTGCATCTAGAACAGTACTCCAAACCTGGGTCTATACTCTGGGCTCAGTGGTGCCCTGGGTTACCCCGAGGCCATGAACCCCTCCAGCCATTCCCTCCCTTGCTCCAACCCAAACACTTTGCTTTCATCCAGGTTAACCCTCAGTTCCATTTTCTATCTCAACGGTATCATTTCTCTATCTGATTTTATCAGCCTCATCTCCAAGCCAGAATGGTATCTTCCTTCTTCTTTGTACCTTAGGACGAAAGAGATAGATATTGATATACAAGTAAGGAAATGGGTGTGAGCCACACAGACATAAAAAAAGACTAACAAAATAATTGAGACAGAGGCAATAAGATTAATTTATGTGATGTAGACATAAGAAAGGTGTGATACCCAGTGTGCAAGACAAAAAGAGAGCAAAGCAAAAAAAAAGTCAGAAAGTAGTGTTACAGGAAGAGAATTTTTTGAAAACTGTAAGTAATGTCACAGATAATCAACTAATTAATAATGCATTGGGTAATACATGGTATAACACTCCTATGATTGTAAAATAGTGTTTCCTCCAACTCATTTATGATGCAATGTTGTAAAGACAGAAGTGCACATCAGTTCGGGGTCCATGCCAATTAAAATTAAACTGGATTGCTGTGAAAAGTTAAATTTGATTATCTTAAAATATAGCTACTTTAGTTGTAACCAATTCTTTCAAAGTGGGAGGGACTGGAGTAGCAGATTCTGCTGCTTGTGACAAGGTGGTAACGTATAAAGTCCTTAGCGCAAGGATAGAAGCTATATACCCCTCATTGCCGTAACTGTTCTATATAATGTCCTATCTCACTATTTCTCAAACTTATCTTGCTAGAGTGGGGCCTATTAGAGATCATAAAGGGAATTGTGTGTGGAGGCAGAAGACGTGGGTATGATTCTTAATGAATACTTTGCATCGGTTTCACAAGAGAGGGGCAATGCAGACTTTGCAATGAGGAAGGTGTGTATAATATTAGACGAGATAAACATAGTGAGAGGGGAAGTCTTAAGGGGTTTAGTAGCTTTGAAAATAGATAAATCCTGAGGCCTGGATGAAATGTATCCCAGGCTGTTGAGAAGTGAAAGAGGAAATAACAGAGGCTGACCATTTTCCAATCCTCTTTGGCTACAGGTGTGGTGCCAGAGGATTGCTAATGTTGCACCTTTGCTTTAAAAGGGAGAAAGGGATAAACCGAGTAATTACAGGTCAGTCAGCCTAACCTCAGTGGTGGGAAAAAATCCTGACAGGATAAATCTTAATTTAGAAAGACATGGATTGATCAAGGACAGTCAGCATGGATTTGTTAAGGGAAGGTCGTGTCTGACTAACTTGATTGAATTTTTCAAGGAGGTAACTATGAGGGTCGATGAGGGTAGTGTGTATAATGTAGTGTACGTGGATTTAACAAGGCTTTAATAAGGTCCTACATGGCAGACTGGTCACGAAAGTAATAGCCCATGGGATCCAGGGCAAAGTGGCAAGTTGGATCCAAAATTGGCGCAGAAGCAAGCAGCAAAGGGTAATGGTTGATAGGTGTTTTTGTGACTGGAAGGCTGGGTCCTCTGCTTTTTGTGGTTTATATCAACGACTGAGGGTATGATTAAGAAGTTTGCAGATGACACTAAAATAGGCCATGTGGTTGATAATGAAGAAAACTGTGGACCGCAGGAAGATATTAGTGTACTGGTCAGGTGGGCAGAAGAGTGGCAAATGGAAATCAATCCGGTTAAGTGAGAGTTAATGCATCTGGGAATACACATTAAATGGTGCAACACTAAAATGTGTAGAGGAATAAAGGGACCTTGGAGTGCAGGTAGCAGGCCAGGTAGATAAGGTGGTTAAGGCGGTGGTTAAGGCGGCATATGGAATAGCCTTTATTAGTCAAGGCATGGAATACAAAAGCACGGTTATGCTTGAACTATATAAAACATTGGTTAGGCCGCAGCTGGAGTACTGCGTGCAGTTCTGGTCACATTACAGGAAAGGGTGCAGAAGAGATTTACAAGAAAGTTGCTTAGACTGGAGAATTTTGGCTAAGAGGAAAGATTGGAGATGCTGGGTGTTTTCTTTGGAACAGAGACTAAGGGGAGACCTGATTGAGGTGTTTAAAATTGAGAGGCCTGGGTAGAGTGGATAGGAAGGCCCCGTTTCCCTTGGCAGAAGGGGTCAACAGCCAGGGGGCATAGATTTTAAATAATTGCGGGAGGTTAGAGGAGATACAAGGGGAAATCTTTTCACCCAGAGGGTGGTGGAGGTCTGGAACTCACTGCCTGAAAGGATGGTAGCAGAAACCCTCACATTTAAAAAAAATACTTGGATGTGCACTTAAAGTGCCATAACCTACAGGGCTACGGACCAAGAACTGGAAAGTAGGATTAGACTGGATAGCTCTTGGTCTGTCGGTCGGCCGGCATGGACACGATGGGGTGAAATGGCCTCCTTCCATGCTGTAAATTTCTATGATTACATAAGAAATGAGGAGGAGTAGGCCATACGGCCCCTTGAGCCTGCTCCGCCATTCAGTAAGATCATGGCTGATCTGATCATGGACCTAGCTCCACTTCCCTGCCCGCTCCCCAGAACCCCTTATTGTTTAAGAAACACTCTATTTCTGATTTAAATTTATTCAATGTCCCAGCTTCCATAGCTCTCTGACGCAACAAATTCCACAGATTTACAACCATCAAAAGAAATTTATCAGTTTTAAATGGGCGGCCCCTTATTCTAAGATCATGCCCTCTAGTTCTAGTCTCCATCAGTGGAATCATCCTCTCTGCAGCCACCTTGTCAAGCCCCCTCATAATCTTATACATTTTGATAAGATCACCTCTCATTCTTCTAAATTCCAATGAGTAGAGGCCCAACCTTTCCTCATAAGTCAGCCGCCTCAACCCCGGAATCAACCTAGTGACCCTTCTCTGAACTGCCTCCAAAGCAAGTATATCCTTTTGTAAATATGGAAACCAAAACTGCACGCAGTATTCCAGGTGTGGCCTCAACAACACTCTATAGATGTAGCAAGACTTCCTTTCTTTTATACTCCATCCCCTTTGCAATAAAGGCCAAGATTCCATTGGCCTTCCTGATCACTTGCATACTATCCTTTTGTGTTTCATGCACAAGTACCCCCAGGTCCCACTGTACTGCAGCACTTTGCAATCTTTCTCCATTTAAATAATAACTTGCTCTTTGATTTTTTCTGCCAAAGTGCATGACTTCACACTTTCCAACATTATACTCTATCTTACAGGTTTGGCAGTGGATTCGACATGGAGTAAAATTGGAGGATGATAACAGAACTGTCACCAGAAACCTTGTCCAAACTCTTGTAAAGGAATTAGGAACTGAATTACAGGAGGTTTTGCAATGCTGCATGGACAGGTAAGATTTGCAGAAAAATGTTCACATGCACTAGTTAGAAAAGGCTCGCTTGTTGCTTTTTCAACAAATGATAAAGGACACAGATTTTTATTTCTTCTCCAAATAGTGAGATCCTGGCTAAAATATTTCCCGGAATAGGTACTGATCAGAGGGGAAGTGCTTCCTGTAAGAAAATGGAAAAGCAAATGAACTTACCCAAATCTTATGCTTTTTTTCTAAACCAGCTGATTGTACAGGGGACTGAGTAGATCACCTACTTATCATGTCTGGGAATAAGCTATATTGTGGAGAGACCAGGAAGAGAAAAATATTACTTAGTTTGCTCCTTTTTGAAATCAATGTGTCTTGTAGCATGGGTAGGTTAACTAGGGAAACATCACAAGGATGCCGACACCTTTAAAAGATTTTTGAGCAGAACTGCACAAATTGGCCCTTCTGACAACCTAGCATTAGTAACCCTAGAGAAATCCATAGTTAATTATTTACAGCATGTTAGAGCACAATGTGTTGCATCCCCTTCAAATCAACTCTTGGAAAGTAGTGCTTTTACATCTGTGGTATGTTTCTTCAAAATTAAATAATGTGTATCAAATGTGACCTACCTTCCATGTGGTGACAACAAATTATGATCTTTTGAACCAGAAAATTCCACTAAAGCCGTGTCATTTTTGGCACTGGAAACTATGGACAGTAACATGCGGCCTGGCTGCAATTCAATCCCGATTAGAAAAACATCAGTTCCTATAGGGAATTTTCTTCACACACACTGCTTGGCCATATTGAATGCTTATTTCTGGTTTAACTTTAGCGAGATGTATACAGGATACACTTCTAAGCTATAATACTCCTAGAAAACATACTCATATGAATGGGAAAAGATTCAACACAAAGGCATACATTTCTGTAAATTAGCAATCGTTGATTCTGCATCAAAGCAAAAATTTAGAAAATTACTAGCATAATGGTCTTTTTCCTAGTGCAATCAGATGCAACGAGCAAACGTATTAAATGCTGTAAGCATGGCTCAAGACATTATGTTCTCACCCAAGTCAGGTCATGGGTTCAAGCTCCACTTTTGACTTTACATAACCTAAATTGGTATTGCAGTGCAGGACTAGGAATGCTACATTGTCAGTGGGGCTGTCTTTCAGTGCCAGAATCTCATTCAAAGATGCTTGTATAGCACATACACACCTTGCCCCACAGGTACAACCTGATGGTTGGGTGCAAGGGGGGTTGGGGCAGAGGGGAGGAAGAGGAAATTGTTGACCTTATCTGGACAAGCGAAGGCTTGGCAATTACTGCAGCAACGAGCCAGAATGGAAGTGGATTTTTGGCCTCTATGTCTCAAGTTGTCTTGCAAGAGTTGACTCGAGATGCAACACTGAAGTTAAGTAATCTATTGAATAAATTTAGTTTGAGGGAACAAGTACACGATGTAGAACTATTAAAGTTCAATTTATTTTCTTATTAGATGAATACACTTAACCATAAAGATTGCTATTTAACTAGTGATCACTGTCTTCTTTCCTCAGCTGCAAAACACAACTGGATGTTGCTTCAGAAATGTTCCTGGAAATTGTGCAGAAGCAAGATTTCCCAGAATTCCTCACCACATACCTGAACTTGGATCATACATTTTTAAGTGCCAACCATTAACTGCACAGAACATAGTCATAACACTACAAGATAGTTAGTTCAGCAAAATTTTTGTGTATCCAAAAAGCAAGTGGTAACAAACCCCAAATTTTATTAATCACATTAAATAGGATTTCAGATTGAATTAAAAATCTCAGGATTAACTCTACATTCTATGTTGTAAGGTTCCTAGTAAAACCTGCAAGCCCAATCTAAACTGAAGATTGCAAGTTCATATACTGAACCTCTAACGAGTGATGATCATTTGCCACTGCTGCAGGATTCAACTACTTTCCGCACCTACCAAGTAGTGCACTACCAAATCCGTTTCAAATCCAGTATTTTTAAAGCTTTAACAGGATATTACATTACCCTGTTGGCTTTCACTTGACAGATGAACAATCAACAAAGTAACACTCATTCTTTCACCGGTGAGAATGTCATGTGAATTATGTACAACATGGAAGCCTTTATGCTAATCAAGATGAGGGATGGAAGTGCAAGAAATGTAACATTTTGGGGAAACCCTCCCAGGTCAGGTGTAGCGGTTAGATTTGGGGTGTATCTCCTATGTGCCTCAAATTCAACTTCTGAAAAGCAGAGTTACTAAAACTTGAAGTACTGCATCAAAATGGGGTGTAGAACATGGCAAGATGAACTGGGCAAATTAGTCTAGATGATCCTAAACTATTTCTATATTCAGCAGGATTTAACTGTACTCCAACACAGTGGAATTCTGTTATGCTTGCTAACTGGTCTCAACTATAAATAATCCTTAGGCTGTTTCAAAGGGTCAACCTATAACATAAGAAATAGGAGCAAGAGTAAGCCATACAGCCCAGAGTCTGCTCCACCATTCAATAAAATCATGGCTGAACTTCTACATCAACTCCACTTTACTGCCCTATCCCTTAGTGCCCAAAAGTCCATCGATCTCAAGTTTTGAATATACTCAAAGACTGAGCATCCACAGCACTCTGAATTTACACAGCAAAGATTTACAACCATCTGAATGCACAACATTTCTCCTCAGTCCTAAATGGCCGACCTCATATCGTGAGAATATGACCTTTAGTTCGAGACTCTTCGGCCAGGGGCAAAAAGCCTCTTAGCATTTACCCTATCAAGCTAAGAATTGTATAAGTTTCAATGAGATCACCTCTCATTCTTCTAAAATCCAGAGAATATAGGCCAAATCTACACAAATGGTCAACACTTCACATTGTCTAGTTTTTGGATCTGGAGCAATGAATGGAGAATAAAAACCACCATCGTTCTTTTTACAGCACTTAAATTTTGAACAGCTATTTAATTATACATTGGATTTCCAGCATCTGCAGTATTTTGCTTTTGTATCAGGTGTTTAATTAGCTGCTTTAAAGAAGGAACAACAGTGTAGAGGTTTATATTTTCTGATATACTGATCTGTTGGTAATGTGGATCAACTGAGTTGCTATAACAGAATCCTTCTGTACTGTATTTTGTACTGGCCCAAAGCTGTCGGGAAACTAATTTTGTACAGCCAATAGTAGTGGTGGAGGAAACAGGTTAAAATGAACTAAGAATTTGAGTGCACCATGACTGCTACAGTAAGGGGACTGGGTGCGAGCAAAATCCTGTAGATTTAGGAATAAATAAAAACAGAAAATGCTAAAAATATACAGCAGCTCCAACAGCATCTGAAAAGAGAAGAACCATTTGGATATAAACACATTGGTAAAGCCATAAATAATAGCTTGGGAATGAGGATGGCTGTCCACCACGGGAAAGTATTTACTGAAATTAACAGAAGGTAACAAAAAGTCAAACACTTTAGATTAAAATTTTACGTCTGTAAAATAGTTTGTTAATTCTTACTTTTTAAAAAGACAAGTGTGGCTGTGATTAATTTTCTCAAATCTTACAGTTGGTGCCACTGAATGCATTAAAGACTTGTTCCATTCCAACCCTATGCCTATTTCAGACTAATACTGACCGCATTTAAACACAGGTTACTTAGAAAGTTTACTTTGCTACAGTGCTGAAGTGTATGGGAATAGTAAAGACCACAGTATCCTTGTCTGATTCTGAAGGAGAAAGTACCATCTACCAGCAAAATAAGTCTGAGGCCAATGTTATATAACTTATATTCAGATAGATTGTAAAGACCTTATGCATTTATAGAAATTATTTCAATCTGTAACATTGTGTTAGGCCACATATGTGTACTGTTTGGTAAATAATGCATTAATTTTAAATGATTTTAAAGTTTCTTTGGTGAATGTTTATGCTGTTCTTATAGAATTAAAGAGTGATGAAACTTCTATTTGGGGAGAAAATGCTCGAGTTCATAGACATCAACTATAATAAAATAAGGTTTTACTAAACTAGAATGCTACAGCAGGTTCCGATTACAGAAAACCAATAGCAGCAGACAAACGTTCAAAACTCCCACCACAGTTTATGCATCTTTACAGATTGAGCTTCATTAGTGTATTATCCTCTCTCATATACAGTTTATTTCAAAATAATATAAAACATAGCTATATTGCATTCTCAAAGTGTTACCATTTCTGTATAATTAAAATTGATTCACACTTTTCCATGTCATTTTTTAATACTTTCTAGACAGGCATTTAATCTATTCCATTGATCAAAGAGCTGTTGCAAAATCCTGGGGCAAATCCTGGGGGTTGTGTGGGGCTGAAAAATCTTGGGACCAGCAGACAATGTTGACATGGCTTGTTTTGTAAAAAGTAATGCCCGAACAGCAAGCTGTTTAGTACAAAAAAAAACTTTGAAATTCAGCAGTTTATTTGTCTGACTCAAGTGGAAAATAGCCACAATGTAAGCTGTTGACATTAGTATTGTTCCTTAGATAACCAGAGACAGGAATAAATATCCTAACCCAAGCAAAAGTTAGCATTGTTTTCCCTCAAGGCAACAGCTTGACTGTAACCTCCAGCCAAAGGGACTTTGAGTCTCCTGGTGAGCTACTGCAGCAGACTAGCCTGTGATTGGACAATGAAAGGACCAAGCACTTCCACTTTCTTCTGACAATTACAGCTGTAGCGTAGTCAGGCCACTGCACTAATTAAAAGGATCACTTATGGCATATCCCTTAGTACATGAAAATGCTTGTCAGCAAAGGACAGCATTAAGGAAATTAAAAATATTTAATTTACTATACTTTCCAAAGAAAGCAAAAACAACTTGTAACCTTCCAATCTAAAGGATCCCCATTTGCAGCAAAGTGAATGCAGTTAAATGTACGGAGAGTGGATTCTAGCATTAAGACTTATGACAAACATGACACAAACACTACCAGTTTATTAGATGCTGAATACAACCATTGCGGTTAAAATGGAACTAACCACATAACAAATGTAAAATTTACATTTCATACGCTGTACCAGTACCCTGTGTGCTGGATGGATCTCAAAGACAATGAAAAATAAAACCCTACACAAGGCTCAGTGCTGAAATGGTTTAAGACATGAACACAAAAAACCTCAGTGATCAAAACCAAATCCTAACAAGAGTTCAGGTTCAAAGTGATCATACTGATGTAGACCCACTGATAATCCTAGCTTGTGAACCAATGAGGAAGTCCATCATTCATACCAACCTAGGAAGCTTTCTCTGGACAGACTCACAGCTGCATTATTTGTATAGATGTACACAGTACCCCCAGCCTCCAGCTTTAACTGCTTCAAGAGTGATCAGGAAAAAACACACAAAAGCCCTGCAACATTAAAATGGAACATTGTGCAGTCTTTTTACTTGGTTTGTGTAGCCAAACGTCAAGTCAGTAACATAAGAATTCACAATCTCAGATTCAACTTCTCTGAAATGCATGTTTCTTGGATAACCAGCTGGGATTAGGACAGACCGTTTACAAACATGTTGTATACAATTAAAATCAAATAAACAGGGAGCAAATCACATTTTCTTCATAAGTAACAGACAGTGCTTTAGAATCAAAATGCTGGGGCACATAATTTTTAAATAAACCTCCTGGAAGCTGAAATCTGCAAAATAAAACCATGTTAATAAATACCCCAGTTAGAACAACTTTCAAAAAAAAAACTGTTTATTGCATTGTATATTTGGTACCTTTTGCATTTCAGAACCATGGGAATTAATTATAACTGCAGAAATAAAGAAGCAAATCTGTTTTTTTTCTCCAAAAATTCTGGGCCCCTTTTAAAAACATACAAAGTCTGGGGCAGGCGTAAAACTGCAGAGCAAGAAGTATCCTTAGAAATGTTGGGCTTCAAGTACTATAATTGACATTACATGGAGGGAAAAAAAAACGGTATCCAAATGATCAATGTATAATTTTCTACATAATCTGTCAGGTAATTACTGATGACAATCTGTATCTGCATTAACAAAACAGTATTGAGTCCAAGACCAGTCCTCTAAATTAGAACATGAAACCAAGTTAATTTATCAAACACTTCCTACTTCACTCAAACTTTCAGGATTTAAAAATAAAGTAATAACTGTTCGCTGACTGCCTAAATTCGCTACTTTAGGTCGTCAATAAGCAGCAATATGGAAACGCAGACTCAGAACTGTTCTGTAATGCAGCTGGTGATCTACAGACGTACTAAATTTCTGTGTTTTAGAAAATCCAAGGAATTTAGAAATGGTCAGTACACGGCCTAATTTTACCTCTCCCATCTCCCCCCTCAAAGTCTTCAATTCCAAATACTTATCCCTCTTTAACAAGTCTTTTTTTTTTTTAAACTGGGTACATTAATCTGTACATCACAATTTACATCAGGTATTTCCTGTGGTCTGCATGTAGTTTCCATTCATTTTCTGTCAGACACCGCCGCCCTGACATAAGTTTGTGCTTAGAGGATCCAGTGCTAGGGCAGCATACGGCTGACCGTGAATCTCAAGACAGTAATGATTAGACTACATTTTTGCGACACACCCAACTTTTAAATAGCTCTCAATATTCTTTAGAAATTACGTTAAAAACCCGGGAAGCCAATTGCAAGAAGGGTGTTGAGTGCATTCAATTGATGTCACCTTCCCACTCACAGGGGGTTCACAAACACATAGTACAGAAGTCACCTCCAAAATTTCAGATTTTTTTTTGAAGTCAGCAGGATAAAAAAAAAAGACCTCCAATTCTGAAAGTCTATGATCTGAAGGCATTTATGAAACCCTGACACATATTTACAGATCCTGTCGATAAGAGTGGGGAGCTGACATCAGAGGTGTGCAACAAAAATGTGTTCACTTCAGTCACCACCTTCATTCAGATCTCATTGGCCAGTTCTTCGGGTTCGGTAGCACTATCCCCATTCACTGTGATCTTTACATCATCTTCGTATCCAGGAGGCATGACTGCGAGAGCATAGGGAAAAATCTTGTGACACTGTGCTCTGTAGGTTTCAGCTGTTTCTTTACAGACTCCCAGATTACCATCCCGCACAGCTTCCAGCACCTTCACACAAATCTGAATCAAAATAAAGAAAGAAGAATTGTAGCTACCCTGGTTTGTATATTAAACTAAGTGTTGATAGACCATGTGAGGATATATACTTCAAGGTTTCAGTCACGGTTACCTTTATTATTGTACATTTAACCAAGACCATAGTCAACAGCTGATAAAGCCATTTTAAACAAACACTACTCAATGTGCAATAACGGGAAGCATACTTTTCTGATGGGCTCAGTGAATAAATTATTTTGTGCCATATCATTATACACCAGGCAGCTTTTGCCATGGTCTATGGAGAGTTAGATGATCTCTGCTAGGGTGGAGGTATTTATAACTGACCTCAGCTAGGAAAGGGAGGCAATTTTTCCATATGTTAGTTAGAACCCTGGGAAATGTCTGACCCCTGGACGTCAATTGACTAAGGAGCTTCTTCATTCGTTGATCCATGTTGTTCACTTTGGCCTACACCTAATTTTAGGCTACAAATCAATTTATCAAATGAAAAACAGTCAATCAATCAGTGGGAACCCTTCACTTTCCATCTAGCCTAGAATTTTGTTGCAAATCCTATAGAGCAGATTCAAAACCTACAAAAAGCTATCTACTATATTAAGGCTGGACCCCAGCCAGGTCAATCCTGATGATTGTACTCATAAAAGTGATGAGCCAGCACCTTTTCCATGACCATTCGCTGAGGCCTGAGGGAATTTTTGAAATGGAAGCCTTTATCCTAGATCAAGCTTTTGCTTCCCTGAGAAAATGGAGCTGTTTGACTATCTAAAAAGATGAGACACGAAAGCAACTCTATCACACAGCCACGCTTAAGTTGTGTTTGAAGAGTGCCTTGAAGAGGGTTCTTTCTCTTAGAAGAATACTGCTGTTCGTGTATGTGTTAGAGCTGGCTTTGACAAGTGATGGCTTCACACTGCTAATGAGCATTTAAGTACCAATTAGGGTGCTTTTTACTCTAAATCAGAAATATTCATTTGCTGGACCTACTGGAAAAGGGGTTTTCTGTGTATAAGAGCTCCATCTGTCTGAACAACATATATCCTGCACCAGGGACAGTAAAAGTGTGTCTTCTGAAAGGGGGGGGCGGGGGGAAGAGAAGATAGGTAAATCTTCCTCTTAGCAAAGTGGGCTTTTGGACCCTGTTATGAGTGATATGCCACAGGTTGAACCTGGAAAACAAATTAATTAACTGGGAGGATCCTTTTGGAAAAGAATAAGGAACTTAACAGAGCTTATCCACTTCGGTGAAAGCTGCAGGACTCCCCCCCCCCCCCCCACCAAGTTCCCCTGCACAATCCTAAGGTAGTAATCAAAAATTAGCTAGCAGAGACCGAAAATCATCAAAATAACGGTCAGACTACTCATTTTTCTTCACTTTTTCCCTTTATTCAGCTTCTCCCGAAGGCAACCACTCGTGCTGACCTAAGGTTCAAGTGTCAGACCGGACACATTACAATGCTCTATGTGATGATGTTGAGTCTAGGTTAAGGTTCTCCACATTAGCAAGTACTCCTCCTATAGAGATAATTTACAATACAAATAATGCCTTCAGAAACTACATGGCACAATATCTGGGGCGGACTTTGACTATAATGAAACTGAGCAGATCCACATTTGATTATAACCGATCATTACGACATCAGAGGTGCCTGAATTTGAAATAACCCACCTGCTCTGAGGCTTAAAAGTCCCTATATCCCATTTAAGACTGAAGAGTTGAATCCACCAACCAGGTCTTTGTTTTTCCCCCCAGTTACTCTCTTCCTCTTCTGGTTCCACCTCTATCACTAGCTATGAGCAGATGAAGCTAGAAGCAATGAGACTCAGATGGACTACTCTTACCACATTTTACTTTCCTTCTGTGAACTTCAAGGTGTTTTAAAGGAGTAACTAAGTTTCAGTTGGAAGATGCAAGTTTTTGCTCTGTAAATTCCACATTTGCTAGCGAAACCTGTTTGCTTTTTGCTGCAGATTAGCATTACTGTACCTCTAAGTCAGTCTTCACAGGAAAACTAAAACTCAACAGCCATTCAATCTATCAATACAAAGAAATTCCTCTGATCATCAGTGAACACAACTAAAAAATAAATATGGACTATGTATGGTTTACACAAGCAAATAATCACTACAAATAATGATTACTAAAACTGAATTTCACTCTATACACATGCTATATGCTGCTCAGTATTATTGACAGTGGAGTCGAGGGACCGAGGATTATTTAATATTTCAGAACATAAATGTCAATTTTTTTTTTTTTAAAAAGGAGTCTAGTTTAGGTCAGGTGTTTTTCAGTTCCATTTTCAATTTTGGCCCATGTAGGTCAACAAGAGTGAAAGCTTATTTCTAACAGATATGCAAGAAACAAACAGATGTCCACTAAAAGTCAATTTTCACAACCTTAAAGAACGATCATGCCACTGCAATGAGTAAAAATACTGGCAGTTACCTCAGATCATGCGCACATACCGAATAGGTCAGCAGTACCTCCAATTAGCACCTGATGAATCAGTGATCAGGAACTATTTATGCAGGGTACAGCAGCCTTAAAGCAGTGTTCTACTCCACCCCTCACAATTTTATCCTGTTTTCTCACCTTGCTAGCCTCTCAACTATGTTGCATCCTGTAGCTAGGGGTTGGGATAGCCTTAATCATTGGTCACTGCAGATTAAAAGCAGGCCATTTCTTTCCACTGACTGAAGCATGTGTGGTGAAGGGCCTGCAAGGAGAGAAAAATGGGGATTTGTTTTGAAAACAAGAAATCTCACCTGGATGCCTCTCTTGTCTAGAAATTCATCAAGTCCTGTAGCTAACTCCACAGCCCTCTTTTGACTGGAAGGATCATTGTAGTACATCATTTTGGCAGCTGTAAGAAAATATAAAAAGCTTTTATATCTTCCTGTGAAAAATGAACAATGCAATTTGGAACAGATGGGATGAAGGACATAAGCCCAAGATCCTGCCATAGTCTGTTCAAGGTTCCAAAAGCTACAGTTAATGCTTTTATTACACATTCAACTTAGTTTCCTTTAAGAACGGAAAGCTGTTGTGCATTGCTTGAATGCAATACTAAGCCTTCAGGTTTCAAATAATTTATCTGTAACATTAAACCCAGATTGGTAATGGGCATTTGGTCAATCAAACTTAGTACTCCTCACAGTAAAGAAAATCCTTGCTTGCTAAAGATAATCAAGCAAGCCACATAATAGTCGATCACCACATCTCCACCATTCAACTTGGGGCCTATTGTTTTGCAGACCATATTCTCCCTTATCCTACAACACAGGGACCATCCTGTTTCAGAACCAACGTTCTCTTGTGGAGAACTCAATAACCTCAGCCTGTATTTAACTCTCTAATTACCAAATAGTACTTCCAGACATTTATGCAGCTCCTTCAAATAAAAAGGTAATTGTTTTGGCCACAATTACTTATTGTGGGGATTTCCAACATGGAAGGACATGATGTTTAAAATCAAGCTTATTTCATGAAACAAATTTTCTGAAGTAAAACGTGTAAACTGATTAGTCTGTCTTGGCCTCATTCTGTGCAATAGTCAACTGAATACACCCTCTGTAATCACCTCGTACCAACGGGAGATGTAGAAAGCAATTGCAAAATGGTGACAAGCACACTGAGCCAGATAAGTTTTGTGAGGTGATGCCAACCTTAACTAATGTTCAACATTTGTGGGAATACTTTAAGATAAGTAGCGACTGAACAAAGGGGAACCATTTGAAAATTGAAGCCCATTGTTTCTTCAGTTTATCACTGCACTCCGGATCATAAAACCCCTTTCACTACGGGTTGCGCCACTATTTGATGGCAACTTACTAAGTAATGCATTTTTATGACACAAAATTACAGGATTTTCACCCATGTTTTGGGGATCAAATTCATGATTACAATTTAGTGGCTTTGATTATAGATCACCAGATAACAATCAGTACGGGAATACTAGCTGATTCTCACCGTTCTCTCATTTTGACAGAGGACAGCGAGGCCAAGAGTAGTATAGGGTAGTTTAGTAATTGCCCTGGCTAACTCATTAAAATCCAAAGATTGAACCTGGCACCTTCCTGGTCTATATGGTTGAGTAACAAATGCTGCATGTATGGGGTCATCAGGGAAACTTGGAATTCATTTTAATGGTCAAGATTTGTTTAAACCATGTAGCTTGTAGTACTATAGGTACAGTGCAGCAGCGAGAATCGGGAACCCTCGGGACCGAGGCCATTCCGGATTCCGGGCTTTCGATTGTCTTTCTGACGTCACAAACCCAGAAACATCAGAGCCCAGGTTTGGGTATTTCCGGATTTCGGAACATTAGAATGCGGGGGGGGGGGCCCCGCTGAGTAGCTGTTCGGGGCCACTGGCCCCGCCGCGGAGGAGGCATTATGGTGTTGGAATCTTTACCATTTATGATATCAAAAAAACAAAGAACAGATCATGAAATTTTATGCAGAAAGTGACATTCAGAAAGAAATTAATGAGAAAAACACTATGCATAAGCCCAAAAGTGATGAGTTGGATCGAGTAAGAATGGAGTGGTGGAGACAGAGGAGAAGCCAGACAAAGGCTGGCCCAATGGTGATGCAACAAACCAAGATATTCCATGCAGAACTGGAGATTCAAACTTCATGCGAGTACTTTTCAGGTTAGCTAACCAAATTTAAACAGCGTCATGGCATCAGGCAATTGAAAGTGTGTGGTGAGAGAGCCTCAGCAGATCATGAGGCAGCGGAAAGTTATATCAATGAGTTTGTTAAACCAATTGCTGATGAAAACCTTTTAGCTGAGCAAATCTATAATGCCGACAAAACAGCACTGTTTTGGCGCTACGTAGCAAAAAAGACATTGGTAGAAGAATCGCAGCCAGCAGGTGTAAAAGACGGCAAAGATAGATTGACTGTGCTTGCTTGTGCAAATGCGGCTGGGACACATAAGTGTAAGCTTAGTCATTGGGAAAATCCAGTGTCCAAGATGTTTCAAAGGCATGAGAATATTACCAGTGCATTATTAGGGCGAAGTTGAGCATGGGTAACCAGGGTAATTTTTCTGAACTAGTTTGAGAAGCATTTTGTTCCTGAGGTTCGTGCTCATTGTAAGGCAGTTGGTCTTGATGAAAACTGCAAAATATTCTTGCTGTTAGACAATTGCTCAGCACATCGTGATGCTGAACTTCTAGCAAAGGATAATGTCTGTGGAATCTGTTTACCTCCCAGTGTAACATCACTGATACAGCCAATGGGCCAAGGAATTTTGAGATCAATGAAGTGTCTCTGCAAAAATGAATTCATGAGGCTTTTGGTGAACAGAGACATGGGATAACAGCGTTTTCAAAAGATTTCTCTGTGAAGGACGCCAAATGGGCAGCTGCAGATGTGTGGAATGAGGAAACTAAAAACACCTTGACTAATGCTTGACATAACCTGTGGCCAGCAACTATGTTTAATGATGATGCTGATGAAGGTTTTCATGTGTCCAAAGAAAAGAAAATGATTTTTGAACTTTTAGAATATGCAAAAGGACTGACTTGTGAAGCTACACTAACATTGAATGAAGATGATGTCACAGATGTCATGGACATAGACAATGATGCTCCCGTTGTGCATACAGTGACAGATGATGAAATTATGGGCATGGTTTTGCGTCTAGAGGAAAAGGATAAAAGCAGTGAGAATGATGATGCTGATGTTGAAAAAGTGGAAAAAGTGTCCATTGACAAAGCTATCAATCTTTGTCATGAATTAATTAACGCCCTAGAGCAACGAAACTTAAAATAAAATAATGCAGGTGTATAAAATTTGGGGAAAATTGATTAAAAAAAAGACCAAAACAATTTAAATTAGTCGATATTTTAAAGAGGTTATTGTAGCAGAGTGCTCAAGACCTACAGCTTACAACTACACCAACAATTTCCACACTTGAAAATCCTACTGCTGGCCCATCCCAGACATCATAGCTGAGCTCTCTACCCCAAGCTCTCCCTCAAGCACAACCTCCAGCCAATGTAACCTGTGCAGCTTACTCAGGAATGGATCACAGGACGATTCTTTATACAATACCTGTATTCTGTTTACCAAATAAAAACCTTTATTTATTCAATTTGATGCTTTGAGTACATTCCTTTTCATAGTTTAAGCTTGGGTTGTGCTAAGCTGTTTTAATGTCCGACCCGAAATCCGGAAAAATACAAAAAACAGCACCGCGAGGTTGCCAGATTCGAGACATCGGATTTCTCCTCCGAAATCCGGAAAAACCCAAAAATCGGCCCTGAGGTTGCTGGATTTGGGACATTGTACTTGTACTTTAAAAATTCACTTAAAAGAGATTTCCTCTATGGCTATTGTAAAATGAAAAATGTTGCCACATCTCAAGTGACTGCTAATAGAAGAATATTTTAAGTACCCATTTAGTATTAGGTATCGTTGAGGTGCAGCCTCAATGAAGGGATTCGGCTTGTATTTGTAAGTGTTCTAAATGTGTGAAAGTTACCCCTTGAACACATAGAACAATGGAGAAGTGCTGTTCACATCTATAAATTTACAGAAAACAAGATTACATAATTTCAGGGCGCCATAGGATATTAGGACCCAGGTTCAAAACCACAATTTTCCATTAAACGAGCTTCTAATCTCAATCATATTATTGTGAAGTCACAAGTGGAAGCTAAATGCTTTCCACAGATGGAAAAGCAGGTTTAAAAAAAAAACTTGGGTTATATAGAAGCAGTGATGGAAGCTAAAGAACAAGTACTCACACATTCACCTGTTTGAGGAGAACAGCAAGATAAAGCACAAATGAGAGGGGGAAGGGAGAGAACTTAACAGACTTTGTTCTAAAACTTTAAAGTACAACTACAAACAGAATTGTTGATTCATGTGTACAATTTCTCTACGGGGTCCCATTCAATCATTTAAATTTTTTTTTAGATGAGTTACAATAAGATGATCCATTAATGTATTTCTAGTATTAGAAATGTTTTGTTTGCAGGGAATTCTGGAATCCTTCACTGGACAAACTGGAAGCACTATTCTTTTTTAAAAATATATCCAGTTTTGTTATTTCCAGTTTGTTACCTTTTATAGCTGGCAGTAAATGTGAAGTGACGATCATGGTTTAAACTCTATTAATGGAGCTTTCCTCACATATGCTCAGATGAACCACTTTTGCAATAAAATCACTATATGTCTCTTTTTTGCAGTGAATGACTAATATTGATTACATTGCCCATTTAGAAGAAGCTGCAAACAGACAAGAGATTAGCTTATAGGTGCGGAAGAGATTTGTGTAATTAAAAAGAAAGACAATAGGCAGGAACAAGTAATTTCAGACCAAAAATGAATGCAGGCTTTGAGTGGCAATAAAATGTTTCCATTAAAATTTCCAAGTCTGATAACAGCAAAGTACACCAGGAATATCCCAGGTTTGATCTATAGTCTGTGCTGAGTTAGCTGATCTCAGCATGGGAAGTGAGAATATTAAAATTGGCTTCAGTGTCAATGAGCTCAGAGAAGGAAAGCAAGAGGTTAAACAGGGAGTCTTACTTACATGCACACACATACACACACAAGAACATAGGAAGAGGGGGAGGAAGCGGGAGGACATTCGCAAAGATTGGATCAGGTTGATACTCATGCAAGAAGCACCACTTGAGAAATGTAGAGAAAAATTGCTGCCACCAGTGGAATTGCTCTACAGCAGGAGTCAGCATCTTTATGAAAGAATGGCGGGGGGGGGGGGGGGGAGCGCGGATCAAAAGGGAGAGGAATTGTGTGAACAGCAGTGTTCCCTCTAATTATTTTTTTCATGCATGGTCCCTTTAAATTTGTTGTGTGGAACCTTCGGGGTTAACAGCTGGTGAGCTGCCTGCGGGAGACCTCCTGATCAATGCGCGGCCACGCACCCACACAGCTTAGGGGGAATACTGGTGAACAGTAGAGTTCTTTGCATATATTACAGTTGTAATCATGTGACTCTGCTTTCACTTTACATGTCGGCACTAACTAACTAATTATGTACAAGAACATTTGAATAATTTAAATAGGGACTTCCCTCTCCAACTGAAGCCATGTTAAATGTAGCAATTACAATCCACCCTGTTATCTATATAATATACAGATTCAATAATCAATGTAATTTCACTTACCAGCTAACCTGTGTGGAATTGAGTTCAAGTGCTTGCTTAGGAAAGCCTCATTAAAACTCTTTGGATTTGTGTCTCCAAACAACCTGCTCATTTGCTGTGTCAGCACTGTTTGAACAGCATCAGGCACATTTTTACTCTCAGATACTGTAATGGTAAAATAAAAAGTTGGTCTTTTAGCTGTGTATGCATTCCTTTTCACAAAATATATACTTACTTGAACAAGAAACAAAGATTATTTTTAAACAACTCACCTTCATTGTTTTAAGTTCATGCCAACATTTTAATTTTTGTTAGAATTTAACATGTTTTGAGACCATTTATGTAGCACATTATTTAAATAGACTAAAACATTATGGAAACAATCTGTTCATCAATACTGTGATTTTTAACAATATGCAATATAAATGCCAAAGAACTGATTCTCCTAAGGAACAATTACAAAAATTGAGCTCAAAGGGAAGTTCTTGCTTTAAACTCCAAGATGTTGTTTCAAAATTCTCTGTAGACAATTGTAAGTACCAGAAGGGCCCAAGTTTGCCCAGGAAGGAGTTGCTCCGTTTTTTTGGGAGCAACTAGATTGTTTTTTTTTGAGTATCTTAAAAATCGCAATTCTGCTCATTTAATTTGTTCCAGTGTAAGTGAGTTGTTAGTTCTTTTTTTCCAAAAGGGGGCGTTACCAGCCACTTATGCCTGTTTTGGCCATTTAAGCAAGTTAGACAACTAAAAGTTATTCCAAACTAATTTAGGCCAGCGTATGTGGCCACTTGTGGCTGCACAGCAAAATCTTGCGGTGAGTTATGAAATCAGCGCAGTTAGCCAGAGATTTGGGGGGGGGGGGGGGGGCGGGGAGGGAAGTGAGAGGACTTGCAAAGCACTAAACACCTTCACAACATTAAAGAAGCATAAGTACATTTAAAGCAACAAGCACTAAACAAAGCAGTACATTTAAAGCACCAAGCACTAAACAAAGCACAAAAATAAGCATTCAATAATAAAAAATACAAGGAAGTTGAGAGGCCCTGTATCTAGCACCAAGACTTACAAAGCACTAAAAGTAATAAGCAATTAATTAATTAAAAAAAAAGAAGGAATCCTGCACCTATAGCACCAAGACCAAAATAATAAGCAATCAATCAACAACAAATAAAAACAAAATAACCTTGTCCAAACTACTCCTACAGTCCCTTTCAGTACCTTCAATAGCATTCTTTTGCTGGCTCCTACTTTATTCTAACCAACGGCATATACATACTCAGCACAATGTATAGACCAAGTGCAGTGCACTTACTCCATTCATTGTGTGGGCTTGTGAACATTGCCAGCATGATTTGTCTCAATGCTTCCCATTTGTTTGACATTGGACACCTAACCTAACCCAATCTACTTCTAAACTGATTCCCTTGTGGAAAACATCAGCTTACTAACCCAGCTGCAGGGTATCACTGACAACCTGCTGGGGTTCTGGTTCTCTCAGACCTCCTTTTACTGCCGTGGCTGGATAAGGCAGCGGGCCGCCGATGAGGGAGCCCATTCAGCCAAGGCTAGGGGTGGCGTGCTTCGGGCCCCTCCCACACAGCCTGCAGAGCACACGCAGATTGTGGGGGCGAGGAGCTACTCCACATGCGTGCACACTCTAGCGCGCACGTGCAGAGGTCCCGGCACTGTTTTCGGTGCCGGGACCTGGCTCTGCCCCCCACTGCTTGTGCTGCGCCATGCCAAGGCCTGCGATGTACCAAGGAGCAGGGAGAATACCCAGGTAAGCTTGCGCCGCCGTTTCTCATCTACAAAGTCGCCGCACCTCACGGAGGTGCGCCGTTTTAACCGGAGGGGCAAACTTGGGCCCATAGTGTCCTTTCTCTTTTATGAATTTACCAATTTGGCAAAATGAATGGAGACCCTTGCAAAACAATGTAAAATTAAGAGCAAGAACAATCTCCACATTTCTTCAGAAAGAAATGTCTAGTTCTCTGACAGCAAACACTGCTCTTCAAAGATGTTACAACAGGGTTCGAGGTAACAATCTCAAATTACTCCCCCAGGAAGCACTTAAACTCTACTCACCATCTGGAAATGGAATCAGAAACTCAACATGAAAGATTATGAATGCAAGCTGCCAGTGAACTAATAACTGTGCACAAGAGCATAAATTCTCCATAAATGCTTTTTATCCACTATGCTTTTCAAAAACAATATTGCATCAGTGTATCTTTTACATAAAAATGCAGTCATTTCTCAATATTAAACACCAATTGATCTGATGATTTAACACAGATCGGAAAAATGTAGTCCCATAAATGATAGCCCTACTAAAACGTATATTGCACCAAGCTGTTCCATCTCTTGCCAATATTTTTGTTACCGTAATCAGCAAACAGAAAATTCTTTGCATTAATAAATCTGAGTGCTAAATTGAACAGATGGCTTCCTGATGTGTTTGAGATAGATCGTGAAGAAGAACTAGTATAGTTAAGTGGATGCTAACTAGTAGGTATGCTTATGCTTAGAACACAATGTTTAGTCATGAAACTGTAGATTACAGCAGTTTACCATACCAGCTTTGAAGAACCGAAACAAACACTCATGGAGCCAAGGGTTGTCTGGATCAATGGCAAAAGCTCTTTTGACCGACTGCAACATCAGAAGGAATTTCTCTACAAAAACAGCAAAATTAAATGGCACGTCGTTAGAAAGAAAAACAAAGAAAACATTATATTTATTTAGTGCTTTATATCCTTGGGACTTCCCACTTTACTGCTAATGGATTGCTCTTGGCAGTCAATTTGCACTGCCCACTGGGAGAAACCCATGATCAATGAATAGTGCCATGGGATCTTTTATGTCCACCTGAGGCAGCAGACAGGGCTGAAAGCTCAACCCCTCATCCAAAAGATAACACCTCCAACAATGCAGCACTGCCTCAGTAAGACACTGAAGTGTCAGCTTAGATCAAGAGCTCAAGTCCATAGTGGGGCTGCAACCTATAACCAGGCATGCATACTTCTACACATCCCTATCTAGCTTAAATAATGCCCGATCCATGTTCCTCTCTATGTAAATTTTGTAACATTACAGTATTATGCATTTTTTGAAATCTCTTGCATTGCAGTGAGCAAGACTACAATAATTTATTACATAATTGAATTGTAAAAAGACGAGAGAGTAAGCAATAAGTAGTCAATCTTAAATTTGTGTGGAATGGGGCAAGAGAAGAGAAAGGGAATAGTTATCTGTCAAGTTAAAGTTATCACTCTAGCCTCCAAACTAAATACCTACAAAAATAAAATTCATTCTTTAACATCTGCTTTCTCCAACTCTGCTCGAGGTTAAAAACTTTTGAACCCGGATTTCACAAACCGTGCTAATTTTCTCCCACAACCAAGAAAATTACAGTGCTAAACTACTACTGCATCTTCATAGAAGCCTTTACTTTTTTCCCCATCCTAATTTTCTGACCTCTTCAGGTGCTGAAAGTTGTTGGGGTACAATTGTACAGATTCCATCAGCTATTCTTCATGTGCGAGCCTTGATAATGAATATTGGCAGTCTATTTGGCTGTGCAGGATGACAGCCAAGTCAATGTAGTTTTTACCAAGTATTCGCATGTGCTCATGTTGCAGTCTAGGCTAGGCTCCTAGATAATCAGTGGGCACCCTGGTTAATGCTTGTATGTGGACGTCGGGAGAGAGTAGAATCGAGCAAAACCAAAACACTGAAGCCAATTGTAACACCGCAACTACCACCACCCCAGACCAGCTGATTCAGCAAAGACAGGAAATCAAATCTGTAACCTTCTATTCTGTATTGTTTAGTATATGAGCTGTTGCCTTTATCCACAAGGACAACAGGGTCAGAATTACAGGTTACATGTGCTTGACAAGTGACCGAGCATCACACACATTGAGTTACTTACCTTTTCTGTAATAGATCTCAAAAGCAAAAAGATGGGTTTCAATTTTGTTCTTTACCAAAGTTTTCAGTGGTGTCAAAAATTTAATGGCTTCTTCAAGTGGATTGTCCACCTATTTAACAGAAAACAAAGTTTTCATATGGGTATAAATTCAATGTAAACAAATTTGTATTCAGTTGATAGTTATGTATTCTGATGCACAAACATTACAACATAACGTTTATAAACTGAACAAATCCAATGAACTGGTTTTTGGTAGTGTAATAGCTTCAGCTCCAATGTTTATGTTGTGGGGCTGGAAACCTCAGGCTATCTTTGTGTACAAGCTTTTCAACCTGGGAAGAGGATACCAATCGGTCTTGCTTAGCATCAACACAAGAGCATTTCCACCAAGTTCACGAGATTGCAATTAGGAGTTGAGACCCTGCCCAATTTCGCCATCTCGGGATTGCTTAAGCCAAATTATGGCAACCATACTGCCAGCTTGGTTTAGAGATCTTCCTGGTCCATACTGCTTTGGCTAATCCTGAAATATCAAGTGATACATTACACTTCTAACATTACTGTTCAACATGAAGACTCAGAAAATTAAATTTAAACAATGGATTACTTTGGGTGGGAGGCAGGGAAGGGGGGGGGGGGAGAGAAGAGAGATTTGGATTTGAAACTAGGAGCCTTCTCAACCTCCAAATAAAAACTTGGATGAAATAAATTTTGAAAAATATATCTGCAGAGGCAGCTGAAGTGCTTTGGGCATGTGCAGTGGTCACTCTATTGACTCTACAGACAATGTGGAATTCAGAACGACTACACGTACATAAAACATATGGATAATCTACCTTCGCTAATTTATCAGGTACAAGCTCCTCCTTTTGTGCACCAATCTCCTCCTCATCCTCTTCCTTCTTCTTTCGTTGATTTTTCAGCTGCTTCTCTTTTTCTGCATTCCTCTTCTCCTCCTCCAGTTGTGCCTTCTTCTGTGCCCGACGCTGCTTATTCCGTAACTTCTTCAGCTCTTTATCTGAAAGATTTGCTGCAGGAAAACAAAAAGACATTCAACACATTTTGGTAATGGACAAAAAAAACTGGAATGAGTAACCCATTTGCTGTTCAGAATCAACTGCCATCTTTACAAAGAACAGGAATGGAGAAAGAACAGGATAAAACGACAAGCAAAAGTTGACCAATACCTGTATCAGCCTCCAATTCTTTGTTCTCATCAGTTAGTGGATGATCATGAAGTTTCAGGTAGATCTCAATAGCCACCTTTGCAGCTTTAAAATAAAATGGATGACACCGGAGCACATCTTCTAGTTTAAGTAAATCCACATAAGACCTTAATGTCATTTTCCTCATGCAATATGTGTGGAAATCAAACTGGTCATCTGTAATTTCTGCAAAGTGCTGTTTAAAAGAAAAAAAACACGCAAATCAGCATGGAATCTTACAAATCAAAGTGCATAAAGGTAAACTTCATAACCACAGGTTTCTTAGTGCTACATTTTTTTTTACAACTATGGAGCCATTGGTTTAAAATAGACTTTTTTTCAGTTTGTGCTGAAAGATGGCTAAATAAGAAAGTAAACTAAGATTTAAAGATGTTAAACTCCCTATACCAACATCATTGTTGCCATTTGGGAATAGAGTGGCACAACATAGATGTTTTAACCAATTGACTCGCTGAAGGCAATTTTAACCTAATCTACCCGCCAGGTTACTGACAGGAACAGGTGCAACATTAGCTTTACACTCTGCCCGATTTTACTCTCCAGTGAAGTCAATAGAAAATAATATTGGTGGGGTGCAAAACCCACGTTCCACCCGATCCCACGGGTTTCCCACCCGATGAGTTCAGTTAAAATTGACTTAGTAGATCAGCAATGGCACTGCTTCAAAAACACCAAGATCATAATAGAACTACTAGCAGCCATTTTTTGCATTTATTGGATCACAGTGGAGAAAAGAAGCAATATTTTAATGAACAAAGCCGAACAAGAATAAAATCCTTTTGGAAACTTTAGTTTCATGTGACGTTATACATTTCAAATTAATTGGGGCATATACTTGTGTAAAATTTAACATTTCATTTTCATATTTGACTCGTAAGATTTCACGTTCAGTTCTAGCAAATTTACATCCCGTTAATATTATGCAATAGATATGGTAAACTGTTCACCCAGCTTCAAGATCGTCCCAAACAAAATGTTATTTTAGTGAATGCACTTGCCAAACCAGAACTTTCAAGCTACCTTTCTGCTCATAACTGCGGAACATGGTACTTTTAATTCCAGCACACAGCCATGGAATCCGAAACAGCTCAAACTGTGTTCACTACATTAAGACCAACCAAAGATGGTCACCTGGTAGAATGTTAGCTTCCACCATAATTTTGGAAAAGTTAGAAACACCCATAAAATCAATGCATGCCACAATGTCACGTTTGAAAGGGAGAATCGCAAAACAGCTAAGATTCTAGATCTGGGTAAGGTCGACTCCAGAGGGATGAGACAGAGACTGTCCAAAGTAAACAGGGCAAATCTGTTAATGGGTAAAGTGACAGAGGATCAGTGGGAGATTTTCAAAAATGAATTTAAGTTGATACAGAACCAGTTTATCCCCGAGGGGCAAGAGCTCTACTTAACAAAAATAACAGCCATGAATGGCTAAAGAGGTAAGGGACAGCATAAAACTAAAAGAAAAAAAGCATTAAAAAATGCAAAAAGTAGCACTGATCCTGGTGAATGGGAAAGATACAAAGATCAGCAAACGGTCATAAAAGAGATAGTAAGAACTACAAAAAGGGAGTATAAAAGGAAACTTGCAAGAGCGATCAAATCAATTTAAAAAAAAACCAAATACATTAGGAAGAGAGGATAGTCAGGAGCAATATTAGGCCCTTAAAAACTGAAAGCGGTGATATGATGATAATAAGGAAATGGCAGAAATGTTGAATAATTACTTTGCATCAGTATTTACAGTAGAGGAAAAGCATGCCAGAAATCCCAAGGAAACATACTGAATCAGGGACTGGGACAATAAAATGAATGCAAGTAAAATAACAATAATTGCACTAAAGAGTGACAAATCCCCAGGACCAAATGGTTTCTATCCCAGGGTTTTAAACGAAGTAGATGAGTACATTGCAGATGCCCTAACTATAATCTTCCAGAATCTATAGTCTCTGGATTCAGAAACCGTTCCTTGAGATTGGAAAACTGCGCATATCACTCTGCTATTTAAAAATGGTGCGGGAAACCAGGGAATTATAGATCAGTTATAGCCTAACATCTGATGTCAGGAAATTGCCAGAGTCTATAATTAGGACGGAACACCTTGAACATTTTCAGTTGATCAGAGAGCCAGCATGGATTTGTGAAAGGTCGGTCACGCCCGACAAATTTGATTGAATTTTTTGAAGAGATGACTAAAGTAGTGGGCAGGGGAATGTCTATGGGTCTTATTTATATGGACTTCCAGAAGGCATTTACTAAAAGTCCTACATAAGAGACTGTTAACTAAGGTAGAAGCACATGGAATTGAGGGCAAATTGTTGACCTGGTTAGGAAATTGGCTGAGCGGTAAGAGACAGGCAGCAGGGAACATGGGTAGGTACTCAAATAAGACAGATGACTAGTGGTATCCCACAAGGATCTGTGTTGGGGCTTCAACTATTCACAGTATTTATTAATGTCTTAGATGATGGCATAGAAAGTCAGATATCCAAATTTGGCAATGACACAAAGATAGGTGGAATTGTAGGCGCTGTGGGTGGAGGCATAAAATTACAAAGGGATATCGACAGATTAAGTGAATGGACAAAACTGTAGCAAAAGGATTTCAATGTAAGCAAATGTGAGGTCATCTACTTTGGACCTAAAAAGGACAGAACAGGGTACTTTCTAAATGGTGAAAGGCTAAAAACAGTGGAGGTCCAAAGAGACTTGGGGGTCCATGTACATAGATCATTAAAATATCATGAACGCGTACTGAAAATAATCAAAAAGGCTAATGGAATGCTGTCCTTTATATCTAGAGGACCAGAATACAAGGGGGTAGAAATTATGCTGCAGCTATACAAAACCCTGGTAAGACCACACCTGGAGTACCACACCTTAGGATGGATATATTGGCCTGCAGTGCAGTGTAAATTTACCAAAATGATACCCGGACTTCAAGGGTTAAGTTACGAGGAGAGATTACACAAATTAGGGTTGTATTCCCTAGAATTTAGAAGGTTAAAGGGTGATCTTATTGAAGTTTTCAAGATATTAAGAGGAACAGATAGGGTAGATAGAGAGAAACTATTTCCGCTGGTTAGGGATTCTAGGACTGGGGGCAGAGTCTAAAAATTAGAGCCAGGCTTTTCAGGAGTGAAATTAGAAAACATTTCTACACACACAGAAGTTCAGAATGATGCTAGGTCAATTGTTAATTTTAAATTGGAGATTGATAGCTTTCTGTTAACCAAAGGTATTAAGGATATGGGCCAAATGCGGGAATATGGAGTTAGGTCGCAGATCAGCCATGATCACATTGAATGGCAGAGCAGGCTCAAGGAGCTGAATGGCCTATGCCTGTTCCTATGTTCCTAGAATGCATCAGAGCCAACTCGTCATCTAATGAGAAAAGTTGGATATCTCGTTTACCACAGCATTCACAGGCAGTAGACTCAAGTGCAAGACAGAAAGCAGCGAACTGCCTGAAACATTGATTAGACCTTTAGTGAGTGGCAATAAATAATTATGAGTATTTAAATGTAACGGATGCAAGCATGAGTATATTTAGGTTAAAATATTTCAATCAGCAAGTGGTCATATTTTATAATGGAAGAAAATTCCAGTCTCCTGATTGTTACTCAATCTAAAGCACAAACCTCTTTTTATTTTTTGTGATTTTAGATAGGGTAATCCAAATTTTAAGTGGGCGAACATTCCCTTGTTCAGCGGTTCTTATTCTATAGGTGGCCAGTACTTATAGATGATTGCATGAAATTAGATCTAGTCACCATTTTCCATAGTAAATGTCTTTTCTAAATGATGTTTGATGCTTCAATCCATGATTTGGAGTTGAGAACCAGTCTTAAGTCTTAACTGGAATGATGCTAACGCTGAAAAGTAGCATATCCCCAGGACCACAGGGCCGGATTTTTGCGAGGTTTGCGACCAGGTTTTCGCCGCGATTTGACCCTCTGCAGCGAAAACCCGGTCGCAAAGTCCAAGTGGGATTCTCGGGTACCTGTTTGCGGTGACACTTTCAAGTACCGCCGGGGAGAGGTGCGCCGACGTGCAACGACTCAGATTGCATTTGCATCCGAGTTTCGCCACTCTCCCGACCCGTACGCCACACCCAGAATAGCAACAGGTCAAACATGTTGGTGCCAGCAGCGGTAAGTATGAAAACCTGCAAAAAAGTTAAGTTGACAAGTTTTTATTTTTTAATTTTTTTTGCAGAAATTCAATAGATAACGGTCTTGTAAATGTTTTTGGAATGATTTTTTTTCTTTTTCACCCCCACTGAAGGCCTCTCTCGCAGCGCTCCCGGCCCCGGACTAAAGTTGCCGAAACTCGTGGTTTAGAAACATAGAAAATAGGTGGAGTAGGCCATTCAGCCCTTCGAGCCTGCACCGCCATTCAATAAGATCATGGCTGATCATTCCTTTAGTGACCCTTTCCTGCTTTCTCTCCATACCCCTTGATCCCCTTAACCGTAAGGACCATATCTAACTCCCTCTTGAATATATCCAATGAACTGACATCAACAACTCTCTGCGGCAAGGAATTCCACAGGTCAACAATCCTCAGTGAAGAAATTTTTCCTCACCTCAGTCCCAAACGGCCCACCCCCCCCATCCCAAGACCATGCCCCCCAGCCCTGGACTTACCCAACATCGAGAACACACTTTCCGCATCTAACCCATCCAGTCCCGCCAGAATCCTATGTTTCCATGAGATCCCCTCCCATCCCTCCAAACGCCAGTGAATAAAGGCCCAGTCGACCCAGTCTCCCCCCATGACAGCCCAGCCATCCCCAGAATCAGTCCGGTGAACCCCCGCTGCATTCTTGCACTATGAATGCTTGTGCAGCGCCTCCCTTACCGACATAAAGGCCGAAAATTCGGGCTAAAAACAGTAGTGCAGCGAAAACGGTAAGCTCATGTATCGCTACCGTTTTCACTGAAACCCCCCGAAAGCAGAAAATCCGGCCCATTGCTTACTGTGAGAATACCTAGTTGGACACTGTTCATTAAGGAATATCTTCAAAAGAGAATGCTTTTACATCTTATAATACAGAAACCCCTGTGTGATTTAGGGGCTTTTGTCTAGCCTTTTTGAGTAGTATGGAATAGGAACTGTGAGCGATCATATCTTGTAAATTAGTAGAACTGCAAGAATTTTGGACTTTAAATAGATCAGTTTACCATTTGTGTATTTTTGCTTCAATATATTCCTTTATCTGTACTTGTAAATTAAACTGAACAAATAGCTTAGCCCATACACAGCAGTCCGACAGTGTTATCTTTAACTGATGGGAGACCATGTATTCTCCAGCAAGTAATTGACCATAATTCAAGGTTAACAGTTAAGCTTTGGCTACATTAACCCATACACAGCAAAGGATAAAGGCACGGTGTTTTACTCACTGTATGCATATGGAAACTAGCCTGGAGAACAAGGCAACAGTCCAACTGCAAGTGAATGCTCACTTTTTAAATAAATAAATACAAAGGCAAACACTGGAGGGGGAGTAGGGCTTGCATGTTTCCATTACTTTAATTATCAAACTCTTGATTTTTCTCTCACTTCACCCCATATCTGAAACGGTAATGTATTTAATACCACAACAAATAAATTTTGGATTTTTTCCTTACCCTCTCTATTTCATGACACTTCTTGAGAGATTCTCCATATTTGTTCATTGACTGATAGGCCAGAGCACACTCTGTTTGGAACCACATACACTGCATCTCATTCAGATTGTCCACTGCAGCTGTTCCTTCCTAGTAAAACAGGGTTACATTTAAATATGTCACAAACGAGCATGTCACCTGGAAGTTCTGACACAAAATTTGGAAATTATACCATATCCTAGCTAATAATCATAACACCATCTGAATATTTGAAGGACAAGTTAGTGAAAATAACTCTCTGGCAAGCTTAGCTGAGTTGTTTGGTTAAGCAACCAGTTAAAACTATTAAAACAAAAGAATACATACATTGCATATGTCTACACCATTCTTCATGTGGCACACAATAATTCACATTCATTATGGAAGGTGTTTTAAAGTTCTCTTTTCCAGACAGCAAACTACAGGTAGTACTTTTATTAAAAAGTATCCATACCAACAGCTATGTAGAATATCATGAAAATCATGTACAAATGAATTTAATAAAATCAAATTCACACCATGCTATTTGTAAACAACTTGTAATGTAATTTATATTCTTAATAACTGTTTGTACTGTACAATTATCTAGCAATGAAGATACCAACTCTCGTAAACTTGGAGCACATTTCCTCAGCTTCTTTCACCAGGTTGGCCTTTAGCATGTATTTAGCACATTTGGAATTTATAAATCTGTCAGCTGTATCCAAGGCTTGAGCCTCATCCATCCATTTGGCAGCTTCCTTTATGTTCCCAGCATGCTACAGGGCAAATAACAACTCATTAGACAGGAGGAACTAATGTAGTTCAATGTTACCAACATTATTGCAAACTCAAATCTTTAAATTACTTACATTATGAACATCTTAAATACATTTAAAATTCTTCAAATTAACTACCGATCCAGTAAACTTGTAAATTAAATCTTTTAACGATAAACCAATTTATAATTTATACATCCATATTTAACTGGTTTCTTCTAAATTTCCAGTACCACAGGAAAAATAATTTCTATTTAAAAAAAAAAAGACTGCATTGCCAGGTTGGTATAAACTGAGCAGAAAAAAATAGAAACATTACAACTTTGTAACCCATAACTGTTTAAACATTCCAAAGTTTAGAAAAGGTCTCAATAAAGACCAGAACTTTTGTTTTATATTTTTACCTTGTAGATTTTGGCCTTGACAAGGAACAATTCTATGAGAGTAGGGGTACTCTCAATTGCAGCATTGATGTACTCCAAGGCCAGAGAGGGTTGCCCAATTCTATCATAATGTTGGGCTAAAAAGTACTGGACCCACAATCTAGTAGTAGGTGGTTCTAGGTTTCCATCATCTATAAATGAAGGGGGAGGAAAACTAAGATCAAATAAAAGCTTAAATAGTTTCAGGGCAACCGTACAAACCAAAGGCAAAATTATACAAGATGGTTTTTATGCTTCTGCACAACCCACGAGAGGCTGACTGCCTATACTTTCATTTTTCTTCAAGGAAAATTACACATTCGGCCACAGTTCACAACTCATCACAGGGTTACGGACAAAAAGCAGGAATATGGGACTAAGCACGACTGCTCTTTCAAAGAACCAGCACAGGCACAACGGGCCGAATGGCCTATTTCTGTGCTGTAAGTTTCTATGAATCCATGAATCAGTTTTAGAGGATTTTAACAGGCACAAGTTAACAAAACTGCACAAGTGAGCAAATCCCCAATAAATTCAATTGATGATGTAGGTTGTACAAAACAAATGTACATAAAGCATAAATATACTGCCTTGACATTGATGTATGGATACATGGAAATAAAATTAGAAGAGGAGTGTACAAGTTAAAGCAGCACATAGGGCTCATAGAACCTTACAGCACAGGGGGCCACCATTCAGACCAGCTTTTGCTATGGCAATACAAAACCAATTCCACTACCCTGATTTCTTAAAGCTATGAACCTTCCTCAAACATATATCCAATTTTCCCTTCCAAGGTGCAATACTCTTTCCCTCAACCACTCCCTGTGGCAAAGTATTCGATGGTCCAACAAGCCTCAGTGCAAAGGAATCACTTCTAACTTTTCTCTTTACTGAATTGCAAACTGATTGGCATCTATTCCCCAGATGAACTAATCTTTCCCCTATTCACTATTAAAACTCTAAATTTCAAAAACCTCTTAAATTTCTTCTTAGCCATCTCTGCTCCAGTGGAAATTGTCCCAGTATCTCAAGTTTCTTCTCAATCAGTTTCCTATTTCTGGCATCATTCTGGTGCATCTACATTGTATACTCTCTATGGCTTTAATGACCTTTCTATAATGGGGGACACAGCACTCATAACTGTGGACTAACCAATGTTTTGTATAAATTCACCACTTTTTCGCTCTTTTACTCTATGCTGTTTATAAAAGCCTAAATTCTACTGACTTTTTTGTGACTTTATCTACCTGCACTTGCAGATAGAGAAGAATGACACAACCACCCCAGCCCACCTCCAGCACTGGAGTTCTGCTGTACATGGAGAAACTGCAGGAAATTCAAATACTTCTACTTGGACATGATCTACTAAGGAAAGAAAAAAAAAAGTACACACTTAAGTCAACTTCAGCACTGCACACTGTCTCCTGGAATTATCACTGCCTTTCGACTTGCAACCAATTATGGGGAAGCAATACACCCCTCCTACTAAGGATACACGGCTGAACACTTACAAATGGCTCAAACATGTACGTGCTCCAATTGAAGCAGGAACAGTTTTGGCTTAGTGGTAGCACTCTTACCTCTTAGTCAATAGGTCATGGGTTCAAACCCTACTCCAGGACTTGAGCACATAATCTAGATAGTGCGGCATTATCACTATAAAGTGCTTTGGGATGTCCTGGGGATGTGAAAGGTGTTATATAAATGCAAGTTTTCTTTCTTTTAATCCAATAATAACTATTAATATTGTCAACTCCTTTCCCTCCCCCCAAATTCTGTAAAGAAATAGATGGAGAAAGGGAAAATGATCCAGACTATTTCACATCATTGATGTGATTAAATTACAGATAGATAATGTCAACACTGAACACATGCAAACTAATTTAAATAAAAGTTTTTTTCCTAAAAATGACTTAAAACACAATTGAGTAATTTAGTTTAATCTACACTCGTAAAAAATTATACTGTGTTCTATTTTACAGTAGACAATGGACAACATATTGGAAGGAGGCTAATGTAGGCCCCATTTCAAAAAAAGGTGGCAAGGCAGACCCAGATAACTATAGGCCCATCAGTTTAACATCAGTAATAGGTAGGATGCTTGAAAGAATCATAAGGGATGCAATATATGAATACTTGGATAGAGAGGGATATTAGGGACACCCAACATGGCTTCATTTAAAAAAAAGAGATAATGTCTCACAAATCAAATTGTATTTTTTGAAAAAAAGTTAAAGTTGGTGGACAAGGGAAGCCCAGTAGAAATTGTCGACTTAGATTTCCAAAAAGTTTTTGGCAAGGTACCACATAAGAGGCTTCTCTACAAGATCGAAGCCTCTGGTATGAGTGGAAATATATTGACATGGATTCAGAACTAGCTGGCAGGATGCAGGCAAAGAGTAGTTATAAATGGATTTGGATCTGTTTGGAGGCCGGTCACCAGTGGTGGCCTGCAGGGATCAGTGTTGGGACCGTTGCTTTTCACAATTTTTATTAATGATCTGGATTTTGGGGTTGGGGGCACAATTTGCAAATGATACAAAGATCTGTGCGAGTGTTAGAACTGTAGAAGATGCTCGTCTGCTTCAGGTAGATTTTAATGTGTTGGAAGATTGGACTCAAGACTGGAAAATGTGTGTAACTTCGAAAGGTGCAGTGTTATGCATGTGGGCAGGGTAAATACTTAACATTTATACACCATTCAGGGAAAGGCATTAAAGATGGTGGAGATAGAAAGAGATTTGGGCATTATAGTGCATACATCCTTAAAAAGATACACGAGCAATGCCGTGCAGCGATAGCTAGAGCAAATAGGGTGTTGGGGTGTATCCATAGGACAATTGAGTACAAGATGAGGTGTACTGTTTTGTCCTTATACAAGACCGTAGTTAGGCTGCACTTGGAATACTGTGTCCAGTCTGGTCTCCTCACATGGTGGGTGATATTGAGGCTCTGGAAAAGGGTGCAGAAGATGGCCACTAGACTAATTCCAAGTCTAAACCAACTTAGTTATCAAGATAGGTTAAAAGGGACTCTATACCTTAGAGCAGCATAGACTTAGGGGGGGGGGGGGGGGGGGGGGGGGGGGGGAGATGATTTGAGGTTTATAAGATGATGAAGGGAATAGACTGTGTTCCAGCTGACAGTTTATTTCAATTAAATAGGTTAGGCAGGATCAGGGGTCACAAATTTTAGTTGTACAAGGCTAGATCTAGGTTACATGTCAGGAGGTAGTTCTTTTCACAGAAAATAGTAGACCTCTGGAACAAGCTGCCGTTTCATATAGTGGATGTAGACTCGCTGAATTCCTTCAAGCAAAAGCTGGATTTGTTTCTGGCTGCGGCAGCGATCACCTCTTAGACAGTAGGTACTGTAGGGAACTGAATGGCCAGAGTGATCTTCTGGACTAGTTTCAATTGCCTAGATGGGTCAGAGAGGAATTTCCCAGATTTCGTCCCCTCAAATTGGCCTGGGTTTATCATCTATTTTTTGCCTCTCCCAGGAAATGACATGGTTTCATTTAGAATGGATTGTCTATGTTAATACACAGGGTATCGCAATTGTGTGGGGCAGGCTCGATGGACCAGATGGTCTTTACCTGTCCGTCATTGTTCGTATATTCATATGTTCGTATCAGCATAATGTTGAGGTTAATTAATCCATCATAATAACTTTTATTTATATAGCGCCATTAACGTAGTAAAATACCCCAAGGCGCTTCACAACAGTGTTACAAGACAAAACAGATAAATTTGACACCGAGCCACAAAAGAATAATCTTAAAAAGGTAGATTTTAAGGAGCGTCTTAAAAGGAGGAAAGAGAGGTGGAGGGGCGGAGAGGTTTAGGGAGGGAGTTCGAGCTTCAGGCCCAAACAGCAAAAGGCACGGCCGACGATGGTTGAGCAGTTATAATCAGGGATGGTCAAGAGGCCAGAATTTGAGGAGTGCAGACATCTTGTGGGGTTGTGAGGCTGAAAAAGATTACAGAAAGGGGGAGGGGCAAGGCCATGGAGTGATTTGTAAACAAGGATGAGAATTTTGAAATTGAGGCTTTGTTTAACCGGGAGCTAATGCAGGTCAGAAAACACAGGGGTGATGGGTGATCGTGACTTGGTGCGAGTTAGTGCAATGACCTCAAGTTTACGTAGTGTAGAATGTGAGAGAGCAGCTAGGAATGAGTTTGAGTCGTCAAGTCTAGAGGTAACAAAGGCATGAGGGTTTCAGCAGAAGAGCTGAGGCAGGGATGGAGGCAGGCAATGTTACGGAGGTGGGAAAACGGTTTTAGTTACGTCGCGGATATGTGGCTGGAAACTCATTTAGCGGTCAAATATGACACCTAGGCTGCGAACAGTCTTATTCACCCTTAGATTGATGCTAGGGAGAGGGATGGAGTCAGTGGTTAGGGAACGCAGCTTGTGACAGGTACCAAGGATAATGGCTTTGGTCTTCCCAATACTTAATTAGAGAAAATTTCTGCTCATTCAGTACTGGATTCAGTACAAGCAATCTGACAATTTAGATCCCAAGCAGGGGTCGAGAGAAGTGGTGGAGAGGTAGAGCTGGGTGTCGTCAGCGTACATGTGGAAAGTGACTCCATGTTTTCGGATGATATCGCCAAGGGGCAGCATATAGGTGAGAAATGAGGGGGGGCCAAGGACAGATCCTTGGGGGCTACCAGAGGTAACGATGTGGGAGTGGGAAGAGAAGCCATTGCAGGAGATTTTCTGGTTACGATTAGATAGATAAGAAGTGGAACCAGGTGAATGCAGTCCCACCTAGCTGGACGTTGGTGAAGAGGCGTGGGAGGAGGATGGAGTAGTCAACTGTGTCAAAGGCTGCAGACAGGTCAAGGAGCGATAGTTTATCTTTGACACTGACAAAGATGTCATTTGTGACTTTGATGAGAGTTGTTTCAGTACTCTGGCAGGGGCGAAAACCAGATTGAAGGGATTCAAACATTGAATTCATGGAACGGTGGCCACGGATTTGGGAGGTGACAACACGTTCAAGTACTTTGGACAGGAAAGGGAGATTGGAGATGGGGCAATAGCTGTATAATCTTTTTTCTACCATACAGAATAGGATGTTTCCATTAAGCTTTGTGCTCCATAAAAAAAAATCAGAGGTAACATTGGATCAGACCTACTCAAAACTTGATCAGACTGTGCGGAGTTGACCACATAAAGGGCCCAAGTTTCGGGCCGCGCCGTTCGACCTGGACGCCCGTTTTTTGCGCCACAAAGTGCGCCTGAAAAAAAACTTCCAGATTCTCCGGCTCCCTGCTGGTCCTCTGGCCCTCAGCGCGGTGCAGCACAAGCTGCAGGGGGCGGAGCTAGGTCCCTGCGCTGAAAACAGTGCCGGGAGCTCTGCACATGCGCGCTACAGTGGGCGCGCAAGTGCAGTAGCTCCAGACGCCTAAAACTGTGTGTGAGGGGCCCGAAGCACGCAGCCCCTAGCCCTGGCTGAATGGCCTCACTAGGGCTGCGTGCATAAGGCTCCTCCCACGCCCAGCTCCTGCTTCCTCCGGACCGGACCCGACTTGACTCCCGCTCCCACCCCCGCCACTGGACTCCTTCCCCCCCACCCCGCGCTCCCGACCCCCCCGGACCCCGACGCCACCTACCTGTCAATCCTGTAAGTCTAAGCTTGAAGTCTTGGGCCCGGCCGGTTCAGCCTCCCTCTCCTTTTTTTTCTCTCTCTCTCTCTCCCTTCCTTCCTTCCTTCCTTCCCTTCTCTCCTCCCTCCCTCCTCTTTCCTACCCCCCCCTCTCCTCCCTCCCTTCTCTTCCCCCCCTCACCTCCCCCTCCCTCCTCAACCCCTCCCCTCCCCACCCACCCCCTCGCTGTCAGAAACACAGACACTGACAGACAGAGAGTGAGAGACACACACAGACAGATAGAGACACTGACAGAGACACACTGGGCAAGGGGGGGGGGGCATCCCAGCACGCTGTTGGAGGGCTCCCGGTGCTGCGGTAAGTAGAAAATGTTTTATTTATTAATTTTTTTTGATTGGTTTATTGGTTGATTTATTGATGTTTTTATCATTTATTATTGATGATGGCTCTTTATTTGTAAAACTGAAGTGTTTAATGTTTGTAAACTTCCCTTTAAACCCCCCTCCCCCCATTCCCTACGCCTGATTTGTAACCTACGCCTGATTTTCTAAAGTGTAGATAAGGTTTTTTCGAGCGTACAAAAATCTTCACTTACTCCATTCTAAGTTAGTTTGGAGTAAGTTTTCACTGCCGAAACTTTGAAAACAGGTGTAAGTGGCCGGACACGCCCCCTTTTGAAAATAAAATTCCGTTCCAAAGTGAAACTGTTCTAACTGACTAGAACTGGAGCAAACTAAATGCCGAGAATTTGAATTTCTAAGATACTCCGTTCTACACCAGTTGCTCCAAAAAATCAGGAGCAACTGAGGCCGAAACTTGGGCCCCATATTTCCTGTAATTTAACAGTCTTACTCAGGAAAACTATTGTACTGGAATTCTTTCCACTTGGCTCTAGATAACCCTGAAAGCAAGGTGGTGCTAGCTGGACAAGCAGTAGGAGACTTGGCAATGATCTGCGCTGGTTGGTTGCATGGTTTTAGCTGGTTCAGTGCCCTTTAGAGACATTTATTGGGAGTTTCTTCAGCCTTACCTCGTGTCAACCTGCACCTAAATTCTCAGGGCTTAGGAAACTGGGCCGTGTCATTAGAGAGAATGTGCACTCCACCACATCAGGCGAACACAAATCTCTCAGTAGTTTGGTTTAGAATTTTAAGCATGATGATGAGTTTCTGGTGTGGAAAATATAAATATCACTCAGGTACACATAAATATTTGAAAAAGCTTTAACTTGCATCTAGCTTGTGGTGTATCTGATCTAGGAGTATTTGATGTTTATGCTGGTTGCAAAAGTAGAAAATATTCCATTTCCCAGCCGTAACATTCCTTACCTGATATGCAAGTAAAAATATTAGACAATTTAAAATCTAACAGTTCGTCTTATTGACACCAAGCTTCAATGTTTACACACATGTACAGATTTGTGTAAGATTTCTAGCCACCTGATATTGAAAGGAACCAAAAATGAGCACACCCAGAAAAAGGTCTTAACGTTACAGAAACAAAATCGATATTAAAGGAGCACTTGATGCAATTGATTTATTACTCTACAGATGCATTTAAAAAAAAAATTAACGCCAGTACATTTGTCAAGTCCACTGAGGTAACAGACAGGACAACAATATACATGGTTTCACATTAAAAACAAATGCTTCAAGATAGAGACTTAAAAGTGCTGTGTGATTAAAATAGCCAAACCACCACCTCCATTCAATAGTGTATGTTTGTGGAAAGGGTCAAAGAATGGAGGCAGGTTCAAAATTCAAGTCATGTGCTTACAAACAAAAAAAAACTTACCATTTGGGTTAAACAGGTTGCAACTTTTCAAAGATGTTTCATACCCAACTACTAATTCTTCTAGAATCGATACCTATACAAAAAAAAAGACCCTTAAGCTTTCTCTTTTAAAACACAACTAAGAACACAAGAGCTTTGATACAATTATGAACAAATTGGTTACCTTCTCTTTATCATTGTACAATGATTTAAGGGTAGTAAACACAGGTGGACAACCTTTGCTGAAATTTATCCTCAAATATTTGTCCAAAACTTCTCTGAATTTTTCACCTGGCAGGAAGAAAAAAAGTGACGGGTTTCAATTACAGAAACACAACTGACATCACAGCACACAACCAGTAACTTTTTAATATCGTTTTCAGAACAGACAAAGTCACTCAGACAGACCATTCCAAAACAATACCATAAACCTACTCAACACAGTAATCTCTGAAAAGTCTTTGAAGTACATCAATACCATTATATCCTCCACAAAGGTGCAGGAGGGGAGGACAACATAGGGAGAGAATTAAATTGGCTTTATATTGACACAGGACCCAAATATAAACTGTTCACTTGGAGCAATAATCAAAAAAAATATTCCAAAGATTTTCACCAGGTCAGAGTAACAACAAAATATGCTCCAATTGGTACATACCCCAGGGCACTCGAGCACAAGCACACCTGGCAGGTGGATTGCCTGGTATTATACACGTGGCACTAAAGCTCGAATATGTTGCAACCTACATTTTCTTATCATTTTATTTGTGTTCATATTAAATTAATCACAATGCAAACTTATAGGCCAAACTGCAATACGTTAAAAGGGCTCAGTTAACGTGATCCTGTATGCACAAAAATAAGTCAATCAACACCTCCATGTACTGGTCCTGAACCCTTACCAACAACCGACACAATTATGGAGACCCAAGTTACTGGACAGGTTTAAAAGTGGAAGGAATTCACCATGGCCTATCCAAGTCAGGAACATATTGAGAGCATCAATAGTGAATAAAGGAAATGCTGTGCAAAATTCCTAAATTGTCTTCCCCCAGCTGATTACTAGGAGAGATAGAAGACACTACACTATAGATGTCCTCCCTTCACTTTCTCCATAGAAGCTGGGATAACCAGTCCAACTGCAGTTTCTTATTTTGCCTGCAAGAAAGAAATCACTAAATCCCCAACTTGGTCGACACCCCACAGCCAGGCAGGCCATTACAGAAATACAGAGGCACATACTAAGTCAAGGGCCACAGTTGACAATCACAAATGGACCACAGGACAGATGAGTGCCACTGTATTATAGCAGCCTTATTCTGAGGACTTGAATAGTAGCAAAATAAAATTAGGGGATGTTATTGCTCCCTGAAAAAGTGTAAGAATTTAAAACAATTCAGGGGCTTATTATTCCACATAAACCTCATCTGCAGTAATCTATTCTGCCAAAAGTGAGGTAAATTCTCATTTTTAGAACACATTCTCCCAATGAAAGCAACAGGATTCACCTAGTCACATCTTTCTGAAGCAGCCCAAGTATTAGTTTCCATTTCAGTATAGTTGAGCCTATATCCCATCAGGCAAGTATATAATTAATCTGTTAAAGAAAATTCTAGTAAGAAATAAAAATGTCCCCATATAAGTTAAAATATTCAGTTTTGAAAAATACCACCCACCATTGCATAAACAAGAGATTTTGAAAAGATTATTTCACTCACCAGATAAAAAGTTAAGAGGTAGCCTTCTCGGCACCAGCCCTTTAGGATACTTAGTCCAAGCATTTTCATAGACATTGAGTCTCTCCTCCACATTGACTAAAAAGATAGAATTAAAAAAAATATAAACAAACAGTTTAGAGTTAAATGAATTCCACAGACCAAAAATAAATTAGGTTAAAAAGTTGGGCTTTGGCTCCTCAATGGTTCAGTATTATGTGCTGAGCAGCTCAATCACACAGTAAAGTGCTGGTCTGATTCCTGGTTGGGTTAGCAGCTATCAAACAGGGAGCCAATTGAGTTGCTACAATTGGGCTCAGCATTCCTGGTTTCAGGGGCGGGAATTGAGAAAAAGCAGCCAGGGTTCCTACACTTGACTGCTAACTAGCCCACTCGATCGAAAGTGTACATGAGTGGACATTGGGCGAGAACCATGGGTCTCATCATAATGCCCTTCCCTTCCCCTGCACTTCTGGTAGAACAATACCTAAGCCTTGGGAAGAGGGTAAAAATTGGCAAGAAAAAAGGAAAAAAAAGCAAACTCTTCTTTCCACAACCTTTTACATGGCTTACCGTCCACATTTTCGTCAGCACACTGAAGCAAGTCTAACCAACCTTCTTTCCCTTCCTCCCCTACTCAATTTCCCCAAAATTATTCAAGTTCAAAGTGACATTCCAAAGTGTCTGCTCAATTACCTGAAAACCAACCCCCTTCCCATACCTTCCAGGGAAGGCAAGTAAATTGTTCATAGGCATATGATAAGGATATTCCAAGATCAATTGTCAATGGTCTTCATGCCATGATTGTTCGCGTTTGGTAGTGAAGTGACAATGTGGCCTGCCCAACGGAGCTGGTCAAGTGTGGTCAGTGCTTTGATGCTGGCGATGTTAGCCTGATCGAGAACACTGACTGACAATTCAAAAAGGAGTTAGATGTAGTCCTTACTACCAGGGGGATCAAGGGGTATGGCGAGAAAGCAGGAATGGGGTACTGAAGTTGCATGTTCCGTCATGAACTCATTGAATGGCGGCGCAGGCTCGAAGGGCCGAATGGCCTACTCCTGCAGCTATTTTCTATGTTTCTATGTTGGTGCGTCTGTCCTCCCAGGGGATTTGCAGGATCTTGCGGAGACATCGTTGGTGGTATTTCTCCAACGATTTGAGGGGTCTACTATACATGGCCCACATCTGAGCCATATAGGAGGGCGGGTATCACTACAGCCCTATAGACCATAAACTTGGTGCCAGATTTGAGGACCTGATCTTCAAACACTCTCTTCCTCAGGCGGCCGAAGCTGCGCTTGCGCACTGGAGGCGGTGGTGAACCTCGTCGTCAAGGTATGGAAAGTGGTCCACGTTATCCAGGGCCACAGCCAAAGCAAGCACTTTACTCGGAACTCCTATATGGCAAGCGAACACCAGGTGGGCAGAGGAAACGTTTCAAGGATACCTTCAAAGCCTCCTTGACAAAGTGCAACATCTCCATCGACACCTGGGAGTCCCTGGACAAAGACCGCCCTCAGTGGAGGAAGAGCATCTGGGAGGGCGCTGAGCACCTCGACTATCATCGCCGAGAGCATGCAGAAAACAAATGCAGGCAGCGGAAGGAGCGTGCGGCAAACTAGACTCCCCACCCACCCTTTCCTCCAACTGTCTGTTCCACCTGTGGCAGAGACTGTAGTTCCCGTATTGGACTGTTCAGTCACCCGAGAACTCACTTAGAGTGGAAGCAAGTCTTCCTCGATTTTGAGGGACTGCCTATGATGATGACTATCATACCCAGTCTTACCACAGCAAGTGAAAGCATTGTATAACACATAATAATTTCTAATTACAAAACCTTTGCTTTCCATTCTATTGTAGAGCATCAAGTGACGATCTTTCAGATTGCACAAATCACATTCATTACTTTGCAAAGTTATTTTAAATGTTACTATATTTTTGTTGTTAGCTTAGTTCTTCAGAATATAGAGGATGACTAGATTTTGAATTGGGTAAACATCGGAAATCTGTTCATATAACTTTACAAAAACACATTAAGACTAACTTATGCAACAGAAATTTGATCTTGGATCATGTCTCATTTCAAACTCAGGTTTCCCACCTCTTCCCTTCTCCTGCTCAAGGAAGATCATCACCCATAAGCACCTTTTCCCAGTCAAGAGCCAAAACTTGTTGTGGGGATCAGAGAATGAAAATTCACATTGTGTCATTCCACAGCAAGACACATCTATGTAATAATAGAGGAATTATGGAACCCTTAAAATGTATGATAGCTAAAATCCAAAATCTAAACATTAACTATAATAGTCGCCGTAACAGAAATGTCCACACTTGCAACCATAACTCACCAGGCCTCAGTGCTTTTTCTAATCCTTCATAATAAGCCCAGTTTTCAGGATTTCTCTCCAACAACCGTCTGTACACCTCTGCGGCCTCCTTTAGTCTGTTCAGTTTTAACATCAGCTCCCCTGTTTTTAGATTAGATCAAATCATATCTTAAATCACAAATGTAATAGTATGAAGTTACCATTTGGATGGAACATATTACCCATTGAAATGTTTTAAATGACAGTCATTTAAGTTTACTGAGCTTTCTTTGGAGGGAGGGCAGGGTACCCAAAAGGAGGATACAAGTTCAGAAAAATATGAAGTCTACAAACTGTGCTACTAGAGCATGCACTCTGTCCCTAGAGGCTACTAGTGAACCATGTATATTCTGCACTTGTTTTAAAGGCAGAAACTGCACTTAGTGGTCATGCAGCTAAAAGGGACCAATCCGAAAAGTAATCAAGAACCAACTATTCGGATATCATACATTTACAACATTTGGAGATTTCATGAATACTAGGTTAGAAATGCTTTTTAATTCTGTATTTTATTTAATTCCATTTAAGATCGTGACTGGTAAGTCGTACCTTTTTTTTTGCTGCCGTACCTCCTTTAATTTTCACCTCGTGAGCGGCCTACAGTCCCGTGAAGCTGTCGCAGATATCTACCGTGGCAGCTTGACGGGGCGCCACCGAATTTTCGCTCCAGGGCGAAAAGTGCTCGTTGCGCACGGTGATGTGCAGCAGCACGGGGCGCTACCGGTCGCCACTAAACTCCCATAGAATTTCACAGTAGTCAGTAGCGGTGCCGTGCCCAAGTGAAAAGCCGTTCCCCTGCGCTCCCCACCCCACCCCGCAGCGCGAACAGGAAGCACAAACGACCTCAATTCCTCCCTCCAAAGAATTGAGAGTAGAGAACAAAGCAAGTCATTTAGTACTAGTTTTTAAATGTATTCACCAGTTTAACTGGTTATTTTCTCACCAGGTAATTACAAAATGGGACAGTCTTTATACAAGTTGCAATGAATAGAGAAATTTGCTTTACCTTGGCACTCCTCCACAGCCAGTTTGTCACAAATTTGTTTTTCATGATTGTCAAGATGGTCCAGAGCCTCTTTATACATCCCTCCTTCCCGCAGCACTTGGTTCTGGTAAAGCAGCAGTTCACTATATTCATAATCAATTTTATCAGGAGATGCCTTTAAAAAAAAACAGGGATTTAGTAAATCCTTTGACTTAAGGAACCTTTCAGTAAGTGTGCTTAAAAATAGCAGTACAAAATCAACTCCCACTCCACCCCCCCCCAAAGGCAGGTGTACAGAATCAAACAAGGTCTTTACTTTGTAAGAATTTACTGCACACCCATGAAGTGAACATATTGCTTTTAAATTGTTCTAAAAAGTTACTGCTTCCTTTTTTTCCCTTTGCACCTTCAAATTCAGTCGCCACCACAGCCTTCGCAACACTTTGCTCTTCAGATGCAAGAGTTCAAATTTCACTTCTTGCCATAACTTTATTTGAACCCCTTAGCCTCACTGAAAACCTTGGGCTTCAACTGGATATTTTTTACCCAACACTTGAGAGCACTTTCAATCATGTCAATTCTAAGTATGCATAGCTTCCAGAATTTTCCAGCATGTGATTCGTTGAATCCTATGAGGATTTGTAAATCTCTTTGCTTTTTCCAAAAGGACGAAAGAAACTGGTGCACAAGTGTAAAAACACACCAGAAGAGTACCTTCAGAAACCGCACCGATGAGTTTCCATCCATTTATTTTAAAAGCAGAAAATGTACACTTTAAGGCAGGAACAGAAAGATAGGAACTGGCTGATGATGAAATGAGCTGGCGGTACCCGACGTGCCATGAGGAGTGGGGACCCGAGGATTCCTGAAGTGCCAGCAGCACTTTGGCTCCCATGTGCTTGGCCCCCTCCCTCAAAACACTATTGAGTAGTGCTTCCAATACTGCCATATCCCAACAAATTCAATGTTCCAAGACATACTTCCCGAGTCTTGCTGGATCTCTGGGTCTCCCTGCTCAAACTTCCTCCCACTTCTTTGATCAGACAAACCACTCTTGGGAGCTCTCAAACTTCTAGATGCACCTCCGCAATACTCTTATGTCCCTCTCCCAGTTATTCCACCCCCTGCTCCAATGTTCCTTGCAACCCTCTTCTTCAATGTGCCCAAACCCTACCATCCCACGACTGCTAAAGCCTAGGGCTACTCCTAATGTTGTTAAATTCAGTGTCCTTGAAAATACTATTTCCACTATTGTTTTGATAAAACATCTCACTTTTTCTTTTATCAATACCATGGGACATCTGCTAGTACATGGCACACTCTCAACTTTTGAACATCTCCTTATTCCACCCTTCTTGCCTCATTCAAAATTCTCGTTCTCTACCGCCCACCCAAATAGGATAAAAACTTTATCACGGATATATCCTCACTGTTTTCCTCCCTCAGCCTATGCATCGAGCAACTTCTCATCCCTGGTGACTTCAACCTCCATCTCAATTCATCATGCTCTCTCTCTCTCTCTCTCTCGAGTTCACTACCCTCCTGCCCTCCTTTAATCTCTCCCTCCATGTAAATTCCTCAACCCATGTTCACGGCCACCCCCTTGACCTTGCAATCTCTCGTGGCCTTGCTATTCCAACCGTATTAATTAAAGATAAAGCCATCTCTGACCATTTCCTTGTATCACTCTCCACCCACACCCCCCTTCCCCAATCCAAACCTACTTCCTTCTGCATCCGTTCATGGAAAAAACTCTACAAACTTTCGTACAACTGCACTTATCAATTCAAAACTGTCCAACCTTTGGCCCTCTTTTAACAATATGTCTGCAGCCACCAATCTGCTCAACCACACCCTCACCACCACCTTTGATGCCCTAGTCCCTATTAAAAAGATTACTCTCTCCCACACTGGCTGATCCCCCTGGTTTAGCCCTCATCTACACTCCCTCATCAAAAGGGCACAGACTTGAATGGATGTGGTGGACAACTGGTTTAGCCATTCACCGCCAGATCTGGATCGAACACATAAAACATTATCGTTTCCTACTCTGGTCTACAAAAGCTACTCATTATTGCAGGATCATTCTGGATTGCAAAAATAAAGCCCGGCTATTATTCTCTACTGCTAACCGTCTCCTTAAAACCCCTCTCCCCATCTCCACCACACTCACCAACAAGTGTCAGGAGCTCATGGACTTCTTTGTCTCAAAGACCAGCTGCTTCTGCGAGTTCCCTTCCTTCAACTAGCCCACAGGGCCAAACTTCATCTGAGGCTTGCCCTAGCCCTAAACTCATATCTTTCTCTATGATCTCCCCTCTTGATCTCTCCAAACTCATCTTATCCATGAGACCCACTTCCTGCTCACCTGATCCCATTTCCACTAAACTGACCACCAAACTTCCTTTTTTGGCTCCCACATTAGCTGACATTTTAACAGTTTTCTCTCCTCAGGTACTGTCCCCTCTCCTTCAAATCTGCTGTCATCACCACTCTCCTCAAAAAAAACAACCCCTGACCCCACTTTTCTTACTAGCTATCGCACCATCTACAACCTCCCTTTCTTGTCCAAAGTACTTGAATGTGTTGGCACCTCCCAAATCCGTGACCATCGTTCCATGAATTCAATGTTTGAATCCCTTCAATCTGGTTTTCGCCCCTGCCACAGTCCTGAAACGGCTCTCATCAGTCACAAATGATATCCTTTGAGAGTGTGACAAAGGTAAACTATCCTTCCTTGTCCTTCTGGACTTGAATGCAGCCTTTGACACAGCTGACCACTCCATTCTCCTTCAACGCCTCTCCACCACATCCAGCTAGGTGGGACTGCACTCGCCTGGTTCCATTCTTATCTATCTAATCGTAGGCAGAAAATCTCCTGCAATGGCTTCTCTTCCCACTCCCGCATTGTTACCTCTGGTGTCCCCCAAGGATCTGTCCTTGGCCCATGTTTATTTCTCATCTATATGTTGCAGCTTGGAGATATCATCCGAAAACACGGAGTCAGTTTCCACATGTACGCTGACGACACCCAGCTCTACCTCTCCACCACTTCTCTCGACCCCTGCTTGGTATTTAAATTGTCAGATTGCTTGCAGACATCCAGTAATAGATGAGCAGAAATGTTCTCCAATTAAATATTGGGAAGACCAAAGCCATTATCTTTGGTCCCCGCCACAAACTGCATTCCCTAACCACTGACTCCATCCCTCTTCCTAACATAAATCTGAGGGTGAACAAGACTGTTTGCAACCTAGGTCATATTTGACCCCGAAATGAGTTTCCAGCCACATATTCACGGCATAACTAAAACCACCTTTTCCCACCTCCGTAACATTGCCCATCTTCACCCCTACCTCAGCTCTTCTGTTGCTGAAGCCCTCATTCATGCCTTTGTTACCTCTAGACTTGACAACTCCAACTCACTTCTGGCCAGCCTTCCACATTCTACACTATGTAAACTTGAGGTCATCCAAAGCTCAGCAGCCCGTGTCCTAACTCGCACCAAGTCAGAATCGCCCATCACCCCTGTGCTTTCTGACCTACATTGGCTTCCGGTTGAACAACACCTCGATTTCAAAATTCTCATTCTGGTTTACAAATCACTCCATGGCATTGCCTCTCCCTATCTCTAATCTATTTCAGCCTCACAACCCCACAAGACGTCTGTGCTCCTCAAATTCTGGCCTCTTGAACATCCCCCATTACAACCGCTCATCCATCGATGGCCGTGCCTTCAGCTGTTTGGGCCCTAAGCTCTAAAAGCCCATGGGATCCAGGGCAAATTGGCATGTTGGTCCAAAATTGGTTCAGAGGCAGGAAGCAAAGGGTAATGGTTGATGGGTGTTTTTGTGGATGGAAGGATGTTTCCAGTAGGGTTCCGCAGGGCTCAGTGCTAGGTCCCTTGCTTTTTGTGGTATACATCAATGATCTAGACTTGAATATAGGGGGTATGATTAAGAAGTTTGCAGATGATACAAAAATAGGCTGTGTGGTTGATAAAGAAGAAAGCTGCAGACTGTTGGAAGATATCAATCAACTGGTCAGAGCAATGGCAAATGGAATTTAATCCAGAGAAGTGTGAGGTAATGCATTTGGGGAAAGCTAACAAGGAAAGGGAATATACATTAAATGGTAGGACACTGAGCAGTGTAGAGGAACAAAGGGACCTGGGAGTGCATGTCCACAGATACCTGAAGGTAGCAGGCCAGGTGGATAAGGTGGTTAAGGCGGCATACGGAATGCTTGCCTTTATTAGCCGAGGCATAGAATATAAGAGCAGGTGGGTTATGCTTGAACTGTATAAAACACTGGTTAGGTCACAGCTGGAGTACTGCGTGCAGCTCTGGTCACCGCATTACTGGAAGGATGTGATTGCACTGGAAAGGATAGAGAGGAAATTTACGAGGATGTTGCCGGGAGTACAGAAGCTTAGCTATGAGGACAGATTGGATAGGTTGGGTTTGTTTTCCTTGGAAGAGAGGAGGCTGAAGGAAGACGTCATTGTGGTGTGTAAAATTATGAGGCCTAAATATAGTGGATAGAAATGGCCTATTTCCCTTAGCAGAGGGGTCAACAACCAGGGGGCATAAATTTAAAGTCATTGGTAAAAGGTTTAAGAGGGGATTTGAGGGGAAATTTCTTCATGTAGAGGGTTGTGGGGGTCTGGAACGCACTGCCTGAAAGGGTGGTAGAGCAGAAATCCTCACCACATTTAAAAAGTACTTGGATGTGTACTTGAAGTGCCATAACCTGCACGGTTATGAACCGAGTGCTGGAAAGTGGGATTAGGCTAGATAGCCTCTTATTGGCCGGCGTGGACACGATGGGCCGAAATGGCCTCCTTCCGTGCTGCAAATTTCTATGATTCTAACTCCCTCCCTACCTCTCTTTCCCCCTTTAAGATACTCTTTAAAACGTACCTCTTTAAAGAAGCTCTTGGTCATTTGCCTTAATTTCTTCTGTTGTGGCGCGGTGTCAAATTTATCTGTTTTGTTTTGTAACACTTGAAGTTTTACTACTTTAAATGTGCTATATAAATAAAAGTTATTATATTAAATTATTAATAGCTTTCTGGCGGAGTCACTACGGGGCGCTATGGGTGCCACGCAAACCAAATGTTGCATCTGTGTTGATACCGGAGGCATTGCGCTACCCTCCCGGGTGATACTCCTCAGCGCTGCCGGTACCGGCACACAGAATTTGCCGAGCGGCGTCAATGCCGGCGCTCACGGTTGCAAACCCTCGCATGAAGCGCTATCCAACAGAGTTTCTCCCCCCCAGAATCTATATTTCTCAGCTTTGAATAAACTCAACAACCCTACATCCACAGCCCTTTGGGGTAGAGAATTCCAAAGATTCACAACCCTCTGAGTGAAGAAGTTCCTCCTCATCTCAGTCTTAAATGGCCGACCTCTTATCCTCTAGTTTGAGACTCTCCAACCAGGGGAAACAACCTCTCAGCATCTACCCTGTCAATCCCCCTCAGAATCTTATATGTTTCAATGAGATCACCTCTCATTCTTCTGAATTTCAGAAAGTATAGGCCCAATCTACTCAATCTCTGGATGTGGAGAACGTGTTTCCATTATTGGGGTGGTGGTGGGAAGGGGTTAGTTCAAAACCAGGGGTCATATGCAAGATAGTCACTAATAAATCCAATGAAGAATGTAAGAGAAACTTGTTTACCCAGAGAATGGTTAGAATGTGGAAGTTGTTACCACATGGAGTAATTGCGGCAAATAGCATAGATGCATTTAAGGGGAAGCTAAACAAATACAAGGGAGAAAGGAATAGAAGGATATTCTGATAGGGTTAGATGAAGTAGAGCTGGAGGAGGCTCACATGGAGCATAAACACCAGTATAGACCTGTTGGGCCAAATGGCCTGTTTCTGTGCTGCAAATATATAATTCAAATTATATTACGACCTGCACTCATGGAATACATATCATTCAACTTTACATACAGTAACCTCTATATAGTAAACTTTACCACTAAATATGTTTGTTGATCACCCTAAGTTTAAAAAAATCTTCAATAGTGCTACCTAAAACAATGCAGAAGCTGCAAGTAGTGTGAGACTCTGGGAAGAGAGAAAACATACACTGATATTTCACAGAATGTCAAATGTTTGTACAAATCTCTTTTGGACTGGTGCAAAATGAACAAAAGTTAGTTAGACCTACTACACAATTTTACTAGAGAATAAAAGCACAAGAAATTGAAATAAAAGAACCAGAATAAATTGGCAGAAAATTTGTATCATCTAATTATCATCTATTCACTTCATTTTGCTGGAGAAATAATCCTGCTCATATCAGGAGTCTCTGCTGTAGTTTTGACCACGAGTTCTGTGCGCTGTAGTTTGGTGTTTAAATAGACTGTTTGCTGTAAGTCCCTCCCCACCTCCAACTCATTGGCTACACAGTGGTGTCAATATTCACTCCTTAGGACATATTCAAATGGGCTCCCAAGTATGGCAATGGTGTTAAATCATTACTTCAAATCGGTCTTCACTCCTGTAGACAATGCTCAATTACCAGCTATGGGTTATAAGCAGATGATAAAATTGTATATATTGAAATAGCTGAGGATAGAATTTTAGACAGAACAAGGAAGCTTAAAATAAATCAAGCTGCTGGTCCAAATGACATCCACCAGAGGGTGATTAAAGTGATGAGACATGTGTTTTGCAAGCATTATTATTCCCTTGGATTGGAAGGATACTCAAGTAGTTCAGATTTTCAAAAAGCAGAAGTCAGATGTAGGGAACTATGGGCCCATTCATCTGACATCAATTATAGGTAAGATGCTTGAAGGGATCATAAGAGATGCTCTTTGAGATCACCTGGATAGAGAAGGAGTCATCGGAGACAACACGATTTCGAGAAAAGGTTGTGTCTTATTGGTTTGCTGGAACTTTCAAGTTACGAGGTTAGATGATGAGGGTATTCCAGTAGACAGTCTACTTGGAGTTTCAGAAAGGCTTTGATAAGGTACCTCACAGTAGGTTACTCTGCAAGACAGAATAGTGTGGAATCTGTTTGGATGCCAGTTACCAGTAGTGTCAGACAGGGATCAATGTTAGGACCATTGCTTTTTACTATCCTCATGAATGACTTAGATATAGATGTTGGGGAAATGGTCCACAAGCTTGCAAATGATACAAAAATTTGTGCAAGCAATATGACTGTGGAGGGAAAAAAATTGCAAGCAAATTTAGATGTGCAGGAAGAATAGTATTTAACCTAGAGAAGTGCAGTGTTCTGCATTTGGGCAGGACCAACACCAAGTATAATTACACTTTACACAAAACAGAATTGAAATCTGTTGAGAAATGGATCTTTACAATTCATAATTCTCTAAAGGTTCATGACCAATGCCAAAGCAAATAGGGTATTAGGTGGCAATAACAGGATGATTCAATATAAAATAAATCACACCATTTTACTCTTGTACAAGACTTTGGTTAGACCACATTTAGAATACTGCATCCAGTTTTGGTCCCCTCATACGGTGGACGACATAGGGGCTTTGAAAAAGAATGATTCCCAACTTTAATAACCTTAGTGACTCTAAGATAGGCTTAAAAACCCAGATCTATTCACTTTAGAGATGCATAAACTTCAGAAGTTATATGATCACGGTATATAAAATAGTTGAAGGACGAGATTGTATTCCTATTGATTATTTCAATTTTAATCGATTGGGAAGAGCAAGGGCCATGCGTACAAGTTACACAAGGGTAGAGCTAGGCTAGATGTTATATGGCTCTCCTTTCTCAGAAGACAGTAGACCCATGGAACAAGTTGCTGGCTCGGGCAGTGAGTGCTGACTCTCTGTACACCTTCAAGAAAGCTGCAACAGTTCCTGGCTCGGGCAGAGATCATGTTTTATAAATGGTAGGTGAAATACCTTATATATGAGCATGGTCAACAAGGTCCCCTGGACTAGTTTTGACAGCCTAAAAGGAGTGTACAGGAATTTCTCCCCCTAATTGGCCATAGGGTTTTAGCTGTTTTTTTGTCTCTCCCAGGAAATATCATTGTTGCTAGTAGATAGGCGGTGTCTAATTACGATGCTTCAAGCATCATGATTGTGTGGGGCAGGCTTTATGGACCAGATTGTCTTTTCCTGCCCGTCATTTTTGTATGTTTGCAAATCCATTACAGGTATCTCACCCAATCCAATGCAGTAGGTCTTGGGTTTTGTGGCAATTCCATTGCACAAGTTGACACTATGGGCCCAAGTTTACACATGATTTGCGCCTGATTTTTAGGAGCAACTGGTGGAGAATGGACTATCTTAGAAATCGCAATTCTCCACATTTTTTTTTCTGCAGTTCTAGTCAGTTAGAACAGAATTTTTTCTTCAAAAGGGGGCGTGTCCAGCCACCGACGCCTGATTTCAAAGTTTCCACAGTGAAAACGTACTCCAAACTAACTTAGAATGGAGCAAGTGAAGATTTTTGTCGAACTGAAAAAACCTTGTCTACACATTAAAAAATCAGGCGCAGGTTACAAATTAGGCGTCCAGAACGAGGTGGGGGGGGGGGGGGGGGGGGGGGAGAAGGGAAGTCATTAAATTCTATAATAAATCCTTATACAAATAAATCCAACCTGAATAAAAATTTATAAGCAAAGAAAAGATTAAATAAACCATCTTCCTACCTGTGTGAAAGTGCTTCAGCCAAGGAGAATGCTGCAGGAAGCCTCACAAGTTGAGGCAGCCGTTCGTTCCCGCGGGGGGAAGGAAGAGGAGGAGGAAGCCGTTCGTCCCCAACAGCTGGGGAGGGGGGGGGGGGGGGCAGGCCGTCGGGAAACGACTGCCTCAACTTTGAGGCTTCCTGCAGCCTTCTCACTGCTGCAAGAAGCCTCAGTGCTGATGGCAATGAGCTTTTATTAAAAAATGTTCAAAAATTAAACAGCTACAAAGAACTACAAAAATGGCGAGTGCCAATGTTTCCTTCACACTGCGCGTGCGCGAACGCTCCAACGCGCACGGGTTGCCGGCAGGAAAAAAAATTTAAATGGTACCCGCCCCCTCCCACTTACAAAATCGGCGCGAGTGGTAGGTTCCGCCCCCCTGGGCGCCGCGCCAAGCAGACATGGAGCTGCAGGGCGCTCCAGAATCACGCGTTTTTTTTTCCCGGCGCCGTTTTCGGCGCGAAAAACGGGCGCCCAGCTCGGAGGGGTGCCCGTTTTTTATCGTGTGGAAACTTGGGGTCTTAATCCCTACATTACAACATTGGCTACACTTTAATAGTCTTTCATTGGCTAAAATACTTTGGGATGTCCGGAGATAATGAAAGGCACAATATAATAGCACTGGGGTATTACAGGGCTCGATATTTCTCTTACTTTCATCCCAATGTATAAGGACCAGGAACCAACCCCAAAGCATCTCCAAGCTTTTTCCTAATACAGGTTGAACCGCTTATCCGGCACCCTCAGGACCTGGCCCTGTGCTGGATAAGGGATTTTGCTTGACGAGGGGAGGTCACGTTAAATTGGATTGGACAGGTACGGAGCAAGGGGATATCGGGGCTGGCTTGGGGCTGAGAGTGTGGCAGAGAGATCGCGGGGTCAGGCCAGCAATTGTGGGAGACAGCAGCGAAGAAGGACTTCAATTTGTTCAAGTTGGAGCAGCCAGGAATAGAGCCGGATGAAGGGTGGTGCCGTCTAAGGGAGTCCCGGATAAGGGAGGTTCAACCTGTACAAATTCCGTGACTTCTTGTTCTGGTGCCAACCACAACTCAGAATCTTCACAGTTCTTGAAAAGACCATCACCACAGTACTGCTCATCTTTATTTCATCGATCTTTTAAGCTTATTATTGATTGATGTAATCTTGCCTTGGGAGTTCTAACATCTAAAGTTATCACTTTTGCATTCTGCTATATATAGCGGAATGTTTATCTTTTACCTCTTTAAAACTTGCATTTAATTTTTTTTCTTCCCTTGCATGTTCTAGCTATTTCTGTGCAGCTGAAAATTCCAAAGCTCAAGTTGAAAAAAATAATAATGCTGGAAATCAAATGAAAGAAAATGCAGTAATTACAACATAGGTCTGTCAAGCCTCTCAAAAGGGGAAAGACAGGTTAACATTTCAGCTTTAACATTAATCTGCTTGCTCTTTTTACAGATTGCAACAAAGTTGTTTATTCACAGTATTGTGTTTTTATTTAATACATCAGTTAGCGCTGGAAAATAAACTTGGATTTATATAGCGCCTTTCACGACCATCAGATGTCTCCAGGTTGCACAGCAAGCTCCCACAAACAGTAATGTGATAATGACCAAATAATCTGGGTTTTTTTTTTGTTATGTTGATTGTGAAATAAAAATTGGGCAGGACACCAGGGATAACTCCCCTGCTCTTCTTTGAAATAGTGCCATGGGATCTTTTACCAATAGAGAGCAGATGGGACCTCGGTTTAACGTCTCATCTGTCAGTGCAGCGCTCCCTCAGCACTGCACTGGAGTGTCAGCCTTGATTTTTTTTTGTGCTCAAGTCCCTAGAGTGGGACTCAAACCCACAACCTTCTGATTCAGAGGCAAGAGTGCTACCCACTGAGCCACAGCTGACACATCTGAGAGAAAATACCTAACTTATATATTCAGTTTCTAATAGCATTTCAACAATAGCATAAGCAATTTAATGTATCACAAAGGAAATGGGTTTTGTAGTCTTGACATTTTTCACTAAGAACAAAATATACCCACGAAGTAGACGATCGCATACCTGCTGTGTCTTCCTGAATTCTTCTAGAATTTTTGAAGCCATATCATAATCTTCCAGTAAGTGGTATGCAATAGCATAGCCAATCCAGGAGGCCCGCTGAGCAGGGCGAAGCTGAAGTAACTGGTACCTGGTTTCCTGAAATATACCAAAAACTATGAGGGCTTGTGGCAATTAGCCATGGTTAAAGCAAACTAAAATGAAATTGAGATCAGCACTTTAAATTTATAAAAATGCATTCAAAATTAAAAATTATATATCAGGATAGCCACATGGGTCAACTTTCCTGGTGCAATTTAGAGTTCGATTTCAGGCCAGTTGTGGATACAAGTGCAGCTGTCTTCAAAAAGTGATGCCAAAAGCAGCACTCATCCGGTTCCTAAATATCTTAAAACTAATGCATGGTCATCAACTTGAAACGTTAACTTTGTTTCTCTCATTAGATGCTGCCTAACCTTATTTCAGATTTACAGCATCCACAGTAGTTTGTATTTGTCTTAAAACTATACTTGGCCATGTTAAAATGGTGTTTTCCCTCAGCAGTTGTACTACAACCTGCTGTAGATAAATAATACTGTCAAGCAAGGAATATTACAATAAAAAGAACATTTGAACATGGCATAGTAGCAAGGGGCATTTTTCACCATACTTAAGATTTGGGTCAAGCAGTGGAGTCCATTTATCCAAATCTTGAGAATAAATCCTGATTAAATCACTTTGTGATGCACTGCTCCAATCCAATGCACCAGCAAGCAACTGGTTCACTCAGTTTCTCACATAGCAAGTTTATTTTATATCAGCAGAAAGAATCAAGAGGTTTACTCAAACGTATTGGCAGTGACCTGTGGTTGAAATACCAGATTGAATGTTTGATCAAAAAAAAGGCATGTATCCCAAAGGACCGAGACAGCAGATAGAAGAAAGCAGACAAAAGGTTTATTTGTTAAAAACTTTGAAAATTAAGAAGTGTTTCATCTGAATTCAAAAATTCCATGGCCATGATCAATGGAAACCCCCCCCCCTCTGAAGCCGCCACAAATACTTCGAAGATATCCCATTCCTACAACTAAGTGGTGCTGTAATGAACACAATTACCCTGTGGCATGCGATGAAATAAAACAAGATATAGAAGTAATTTATACGACAAAATATCAGTTCAAAGCCTATGATTTGGTATCAAACACAATGCCTATAATACCAACTTCATCTAAAAAAAAAAAGGTAGATAATAGAATAAAAAGTGTATAATAAAAATACTACACTTATCAATTCCGAACTGTCCAGCCTTAAAGCTCTCCATTCACCATGACATTTCTGCAGCCACCGATCTGCTCAACCACACACCTTTGATGCCCTAGTCCCTCTTAAAACCATTACTCTCGCTCACCCTGCCCGCTCCCCCAAGTACAGCCCTCATCTTCGCTCACTCAAGTCCAAGGGGCGCAGACTTGAACGGATGAGGCGGACAACTGGTTTAGTCATTCATCGCCAGACCTGTCTCGAACACAAAGCATTATCGGGTCCAACTCTTGTCTGCAAAAACTGCTCACTATGCAAAGATAACATCTGGCTACTGTTCTCTACTACTAACAGTCTTCTTAAACCCCTCTCCTTTGTCTCCACTGCACTCGCTTCCAACAACAAGTATGAGGAGCTCATGAACTTCTTTGTCTCAAAGACTGAGACCATCTGATCAGCTGCCTCTGCGAGTTCCCTTCCTTCCTCCCTAATCCACCAGGCCAAACTTCCTCTGTTCCCCCTCTCCTTCAAATCTGCTGCCATCACTCCACTCTTCAAAAAAAAAAAACAACCCTTGACCCCACTTCGCTTGCTAGCTATCGCCACATCTCCAGCCTCCCTTTCCTGTCCAAAGTACTTTAACGTGTTGTCGCCTCCCAAATCTGTGACCATCTTTCCATGAATTCAATGTTTGAATTCCTTCAATCTGGTTTTTGCCCCTGCCACAGTACCGAAACAGCTCTCAAAGTCACAAATGATATATTTTGTGACTGTGACAAAGGTAAACTATCACTTTTCGTCCTACTGGACCTGTCTGCAGCCTTTGACACAGTTGACCACTCCACCATCATCCAGCTGGGTGGGACTTCACTCGCCTGGTTCCATTCTTATCTATAATCGTAGCCAGAAAATCTCCTGCAATGGCTTCTCTTCCCACTCCCGCATCATTACCCCTGGTGTCCCCCAAGGATCTATACTTGGCCCTCTCTTATTTCTCATCAATATACTGCCCCTTGGCGATATCATCCGATAACATGGAGTCACTTTCCACATGTTCCCTGACAACACCCAGCTCTACCTCTCCACCACTTCTCTCGACCCCTCCATGGTTGTTTGTCCGACATCCAATACTGGATGAGCAGAAATCTTCTCCAATTAAATATTGGGCAGACCGAAGCCATTGTCTTTGGATCCCGCCACAAACTGTGTTCCCTAACCACGGACTCCATTCCTCTCCCTAGCATTTACTTATCTGAGGCCAAACCTAGGTTTGCAACCCTAGGTGTCATATTTGACCCTGAAATGAACTTCTGGCCACATATCCACGACATAACTAAAACCACCTATTTCCACCTCCGTAACATTGCCCGCTTCCGCCCCTGCCTCAAACTCTTCTGCTGCTGAAACCCTCATCCATGCCTGTTAATTCTAGACTTGACTATTCCAACGCACTTCTGCCTGGCCTCCCACATTCTACACTACGCAAATATGAGGTCATCCAAAACTCAGCAGCCCATGTACTAACTCCCACCAAGTCACAATCACCCATCACCCGCGCTCGCTCACTTACATTGGCTCCCGGTTAAACAACGCCTCGATTTCAAAATGTTCATCCTTGTTTACAAATCCCTCCATGGCCTTGCCCCTCCCTAGCTCTGATCTATTTCAGCCTCACAACCCCACGAGATGTCTGCGCTCCTCAAATTCTGCCCTCGTGAGCACCCCTGATTATAACTGCGCAATCATCGGTTGCCGTGCCTTCAGCTGCTTGGGCCCTAAGCTCTGGAACTCCTTCCCCACCCCACCAAACATCTCCATCTCTCTTTCCTCCTTTAAGACACTCCTTAAAACCTATCTCTTTAACCAAGCTTTTGGTCATCTGCCGTAATTTCTTCTTGTGTGGCTCGGTGTCAAATTTATCTGTTTTGTCTTTTAACACTGCTGTGAAGCAGTCTTGGGACCACAGCGGTGTTACAAGACAAATCAGATAAATTTGACACCGAGCCATATAAGAAGAAATTATGGCAGATGACCAAAAGCTTGATTAAAGAGGTAGATACGTTAAATGCGCTATATAAATAAAAGTTGTTGTTGTAGTTATCAACTACACCAATGCATTACAAATTACACAGGCTTGGGTGTGTGGTCAAGAATCTCATTTGTGCATTACCAGTTATATTATATGCCCTGTAACGCACTCAAGCCTATTTATTCCACTTTCTATTTGATACCTACTGTACACTGTATGGTTTTATCATTTTTGCCAGCAAACAGCGTATGCTGCAGCCATTTCCATCCAGTCATGTGACAGTATAATAAGCGGTTTACAGTGCCATCTTGTGACAGAACCAATACATTAACTGGAAGGGCTTTTTTTTTCCTTTTCCTTCTTCTTGAAGGCACTGACCCATTCTTAGGTACAGTTCCATGTATGCCTGCAGCCCTTCCAACATTCCCACGTGAGTTTAGACAGTGAGCAGCAGTACACTTGAGCATGACTCCTTTTTCATCTGTATATTTTCCAGTAGGGGTCAGCAGCATGAACTCAGACTTTCTCCTCTGTAGCCATGGGGAGGAGCAAATTTGCAGAGAAATTAGCAAGAGGTAGTAATAATGGGAGACTTCAACTATCCTAATATAGACTGGGATCGTAATAGTGTAAAGGGCAGAGAAGGGGAAGAATTTCTGAAGTATGTTCAGGAGAACTTTCTTGATCATATGTTTCTGGCCCGAGGAGACATTCCTGGATCTGGGTAATGAAGTAAATCAAGTGGAGCAAGTGTCAGTAGATGAACATTTAGGAAACAGTGATCATAGCAGCATAAAGTTTAGATTAGTTATGGAAAAGGACAGGGAACAATCTAGAGTAGAAATGTCGTACTGGGGGAAGGCCAATTTCAGTGGGTAGGATGAGAACGGATCTGGCCTAGGTAAACTGTAATCAAAGATTGGCAGGCAAAATGATAATGGAATAATGGTCTGCTTTTAAAAAGGAAATAGTTCAGTCATGGTACATTCTCACGAGGGGAAAAGGTAAGGCAACTAAAGTCAGAGCTCCAAGGATGACGAAACAGCAGAGGAGGACAAAGGGTTTAATTAGGTGGGGGGGAAATAGAGTATGAGAGGAAGCTTGCGGGGAACATAAAAACTGACTGCAAAAGCTTCGACAGATATGTGAAGAGAAAAAGATTAGTGAAAACAAACGTAGGTCCCTTGCAGTCAGATTCAGGTGAATTTATAATGGACAACAAAGAAATGGCGGACCAGTTAAACAAATACTTTGGTTCTGTTTTCACGAAGGAAGACACAAATAACCTTCCGGAAATACTAGGAGACCGAGGGTCCAGTGAGAAGGCGGAACTGAAGGATATCCTTATAAAGCTGGAAATTGTGTAAGAGAAATTGATGAGATTGAAGGCCGATAAATCCCCAGGGGCCTGATAGTCTGTAACCTAGAGTATTTAAGGAAGTGGCCCTAGAAATAGTGGATGTATTGGTGATCATTTTCCAGCAGTCCATCGACTCTCGATCAGTTCCTATGGACTGGAGGGTAGCTAATGTACCACTTTTTAAGAAAGGAGCGAGAGAGAAAATGGGTAATTATAGACCTGTTAGCCTGACATCAGTAGTGGGGAAAATGTTGGAATCAATTATTAAAAGATGAAATAGCAGCACATTTGGAAAGCAGTGACAGGATCGGTCCAAGTCAGCATGGATTTATGAAAGGGAAATCATGCTTGACAAATCTTCTGGAATTTGAGGATGTAACTAACAGAATGGACAAGGGAGAACCAGTGGATTTGGTGTATTTGGACTTTCAAAAGGCTTTTGACAAGGTCCCACACAAGAGATTGGTGTGCAAAATCAAAGCACATGGTATTGGGGTAATGTACTGACATGGATAGAGAACTGGTTGGCAGACAGGAAGCAGATAGTCGGGATAAACGGGTCCTTTTCAGAATGGCAGGCAGTGATTAGTGGAGTGCCGCAGGGCTCAGTGCTGGGACCCCAGCTCTTTACAATATACATCAATGATTTAGACGAAGGAATTGAATGTAAAATCTCCAGGTTTGCAGATGACACTAAACTGGGTGGCGGTGTGAGCTGTGAGGAAGACGCTAAAAGGCTGCAGGATGACTTGGACAGGTTAGGTGAGTGGGCAAATGCATGGCAGATGCAGTATAATGTGGATAAATGTGAGGTTATCCACTTTGGTGGCAAAAACACAAAGGCAGAATATTAACTGAATGGCGGCAGATTAGGAAAAGGGGAGGTGCAACGAGACCTGGGTGTCATAGGACATAGTGAAGGATAAGGTAGTAGGATAAAAATTGATAGGGATATTAGAAAGGCTGGCTATACTAAAAGTAGAAAAATCACCAGGAGCGGATGGAATTTTCTATGTTTCTATGAATACATCATGGGATGCTGAGGGAATTGAGGGCGTAAATCACGGAGGTACTGGCCATAATATTCAAATCCTCCACAGATACAGGGTGGTGCCAGAGGACTGGAGAACGGCAAATGTTATACCATTATTCAAAAAAGGATGTAAAGATAAACCCAGCAACTACAGGTCAGTCAGTTTAACCTTGGTAGTGGGGAAGCTTTTAGAAACAATAATCAAGGACAAAATTAACAGTCACTTAGCTAGGGGTACATTAATTAAGGAAAGCCAGCATGGATTTGTTAAAAGCAAATCATATTTAGCTAACTTAAGAGTTTTTTGATGAGGTAACAAAGGGTTGATGAAGGTCAACGTAGTGTACATGGATTTCCAAAAGGTGTTCAATAAAGTGCCACATAATGGGCTTGCCAGCAAACTTGAAGCCCTTGGAATAAAAGGGACAGAGGCAACCTGGATACAAAACTGGCTAAGGAAACTGTAGTGCTGAAAGGTTGTTTTTTGGACTGGAGGAAGGTATACAGTGGGGTTCCACAGGAGTCGGTTCTAGGACCACTGCTTTTCTTGATATATATTAATGACTTGGACGTGGGTGTACAGGGCACAATTTCAAAATTTGCAGATGACAAAACTTGGAAGTATAGGGATCAGTGAGGAGGAGAGTGAAGGATTTGAGGAAGACAGACAGGCTGGTGAAATGGACAGACACATGGCAGATGAAATTGAACACAGAAAAGCATGAAGTGATGCATTGTGGTAGAAAAACTAAGGAGTGGACGTATAAACTAAATGGTACAATCCTAAAGGGGCGCATGTGTGCATAAATCGTTGACGGTAGCAGGGCAGGTTGAGAAAGCAGTTAAAAAGGCTTACGGGATCGTGGGCTTCATAGATAGAGGTATAGACAACAAAAGTGTGAAAATTATGAACCACCTGCATAAAACACTGGTTCAGCTGCATCCAATTCTGGGCACCACACCTTAGGAAGGATGTGAAGGCCTTAGAGAAGGTGCAGAAAAGATTTATGACAATTAATCCAGGAATGAGGGACTTCAATTACATCGATGGACTGGAGAAGCTGGGATTGTTCTCCTTGGATGGAGCGGAGATTTGATAAGTGGTGTTCTGGACAGGGTAGAGAGAAACTGTTCCCATTGGCAGAAGGGTCGAGAACTAGAGGGCACAGATTTAAGGTGATTGGCAAAAGAACCAAAGACAATGCAAGAAAAAACTTTTTTTTTAAAAACACAGCGAGTGGTTAAGATCTGAAGGGGTGGTGGAGGCAGATTAAATTTTATCTTTCAAAAGGGAGTTAGATAAGTATCTGAAGGAAAAAAAAATGCAGGGCTACGGGGAAAGGGCAGGGGAGTGGGACTAGCTGAGAGCCGGCACGGTCTAAACAGGCCAAATGGCCTTCTTCTGTGCTGTAACCATCCTATGATTCACTTATTCTTTGCCCTTTGGCTACCTGGACAGGAATTTACCAGCCAGAATACTTCATGCAAATTCAGTTCAAGAAAAAGCATTCACAGTATGTCTCTCACGAGAACAATCTTACCACCTGGTTGTACTAAATAGGCATTAAGAAGCACTCACCCTGTAGCCCTCAAGGTCACGCATTTGAATCTGTAGAAGGGAAAGATCTCTCAAAATCTGAAGATTGTCTTTATCCCATTTTAGAGCATTTCGGTAGCATTTGATGGCTTCATCATATTTCTTGTCTGATCTCTGAAGGAGACCATACACATGCCAACCTAGGTCACAGTCAAGAAAAACAGCGCCTGCAATTTTCACACTTTTCTATTTGCAAAGACTCTATTGCAGTGGTTCAATATAAAATTCATGTGGTTGTAACTTTCCTTTGGCACGGAACCCATTTCAAAATTTTAAAACTTAACTATTTTAAGACAGCCAGTATCAAAAACACAGATGGTCTCAAATTACAAAAAAAACCTGCACTGTGAGAAGTCAATCTGGAAAAAAATGAAATGGCATCCTATTATTGAACCAGAACACTGAACATGACTAATGCATTGTTATCAGGCTAGTGACTGGTTTGGTAATCTAGAATGAATTCAACAAATTGTATTATCAAAAAGCAATCAGGTTACAATGATCTGCATCCGTCAGCAGTTATTACAACTGTATCAGCATGCTGCAAGCAACGGCTGCCAATTTAGAGACAACCATCAGCTCATCCTCTGTGCCACTTGCCCTTGGTGTAACTGAACCAGGGCTTTCTGGGTTTAAGATTTAAGTAGTAGCTCAATATACATGGAAAATTAAAAGCAAATTTTACAGCATGTAGAATATGCAAAAAACAAAGCACAACTTCAAGTTTTAATATTTAGTATCACATGGATTGGTTGCACAGTGCAACAATTTGTTTTTCAATTCCATTACTGGTAAACAATCAATCTAGACGAGAACTGCTCCTCTACAAAATAGCAGATCTTCTCACTGAGGCATTGCAGCAGCATCTGAGACAATTAGGTCCTGTGAATTCAAAACAGTAGAAATAAAGCTAGAAATGTGAGCAACGTATTAAAAAATTGGAAATAGTTTGAAGTCACTCAGGATGTCGGGAATTGATATGAATAAGTGCCAGTACAAAAAAGGATTTTTGCTGTGCATTGATGTTATTTGGGTATTTTAAATATTGTGCAAATTTAAAACAGATTTAGTTACTCATCAGAATTAAACATCATGATGACTTCTGAAAAATCTAATGTCTTGGAGGCGACTATTCAGTCTACATGAGCTTAGAAACATTGGAATAGGAGTAGACCATTCAGCTTCTCGAGCTTGTTCCGCCAACATAAGTGTCAGAAATATACAAAGACCCTTGTCTTAACTCAGAGCAGGTTTTGGGCAGGTGGGTGGTAAGATGAGTTAGAAACTAACCCGAGGCCACAGAAAGGAGGTGTAGGCTATTTTAACTCCTGTAACTCATGAACATGATGCCACCCCCTGTAACAAGGTAGGAGTCGGGACTGGGTTCTTAGGATCTCACTCTTTCGGGAAGAGGATGCGGCGGGAGGGGAAGAGTCCAACACAGGGGAGGAGTACATTTTTCTTGTGGGGCCCAGAGGAGCACTCCTGCTCCACCACATCTTTTTCAGCCTCTTCTCAGGCTGATTCTCATCTCAATCTACTAAACTACCCCTAAAAGCATTTAAATCTGTGTCTAGTGAATAGCTTAATTATGTAACCACATACAGATCATTATTTGATCTACTAGTTGCAGCATTTCATGCGAGGGGAAATCTATTTCAAAAGGATACAGACATGACTCTTCAGATCATTTCGGAGACCTCGCCGCACATACTCATATGCTTCTTCCTTCTTTCCCAAGCAGTTTAGAGTCAAACCTTTCATTGCCAGGGTCTCTGCAAAATTAGAAATAAAGCATACTGTATACAGAGTTGAGTTTTTTGATAATTTTAATACAAAAACACAGCAGTGCTATGGTTCAAAGTATACACTATCATTTGGATTGGAAAAACTGACTAGAATTCAATTTTTCTAATGATTTATTTCTTACAATTTTCCCAGACCCAGTAAGTTATTTTTCCCACAACTTAAGATTTCTCAAATGTCCACACTTTTCCCAGAGAGTCAGCCATCCAGCAACCTTCTCTCGGGTTTCTGTCGCTCATAAATCCACTAGATGAGAAAAATTGATCTTCAATTCCTTCCTTTGGAGAATTATATTGTCTCCACCTCCTCTGGATGGGCACCACTAAGCGAGGAATGATGAGGGAAAAGAATTAATTATATCACCTGCAAAGTATCTGATCAAGTCTGATCCAAATTTATGTTTTTAACAAGACTATAGTTTGTATTAAAGTAGCTTCCTTCAAACCGTAACATTCAAACTGCTCACTGCAAACAGTAACAATCTCATGAGAATCTGACAAATCACAACAGCCTTTATCAGCAGGTGGTGAAAATCACAAACACTTTGTAATAAATTTTTAAAAATCTTTCAAATTAGTGTTTCTTCCAGTGAAACCATCCTGATTTCTCCCATTGGGTTAATTCTCCAAAATCTTAAAATGTGCAGACAACTCAAGAGGCAGGAAAACAAGTGACCCGTGAACTACTAGACAATTAGCTATTATTCAGTGATTCTGGGTAACTCCTTGTCAGAGGTATTTTATAACCCCCGAAATAAACAGAAAAATGTGTGTGAAAAGCACTTTTAAGATTCCTGACTGGCATTATTTTTTATCTTCTTTTTCCCTCAATCAGAAAGCTTCTAGTCCATTTGGCTTAGTGCTACAGCAAGTGGTACTTTCATCCATTAGGTCATCAGGAGAGCGGAAACTGCATGTTTCAACAATACAGTACACTCACTATCTGCCTCGTTACTGCTACTCATTAATAGTTCCATAATAGGAGAGCTTTGCCATACCGTTTAGTAATAGTGAAATCCTAACAACATTGAGGGATTTCACTCTGAGTACTGCTAAACCAGGTTCCAAAAGTAACTGTCAAGCTACATGGATACATAATAGACGGGGTTTTTTTTTTAAAGCCAGCAGTAAGCCATCAGACCCAACAGTTCCCAGTCAGTTCTCGGTTGAAACAGTGCAATATGCTTCCATGCTGATGTAACACTTCTGGTGCAGCTACAAGTTAATATACACAGAATATGAAACCACTCCCTAACTTGATTAAAGAGTAGTTTCCATCTTACCAAGGACTGTGAGAAAGCTCTGCCTGAAACAGAGACCACACACAAAAGGTTTTCACAGTCCCTTCTGCCATATAATGGCTCTCCGATCATAATTTCCATGTGCACACTCCCTTCCACATCAACCTCGCTACATTCTCCATTCCTCATGTGGCATGAACACAAATATTAAAATTTAAGCAAACTAAAACAAAGGTTAAATATGAAAGATTTTTATATAACAACTCCTCGCAGAATATTCTTGACCAGCTTGGGGGGGGGGGGGGGGGGGGAGTAAGAGTACTTTCTATTAACTGTATTTTTCAGATTAAGGCTTTTAAATTTTTTTTAGAAATATCTAGCTGCTGGGGAAACCTCTTGCTTTTGTGGGGAACCAAAGATTGCGCAGTGGTGCAAAGCTAAATTCAACCTGACAGTTACTTACTTATTGACCAATAAGAGGAAAGCAGTATCCAAGAACAAAATTAAATAGGCTCATCACCAATGTGATTTACCTGCTCACTCTTCCGGGGGGGGGGGGGGGGGGGGGGCGGGGTGCAGGGGACGGCTTTGTACCCTCCACTCCCAGCCCAAGGTGCTGAAGCCACTTATAGCACCTCTACTGCTGTTCTGTAAATTTAGCACAGATCAGGAATTAAGCCTACCAAAAGTTTTTTTTTTAAAAACTGTAAATTTGAAATTAAAATAGAAAACGCTGGAAATGCCGCCCCACCGCCGACGCCCCCCGCCCCCCTCCCCAACTCCAAGATTGCTGCGCACCTAATTCTGCCCTCTTGAGCATCCGAGATTTTAATCACTCAACCATTGCTGGCTGTGCTTTCAGCTGCCTAGGCCCTAAGCTCAGGAGTTCCCTCCCTGAACCTCCCTACCCTCCTTTAAGATGCTCCTTAAAACCTACCTCTTTTACCGAGCTTTTGGTCATCTGCCCTAATCTCTCATGTGGCTCAGTGTCAAATATTTTGTCATAACACTCCTGTGAAGCGCGTGGGGATGTTTTATTACATTAAAGGCGCTATATAAATACTTGTTATTGCAGAGCTGCCAACCTTAAAATCAAAACAAAGCCCGTCTGTTTCAATACAAAAGTGGAACAAGCAGTTCTAAAATCATCCAGGACAGGGCAACAGCAAAAACCCACATATATTACTTTGTAGAGACATACTGAACTGCAGCTAATTTCAGATAAATGAGCTACATATAAACAGGCCATCTATAATTAGCTTGCATTGCACTATATATGAAATTAATGTAATATTAGCAAATACCAGTAACTTAGTTCCTCAACTAGCGCATCTATTGCGCAGCTGGGCCACAAAGACGAGGAAAGGCCCAAGTTCAGTCATTGATCTGTGCAGTTATCTTATAACAGTGAGAGCAGTGCTAGCGAGCTACAATTGGAGTCAACATCTCTGGGTTAGAAAGGTGTGGGCGGGGGGGATTGACACTAGGTTTGTTGCTCATGCTGGAGATGCAGCAACCCCCATTGCAAATGCATACTTATGGACATTTGGTGAGAACAGGATCAGCCTGCTTATACCCATGTCTAAGGATCACACATGACTAATGTCCACTTGAGCAAAGTGTCCCAAGAAGTGCCTTCAGGAAAGATAGGGAGAACAAATGAGTAATACACAAAATTAATTTTGCTCGTTCAGTTTTATTCATCAAGCCAGGTGAATGGCTGGACATATGTTCAGTTACTGGATAGTAATATGGTTCTGCTTGAACAACTGATGTGGGAACTTGTGGAATATTGAGTTTTATGGCAAGCATTGTAGAATAAAAAAGTAAAGAGGCAACAGTAAATCTATTAAAAACCTTACTAAGACCACTTTTGGGCTCCAAGCTATAGGAAGGTTGTTGAGGCAATAGTGTGTACAGGGCAGATACACTGGATTGCTGCTTGGTGTGAAGGAATTAAAAATACAACAGATGACTTGAAAAAGGCTCTAGAACAAGAGGACATAGTAAAAAAATCAAGTGCAAGAGATTTATGACTGAAAACAGGAGAATTTATTTTTAAAGAAGGTTGTGTGGCTGTGAAATTCACTACCACAGTTCAGCAATTAAATGTTGACATGGTCTCTGCTTCAAAGAATAGGTTGGGTAGAAGGAAAGGTGATAAAGGGATATGGGGAAACAGACAGAATATGAGATTAAAATTATTGCTTATGTGAAGGATAAGCACCAACATGGACTTGTTGGGCTGAATGGCCTTGTTCTATTTGGTCATTTCTATGTAATTCTATGTTGTAGGAACATATTTGCAACAGGAAAAGACCTTCAGGCTCAGCCAGCCACCCTTTGTTGTATTTTCAGTTTTAACCTATAAAAATAGATCCAAGAAATAATTAGGTACTTTTCTGGAAAGAGAACAGGTGAAGGCACGGAGTTAGTTGATCTACGAAAAAGGGATGGCTGGCTGAGCATAAAGTCTGTCGCCAACATGTTCTTAAGAGATTTTACCACTCCCATTCTCGGTATGGTAACCTCTCCCACATTTTAACACCGTAATCTAATAAGACAGAATTAAAACAGATACCCCATGAACAATTATCAAGATAAAAATTGACGTGGGTTGGGGTCAGAAAAATTCAACATCCTGCAGTAAACACCAACACCGCACAAGGTAACAAGAAAATCAAGCCCATTAAATACTAAGACAATGCAGTGTGAACCAATGGTCTTAAATTTCAGAATATCCAGATTTACTTTTTAAAAAAAAAGATGAATAGAATAAAGTTAGGGCATTGTGCCATTTCTGAACAAGACTAAGTGGATTAGGATAGAAAAAGCAAGTCATGCTAAAAATGCAGCAACATGTAATATATCAATACTGCAAAAGCTAATGTCAGTAGATCAACTACAGTAGTCCAAAAAAAGTCAATGTTGCCTTATCTGGAGTTGGCTTTCAGGGCAAAGAATTACCATGGGGAAAATGAAGGATGAGACACATTTAAAATGGAAATTTCATCATTTAATAAAGCCTGTAACTCAAAACCAATTTTCAAAAATTAAGGCTCCTCCAATGGCTCTGCGAATTAACCCACTGTATACAAAAACACAAGAACATAAGAAATAGGCGTTGGAGTAGGCCCATTTGGTCCTTTGAGCCTGCTCCATCCGCCGTTCAAGATCATAGCTGATCTTCTACCTCAACTCCACCGTCCCACATCATCCCTGTAACCCTCAATTCCCTTTGTTCCCAAACATTTATCGACCTCTGTCTTGAATATTTTCAACAACTGAGCATCCGCAGCTCTCTGGGGTAGAGAATTCCAAAGATTCACAACTCTTTGAGTGAAGACATTTAGAAACATAGAAATTTACAGGACAGAAGGTGGCCATTTTGGCCCATCGTGTCCAAGCCAGCCGACAAAGAGCCGCACAGCCCTTGGTCAGCAGCTCTAAAGGTTACATATAAACCTATGAACAATGGCGGAAAGACAAAGAGCACCCAGCCCAACCAGTTCACCTCACACAACTGCGACACCCCTTATACTGAAACATTCTACACTCCACCCCAACCGGAGCCATGTGATCTCCTGGGAGAGGCAAAAACCAGATAAAAACCCAGGCCAATTGAGGGAGAAAAAAATCTGGGAAAATTCCTCTCCGACCCATCTAGGTGATCGAAACCAGTCCAGATCACCCTGGCCGTATTCGATTCCCTGCATTACTTGCCATTATATCTGCGCCGTCCAACAAAAGGTCATCCAGTCTAATCTTAATTGCCAGCTCTAGGTCCGTAACCCTGCAGGTTACGGCACGTCAAGTGCCCATTCAACCATCTTTTAAATGTGGTGAGGGTTTCTGCATCCACCACTCTTCCAGGCAGCGAGTTCCCCACAACTCTCTGCGCAAAGAAGCCCCCCCTCAAATCCCCTCTAAACTTTCTACCAACCATCTTAAAACTATGCCCCCTCGTAATAGACCCCTCCACCAGTGGAAATAGACCCTTACTATCCACTATGTCCAGGTCCCTCAATATTTTGTACACCTCAATGAGATCTCTTCTCAACCTCCTCTGTTCCAATGGGAACAAACCCAGCCTATCCAATCTGTCCTCATAACTAAGATTCTCCATTCTAGGCAGCATCCTAGTAAATCTCCTCTGCAACCTCTCTAGTGCAATCACCTCCTTCCTATAATACGGCGACTAGAACTGCACGCAGTACTCCAGCTGTGGCCTAACCAAAGTATTATACAATTTAAGCATAACCTCACTGCGCTTATATTCTATGCGTCGGCCAATAAAGGCAAGCATTCCGTATGTCTTCTTAACCACCTTATCGACCTGGCTTGCTACTTTCAGGAATCTGTGGACAAGCACTCCAAGGTCCCTTTAATCATCTACACTATTAAGCGGCCTACAACTTAATGTGTATATCCTTTCCTTATTAGCCCTCCTAAAGTGCATCACCTCACACCTCAATTAAATTCCATTTGCCACGGCTCTGCCCACCTGACCAGTAGATTGATATCCTCCTGCAGCCCATGACTTTCCTCTTCATTAGCAACCACACAGCCAATTTTAGTGTTGTCTGCAAACTTCTCAATCATACTTCCTATATTCAAATTTAAATCATTGATATATACCACAAAAAGGGAGGGACCCAGTACTGAGTCCTGCAGAACCCCATTGGAAACATCCTTCCAGTCACAAAAACATCCATCAATCATTACCCTTTGCTTCCTATCTCCAAGCCAATTTTGGATCCAACTTGCCACTTTGCCCTGTATCCCATGAGCTTTAACCTTCATGACTAGTCTACTATGTGGGACCTGATCAAAAGCCTTGCTAAAGTCCATATATACTACATCGTACCCTCATCGACCCTCTTGGTTCCCTCCTCAAAAAATTCAATCAGATTACTCAAACACAATCTTCCCTTAACAAATCCATGCTGACTGTCCCTAATTAATCCGTGCCTTTCCAAATGCAGATTTATCCTGTCTTTCAGGATTTTTTCCAATAATTTTCCCACCACTGAGGTTAGGCTGACAGGCCTGTAATTACTCGGCCTATTTCTCCTCATCTCAGTCCTAAATGGACAACCCCTTATTCCGAGACTGCGACCCCGAGTTCTAGATTCCCCAGCCAGGGAAAACCATTTTCCTCAGCATTAACCCTGTCAAACCCCTTAAGAATTTTATACGTTTCAATTAGATCATTTCTCATTCTTCTAAACTCTAGCGAATAGTGGCCGAGTCTACTCAATCCAAGCTGAACCAGACAGATCAAGCTGGTCTGAAATTTGATTGCTTGGTCTGTATTGAATCAACTGAATTCAGTCATGCAGTAAATGAAATCCCCAACAGATAACTATCCAGTCACCCTAGCTAGCAATGAGAACTTGTTTTGCATCAAAGTTCTCTTATTTCTGTCTCTTCCCATCCTCCTCCTCCCCTCCCCACCCACCCCCTAATACAATAGGTTAATTATTAGAGTGATTTGCACCTGCAGAACTGTAACTCAGCAGTCAACACTCTAAAGATGAAAGAAAATCTGAGAAAAGAGACTTGCATTTATATAGCACCTTTCACGACCACCAGATGTCCCAAAGCAATTTACAGCCAATTAAGTATTTTTTGAAGTGTCGTCAATGTTGTAATGTAGGAAATGAGACCCCAATTTGCATTCAGCAAACTCACAAACAGCAATGTAATAATGATCAGATAAAGAAATACATTATTCAAACTGCAGACTCAAAACAAAAGCACTTTCATGCTCTGCAAACTCATCATCATAGGCAGTCCCTCGAATCGAGGATGACTTGCTTCCACGGCAAAAAGTTCACAGAAGGACCTAAAATTCCAGGTCCCAAACTAAATCTTGATGGGTGGAAGATGCCGGTGTGTGGATTTTTTTTTAATGTGTGGTGGTCGTTGCACACCAGCCACCACACGGACTTGAGAGCTAGGTCTTGGTCCAGTGGCAAGGCTCTGCAAACAGGTCTGTGAATCTCATTCCCCACCTCAATCACCCGCCCATTGTTGACCATAACCACGGTAGCAATTCTGCCAGAGTGATTATTTGCATCAACTTTGGATCCTTCTGCACATCCGTGACTTGGACTTCGCCTCCATTTTGTGCATGCACAGTGCAACATACGAGGAAGCCACGAGTGGGGCGAACAAAGAACCTCATGGAGCACATCATGGATTATCTTCAGGACTTTTGCCAAAAATTTCGCTGTGATTATCTACACAAACATTTTTGTGGTCTTCTGTGCAAGAGAAGAAAAAGCAAATCGGATGCAGAGACACACTGGCTGGGGGGGGGGGGGGGGGGGGGCGGTTGGAGGAGGAGGGAGAGAAAGAGAGAGGGGGGGGGGGGGCAGGTGGCCGGCAAAAAAATAAGAGACACAGAGACGGGGGGGGGGGGGGGGGGGGGAAGGAGAGAGAGAGAGAGAGAGAGGGAGAGAGAGAGAGAGAGAGAGAGAGAGAGAGTGTGTGCGTGTGGGTGGCGCCGCGAGAGGGGGGGGGGGTGGCGCGCGAGGGGGGGCCGCGGAGAGAAGAGATGGAACTCAGGAAAGACAGATCACGTTCCTCCAACTCCACCCCTTTACACCTGCATCACGTCCCCCCCACCCCCCCCCACACTCTCCTCCTCCTATACCTGATCGAGCTGTCCGAGAAATCAGTGTATGTGTGACAAGCGACACTGAAGTGGATGAAATCTGCAAGTCACGACACTGTCACTTCATAACCAATAAACTTGTTAACAAACCATGATCCACAAACAATGCCCTATCTGTGGTGTTGTGTGGGGAGGGAAGGGGTTACAAAGGTAGGAACTTGGGCCAGGGAATGGGACAGGAAGTTGAGCAAGGTGGGGAATCTTCACCTGTGAGAGTGAGCCTTCTCTTGTCTGGAATCGGCAGTCAGAATGGCTCGAATTTCACTTTGAAAGTCACTGATTAGAGAGTCAGGGCAGTTCTAACTACACATCCCAGAGAAACTGCTGGGTGTATCTTATCCTCCAAAGGAACCAATCCAGTAATGTGATCAAGGGGATCCAATCAGAGTATTTTAACTGTTGCAAATAAACACGTCCTAATTCTGCACCACAAACCAATGACCCAACAGTATGTGCAACATTATAAAAAAACCTACGGTTGAAGCAAAGAAATGCACACAACATTTAGGCCTGTTGACTGGTAACATAAGACAAATCAACTATCAAAACCATCCATGGCGAAGCTAACTTACCTCCATGTTCTGCATATTTAGGATTGCTAAGAATTTGTTTGCAGAACTTCAACCCATGTCTGTACTGCTTGTGTTCATAGCATTTCTGTGAAGAGAAGAGAAAAAGAAAGGATGCTGGTCAGAATAAATGAAAGCCACACAAGGTCACATTTCTGAAGTGAAATGTGGAAAATTCTGGGCCTTTTTGTATTCCAGTATATCATTTAAGTACACGTTAACACTCATTCAACCCAAAATTCCAATCAATCAGATCAGACAAATGTCTGGCTTTTTTGCTACTTCTTTAGATTAGATGCTTTGAGTACATTTTTACCCACCTTAAATTGTGTAGAATATTCTGAAACTGATATTGCACCTAGCTTGCAGAGTAGCTGTACTCTCGAACGTAGCACAATATTTTACTGGGGACCACAAGTACAAACTGAAATACCACTCCAACTGTAAATCACTAATGTCCATCTACACGTCACAAAACATCTGAAAAATGTTTTGTCAAACACTTTGAAAATAGGAAACAGCAATGATGTTAAATGCAAACAAAACCTTGCTGCTCAATCTGCCATACTATTTCAAAGAAATTTCAACTACGGCTAACATATTAGTATAAATCTATGACACAATCTAGTCACAAAAGTCATCCTGCCCAAAATACACTGAACAAACTAAAGCACATGGTTCAGAAAAGAGAATTGAGGAAATCAGTTGAACTTTTATCTTAAGGTCGTGCATGCATTGCTATCATCATCATAGGCAGTCCCTCGAAATCGAGGAAGACTTGCTTCCACTCTTGAGTTCTCAGGTGATTGAACAGTCCAATACAGGAATGACAGTCTCGGTCACAGGTGGGAGACAGTCGTTGAAGGAAAGGGTGGGTGGGACTGGTTTTCCGCACGCTCTCGGTGAGTCTCAAGGTGCTCAGCGCCTTTCCGGATGCACTTCCTCCACTTAGGGCAGTCTTTGGCAGTCCAGGGACTCCCAGGTGTTGGTGGGGATGTTGCATCAAGGAGGCTTTGAGGGTGTCCTTGAAATGTTTCCTCTGCCCACCTTGGACTCACTTGTCATGTAGGAGTTCAGAGTAAAGCGCTTGCTTTGGGAGTCTTGTGTCAGGTATGCGGACAATATGGCCCATCCAACGGGGCTGGTCGAGTGTGGTCAGTGCTTCGATGCTGGGGATGTTAGCCTGATCGAGAACTCCAACATTGGTACGTCTGTCCTCCCAGGGGATTTGCAGAATCTTGCAGAGACATCGTTGGTGGTATTTCTGCAGCTATTTGAGGTGTCTACTGTATATGGTCCACGTCTCTGAGCCATACACGAATGCTGTTATCACTACAGCCCTGTAGACCAGGAGCTTGGTGGCAGATTTGAGAGCCTGATCTTCCAAAACTCTTTTCCAGCATTGCTATGTGCTTCTGTTCACTCATGCTTAACCTGCAGTATCCCTTTTTGAATTTTATTTAGTCGGAAAATATCAAGCACATCAAATTGAGTATTATAAATGTTAAGGAATGGAACATTTTGAATTTTGGCACTCACGATCATGAGAATGCCATTTCAGATATAAGCATCGCTTCCCCTACTTTGCTAACAATGTAGAGGTGCAGTGTCCAAAATCTGGAGTTCCGGACTCCGGAATCTGGACTGATCAGTGGCAGGGCCATCCGGAATCATTAAAATGTTCCGGAATCCGGACCCGCTGACCTTGGGATCCCGCTGCAGCCTGTCCTCGGGCCTCGCCTCACCGCCGCCGCTGTTACCTCGGTGCCTCCTCGGCAGGGCCCCACCAGAACAGTTCCTCCTTGGCAAGGACCCGCCCGACGATCTCAACGACGGGGCCGGCAGCCCAGACAGCTCCTCGGTGACCACCCCCCCTCCCCCTTTTCTGTCGTTTCGAAATTCGGAAATACCCGAACCTGTGCTTGGTTGTTTCCGGATTCGTGACATCAGAAAGACGATCCAAAGTCCAGAAAAACACGGAATCTGGAACAGTCTCGGTCCGGGATTCTGGACGCTGCACCTATACCTTAAATCCCGTCAGAAAAGCACCTCCTACTCTAATGTGAAATTTGTTAATTTAGAACATTAACCTCTGAAGCCACCTGAGCAGTCATGTCCACACCCTCCCATCTCCTGTCCACCTTTAAAAGCCCTTTTCAATCTAACCCTGACCATAACACATGCTGCAGTTTCTGCCATAATCCCATCACCTGTTCTTTAAGCTCATTCTCAAATTTATTCCAGACTACCCAACTTCTCTTTCTTGGCTCACCCTATTCTCAGGCATGGTTCCCACCCCTTTGCAAACCATCAGACTCTACCACCCCCACCTTTAAAAGTCCACCCTCAATCTTTCTATTTTCAAACTATTACCATCTCTAATCTACGCTTGCTTTACAAGAATCCACAACACATCACTGCCATCTAGTTGCATGTTCATATCTTAGCACTTTCTCCAATTCAGTTCTGACTCAGCCATATCACCAAGGTCACTTTGGACTAAGTCACCAATGGTAGGCAACCACAACTCACTGTCTCTCCTTGTCCTTTCTGCAATCTTTAACACTGTTGCCACTACATTATCCTCCACCAATTGTTCACCTCTGCAGCACCCCCCTTCCCCTTTTCCCAACATCAATTACATTTACTCAAATGGTTTTGCCTCCTACATCTGCAGTTTCCTCTGGTATGTCTACAGCTCTATTTTCAATTTTCCTTTATGCATCACTGCATGCTATCCCTCAGAGACATTACCTACAACTGCAGGACAGGATCAGCTTCCACATGTACACTAAAGACACCAAACTCTACGTCTGTTGCTGCAACCATTGACGGCACAGCTGTTTGTGTTATCAGATTCACTGTCTGATATCAAAGCTGCAGAAATTGCAACTTACAGCCAAGTCTACACAGCAGGAGGCATGCAGTTCAGCCCTTTTAAGCATCTGTGTGCCTCTGGCTCCAATTAGAATCATAGAATGATACTTATGTGCCTCAGTGTCAAATTTTTGTCTTATAATACTCCTGTGAAGCAATTTGTGATGTTTTACTACGTTAAAGGCGCTATATAAATACAAGTTGTTGGTGTTGCAAAGGAGGCTGCCATTCGGCCCATGCTGGGATTCTATCAATTTCCCTGGCTGTCCACTCAGGTTGAACCTGGTCGTGTACAAATGCTGCCTTCTGGTTCAACCCCAATATTTTAATCCCATACCCAGTCCATCAGTTCTAACTGTGTGTCTTAACTCACCCTACTGCTACTAAAGGTTTATCTAAGCTGACCCGAAGAATGTTCAATACAGACAACCCTCATCCTGCTAAAGACAAATGTATTTTCCAAAACATAAGATATGAAAAGGTTTAGGCAAAGACTAGTTGATACATCGAGCCAACCCCATCCCAATATGCTGCAGCCTAAACACCAACAATTCCCTCCCTTAGTCATGTAATCTCATGGGAAAGGCAAAAGGAAAACTCTGGGAAATTCCTCTCCAAACGTTGAAGGTAATCAAGCAAGCTCCAGATCATCAGGGTGACTGTAAGCTGTAAAATCGCCCAAATGTATAATTTATATGTACCATTTAGTAATGTTCACCATTTAGGAAACTCTACAATGCTCACCTAATCTGGTAGAAACCACATCTTAAGTTACATACTGCACTCAGCAGTTTGCATTTATAAAAATCACTTTTGCGCTAACTGGACTTTCTGCATTAACTGCCAATCATGCTGACCAAATATATACAGATTGTTGAAATCCTTCCAAATTTCAGATGTACATTACATATTTAGGTTTCTCAATTTCAGAGAGATAATCCTGTTGAATCTACATAAATCAGCTCCTAATATTAAATGCCGTAACATGGCTAAATGCCATAATATGGAATTCAAATCGGAATCGGTTATTGAAAACTTATCTAAACAGAATTCAAAAGGCAGTCACTGGTCAGGTTTCCATACAACTAAACCTCACTACTAAATGTGAACCACTGGCCTATTTTCAAAGTAACTACACAAAGACAAAGCAAGTTTACAACTTGTTATTTGAAGCCAACTGACTGAAGTAAGAGTTTGCTCCACCTAACCAATCTAATCTTGAATGTTGACAGAGGTGCTGGCTCAGCCACCAAGCCTTGAAATGAATTCCAGAGCTGCACAACTCTATGCAAAGAAGTTTCTCATACGTTCTGTTCTAAATCTCTTCCATTTAATCTTGTGTCGATGGCACTTTATTTTTGACCCCTCAACAACTGGAAACTGCCTGCTTCTATTTACCACTACCATACATTTTTATAATTTTAAGTAATAATGACACACATCTTCATTATTCATACAAACTATAAAACCATTTTTTTTGCGTCTTTCTTCGTATCTGTATTTCCACATACCAAGCAGCAGCTGCATTTTACCCTCTCTGAGGTCTTAGAGGTTTTAATGGACTTCATCACTGCCTCTTTTCTTTTATATTCTATTCCAGAGATAAAAACTAGAATTCCATTCCAAAAAAGGTATGGTCTAACCAACCCAAGGTGCTGCCTTTCCCTCTGCTCATCTGCAGCACTGACCCTACTTCCATTCGGAGTATAATTACTGCTAAACATAGAAACATAGAAATTTACAGGACAGCACAGAAGGAGGCCATTTCGGCCCATCGTGTCCATGCCAACCGACAAAGAACCACACAGCGCTTGTTCAGCTGCCCTAAAGGTTACATATAAACTTATGAACAATGATGGAAAGGGAAAAGGCACCCAGCCCAACCAGTCTGCCTCACACAACTGCAACATCCCTTATACTGAAACATTCTACACTCCAACCCAACCAGAGCCATGTGATCTCCTGAGAGGGGCAAAAACCAGATAAAAACCAAGGCCAATTTAGGGAGAAAAAATCTGGGAAAATTCCTCTCTGACCCATCCAGGCAATCGATACTAGCCCAGGAGATCACCCTGGTCGTATTTGATTCCCTGCAGTACTTACCATTATTTCTGTGCCGTCCAACAAAAGGTCATCCAGTCTAATCCCAATTACCAGCTCTAGGTCCGTAACCATGCAGGTTACTACACTTCAAGTGCCCATCCAACCATCGCTTAAAAGTGGTGAGGGTTTCTGCATCCACCACTCTTCCAGGCAGCGAGTTCCAAATCCCCACAACCCTCTGCGTAAAGAAGCCCCCCCCTCAGATCCCCTCTAAACCTTCCACCAACCACCTTAAAACTATGCCCCCTCGTAATAGACCTCTCCACCAATGGAAATAAGCCCTTACTATCCACTATGTCCGGGCTCCTCAATATTTTGTACACCTCAATGAGGTCTCCTCTCAACCTCCTCTGTTCCAATGAGAACAAATCCAGCCTATCCAATCTGTCCTCATAACGAAGATTCTCCATTCCAGGCAGCATCCGAGTAAATCTCCTCTGCACCCTCTCTAGTGCAATCACTTCCTTCCTATAATACGGCGACTAGAACTGCACGCAGTACTCCAGCTGTGGCCTAACCAAAGTATTGTACAATTTAAGCATAACCTCCCTGCTCTTATACTCTATGCCTCGGCAAATAAAGGCAAGCATTCCGTATGCCTTCTTAACCACCTTGTCCACCTGGCTTGCTACTTTCAGGGATCTGTGGACAAGCACTCCAAAGTCCCTTTGTTCATCTGCACTATTAAGTGGCCTACCGCTTAATGTGTATACCCTTTCCTTATTAGCCCTCCCAAAGTGCATCACCTCAATTCTCTGAATTAAATTCCATTTGCCACTGCTCTGCCCACCTGACCAGTAGATTGATATCCCCCTGCAGCCCATGACTTTCCTCTTCATTAGCAACCACACAGCCAATTTTAGTGTTGTCTGCAATCTTCTTAATCATACTTCCTATATTCAAATCTAAATCGTTGATATATACCACAAAAAGCAAGGGCACTAAGCCCTGCGGATCCCTACTGGAAACTTCCTTCCAGTCACAAAAACATCCATCAATCATTACCTTTTCCTTCCTACCTCCAAGTCAATTTTGGATCCAACTTGCCACTTTGCCCTGGATCTCATGGGCTTTAACCTTCATGACCAATTTACGATGTGGGACCTTATCAAAAACTTTGCTAAAGTTCATATACACTACATTGTACGCACTACCCTCATCGACCCTCTTGTTTACCTCCTCAAAAAATTCAATCAGGTTAGTCAAACACGACCTTGCCTTAACAAATGTAGATTTAGCTTGTCTTTCAGGGCTTTTTCCAATTAATTTTCCCATCACTGAGGTTAGGCTGACAGGCCTGTAGTTACTCGACCTATCCCTTTCTCCCTTCTTTAACAAGGGTACTACATTAGCAGTCCTCCAATCCTCCGGCACCATGCCCAAATCCAAAGACGACTGCAAAATGATGGTCAAGGCCTCTGCCATTTCCTTTTTTATTTCGCTCAACAGCCTGGGATGCATTCCATCCGGGCCGGCGGGACTTATCTACCTTCAAAGCTGCTAAACCCCTTAATACTTCCTCTTTCTCTATATTTATTTCATGCTGTTATTTTTTTTTAAACCAAAATGCATCAGCTCACAGTGACACCTAATTTCATCTGCTCACTCCATCGCCATAACCTTTTACAGCTTCCTGTGATCTAAAGCATTAACTATAGCTCCTCTGTTGGTATTACAGGTATCTGCAAATTTCACCACCATTTCCCCTATGCCTAAATCCAAACCATCCATATACAGTGAATAGAAGTGGCCCCAGAACTGAACCATGGAAACCCATTACACATTTCCAACCACTCTGAAAAATGGTCCTCAACTCTTGCTCTATTTTCTCCCTTACAACTAATTTTTAATTCAGTTTGCTATCTTCACCCTAATTCCATATTTTTTAATGTTCGCAATCTAATAATCTCCAGCATGGTATCTTGTCAAAGACTTTCCTAAAGACCATGCACACTGTATTTTTCCCCATCTACCACCTCCGTTACCTCCTCAAAAATTCTATGACGTTTGTCAAGCATGATGATTGATCCCTTTTGAAATCCATGCTAGTTACATTTAACTATTTTCTCTTTATGTAGATATTCAAACTTCAAACAGGACAAAGCAGAAAATAAAAAAATATATAAATGTCAATACAACTCGTGTCTGGGAAGCGCAGGCCATGCTGCCAAAGTTCACAGTTTACATGAGACTCACTGCCGAGGTTTGGACCCTGCTGTACTGTAACAAAAGATGTTTTGGTATAGGATGCAGAAATGTTTCATTGTCCATTGGAGTAAGAATACATTTAATAAATCACTGGGTATGTGGTAAATAGGTGTGTGACCGATCCAACAGAAAACATTCTATCCAAACATGCAACCTGCTTCCTCTGCAGATTTTTTACAAGTGGTCTCCAATGAATATGACCACACTTGTATGCATAAATTAATTGTGCTTTAGTTTGCTCTGACAAACTAGTGGCCTGTGATTTATTTTTAAAACTGCAACCCAACCTTTTTCAGTTGCTGCCTTGAAGGTATACATATAGGAATGGAAATTTAGTATCATGCAACTTGCACCGGGGAGAAAAAAAAACTTATAGAACATCAAATGAAAGTGACTCAAATTAAGCTGATAAACTCTGATATGGGCGTGTTTGACTGCTGTATGTTTGTAAAATCGTACAGCACTTTGATAATTGATGTCAACTTTCTAGCTTTTTCCCCTATTCCATATTAACTTTCTTTCCTCCAGGCTAAACACCATGCTGAGATATATTACTTCACTAAAGTGCACACATTTAAGTTAGTTCAGAATAAACTTTGGTGCACTTTCCCCAACAGTAAAAACAGTTTGCTAACACTCACTTTCAAGGCATGTACATTAGCCACTTAGGCAAGGTACCAGGACAATTATCAACCATGGAACTGTACCCAGTGAGTCAAATTCAAAATAAAATTAGCAAGAAAATAAAGTATCTAAATATTATGTGCAGCCTACCTCTAATAATTCAGTCATTTAGCACTAATAAAATATCCACTAATTTGAATTAACCAACATAAACAACAGCAAAGTGGGAATTTAGTGCTAAAAAATGAAGAGTCAGACAATTTAATTGAAGTGACGGTAAGATTAGACTGTATATCAGTGCTTGCCTCTAGTATAGAAGATTACAGCACTTCTATTTAAGAACAGATTCGTCTCTCATTCATTCTTTGCTGAAATTAAAATAGTAGAATACATGGGCAGGCACAAATATTCAACAGAGGACACACAAGCATAAGTTCCAATCAAACTATTTTCATTTCCCTTTAACAAAATCAGGCTGCTTCCACCATAATCAAATAAAAAGGATGCTTCAAATCATTACCCCCTTCCACAATTTTCTCACTCCTGATGAGGATAATTATGTTCAGTTATGGCTTCATAGACACTAGCAGCTCAAGAGCACCATTCCCTGATATTTGACTGCAGGGAGCAGCACACCTAAGCCCAACCATATCCTCACCCAACAGGAATGTATGTAAATGGGAATCACCGGACAGCTATTAGGAATGGGAACTCCTACCTGATTTTAAGCCTCCCTAGCCCGAAGGCACAAAGGTCAACTAGCAGATTGATTGAGATCAGCTAACTGAACCTAGACTGCTGATGAAATCCGAGACCTTGTCTGTATGACTCTTGGTAAAATGCATGTGCATGGTTATGTGTTTTGCACAGATTGGGGAGTCTGAATTCAGAGATTCACTGCAACTTAAATGTCTTCTAAAATCAAACTTCTGAATTTCACGGACCATGCAAAATGTACACATCTATCTTGATTTAGAGCCTATGAACCCATCAAGTAAATTACCACTCCATTCACAGCTAGTATCCATTATCATTGTAGTTGTTTAAGAAATTACAAAACGAGATCCTCAAAACATTATGAAAAATCCTGGAATCACATTGAATAAAAAACAAATTTAATTCAGTCACCAAAAGCCAATGGTCGAGATTATTCTGCATGCTCGAAAGTAGAACTGTTATAACAATGTGAATAAAGCAAAAACTATTAAGACTAATCAAATGAAGATTCATAGGAGCCATAAATATAATATGGTGACCATTTAATCCCCCCAAAAATCAGGAGAAACTTATTTACCCAGAGAGTGGTTAGAATGTGGAACTTGCAACCATGTGGAGTAGTTGAAACAAATAGCATAGATACATTTAAGGGGAAGCGAGATAAATACACATGGGAGAAAGAAATAGGATATCCAGATAGGGTTAGATGAAGCAGGCTAGTGTGGAGCATAAACACAGAAATAGGCCAGTTGGGTCAAATGGCCAGTTTCTGTCCTTTAATTCTATATAATTCTATGAAAAGTTTGTACCATGTATGGTTTTCACATACCAGCTGTCATGCTAGAACCACTTCAGTGATTGGAAGAAAGGAATGGGCATGCACAAATAGGCTTACTTGAATGCATGGAAAAGTGGAAATCCATGAAACTGGAAGAACTATGAAAAGCAAAAGAATAAAAATGAATTAAAAAAGTGAGAAAAAAGGAATATGAAAAAAAGTTTGCAAGAGATATCAAACCCAAAAGAATATGTTTTTATAATTAAAAGATTAGTAATGGGGAACGTGTGCCGGTTAAAGACAGCTACAGGCAAAGCTATAATGAATTAAGGAAACTGCAAAATGAAATTACTTTACATCAGTTTTCAATGTAGGGAAAGAATAAAATACCAGGAGGTACAAGGGAGTCGAAGAATAAATCAAGGGAAGGAACTTATTTTGCTTCATTCATTCCTGTGATGTGGGCATCGTTGACAAGGTCAGCATTTATTGCCCATCCCTAATTGCCCTTGAGAAGATGGTGGCGAGTTGTCTTCTTGAACCGCTGCAGTCCATGAGGTGAAGGTACTTTACAGTGCTGTTAGGGAGGGAGTTCCAGGATTTTGACCCAGCAATGAAGGAACTGAAACACATTTCCAAGTCAGGATTGTGTGTAACTTGGAGGTAAACTTGCAGGTGATGGTGTTCCTATGCGTCTGCTGACCTTGTCCTCTGAGGTGGCAGAGGTCACGGTTTTGAGAGGTGCTGTTAAAGAAGCCTTGGCGAGTTGCTGCAGTGCATTTTGTAGCCAGTGGTGGAGAGAGTGAATGTTTAAGGTGGTGGATGGAGTGCCAATCAAGCAGACTACTTCGTCCTGGATTGGTGTCGAGCTTAGTGTTGTTGGAGCTGCAATCATCCAGGGAAGTGGAGAGTATTCCATCATACTCCTGACTTGTGTCTTGTAGATGGTGGAAAAGCTTTGGGGAGTCAGGTGAGACACTCGCCACAGAATACCCAGCTTCTGACTTGCTCTTGTTGCCACAGTATTGATATAGCTGGTCGAATTAAGTTTCTGGTCAATGGTGACCCCCAGGATGTTGATGGTTGGAGATTCAGCGATGGTAATGCCGTTGAATGTCAAGGGGCGTTGGTTAGACTCTCACTTGTTGGAGATAGTCATTGCTTGGCACTTGTCTGCCGCAAAAGTTACTTGCCACTTATCAGGTGCTGCTGCATGCAGGCATGCACTGCTTCATTATCTGAGGAGTTGCAAATGGAACCGAATACTGTGCAATATCAGCAAACATCCCCACCTCTGGCCTTATGACGGTGGGAAGGTCATTGATGAAGCAGCTGAAGATGGTTGGGCCTAGAACACTGCCCTGAGGAACTCCTGCAGCGATGTCCTGGGGCTGAGATAATTGACCAACAACCACAACCACCTTCCTTTGTGCTAGGTTTGATTCCAGCTAATGTGGAGTCTCTCCCCGATTCCCATTGACTTCAAGTGGATGAAATGTTCCTTTAAAATGGTAATGGAAAAAATAATGGGACTAGAAATAGAAAAGTTTTCTGGATCTGATGGTTTCCACCCCAGACATTGGACATGTTTTCCAAAACTCTCTAGATTTAGAAATTCTGCCTTTGGATTGGAAAATTGCAAATGTGACTCCATTATTTAAGAAGGGTGGAAGAAATCAGGTAACTACAGACTTGTCGGTTTAAAATCAATTGTGAGTAAGTTACAGGAATTTGTCAGGAACAGAGTGACTGAGGACTTGGACAAGTTTCAGCTGATGAGAAAGTCAACGTGAATCTGTGACAGGTAGGTCATGTTTGATTAATCTAATTGAATTTATTTGCGATCACTGGCATGATGGATGGGGAGAGTAAATGGATGTTGTCTATATGAACTTCTAGAAGACATTTGATTAGGTTCCACATCAGAGATTATTAGCAAAAATGAGTGTGCATGGAGATGGAGGTAAAATTTGGATATGGGTCAGTAATTGTTTGCAGTTAAAAAACAGAGTAGAGACAAAGGGTTTGTTCTATGATTGTCAGGATGTGAAAATGATGTTCCCCAGTGATTGGTACTGGGACCTCAGTGTTTCACCATATATATTAATGATTTGGATGAAGGAACAGATACACATGTCCAAATTTGCAGACACCATTAAGTTAGGAGACACGGTAAGTTGTGTGGATGGGAACATGAAGTTGCAAAGGGACATAGACAGACTGAGTGAATGGGTAAAACTGTGGCAGGTGCAGTTAGATGTGGGGAAGTACAAGGTTATCTACTTTGGATCGGAGAAAGATAAATCATAATATTTTCTTAATGGTGAGAGACTAGGAGCGGTGGAGAAGCAAAAGGATTTAGGTGTCCAAGTACACTAATTACATAAAGCTAGTGTACAGGTACAAAAAGTAATCAAAAAAGCTAATGGAATGTTGGTCTTTATCTCAAGGGGGTTGGAATTCAAGTGAGAAAGTGATGCTTCAGTTATGCAAAGCCTTGGTCAAACATCACCTGGAGTACTACATTTAGTTTTAGGCACAACCTCAGGAAAAAGACATATTGGCCTTGGAGGGAGCACAGTGCTGATTCACCACAGTGATAGCAAGGATTAATGGGTTAAATTACAAGAACAGGTTGCATAAATTTGGCTTGCACTCCCCTGATTTTAGACGCTGAGAGGTGATCTAAATCGGGGTGTTTAAAATGATGCAGGGATTCAATAGGGTAGATGTGGCGAAACTATTTCCTCTGGTGGGGAATCCAGACAAGGAGATGTAATGTTAAAAATAAAGCTAGGCCATTTAGGAGTGAAATCAGGAAGCAATTGTTCACACAAAGGGTAGTGGAAATCTGGAACTCATCCCCCAAAAGGTTATGGACGCTGGGTCAAATTAAATCGAAAGATTTTTGTTAGGTAAGGGCATGAAGGGCTATAGAACAAAAGAAGGTAAAGGAGATGAGATACTGCTCAGCCATGATCTAATTGAATGGCAGAACAGGCTTGAGGGGCTGAATGGTTTTCTCCTGAACTCATGCTCTCATTTAGCCCAAATTAACAGACTATTTTCACAGCCATGTTGACCTAGCTGATAAAAGGAATTTGGGGAGGGGACGATATTCCATTATATCTAATTATAAATTGTTACGTCATATCTGACCAAATGGAACAACTCTTTACAGGATTTCATCATCCCCTCCCCAATATAGTTGGAACTGCTGCTTATGGAATTGCATATCCCACTGAACAAAATTGTAAATCAATACCAACAGATGTCTTTTATAAATACCATCAGTTCTTCTCCCAGTTTCCATTTGCTGTCATGAAAGCCCAACTTCTCACTAACAGCATACATGCACTTGCATATTGACAGCACTGTGGTACCAAATTTGCACTCGAAGGCTAATCATTTTACAAAGGGGGGGGGGGATATTAAGTAATTATGATCAATATAAAGTTTTATCTGTGTTATCTTACACCAATAAATGATTTGTCTTTCAAAATGGATTTCTACAGTATTTCTGGATTTTATTTCCCCAAATCTCAAATATATTTGTTGTGAATTCCATGGCTCACTTCCATAAAGAATTGCTTAAGTGGTATCTCTTAAATGTGACACAATGCTTTCAAGCGGACATCACAAGAGGCAACATCACATTTATTACAGAAATACTTTTATATATGTGTTGGCTCCCTGTACTTTGATCTGACACCATTTGAACTGCAGGGCGAATTCAGAGCAGCAACTTCAAGCCAACTGTGCATGGCCATTTCTTCCCCATTTTGGGCAAAGATTCATATAGTCCAACAATGTAAAATTAATATTGCTGGTCTCTATGGGTGGGCTGAGGGTTCAGTCAGTTGCTATCTAAAATATTGCTGGCCCACAACATTCATTGGCACTGCTGGTGCACTGCAACGTCCAGATAAGTTTTGTTAATGCACCTGCTGATGTGATTCTTGACTCCTCAGCTTCTCTGGCACCAATAGTTACCTCAATTATACTGTAGCAATGCCATTAAAATCAATACTGCCACAATATAATTTAGGTACAGGACAATTTGATAATCCTTGAATATTATGATTTTAAAAAAATCATTTAAGTACTTTCAATAGTTTAATTAAAACTAGCTACAAAACCAAAGGTGTAGGCATACTGCACCACTAAAATACAGGTCAAAGGTTTTCTGACATTTTCATAGATCGCAAATATCTGATCTCACGCTAACCATTTGCAAAGAGATGGGGGCGGGGGAAGCCAATTAGATAGATATATATTGCCAGAGCCCTCGGACGGTTCACAATCTCATCAAGGTAATGCTGCATGGGGATTTAAAACAAAATACATGAAAATCTTTAACCAGTACATTTTCAAGAAAGGACAGAAAAACTTGTATTTATATTTGAACAAAATACCTCCTTGAAAGGCTGTAATTTGTGTGCACACTTGCATCACCACCACTTCATGTCCATCTAATACATTAAATTTTCTAACCATATTATTTACTATAGCATTAAATACCATTTGAAACCTAAACTCTGAAAAATTCTCCCAATATGTTTAAACACGTATTGAGCCAGTGTGGTTGGTTAGTCTATTACAATCCAAACTCCCTTGTAGCACACACTCCACTTCAGCATCAAAAACCCTACCTTACCAGAGACAAATGATGCAGGATATTATAGAACATTTATCAACCTACAATATTCACTAGCTTTCTCCTTTATTGCAATAGTTGGTCTACTTTAACACAAATTCATCACATTAACGGACGTGTAATTCTGGCTATCCAGAAAGACATTGTATAAATGCAAGCTTCCTTTCTTGATGTACTCTTCCCTTACAATTGAACTATGCTACTCCTTTTCTTCCTTTTACTGGCACATTCAGATAAAACCACATTACAAAGCGTGGTTTATCTGGGATATGCAAGAACCCAAGCCATTGGATAACTCCAGAAGATTACAAAATCTCAATATATGCAACATAACCAGGCCTTTTTATCACAGATCAGGACTGTACCGGAGGGATCCAGGATAATTTCGTGTGAAAGTAAGAAATGGCCATTTGCATGAAGCCCATATTTCCTGATTCCAAGAAGTTAGTTCAGAATCTGCTCATATTATTTGCGCAAAACAAAATCTAAACTGTAAAAAAAATACAGATGTCAAAGCGATTGCAACAAAGAGGTGGTACGAGGCCTGGGGTCGCACGAACAAAAACCAGGGAGCGGCTCTAAATCTGGCTCCGGCCTCTGATCCAGCGCCTTTCACGTGTTTGGGTTAGCCAGTGTTGGCGCGGGCAGGGGGAAGGTGAAATCTACATGCCCGGTCGGGGCCCCCGAGACTGAAACTCGCGGTACAAATGGACGATTATTCAAACTCCCACCTCAAGGAGGAGGAGCGGGAAGGCGGCGGCGCCTCCTCACACTCCGACTACCGCAGCGTGCAGGCCGAAAGCCGGGCGGCAGGAAGACGCTGTTTCACCGGCGAAGCAACGGTGGAGGAGCAGAAGAGCAAAAGTGGGGCTTGTGACTAGTACGGTGGTGGACTGGGCCCATGTCAGCCCAGACATTGGGCCCGGGGTTTGGAGTGTGTGAAAGAGATGAAGGCCGCGGCGGAGAAGAGGGTTGGTTTACACACACACACGCCGGTCAGAGAGCTGGTGGAGAGAGGGTGGGTTAGTTTTAAAGATGTTAAAATGGTGCAGGAGCCGCAGTTTCCGCTGCGGGGGTCGGAGCCCCGGTCTGGGTGGGATAACTTCTGCCGCCCCGGGGTTGGGGTGGACACACACACACACACACGCGCTCACTTCACTCACTCACCAGGATCCGTTTGAAGAGCGCGTTCTCCTTGGCTGGCAGCGCTACCGACGGCATGGTTGGTTGGCGCGGGATGGGTGGCCGGTTGCCGGGTTGAGTGAGACACACGCTGTCTGGTGGCTTTCTTGCTCCCCGATCCTGGCTCTCAGCTCATGGGCCGCCTCTCTCTCTCTCGCTCTCTCTCTCTCTTCCCTCCTCCTCCCCCCGCGGCCGCCGCCGTCGTCACTAAGGCCGCGATGTTCTAGCTCCGCACGCCGACTCCGAGCGGATCTCCGCCTTCACGTGCTTTGCTTTGCTCGCTGCTGCTGCACGGAATTCAACGGGGGGGGCGGTGGGGTGAAAAAAAACTCAACCAAAATGGCGGCCGCGGCGACAGCACCAGCAACGCCGGCTCCCTCCGGGTCATCTGCCAATGCGCACGCGCCGCTGCTCCCCGCGCGAACTCGCGCAACGTCCAGTGACCTCACTTGAGAGCAGAGCGCGTGGGATGACGGTCCTGTGGAGGACCGCATTTGGTCATCCCAGACTTGCGAAGCCATGCTGAACAATTGTACGAAGCGCCAACATGCTTGTTCTGCAATAAAAACAGAAAATGCCGGAAATACTCAGCGGGTCAAGCAGCATCTGTGGAGAGAGAAACCGAGTTATCTTTTCAGGTCGATGACTCTTCGTTAGAACTTTTGCTCGTTCTGTACTTTAAAAAATATATAAAAGCCGAATTTTAAAAAATATATTTGTTAATGGGATGTGCGCCAGCATTTGCCCATCCCTAATTGCCCTCGAGACGCAGGTGGTGAGCAGTCTTCTTGAACTGCTGCAGTACACTTATTTGCAGTTTGGTACAACTGAATGGCTTGCTCAGCCATTTCAGAGGGCAGTTAAGAGTCAACCACATTGCTGTGGGTCTAGAGTCACATATAGGCCAGACCGGGTAAGGACAGCAGACTTCCTTCCCTAAAGGGACATTAATGAACCAGATGGGTGCTTACGACAATCATGTAGTTTCATGGTCACCATTAATGACGCTAGCTTTTTATTCTCGATTTATTTAATGAACTGAAGTTAAATTCCCAAGCTGTTGTGGTGGGATTTGAACTCATGTCTCCAGATCATTAGTCTAGGCCTCTGGAGTACTAGTCTAGTAACATAACCACTTTGCCACCGAGAGTGATTACTCTGTACCTTCATCAGAAAATTTTTATTTTTATGATTTAAAATGAGGCTTTGAGAATAAACAATATAAATATTATCCCACTTGGCTTTATGATACCTGTACTTGCAACCAAGTACAATACATGTATAGTAAATACAATCAAACACCCCGGACACAATAGAAAAGAAACCACATGAAATTAGACAGTCCACTCATAAATAGTAGCCTGTGAACAGTTGACTAGGGGTGGCATATTACTCATTATACCAACACGAATGTATTAATTCAGTCCACTATTTACAAGAATTCCTTAGGATTAACACTATAAGGTGATATCGTTTGCTCTGCGCATAACCCGATACTTCCTGATCAAAGGCTGAAAAGTAGGTGTGGCTCCCGCTCCAACAACACTTAAGAAGTTCAACACCATCCAGGACACAGCAGCCTGCTTGATTGGCACCCCATCCACCACCTTAAACATCACTTCCTCCACCACTTGTGTAGTGTGTACCATCTACAAGATGCATTGCAGCAACTCGCCAAGGTTTCTTCGACAGCACCTCCCAAACCTGCGATCTCTACCAACCGCAACTTCAACAACAACTTGTATTTATATAACAACAACTTGTATTTAGCAGCTTTAGTGTAGTGAAACGTCCCAAGGCGCTTCACAAGAGTATTATGAGATAAAACAATTTGACACCGAGCCGCATAAGTAGAAATTAGTGCAAGTGACCAAAAGCTTGGTCAAAGAGGTAGGTTTTAAGGAGCGTCTTGAAGGAGGAAAGAGGCGGAGAGGTTTAGGCAGCAAGTTCCAGAACTTGGGGACTAGACAACAGAAGGCACGGCCACCAATGGTTGAGCGATTATATTCAGGGAAGCTCAAGAGGGCAGAATTAGAGGAGCGTGAGGGAGGGGAGTCTGTAGGAGATTACAGAGATAGGAGGAGGAGGATTTCCTAGAGTGCATAAGGGATGGTTTTCTAGACCAATATGTCGAGGAACGAACTAGGAGGCCATCTTAGACTGGGTGTTGTGTAATGAGAGAGGATTAATTAGCAATCTCGTTGTGCGAGGCCCCTTTGGAAAGAGTGACCATAATATGGTGGAATTCTACATTAGGATGGAGAATGAAACAGTTAATTCAGAGACCATGGTCCAGAACTTAAAGAAGGGTAACTTTGAAGGTATGAGGCATGAATTGGCTAGGATAGATTGGCGAATGATACTTAAGGGGTTGACTGTGGATGGGCAATGGCAGACATATAGAGACCGCATGGATGAACTACAACAATTGTACATCCCTGTCTGGCGTAAAAATAAAAAAGCGAAGGTGGTTCAACCGTGGCTATCAAGGGAAATCAGGGATAGTATTAAAGCCAAGGAAGTGGCATACAAATTGGCCAGAAATAGCAGTGAACCCGGGGACTGGGAGACATTTAGAACTCAGCAGAGGAGGACAAAGGGTTTGATTAGGGCAGGGAAAATAGAGTACAAGAGGAAGCTTGCAGGGAACATTAAGACGGACTGCAAAAGTTTCCATAGATATATAAAGAGAAAAAGGTTAGTAAAGACAAACGTAGGTCCCCTGCAGTCAGAATCAGGGGAAGTCATAACGGGGAACAAAGAAATGGCAGACTAATTGAACAAGTATTTTGGTTCGGTATTCACTAAGGAGGACACAAACAACCTTCCGGATATAAAAGGGGTCAGAGGGTCTAGTAAGAAGGAGGAACAGAGGGAAATCCTTATTAGTCGGGAAATTGTGTTGGGGAAATTGATGGGATTGAAGGCCAATAAATCCCCAGGACCTGATGGACTGCATCCCAGAGTACTTAAGGAGGTGGCCTTGGAAATAGCAGATGCATTGACAGTCATTTTCCAACATTCCATAGACTCTGGTTCAGTTCTTATGGAGTGGAGGGTAGCCAATGTAACCCCACTTTTAAAAAAAGGAGGGAGAGAGAAAACACGGAATTATAGACCGGTCAGCCTGACATCAGTAGTGGGTAAAATGATGGAATCAATTATTAAGGATGTCATAGCAGCGCATTTGGAAAGAGGTGACATGATAGGTCCATGCTTGACAAATCTTCTGGAATTTTTTGAGGATGTTTCCAGTAGAGTGGACAAGGGAGAACCAGTTGATGTGGTGTATTTGGACTTTCAGAAGGCTTTCGACAAGGTCCCACACAAGAGATTAATGTGCAAAGTTAAAGCACATGGATTGGGGGTAGTGTGCTGACGTGGATTGAGAACTGGTTGTCAGACAGGAAGCAAAGAGTAGGAGTAAATCAGTACTTTTCAGAATGGCAGGCAATGACTAGTGGGGTACCGCAAGGTTCTGTGCTGGGGCCCCAGCTGTTTACATTGTACATTAATGATTTAGACGAGGGGATTAAATGTAGTATCTCCAAATTTGCGGATGACACTAAGTTGGGTAGCAGTGTGAGCTGCGAGGAGGATGCTATGAGGCTGCAGAGTGACTTGGATAGGTTAGGTGAGTGGGCAAATGCATGGCAGATGAAGTATAATGTGGATAAATGTGAAGTTATCCACTTTGGTGGTAAAAACAGAGAGACAGACTGTTATCTGAATGGTGACAGATTAGGAAAAGGGGAGGTGCAATGAGACCTGGGTGTCATGGTACATCAGTCATTGAAGGTTGGCATACAGGTACAGCAGGCGGTTAAGAAAGCAAATGGCATGTTGGCCTTCATAGCGAGGGGATTTGAGTGCAGGGGCAGGGAGGTGTTACTACAGTTGTACAGGGCCTTGGTGAGGCCACACCTGGAGTATTGTGTACAGTTTTGGTCTCCTAACTTGAGGAAGGACATTCTTGCTATTGAGGGAGTGCAGCGAAGGTTCACCAGACTGATTCCTGGGATGGCGGGACTGACATATCAAGAAAGACTGGATCAACTGGGCTTGTATTCACTGGAGTTCAGAAGAATGAGTGGGGATCTCAGAAACGTTTAAAATTCTGACGGGTTTAGACAGGTTAGATGCAGGAAGAATGTTCCCAATGTTGGGGAAGTCCAGAATCAGGGGTCACAGTCTAAGGATAAGGGGTAAGTCATTTAGGACCGAGATGAGGATAAACTTCTTCACCCAGAGAGTAGTGAACCTGTGGGATTCTCTACCACAGAAAGATGTTGAGGCCAATTCACTAAATATATTCAAAAAGGAGTTAGATGTAGGTCCTTACTACTAGGGGGATCAAGTGGTATGGCGAGAAAGCAGGAATGGGGTACTGAAGTTGCATGTTCAGCCATGAACTCATTGAATGGCGGTGCATGCTCGAAGGGCCGAATGGCCTACTCCTGCATCTATTTTCTATGTTTCAATGGAAGGGGCAAGATCATTAAGGGATTTGAAAATAAGGATGAGAATTTTGAAATTGAGGCGTTGCTTAATCGGAAGCCAATGTAGGTCAGCGAGCACAGGGGTGATGGGTGAGTGTAACTTAGTGTGAGTTAGGAATATAGCGCCTTTAAAAGTAGTAAGACGTCCCAAAGCACTTCACAGGAATGATATAAAACAAATTTTGACACCAAGCCACATAAGGAGAAATTAGGGCAGATAATCAAAAGCTTGGTCAAAGAGTTAGGTTTTAATCTGGAAAGAGAGGCGGAGAGGTTTAGAGATGGAATTTCAGAGCTTGGGGCCTAGGCAGCTGAAAGCATAGCCAACAATGGTTGAGCGATTAAAATGGGGATGCTCTAAAGGCCAGAATTAGAGGAACGCAGATGTCCCCATCCACCACCGCCCTCCTCCGCCTGGCTGAACTTGTTCTCACATTGAACAACTTCTCCCTTAACTCCACTCACTTTCTCCAAATTAAAGGTGTTGCTACGGGAACCCGCATGGGTCCTAGCTATGCCTGCCTTTTCATGGGATATGTGGAACATTCTTTGTTGCATTCCTACTCGGGTCCCCTCCCTCACCTCTTTTTCCGGTCCATTGATGACTGTATCGGTGTCGTTTCCTGCTCTTGTCTTGAACTTGAAAATTTAATTCACTTTGCATCCAATTTCCACCCTTCCCTCACCTTCACATGGTCCATCTCCGACTCTTCCCTTCCCTTCCTCTACTTCTCTGTCTCCATTTCTGGAGATAGACTTTTGGCCAGTATCCACTATAAGCTCACTGACTCCCACAGCTACTTAGACTACACATCCACCTCACATCCTGTAAGGACTCCATTCCATTCTCCCAATTTCTCCATCTCCGTCGCATCTGCTCTGACGATGCCACCTTTCACACTAGCGCGCCTCTGACATGTCTTCCTTTTTCCTCAACCGAGGATTCCCCTCCGCCATGGTTAACATGGCCCTCAACTGTGTCCATTCTAATTCCCGCACCGCTACTCTCACCCCTTCCCCTCCCTCAGAACCACGACAGGGTTCCCCTTGTCCTCACCTTTCACCCCCAGCCTCCACATTCAATGGATCCTCCTCCGCTATTTCTGCCACCTCCAGTGTGATCCCACCACCAATCACATCTTCCCCTCCCCTCTCAGCTTCCTCCGCAACACCCTGGTCCATTCCGCAATCAACCCCTCCCATTCCCATGGCACTTTCCTGTACAAGCGCAGGAGATGCAACACCTGCCCTTTTACCTCCTCCCCACTATCCAGGGCCTCAAATATTCCTTCCAAGTGAAACAGTGATTTACTTCTTTCAATTTAGTATACTGTATTCACTGCTCACGATGTGGTCTCCTCTACATTGGGGAGACCAAGTGTAGATTGTGTGACCGCTTTGCTGAGCACTTCCGTTCAGTCCGTAAGTGTGACCCTGAGCTTGCAGTCACCTGTCACTTTAATTCTCCACTCCACTCCCACTCTGATATCTCCATCCTCGGACTGCTCCACTGCTCCAGTGAAGCTCAACGCAAGCTCGAGGAACAGCACCTCATCTTTCGTTTAGGCACTTTACAGCCTTCTGGACTCAACATCGAGTTCAACAATTTCAGAACATAACCTCTGGTCATCTTTGGCTCCCTTTCCCTCCCCGCTTGTTATGTTTTTTTTTCCCCTCTTTGTCTATAATGGCAGCTCGTCATGACTTCGCCATTCACACCATATCCAGATTAACCTTTTTCTAACCTCTATCATTGCCATTTCATTTCGGCCCATCATCCTTTTTGTCTCTCCAATCTCTCCTGCCTTCCACCCTATCACAGATCTTCCCTTTTGTTCTTTATTCCCCTCCCCCTTTCAGTGGTTAAGAATGTGTTCTTTTCGAACATTCGGCAGTTCTGATGAAGGGTCGTCGACCCAAAACGTTAATTCTGTTTTTCTCTCCACAGATGCTGCCTGACCCGCTGAGATTTCCAGCATTCTCTGTTTTTATTTCAGATTCCAGCATCCGCAGTCTTTTGTTTTTGTATTAGCAGATATCGGGGGGTTGTATGGCTGGAAGAGATTACAGAGATAGGGAGGGGCAAAACCATGGAGGGATTTGAAATTAAGAATGAGAATTTTAAAATAGAGGCATTGACAGACCAGGAGCCATTGTAGGTCAGCGAGCAGAGGGATGATGGGTGAACATGACTTGGTGCGAGTTAGGACACAGGTAGCCAAGTTTTGGATGATCTCAAATTTACATATGGTAGAACGTGGGAGGCCATCCTGGAGTGCATTGGAATAGACAAGTCTAGAGGTAACAAGGTTATGGATGAGGGTTTCAGCAGCAGATGAACTGAGGCGGGGCGCGGAAACGGGCGATGTTACGGAGGTGGAAGGAAGTGGTTTTAGTTATGACACAGTTATGTGGTCGGAAGCTCATTTCAGGGTCAAATATAACACCAAAGTTGTAACAGTCTGGTTCAGCCTCAGACAGATGCCAGCAGAGGGATGGAGTCGGGAGCTAGGGAACAGAGTTTGTGGCAAGGACCAAAGACAATGGCTTCAGTCTTCCCTATATTTAATTTGAGGAAATTTCAGCTCATCCAGTACTGGATGTTGGACAAGCAGTCTGACAATTTAGAGTCAGTGGAGGGGTTGAGAGAGGTGGTGCTGAGGTAGAGCTGGGTGTCGTTGGCAAACATGTGGAAACTGATGCTGTGTTTTCGGATGACATTGCTGAGGGCAGCGTGTAGATGAGAAATAAGAAGGGGCCAAGGATAGATCCTTGGGGGATATCAAAGGGAATGGTGCAGGAGTGGGAAGAGAAGCCATTGCAGGTGACTCTCTGGCTACGATTATATAGAGAAGAATGGAACCAGGCGAGTGCAGTCCCACCCAGCTGGACGACGGTGGAGAGATATTGGAGGAGGTTGGAGTGGTCATTAGAACATAAGAAATAGGAGCAGGAGTGGGCCATACGGCCCCTCGAGCCTGCTCTGCCATTTAATACGATCATGGCTGACCTGATCATGGACTCAGGTCCACCTCCCTGCCCGTTCCCCATAACCCCTTATTCCCTTATCGGTTAAGAAACTCTACCTCTGTCTTAAATTTATTCAGTGACTCAGCTTCCACAGCTCTCTGAGGTAGCGAATTCCACAGATTTACAACTCTCTGAGAGAAGAAATTCCTCCTCATCTCAGTTTTAAATGGGCGGCCCCTTATTCTAAAGTCAAAGGCCTCAGACAGGTCGAGAAAGACGAGGAGGAATAGTTTACCTTTATCACAGTCACATAGAATGTCATTTGTGACTTTTTACCACCTCGAAGGACAATGGCAGCAGGCGCATGGGAACAGCACCACCTCCAAGTTCCCCTCCGAGTCACAAACACCATCCTGACTTGGAAATATTTCACAGTTCCTTCATTGTCGCATGGTCAAAATCTTGGAATTCCCTCCCAAAAGCACTGTGGGAGTACCTTCACCACATGGATTGCAGCGGTTCAAGAAGGTGGTGGTTCTTAAGGGAAATTAGGGATGACCGATAAATGCTGGCCTTGCTCGTGACGCCAACATCCCTTTTTTATTTTAAGTGTCCTTGGGGCGCAGGCGCCCACATGTTGTGAATGAATTTTTAAAAGTTCAACCCTTAGTTACTGAAGAAGTGACTACTGATATAGAACAAAGAGAGAACAGGACAAGAAATAATCCGGAATCACAGAAGTAGAAGCTGCGGGCTGGAACTTGTGCCTGGAAAGCTTTCTCAAATAAGGTAGAAAAACTGGATGGATTTGGGGATGACATTGAAGACCTTCAAGTTGATGCACTGGGGAATGAGGGAGGCCGAAGGGCTTAGTAAGGGTAATATGAAAAGGAACTTTGTATAAAATATAAAAACAGATAGCAAGAATTTCTATAGGTATATAAAAAGGAAAAGGATGGCTAAAATAAATGTTGGTCCCTTAGAGGACGAGACCGGGGAATTAGTAATTGGAAACATGGAGATGGCAGAAACACTGACCAAATATTTTGTATCAGTCTTTACGGTACAGGACACTAACAATATTCCAACAGTGGATAGTCAAAGGGCTATGGAGGGGAGGAACTTAACACAATTACAATCACAAAGGAGGTGGTACTCAGTAAGATAATGGGACTAAAGGCAGATAAATCTCCTGGACCTGATGGCTTGCATCCTAGGGTCTTAAGAGAAGTAGCGGCAAGGATTGTGGATGCATTGGTTGTAATTTACCAAAATTCCCTGGATTCTGGGGAGGTCCCAGATTGGAAAACTGCAAATGTAATGCCCCTATTTAAAAAAAGGGCAGACAAAAAGCAGGAAACTATAGACCAGTTAGCCTAACATCTGTGGTTGGGAAAATGTTGGAGTCCGTTATTAAAGAAGCAGTAGCAGGACATTTGGAAAAGCAAAATTCGGTCAGGCAGAGTCAGCATGGATTTATGATGGGGAAGTCATGTTTAACAAATTTGCTAGAATTCTTTGAGGATGTAATGAACAGGGTGGATAAAGGGGAACCAGTGGATGTGTATTTGGACTTCCAGAAGGCATTTGACAAGGTGCCACATAAAAGGTTACTGCACAAGATAAAAGTTCACGGGGTTGGGAGTAATATATTAGCATGGATAACAGTTAGCATTGGCTAACTGTCAGAGAACAGAGTCGGGATAAATGGTTCATTCTCTGGTTGGCAACCAGTAACTAGTTGGGTGCCGCAGGGATCAGTGCTGGGCCCCCAACTATTTACAATCTATATTAATGACTTGGAAGAAGGGACTGAGTGTAAGGTAGCCAAGTTTGCTGACGATACAAAGATGGGAGGAAAAGCAATGAGCGAGGAGGACACAAAAAATCTACAAAAGGACATAGACAGGCTAAGTGAGTAGGCAAAAATTTGGCAGATAGAGTATAATGTTGGAAAGTGTGAAGTTATGCACTTTGGCAGAAAAAAATCAAAGAGCAAGTTATTATTTAAATGGAGAAAGATTGCAAAGTGCTGCAGTACAGCGGGACCTGGGGGTGGTTGTGCATGAAACACAAAAGGATAGTATGTAGGTGCAGCAAGTGATCAGGAAGGCCAATGGTATTTTGGCCTTTATTGCAAAGGGATAGATATAAAAGCAGGGAAGTCTTACTACAGCTATATAAGGTATTGGTGAGGCCACACCTGGAATACTGCGTGCAGTTTTAGTTTCCATATTTATGAAAGGATATATTTACTTTGGAGGCAGTTCAGAGAAGGTTCAGTAGGTTGATTCCAGGGATGAGGGTGTTGACTTATGAGGAAAGATTGAGTAGGTTGGGCCTCTACTCATTGGAATTCAGAAGAATGAGAAGTGATCTTATCGAAATGTATAAGATTGAGGGGGCTTGACAGGGTGGATGCAGAGAAGATGTTTCCACTGATGGGGGAGGCTAGAACTAGAGGGCATGATCTTAGAATAAGGGGCTGCCCATTTAAAACAGATGAGAAATTTCTTCTCTCAGAGGGTTGTGAATCTGTAGAATTCGCTGCCTCAGAAAGCTGTGGAAGCTGGGACATTGAATAAATTTAAGACAGAAATAGAGTGTTTCTTAACCGATAATGGGTTATGGGAGCAGGCAGGGAAGTGGAGCTGAGTCCATGATCAGATCAGCCATGATCTTATTGAATGGTGGAGCAGGCTCGAGGGGCCGTATGGCCTACTCCTGTTCCTATTTCTTATGTTCTTATGTAGAACTCAGCCTACAGGTTCTTGATTAACCAAAGATTATGAAGAGTGCAGGAGGGGAGAACAATGGAGAAGTTTATTCTGGAGATCAATGCATGGATTAGAGTTTCAGTAGCAGAGGTAAAGGTGTAAGCAGATTATATGACTGACCAGATGTGCGGTAAGAGGCCAATTTAAGGTTGTGCATCACCTAAACCAACCTGAGCAGGTCAGTAGGAAGATTGATGGACTGGAGCTGGAGACACACAGTTGTTAAGAATTGGAATAAAATGACTTTGCTTTACCCAACATTGAGCTGAAGGCAATTTTGATTCATCCACAACTTGATAGTGGACAGGAAGTTGGATACTATGGCATCATCCTTAAAATCAAATTGATGGTGTTGCATTAGAGCTGGGTGTAGAACTGAAATTAATCCAGATCTGGAGATAAGGCAGGATATTGTAATCTGTTCTTCGAAAGCATCTAGCAGTAGATTCCATTGGTTGTCAGTAGTTGATTAAAATAAGAATGTTTTAATGTTTGAGTTTATCCCCACTAACCTCATCAAATTAATTTCCTCATAAAAATGATTACCTGTTCCCATAATCCTTCTGACAGTTCACCATGATGATGTTGGACCGGTAGTTAATCAGTATGAGAACAGTCTTGGAATCACATTCATGGTGGACAACAGAGCTGGGTGTCGAGCTGAAACTAAAGTGAAAGTTGAGTCCAGACTTGACGTCACCCAGATGTAGTATGTAACTGATAAATAAGAAAGGCCCAAAGATGCAGGCCCACCTCGGCACAGAAAGAAAAATTATTTGAAGAGATCTGGTGGTGGATTTGGACAGGCAGCAAAGAAACCAGGAAACAGCTCTGCAAATGAGATGATTCATGACAAAGAAGTGGTGGAGGAGAATACATTGTTCAGCAGTATTGAAGGAGGCAGCTCGGACAAGAAGGAACAACAAGCCATGAGATCACAATCTCATGTAATATTGTTCATTAATTTTTAAGGTTGGCTCAGTGCTGTGACTGGGTTGAAAGACAGATTGAAAATGGAATGATGGAAGAGGTGACCTTGGAGTTCAAGAACTTTGTAGAAAGGGAGTTTGGAGATGGAGGCCAAAATTCAGGGTCCCAGGAAGGACCGTTACCGCGGATTTTCGGAGGCCATTCGGCAATATCGAGTGGCTGCCTGCCGCGTTGTGGTCGACTGTGCCCTCTGACGCATATTCAGCGCGGGGGGGGGTTTTCAGCGGTGAGGATATCCGCCGCAATCCACCGACTTCCGCCGTGGTAAGGGGCTTGCGGCCGTGGTGACATCATCAGGGTGCGCATTGCTGCTACGCGGCCACGCCACTCATATTCAAGTATAAAAATAGAGGTTTCTTTTGGACAGTGCCCCCACCAGCTTTTTGGGTCGGTACACTTTGCCGTGATACTTGACACAGCTGGAGGAAGACAACGGAGGATTCCTGCAATCGGGAGTATTTTTGCTGCAAACTTTTTCTGTTGGTTTTGTGGATTTCTTTAACCTGCTGAGTGCTCTTTATCATTTTTTGGAGAGTTTTCAGGACTTTTATCTCTGATTCGTGGAGGCCTGTAGACCTCATTCTGTGCTCCACAGGCCTGCGTGTCAGGGTGCAGCCTTCACACACAATGAGATGAATGTTGGCAGGGGATCGCCTTCTACACTTTGTCAGATGCAGGGCGGCACGCAGGAGAAGGCGGCGCCATCAGCAATGTGCAGAGAAGCAACTGCCCAACATCCAGAAGGGTCTGCAAATGTGGGCAGATCTCCACATAGAGATGGTGGCCAGGAGGGAGATGGCGTCAGGAGAGTCAGGTACACTGAAGCTCCCACCACATACTGGACCAGGAGCCTTGCCAGCCACAGCGGCTCACGAACATGGGAAAGACCACGGAGAAGGGCATCATCCAGCTGCCATGGGAGCTGGCCAACACAGACTTGGGGGAAGGAGGCCCTACTCTCAAAGGGTCTACAGACGTCAGTTCTCCTTCCTGAAGCTCAGTGATGAGCAATACTTGCCAAGGCTGAGATTTCAAAAGGGTGTACTGAGGGAGCTCTGCAATGTCCTGCTCCAAGATCTGAAGCCTTGCACAGGCTCAGGACTGTAATGACCATTGAGACCAAGGTCACCATATCTGAATTTCTATTTTACGGGGTCTTTCCAGTTTGCGACTGCAGACATAACCAACATTTCTCAATTTTCTGCACATCGCTCCATTCGGCAGGTCACTGATGCACAGTATAGGAGAAGAGTAGACTACATCTCATTCCCAATGACCAGGAAGAAGCAGGTGGAGTGGCAGGCTGGATTTGCCCGCATTGCAGGATTCCCCAGGGTGCAAGGTGTGATCGACTGCACACACGGGCTGAGGGCGCCACAACACCACCTCGAGATCTTTGTCAACCGCAAGGGGTTCCACTCCCTCAATGCGCAGTCGGTGTGTGACAGGTGTAGGATCCTGGCAGTTGATGCCAGGTACTCAGCCAGCAGCCATGATTCGTTCGTTCTGTGCCAAATCAGGATTGTGGATGGCTGCTTGGCAACAAGGGATATCCCCTGTCCCCTGTCCACTTGGCTGCTCACTCCACTTTGGAACCCCAGGACAGCGGCCGAGCATGCCTACAACGACGCTCATTCCGGCACCAGGTGCATCATTGAGCACTGTATTGGGATCCTCAAGCAGAGGTTCTGTTGCCTGGACCAGTCTGATGGCACCTTGCAGTACTCTCCTGAATGGGTCTCCATATTTGTGGTGATATGCTGCATGCTGCACAACCTGGCCTTCATGAGGGGACAGCTGCTGGAGGCCGAGCCAGCAGTACCATCTGATGATGAGGAGGAGGAGGATCCCTGTCGCCACCCAGCCAGGAGACATCGTCGCCATCGCAACCCTGCAAGGGAGGTACAGCTACGTTTGATTGTTGCTCGATTCACGTAATCTCATCCATACTTGACCTTTCAGCTCCTACTTTCCATGGCCATCCCAATGAGTGCATTCACACAGAATTGCCCACTCCGAAATGAAACACCTGGCCAGATATATGTGCCAAAAATAAAGATTTATCAAATGATGCAAGTCAGTGCAAAAACACAACAGAGCCAATAACACTACCATACACTAATACAAATACATCATTTTTTACTCCTGTGCATCTCCTTATAACACCTTATGTGTGCCTATCCTAACATTACGCCGAAGTGTCTTGCGTGTGGCTGCATCATGGGTCTGGGAAGGCTGCTATGGTTGTTCTGTTGGAACTATAGATTTCCTTGTCGGGCTCCCTCGAACACCTTTGGCCCTGGAAGGGCCGGGTGTAGACTGGGCAGCACCCTCCTGGGAGAGTTCAATCTGGTTTGGCTCGGGTGAGGCCATGCATGGAGGCACTGGCGGAGTGCCAGGTCAGGGGCCAGGAATGTTGTGATCCTCCAAAGAGCCTGAGTTACTCACTGGGGGCGACACAGTACTATCACCACCATGCTCCTGAGGGAGGTCAGGTCCATGTTGTGGCGTGATACTAGAAGGTCCCCTGTGGCCCGTATTGGACCCAGCCCTGAATGCAACACTGAGGTGTCGGGTGGCATCGAGCTGAGACTGCATTAGAGCAGCCAGAGTCTCAAAGCCAGCAGACGTGGCAGCAGTAAGACGCTCCGTGTCCTGTTGCCCAGAGTGCATAAGAGCATTCTGAGCTTCCAGTGCCGCAACCATCCTCTCCAATCCAGCACCGATGCGCTCGTTCCCTCGTGCCTGTGTTGAAATGGCAGCGGACACATCACCTGCAGGTTGCAGCGTCACTGCTGGATCCGCACGGTCTCTCTGGGAGTCCACCATCACCTGCACACTGGCAATGATGGGCTCCATGATGTGCGTAGAGCTGTTGACTAGGTGGTGTAGTATTCGGCTCAGTTCCCATGGACTTTAATGACAAATCAAATATTGGATATGAGGACAAATCTCTGCTCAACAGCCTGTTTGTAAAGATGAGAGTGGCCCAGGTGAACTGATGGACAGAAAATCCCAACCGATCAAGGATGGGGGGTGGTGCGGCTGCTGTGGGATTGCTGTATAAAGAGACTCCTTTGGGGAAACAATGTCCCGAGAAGTCAATTCCCAACTGGTGAATAGCAGGAATTGGCTGGCCCATTGTCTGTATGGAAATATGCCAGTTAACTAGATCAGTTTGGAGATCAAAAGCCATCACCGACCATTAAGAACATTAAAACATATCAAGAAGACATCAAACCTGAAGCACCTTTTGTGACCACGGAGGCCAAGCCAGGCCCCGGAAGGTGGGAAGAGGCCACAAAGGACTCAAGTGGATGACCCATCCAGACCTGGGGGGAAACTTTAAAACCATTAAAACACAGGCAGCAATCTGCGTATTGGAGGGGTATAACATAAGAACATAAAAATTAGGAACAGGAGTAGGCCATCTAGCCCCTCGAGCCTGCTCCACCATTCAACAAGATCATGGCTGATCTGGCCGTGGACTCAGCTCCACTTACCTGCCCGCTCCCCATAACCCTTAATTCCCTTATTGGTTAACAATAAACTATCTGTGATTTGAATACATTGAATGAGCTAGCCTCAACTGCTTCCTTGGGCAGAGAATTCCACAGATTCAAAACCCTCTGGGAGAAGAAATTCCTTCTCAACTCGGTTTTAAATTGGCTCCCCCGTATTTTGAGGCTGTGCCTCCTAGTTCTAGTCTCCCCGACCAGTGGAAACAACCTCTCTGCCTCTATCTTGTCGATCCCTTTCATTATTTTAAATGTTTCTATAAGATCACCCCTCATCCTTCTGGAACTCCAACGAGTAAAGACTCAGTCTACTCAATCTATCATCATAAGGTAACCCCCTCATCTCTGGAATCAGTCTCTAGCCCCTCCAAAGCTAGTATATCCTTCCTTAAGTAAGGTGACCAAAACTGCTCGCAGTACTCCAGGTGTGGCCTCACCAATACCCTATACAGTTGCAGCAGGACCTCCCTGCTTTTGTACTCCATCCCTCTCACAATGAAGGCCAACATTCCATTTGCCTTCCTGATTACCTGCTGCACCTGCAAACTAACTTTTTGGGATTCATGCACAAGGACCCCCAGGTCCCTCTGCACCGCAGCATGTTGTAATTTCTCCCCATTCAAATAATATTCCCTTTTACTGTTTTTTTTCCAAGGTGGATGACCTCACATTTTCCGACATTGTATTCCATCTGCCAAACCTTAGCCCATTCGCTTAACCTATCTAAATCTCTTTGCAGCCTCTCTGTGTCCTCTACACAACCCGCTTTCCCACTAATCTTTGTGTCATCTGCAAATTTTGTTACACTACTGTCCCCTCTTCCAGATCATCTATGTATATTGTAAACAGTTGTGGTCCCAGCACCGATCCCTGTGGCACACCACTAACCACTGATTTCCAACCCGAAAAGGACCCATTTATCCCGACTCCTTGCTTTCTGTTAGCCAGCCAATTCTCGATCCATGCTAATACATTTCCTCTGACTCCGCGTACATTTATCTTCTGCGGTAACCTTTTGTGTGGCATCTTATCGAATGCCTTTTGGAAATCTAAATACACCACATCCATCGGTTCACCTCTATCCACCATGCCCATTATATCCTCAAAGAATTCCAGTAAATTAGTTAAACATGATTTCCCCTTCATGAATCCATGTTGCGTCTGCTTGATTGCATTATTCCTATCTAGATGTCCTGCTATTTCTTCCTTAATGATAGCTTCAAGCATTTTCCCCACTACAGATGTTAAACTAACCGGACTATAGTTACCTGCCTTTTGTCTGCCCCCTTTTTTAAACAGAGGCGTTACATTAGCTGCTTTCCAATCCGCTGGTACCTCCTCAGAGTCCAGAGAATTTTGGTAGATTATAACGAATGCATCTGCTATAACTTCCGCCATCTCTTTTAGTACCCTGGGATGCATTTCATCAGGACCAGGAGACTTGTCTACCTTGAGTCCCATTAGCCTGTCCAGCACTACTCCCCTAGTGATAGTGATTATCTCAAGGTCCTCCCTTCCCACATTCCCATCACCAGCAATTTTTGGCATGGTTTTTGTGTCTTCCACTGTGAAGACCGAAGCAAAATAATTGTTTAAGGTCTCAGCCATTTCCACATTTCCCATTATCAAATCCCCCTTCTCGTCTTCTAAGGGACCAACATTTACTTTAGTCACTCTTTTCCATGTTATATATCGGTAAAAGCTTTTACTATCTGTTTTTATGTTTTGCGCAAGTTTACTTTCGTAATCTATCTTTCCTTTATTGCTTTCTTAGTCATTCTTTGCTGTCGTTTAAAATTTTCCCAATCTTCTAGTCTCCCACCAACCTTGGCCACCTTATATCAGAGAGCTGTTTTGGATAGCTCTTGCTACTATGCTCACCAAGAAACGAGCACTCCGTCACGGGATGGAAGGACGGAACATCACGAAGAGCTGAACCTTGCTTTTTCACCCCAATATGGGCCGCAACTCAAACTGAGACTCGAATACTGCATCGGTAGTACAGAACCAGAAGCCATGTCGAACTGGAAGAAGCTGCAAGCAAGTCCGCAGGCAATCAGAGTGAGTATTGTCCACACCTACACATCCTTAAGACCACTTAGCTGTGTGAAGGGGCGTTGTATGTCCTAGCCAAACCATAGGGGTTTAGTCTGGCAAGGTGCTTTTCTTGTGTACTGTATATCATATGTTAGGCCGTGGTAACTTGACACGGCAGCAGCTTGTTGGACAAGCCAGGGTTGTACTTTTGTACTGTATTACACCACTGTGTACTATTTTACTAGTGGTGCGGTTGAACTTTTTAAACACTATAATGGTTGAGCCCGAAAAATGTTGTCCATGCCAGATCTGTCCATCGTAATCCCTATTGTCCAGAACTTGTAGTAGAAGGTGTGTTTCGGTATGCCCAAGCAAACCACTTCCAGAAATGGCGGCCACGGCAGGATGATAGGTTGTGGATTAGATATGGACAGTTTGGAGGGCAAGAGATCCGGAATGGGGCACAGAATTTCCTCCTACGTGTTTACTAAAGTTAACGGGCTAGAACCTCCATTTTTTTCCATGCTTAACGCCCACTTAACGCCCATTTTACCGCTGAAATGACGTATAGCGCCTAGATATCACCCATTTAGCCACAACATGGAAACTGACAGGCATTTCTTGGAAACTTATCGCCAAGCGTTACTTTCCCCATGAATGCCTGGAAAATAATACCGCCCGCCCACTTTATTTGGGCGGAATCATCAGAATGGGCAAAATTAACACCCATAATATCGCTCAGCTTTAATTTCCGCACTGATTTAATGCCGAGATTCAATAATACCACCCGTCCATTTTTTTTGTCGTAAAGAGCATATTGACCGAAACTAGCAGCCATGAGATCGCCCAGCGTCACTTTCACCACCTCGCACACATATCGCCCACAATATCGCTCGCCGAAAAAAATGCCCAGAAAAAGTGGAACGAACCGGAACTAATCACAGCGTTATGGACGCCATGTTCTACATCACATCGCATCCTTTAAAAGGCTGCTGTGCTTCAACCTCGGCAGAGTTCGGATGTACTCTGCAGGTCGTTGGAGTTGATGTGAACATCTCTACAAACATCTTGACCATACTGTGACCGATTGGAATTGAATAGGTGTCTTCGTCGGGACATTCCTTGTTTGTGACCAATCGGTGGAAAACAGAGAGCTACTGCAATGGGGCCTGTCCTTTCTCACCCTCTCTTGGTGACCAATTACATGCAGCAGACATGAGATCGCTGAAGGTACGCTCCACAGCATTATGTGCCCAATGTAAGATGTGCCAGACTGATGAGGAGGAGCAGACGTTACACCCCCCGCAAGTACAGGGAGAAGCATTCTTAGCTCGACTTGCCCAACACCACCTGCCTTTGGAATCTGCGCTTCCACAAAGAGGGTTATCACTGAGGTATGCCAGCTGATAAGGGAAGATCTGCAGCCTGCCAGCATCATCAGTACTGCACTGTCCGTCAAGGTCAAAGTCACTGCAGCACTATCGTTCTACACCTCGGGTTCTTTTCAGGCCACAGCTGGCGACATTTGCGGACTTTCTCAGCAAGCCACACATTGCTGCATTAGACAGGTCACTGAAGCCCAGTATGCACGCAGGAGGAACTTGATCAGCTTCCCTATGACCGGGGGGCACAGAGTGAGAGGGCTCTAGGATTCTCCAGAATTGCAAACTTCCCCAAGGTGCAGGGAGCAATAGACTGTACGCACATCAGGCTGCTGAGGTTTTCAGGAACCGCAAGGGATTCCACTCCCTGAATGTCCAACTGGTTGTCGACCACCAGCAAATTATACTGGCAGTGAATACTCAATTTCCGGCCAGTATCCATGATGCTCACATCCTGCATGAGAGCACTGTATCTGACTTGTTTAACAATCAGCCACAAGGTCAATGCTGGATGCTTGGTGACAAAAAATATGGCCTCGCCACCTGGCTGATGACCCGCCTGCGTGACACCGAAGCCGAGAGGCGATACAACGACAGCCACAGAGCAACTCGCAATATCGAGGAGGAAACCATTGGAGTGCTGAAGCAGAGCTTCAGATACCTGGACCACTCAGGAGGCGAGTTTCAATACCACTCTGAGCAGGTAGGTCAATTTGTGGTGGTGTGCTTCATGCTGCACAACTTGGCTAACAGGAGGGGACAAGAATTGCCTGATGAGTCTGACAGTCCACCTCACAAGAGAGAGGAAGAGGAGGACAAGGAGGCGGATGCTGACATCGGCTCAGACAATCAGGCTGACGCTGAAGCCATGCCAACGCCCCCCTGTAGAACGCATGAAAGGGCCCGTGGTGACATGATAGCTGCACGAGCCTTACGTCAGGAGCTCATCAATAATCGCTTTGCCTGAAAGAACGTTGGTGTTATTTACAAGGCTGACACACTGATGGATGTGCAGGTGATACATTAATGGTAGGCATCACCTTGGTGACAGTTAAAGTTTACGTTGATTGAAATTAAGTGTCATTATATCCTTTGATGTTAAGGAATCACCAGCATGTAACAGTGCAGCTATCTAAGCAATGCGCAACAAGGTTTTGTTAAATAAAAAACATTTAAACCAAACATTTGTCTGAAATCATCAGTATTTCTGTAAAAACCAACCCTCCCCTCCCTCCCCAACCCCGCTTCTCCTCCCCACCTTTATCTTCCCCTTCCCCTCCTGACTCCAAGCTTCCTGGCCGAGGAGCTCCTCAGACGATGCTTCATTGGGTGGGGTTGACGGCCGAACCGCTGCTTAGACGGATACGGGAGAGGACGGTCCCGAGTTGGGAACTGCTCCGAGCCAGAAGCAAAATGTTGCTTCTGGCTCTCGTGTGGTTGGCAATGTGGGTGCAGCACCTTGCGGTACAGTGCAGCGCTCCGGGACCACAGGGAGCCCTCTGCCACCAGTGTTCCTGGCTACCAGCTCCAGGGCCTTCACCATCCCTTCCATGTTATATCTTATTTGTTGGACAAAAACTCGATGCCAACTATATTCTTGGTGCTTAGGAGGCTTTTTGCTGCTGGTGAATCTCCCTCATGCCTCCCACAACAGCCAAACAAGCACACACCACAGCCACACATGCCTTCAGTCCCCCTCAGCTCCTTCTCTCTCTGTCTCTTCTGCGCATGTCATGATGACCCTTGACCTCCTGAATCACAGGAATCAAGCATTGCCATGCCGTTGCTAAGGACGGCGACACTTTACGGCAGAAGGTCAAAAACTTTTAACGCTATTGCCCATTTCATATCACTCACGGTAACGCCCATTTTCAAAAATGGAGACTAGATGCTTTCAGAATGGGCGTGAAGCCGGCGATCTGAAAACCCTTTTTTACCACCCGTGCTGGAAATAATGCCCATTTTTGGGAGATAAGCACAAAAGTGAAAAATCTAGCCCAACATGTCTCAGCACTGGGTGCTGGAGGTGTTGCGCTCTGAGAGTCCCCACGATAGAGCCGCAGATTGGACAGGGAGCAAGGATCACAAGAAGTCCAAAGAGAAAGCGATTTGGCTCTTGTGTTTGCAGAAGCAAGTTCAACTGCTCAGGGAACAGGTTGAAAAGCTGCAGAATGAGCTCCAGGAGTCTGAGGACAGGTCGGACGCACGGGGAATAGTAGGGAGCAGGCTTTTAGAGGAATTGTGCAAGGAAAGGCAGGAAAAATGCATGCAGGAAGAAACCTCCCATAACATAGAGGAATACCTGCAGTGCCAGGTTAGAGAGGCCAAGCTCAATGAGCAGGCTCTGCGGGAGGAGAACGCGTGATTAGTATGGACAGCTGACGGCTTGGAGGGTCAGCTAAAAGATATTAAAATAGCCAGAAATAGGGGGTAGGAGGACCCTGCGAGGAAAAAATCCGAAGTTTGACCCAGGGGAGGCTCGGGTAGACTGGGGTGAGGAGGGCCAGGAAGCTGGGGATTGGGTTCATGTCAGAGAAGCCTGACCGGCTCCGGAGGCACCACCAGGACCAATGTGTCCTCTGCAGCAGCAGAAATACGGCCCGGCTGCACCAAACGGTGACCGGGACCCGCTGCAGAGCGATTACATGGTCCCTTTTTCAACCCCACAACTGCAGGCCATGGTAGCGAGCGTGCCCAAGTTAAAGAAGGATGGTGACCCCTCCGTTCACTTAGAGCAGGTTGGGGGTATCAACGGGTGTAGTGATGGCGAGGTTCACAGGCTGCTGCTGTTTTCCCTTGACCGGAAACTATTTTAGACCTTATCCTCAGCCACCAAGCTGGGGCAGGGTACCACAGCGGGGCTAAAGGAAGAGATCCTGAGGGCCATGGGGCATACCCAGGATACATTCTCCCGATTACAGCTGGCCGGCGAGCCACCGCAGGAATTCGCAGACAGGCTATGGCCTGTGTACGAAAAGGCCACGGAAGGGGCTCTAGACTGAGAACAGCTACTAGGGGAGCCCAGGAATCACTGGTTCAGGACCCTGGTGGCAAACAGCTTGCCACGGATCAGGGCCAAGGCAGAAGCACGGTTTGACTCCGAAGACCTTGCAAATACAGAGGCTGGTGTGCTCCGAAAATTGAGCCAAGCCTTTAAGGCCAGTTCCGAGGAGGAGGTCAAACCAAAGGGGAGGGTACACGAGTTGAAGGCCAGTGAGGGTGCTAGGAAGGAATAGTGTCAATAAGGGGCTAGTATTGACAAGTCCAGGACTTATTTCAGGTGTGGGAAGACGGGACACTGGAGGCGAGAGTGTTCGGCCTAAAAGGGGGGCCAGACCGAGGAGGCCCTCCCGTGCGAAAACCCCAGGTCACCGAGGTGAAGGAGGCGACTGATGAACCGTTTGATGTTCTGGTGTCTGCCTTTCACACGGTGCTGGGGAAGGACAAAGGAAGGCTAGACGCTGCCGTGAGCAGCATAATGCCGACTGCATGGCCCCCTTCATCCTGAGTAGAACCCGCCCAGCCTGAGTACCTGTGTCCGCTTACGTACGATGAGTGAGGCAGGCCCTGTGCAACGATGGAGGCAGGGACGGTGCAGGGGACATATTTGGTGGACACCCGACCAATTCACCCTGGTCTAGCAGGGTCCCATTTAGCCTTGTGGGGTTCCCGGGGAATGAGCAGGCTAGGGCAATTTCCAGACCCCTGGTCATAGAGGCAGGATCCTTCCATGCCATGTGGAAGTGCATCCTACTAAAATTGGAACAGCCAGGGTCAGGAGTCCTCGGGGCCGACTTCATGTTAGCCCACCGAGTTATAGTGGATTTAAGGAATCACTGCCTATGGGGGGCAGTGGGTTCAGATAAAGAAGGGGAAGTAATAGTAATCCCAAGAGATGGGGAAGGAAAGGGTAGTATGTGTACGATGAAGCCTAAGGGGAATTATGATGTGGAGCAGCTGGTCGGTAATACCCCAGCCAAATATCAGGCGAACATGTGGGACAACCTCGCCTTGTTCGCCACACACAAACACGACTGTGGCAGGGTGATCATGGTAGAAGTCAGGGTGCAAGAGGATTCCATGTCACATCCACAGAAGCAGTACAACTTCCCCAGAGAGGCAGAAGCTGACAGAGATGGCACTGGGAGCCCTGGTGGAACAGGAGATATTGAGGCCGATAGCCACCTACGTAAACTCACCACTTTGGTTGGTTAAGAAACCCGACCAGTCGTGGAGAGCCACCGTGGACTATCGGGTGCTCAATAAAAAATATTTACGAGTGGTGCGGTTGAACTTTATTAAGCACTATACGGTTGAGCCCTCAAAATGATGTCCGTGCCAGATCTGTCCATTTTAATCCCTATTGTCCAGAACTTGTATTGGTGGTGTGTTTCGGTACGCCCGAGCAAACCACTTACAGAAAAGGTGACTGCGGCAGGACGATAGGTTGTGGATTAGATATGGACAGTTTGGAGGGCAAGAGATCCGGAATGGGGCACAGAATTTCCTCCTAAGTGTTTACTAAAGTTAACGGACTAGAACCTCCACTTTTTTTGCATGCTTAATGCCCATTTTACCGCTGAAATGACATATAACACTCAGGTATCGCCCATTTAGCCACAAAATGGAAACTGACGGGCATTTCTCGGAAACTTATCGGCGAGCGTTACTTTCCCCATGTGCTTAACGCCGGGAAAAAATATTACTGCCCGCCCATATTTTTTGGGTGGAATCATCAGAATGGGCGAAATCAACGGCCATAATATTGCCCAGCGTTAATTTCCGCACTGATTTAATGCCGAGATTCAACAATACCGCCCGCCCATTTTTTTTTTGTCGTAAAGAGCATATTGACCGAAACTAGCCGCCATGAGATCGCCCAGCATCACTTTCACCACCTCGCACTTATATCACCCACAATATCGCTCACCCAAAAAAACGCCCAGAAAAAGTGGATCTAACCAGAACTAATCACAGGGGTATGGACGCCATGTTCTACATCACATGTTACAACCTTTAAAAGGCTGCTGTGCTTCAACCTCGGCGGAGTTCGGATGTACTCTGCAGGTCGTTGGAGTTGATGTGAACATCTCTCCAGACATCTTGACCATACTGTGACTGGAATTGAATAGGTGTCTTCGTCGGGACATTCCTTGTTTGTGACCAATCGGTGGAAAACAGAGAGCTACTGCAATGGGGCCTGTCCTTTCTCACCCTCTCCTGGTGACCAATTACATGCAGCAGACTTGAGATCGCCGAAGGTACGCTCCACAGCATTACGTGCCCAATGTAAGATGTGCCAGACTGATGCGGGGGGTGTAACATCTGGTCCTCCTCAAGTACAGGAGAAGTATTCTTACTTCGACTTGCCTGACACCACCTGCCTTCGGAGTCTGCGCTTCCACAAAGAGGGTTATCACTGAGGTATGCCAGCTGATAAGGGGAGATCTGCAGCCTGCCAGCACCATCAGTACTGCACTGTTCGTCGAGGTCAAAGTCACCTTGACACTGTTGTTCTATGCCTCGGATTCTTTTCAGGCCACAGCTGGCGACATTTGCGGACTTTCTCAGCATGCCACACATTGCTGCATTAGACAGGTCACTGAAGCCCTGTACACACGTAGGAGGGACTTGATCAGCTTCCCTATGACCAGGGAGACACAGAGTAGAGGGTTCTAGGATTCTTCAGAATTGCAAACTTTCTTAAGGCGCAGGGAGCAGACTGTACACACATCAGGATGCTGCGGTTTTCAGGAACCGCAAGGGATTCCACTCCCTGAATGTCCAACTGGTTGTCGACCACCAGCAAATTATAATGGCAGTGAATGCTCAATTTCTGGGCAGCATTCATGATGCTCACATCCTGTGTGAGAGCACTGTATCTGACTTGTTTAACAATCAGCCACAAGGTCAATGCTGGATGCTTGGTGACAAAGAATATGGCCTTGCCACCTGGCTGATGACCCCCTATGTGACACCCACACTGAGGCTGAGAGGCGATACAATGAGAGCCATAGAGCAACTCACAATATCGTGGAGAAAACCATTGGAGTGCTGAAGCAGCATTTCACATACCTGGACCACTCAGGAGGCAAGCTCCAATACCACCCTGAGCAAGTAGCTCAATTTGTGGTGGTGCTCCATGCTGCACAACTTGGCTATCAGGAGGGGACAAGAATTGTCTGATGAGTCTGACAGTCCACCTCACCAGAGAGAGGAAGAGGAGGATGAGGAGGCGGATGCTGACATCGGCCCAGACAATCAGGCTGATGCTGAAGCCATGCCCCCGCCCCGCTGTAGGCCGCATGAAAGGGCCCGTGGTGGCATGATAGCTGCAAGAGCTTTACGTCAGGAGCTCATCAATGATCGCTTTGCCTGAAAGAATGTTGGTGTTATTTACAAGGCTGACACACTGCTGACACACTACATCAATGATAGGCATCACCTTGGTGACAGTTAAAGTTTAAGTTGATTGAAATTAAGTGTCATTATACACTTTGATGTTAAGGAATACAGCGTGTAACATTGCAGCTATCTGAGCCAATACGCAACAAGGTTTTGTTAAATAAAAAACATTTAAACTGAACATATGTCTGAAATCATCAGTATTTCTGTAAAAACCAACCCTCCCCCCACCTCTCCACCCCCCTTCTCCTCCCCACCTCTACCCCTTCCCCTTCCCCTCCTGACTCCAAGCCGCCTGGCCGAGGAGCTCCTCAGGCGATGCTTCATTGGGGGAGGGGGGGGCGGGAGGAGAATGACAACCAAACCGCTGCTTAGACAGATACGGGAGAGAACAGTCCTGAGGTGGGAACATGCTCCAAGCCAGAAGCAAGATGTTGCTGCTGACTCTCGTGTGGTTGGCAATGGGGGTGTGGCACCTTGGGGTGCAATGCCGCTCTCCGGGACCACAGGGAGCCCTCTGCCACCAGTGTTCCTGGCTATCAGCTCCAGGACCTCCACCATCCCTTTCATGTTATATCATATTTGTTAGACAAAAACTCAGTGCCAACTATGTTCTTGGTGCTTAGGAGGCTTTTTGCTGCTGGTGAATGTCCCTCATGCCTCCCACAACAGCCAAACAAGCACACACCACAGCCATACATGCCTTCAGTCCCTCTCAGCTCCCTCTCTCGCTGTCTCCTCTTCTGCACATGTCATGATGACCCTTGACCTCTTGAATTGCGGGAATCGAGTGTTGCCGTGCCGTTGCTAAGGACGGCGCCACTTTACGGCAGAAGGTCAAAAACTTTTAACGCTACCGCGCATTTCAGATCGCTAACAGTAACACCCATTTTAAAAAACGGAGACTAAGTGCTTTGAGAATGGGCGAGAAGCCGGCGATCTGAAAACCCTTTTTTATCGTCCACGCCGGAGATAATGCCCATTTTTGGACGATAAGCACAAAAGTGGAAAATCTAGCCCAACGTATCTCAACACTGGGTGCTGGAGGTGTTGCGCTCTGAGAGTCTCCACGATAGAGCCGCAGAGTGGACAGGGAGCAAGGATCACAAGAAGTCCAAAGAGAAAGCGATTTGGCTCTTGTGTTTGCAGAAGCAAGTTCAACTGCTCAGGGAACAGGTTGAAAAGCTGCAGAATGAGCTCCAGGAGTCTGAGGACAGGTCAGACGCACGGGGAATAGTAGGCAGCAGGCGTTTAGAGGAATTGTGCGAGGAAAGGCAGGAAAGACGCATGCAGGAAGAAACCTCCCATAACACAGGGGAATACCTGCAGTGCCAGGTTACAGAGGCCAAGCTCAATGAGCAGGCTCTCTGGGAGGAGAACGCACGATTAGCATGGACGGCTGACGGATTGGAGGGTCAGCTAGAAGATATTAAAATAGCCAGAAGTAGAGGGTATGAGGATTTTAATCACGGGCCCTGCAAGTACAAAATCCGAAGTTTGACCCAAGCTTTGTCCAAAGCCAGAGATACGATTTGTTTAGTAGCACCGGGGGAGACTCGGGTAGACTGGGACAAGGGGGGACAGGAAGCTGGGATTTGGGTTCAGGACAGGGAAGCATGACCGGCGCCGGAAGCACCACCGGGACCAATGTGTCCTCTGCGGCAGCAGAAATACGGCCCGCCTGCATTAAATGGTGACCAGGGCCCGCTGCGGAGTGATTACATGGTCCCTTTTTCAACCCCACAACTGCAGGGAAGGAATAGTGTCAGGAAGGGGCTAGTACCGACAAGTCCAGGACTTGTTTCGGGTGTGGGAAGACGGGACACTGGAGGTGAGGGTGCCCAGCCTGAAAGGGGGGGGCCAGGCCAAGTGGGCCCTCCCGTGCGAAAACCCTAGGTCACCGAGGTGAAGGAGGTGACCGATGAACCATTTGATGTTACGGTGGCCGCCCTTCGCATGGTGCCTGGGAAGGACAAAGGAAGACTAGACGCTGCCATGAACAGCATAATGCCAACTTCATCCTGACTAGAACCTGCCCAGCCTGAGTACCTGTGTCCGCTTACGTACGATGAGTGAGGCAGGCCCTGTGCAATGATGGAGGCAGAGACGGTGCAGGGGACATATTTGGTGGACACCAGGGCTTCCAGCACAGTGGTCCACTCAAAGAACCCGACCAATTCACACTGGTCTAGCAGGGTCCCATTCAGCCTGGTGTGATTCACGGGGAATGAGCAGGCTGGGGCAATTTCCAGACCCCTAGCCATAGAGGCAGGATCCTTCCATGCCATGTGGAAGTGCATCCTAATAAAATTGGAACAGCCAGGGTCAGGAGTCCTCGGGGCCGACTTCATGTTAGCCCACCGAGTTATAGTGGATTTAAGGAATCACTGCCTATGGGGGGCAGTGGGTTCAGATAATGAAGGGGAAGTAATAGTAATCCCAAGAGACAGGGAAGGAAAGGGTAGTATGTGTACGATGAAGCCTAAGGGGAATTACGAACTGGAGCAGCTGGTCAGTAATACCACAGCCAAATATCAGGCGAACATGTGGGACAACCTCGCCTCGTTCGCCACTCACAAACACGACTGTGGCAGGGTGACCGGGGTAGAAGTCAGAGTGCAAAGGGACCCCATGTCACGGCCACAGAAGCGGTACAGCTTCCCCAAAGAGGCAGAATCCGACTTAGAGACGGCACTGGAATCCCTGGTGGAACAGGAGATATTGAGGCTGATAGCCACCCACGTAAACTCACCACTTTGGCTGGTTAAGAAACCCGACCAGTTGTGGAGAGCCACTGTGGACTATCGGGTGCTCAATAAAAATACTAGTGGTGCGGTTGAACTTTATTAAACACTATATGGTTGAGCCTGAAAAACATTGTCAGTGCCAGATCTGTCCATCGTAATCTCTATTGTCCAGAACTTGTAGTAAGAGGTGTGTTTCGGTAGGCCCGAGCAAACCACTTACAGCGGGAGGCGGACTCCTCCACACTCCTCACCATTTCCGACAGCCTCTCTGGCACCCTTGTCAATGCCCCCAAACTCTGGGAATGCATGGTCTCCACCCTTCTTTCGTAAGCCTTTACATTGATGCATCATCTGAGTCCTCATTGGCAGAACTCCGGTGCGGACTTGCCCCCCTGGAGAGATAGCACCTGAGGTTGCCTAGCCCCATCACCATGCTGCAGCCCGCTAGGCCATGGTGCAACACCCAGTGCAGACCCCTGTACGACCTCATCTATATTACACCACGCACCCCCAGTATCTGAGCTGGCACGTGTGGAAGCAGCGACGCGTTGGTGCCAGCAACGTCCTCCTCTTCCTCTTCCACCTCAGTGGCATCCCCAAACGATAAGAGTGCTGTGGATGCTCTCAGCAGGGCTTGAATCCTCAATGTCCTCACTGCTGCGATCTGAGATTTCAGGGCTTATGTGGAGAACGGTCTCATGCAGGCCTCCAGCTGGTCTTCGACGTCTCTTGTGATTGGCGACTGTGCTGGGTGTTTTGCCACTCAGTCTGTCATCTGCAAGCATAAATGGGAGAAGGGCTGCCGTGAAGAGGAGGTGGAGGATTAATGCATGGAGCCTACAAATCGCAGACTTCCAGAAGGAAAGGCACAGTAGGCACTGGTGCACTCAGGTAGAGAGAGCTCATTCAAGGACGGCCTCACTTACCCATGCTGCCCACAGGGGATGTCTCATCTGCAAGCATAAATGGGAGAAGGACTGCCGTGAGGGGGAGGTGGGGGATGAAAGTATGGAGAAAAGGAATAGTTGGCATGAGCGCATTCAAGGATAGAGCACATTAAAGGAGGGCCTTCACTTACCCACATCGGCATCAGCACTACCCTGACCCACAGGGAATGCACCATGTCCACTGACCAGCGCCTCAGCCCTCTCCTTCAGAGGTGTCAGGACCTGCGTCTCTGCCTCGCCATCACCAGTCCTCCTTTGCTCGGCTCTATTGTGAGCAAGTTTGACCTGCAACATAAAGAATGGTTGGTGAGTACCACTGTGATGACACATCAGAAATTAGTGCACAAGTGTTTGTCCTTGACATGCAGTTGTAAGTGTGAGATGAAAGGGAGCCTCCATTGCGAGAACACACACATATGGATAGAGGCGTGAACAATGGAATGCTGCTTGAGTGACGAAACAGTGAGGATGGGAAACGAGAATGTTGAAGGAGAGGCTCGCAGATGCAAGGTCAGCAGTTGGTGGAAGAGGTACTCACTTTCATAAGACGGATGACATCGTGGAATTGTTTCTTGCACTGCATGAGTGGAGGTGCCTAAGACCTCTCCTGCTGTCTCCCTCTATACATTACTCAAGATCTCCCGAGTTGGTCTCCCCACGCCGGTATACAGCAGTTTCCTCCTGCCCTCTACACCCCGCATAAGGGTCTCCAGCTCGGCATCTGTGAAGCGGCTTGCCCTCCTTGCTCCTCTAACACCAGCCATCCTGAAAGTAAACTCTTGCCCTCCTCAGGGCCTAGCTGCAAACCCTGACCTTTAAGAAGACCAGTGAGCAGCTGGCTCGTTAGATCCACATTACCAACATGCTGAATTTCTCTGTGGTGATCCCGCTTCAATTACTACACCCACACCGCTGCAAAGTGCAGTTTAGATGCGCTCGCTAGCGCATGAACCCATTTTTTGTTGTCTGAATATCAATCGGGGCACGACCAAAAAAAATGTTGCTGTTGATGGTCCCAAAAAGTCGGGAGGTGCGCCAGCTTTCTTGTGGAAGTGAATTTTGGCCCCAGGGCAGTAGTTAAAGAGAGTAGAGGATTTAAGGATGAATTTTAAAAGGAGGTGTTCTTGTATTCCTAACACAGATGAGACTGCACACAGGGAGGTTAAAGTAACAGTGACCTCAGTCTTTATTACGACATTCCAGAGTGAGTAACAGGTCTTAGGGACCGGCTTATATACAGTGCTCCCAAGGGATGCTGGGATCCCTTGGGACTTCAGCGGATGTGCTCCCTGGTGGCGGAACATGGGAGTGCATGCTTTACAGAGACACAACATCACTCCCCCATAAAGTCAAAGTGAAAACTGTCATGTATGTAACCGCAATGTAACACCACTGTATTACTGTATACACTCAACCTAGATGCACACCTTGACCACAAGGGTTGAACTTGTGGGAGACACTCCTTACCTGATCACACAGGTATAAAAAGGGAGGTCCCACGCAGAGTCATTGTCTTTGGAGTCCTGTGAATAAAGAGTTAAGGTCACAGAGTGACCTTGTCCCCAGAATGTGCCTCGTGTGGCTTCATACTGTAGAGTAAGGACTTTACAAAAACTATTTACAAGGTGAGGCGGTCGGGAGCCTTTCTTTCCCTGGTGGACCGCCTCGGTACAAATGTCTGTTCTGGTGTGTTGGCTGGGCCCCTCACTCGGCTGTCGTGTTGTTGGCCCTGCAGGGCTGCTGGGTGAGCCTGGCCTTGTTGGGCTATTGGGCGTGATGGGTTCGAATTCCTGGTCCGGGGTGGTGTCGTTGATCCTTTGGTTGTGTGTTGTAGGCTCGAAAAAGATGGTGTCTGCTGTGGGTTGTTCAGGGCAGTCTGTGAACCGCAGCCTCATTTGGTCCAGGTACTTTCTGCAAATTTGTCCATTGTCTAGTTTGACTACAAACACCCTACTCCCTTCTTTAGCTATCACCGTACCCGCGATCCACTTGGGACCATGTCCATAGTTTAGCACATACAGATCAATTTCCCGTGACACAGTGGCGCGACCATCGTTTGCATTTTGTTGCTGCCGCCTGCTCTCTACCTGATCATGCAGGTTGGAGTGAACCAGCGAGAGTCTGGTTTTAAGTGTCCTTTTCACGAGTAGCTCAGCCGGGGGCACCCCTGTGAGCGAGTGGGGTCTAATGTGGTAGCTGAGCAGTACGCGGGACAGGCGGGTTTGGAGTATATTCAAAAAGGAGTTAGATGTAGTCCTTACTACTAGGGGGATCAAGGGGTATGGCAAGAAAGCAGGAATGGGGTACTGAAGTTGCATGTTCAGCCATGAACTCATTGAATGGTGGTGCAGGCTAGAAGGGCCGAATGGCCTACTCCTGCACCTATTTTCTATGTCTATGTTTCTATGAGCCTTCTGTGACTCATTTGAGGCTCTGTTTGATGGTTTGTACTGCCCGCTGTGCCTGCCCATTGGAGGCTGGTTTAAACAGGGCCGAGGTGACATGTTTGATCCCATAGCGGGTCATGAATTCTTTAAATTCGGCACTGGTGAAACATGGCCCGTTGTCACTGACCAGTATGTCAGGCAGGCCGTGGGTGGCAAACATGGCCCTCAAGCTTTCAATGGTGGTGGTGGCGGTGCTTCCCGACATTATTTCACATTCAATCCATTTTGAAAAAGCATCCACCACCACCAGGAACATTTTACCGAGAAACGGGCCCGCATAGTCGACATGGATCCTCGACCATGGTCTGGAGGGCCAGGACCACAAACAGTGGTGCCTCTCTGGGCGCGTTGCTCAACTGAGCACATACGCTGCATTGCCGTTCACAGGACTCCAAGTCAGAGTCGATACCGGGCCACCACACGTGGGATCTGGCTATCGCTTTCATCATTACTATACCCGGGTGTGTGCTGTGGAGATCCAAGATGAACATCTCCCTGCCCTTTTTTGGTAGCACTACGCGGTTACCCCACATCAAGCAATCTGCCTGAATGGACAGCTCGTCCCTTCGCCGCTGGAACGGCTTGATTGGCTCTTGCATTTCAACGGGGCTGTTGGCCCAGCTCCCATGCAGTACACAGTTTTTTACTAGGGCAGCAGAGGATCTTGGCTGGTCCAAGTCCCAATCTGGCGGGCCGTGACAGGTGATTTATCATTTTCAAACGCTTCCATGACCATCAACAAGTCTGCGGGCTACGCCACCATCAACAAGTTTGCAGAGCGCGCCATTTCCACCCCTGTGGTGGGCAATGGTAGCCGACTGAGAGCATCTGCACAGTTCTCGGTGCCTGGCCTGTGGCGGATGGTATAGTTATACGTTGATAGTGCGAGTGCCCCCTTTGAATGCGAGCTGAGGCATTAGTATTTATCCCCTTGTTTTCAGCGAACAGGGATGTGAGGGGCTTGTGATCGGTTTCCAGCTCAAATTTGAGGCCAAACAGGTACTGATGCATTTTCTTTATGCCGAACACACACATTAATGCCTCTTTCTCAATCATGCTGTAGGTCCTCTCGGTCTTAGACAAGCTCCTGGAAGTATAGGCGACAGGTTGCAACTTCCCCGCAACATTAGCTTGTAATACACACCCGACTCCATACGATGACGTGTCACATGCTAGCACAAGTCTTTTACATGGGTTATACAATACTAGCAGCTTGTTGGAGCATAAAATGTTTTTGGTTTTCTCAAAAGCAATTACTTGTTTTTTCCCCATACCCAGTTCTCACCTTTGCATAATAGAGGGGCTCTAAAAGGGTGCTTAACCCCGGTAGGAAGTTACCAAAATAGTTGAGGAGTCCCAGGAACGACCACAGCTCCGTGATGTTCTGTGGCCTGGGCGTATTCCTGATAGCCTCTGTCTTGGCGTCTGTGGGCCGAATGCCATCCGCCGCGATCTTTCTCCCCAAAAACACCACTTCTGTTGCGCATTTCGACCTCTTCAGCCGCAGCCCTACGTGATCCAGTCGCTGGAGGATCTCCTCTAGGTTTTGTAGGTGCTCGGCGGTGTCCCGACCCGTGACCAATATGTCGTCCTGAAAGACCACTGTGTGTGGTACCGACTTCAGTAGGCTCTCCATGTTTCTCTGGAAGATCGCTGCAGCCGACCAAATTCCAAATGGGCATCTGTTGCAGATGAACAGTCCCTTGAGCGTTTTGATGCAGGTGAGGCTCTTCAAAGACTCCTGCAGCTCCTGCGTCATGTAGGCAGAAGTCAGGTCGAGCTTGGTGAACGTCTTGCCTCCTGCCAGCGTCGCAAATAGGTCATCTGCCTTAGGTAGCGGGTATTGGTCCTGTAGCAAGAAACGATTAATAGTTATTTATAATCATCGCAAATCCTGACCGTGCCATCATTTTTGAGTACTGGAACAATCGGGCTGGCCCACTCGCTGAATTCCACTGGGGAGATGATGCCCTCGTGTTGCAACCTGTCCAGCTCGATTTCCACTCTCTCCCTCATCATGTGAGGTACTGCTCACGCCTTGTGGTGAATGGGTCATGCCTCTGGGACCAAGTGGATCCGCACCTTCGCCCCGGAAAAGTTTCCAATGCCTGGCTCAAAAAGGGAAGGAAATTTGTTAACCTGGGTACATGAGGCCTCATCGACATGTGATAGCGCTCGGATGTCATCTCAGTTCCAGCGGATTTTGCCCAGCCAGCTCCTTCCAAGCAGTGTGGGGCCATCACCCGGGACAATCCAGAGTGGCAGTTCATGCACCGTGCCCTCGTAGGTGACCTTGACCATGGCGCTGCCCAGGACAGTGATAAACTCTTTGGTGTTCGTTCTCAGTTTCGTGTGGATGGGGCTCAGGGCTGGTCTGAATGCCTTGTTGCACCACAGTCTCTCAAAATCTTTTTACTCATGATGGATTGGCTAGCGCCAGTGTCCAGTTCCATGGCTACGGGAAAGCCATTCAATTTTACGTTTAGCATTATAGGTGGACATTTTGTCGAAAATGTGTGCACTCCGTGTACTTCAGCATCTGCCTCCTCTCTCTGAGGCTCGAAATTGCTTTGATCCACCATGGAACCGATCTTCCTCTGCCACGTGGTGCTTAGCAGGTTTTGCAGAGCTTGCAGCTCGTTTGCAAGCTCGTTGGAGGTGCCCCATTGTTCCACAGCTCTTGCAAACATACCCTTTGAAGCGGCATGAATAGGCTGAATGGAAGCCTCCACAATGCCAACAAGGTGTGAATTGCCTTGCATTCATCCTTTGTTGGGGACTCTGAGTCATCTGGGTCACCTGAGGCCTGCTGGCAGTTGCATACTCATGGGTTCTGCCCTGTACATTTCTGCTCGCAAACACAGTTCCAGTTAATTTATGAACATTGCTAGCACTTGTGTGCTGAGAGATTTGTTTGGTGTTATCATTGGTGGACATAAACGCCTGTGCTATCGCAATGGCCTTACTGAGGGTCGGTGTCTCTACAGTCAAAAGTTTTCGTAGGATGGTGTCGTGGTCAATGCCCAGTACAAAAAAGTCTCTGAGCATTTGCTCCAGGTAGCCATCAAACTCACATTGTCCTGCAAGTCGTCTTAGCTCGGCGACGTAGCTCGCCACTTCCTGACCTTCAGATTGCTGGCACGTGTAGAACCGATACCTCGCCATCAGCACGCTCTCCCTCGGGTTAAGATGCTCCCGAACCAGTGTACACAGCTCCTCATACGACTTATCTGTGGGTTTCACCGGAGCCAGAAGATTCTTCATGAGGCTGTAGTTCAGTATCCCGCAGACTGTGAGGAGGACCACTCTCCTTTTTGCAGCACTTCCTTCTCCGTCTAGCTCGTTGGCTACAAAGTACTGGTCTAGCCGTTCGACATAGGCTTCCCAGTCTTCATCCTCAAAGAACTTCTCCAGGATGCCCACAGTTTGCTGCATCTTTGCGTTGGATTTGTATTCTCGTCGCCAGTTATTGTGTTCCTAACACAGATGAGACTGCACACAGGGAGGTTAAAGTAACAATGACCTCAGTCTTTAATAAAACACTCCAGAGTGAGGAACAGGCCTTAGGGGCCGGCTTTTCTACAGTGCTCCCAAAGGATGCTGGGATCCCTTGGGACTTCAGGGGATGAGCTCCCTAGTGGCGGAACATGGGAGCGCATGCTTTACAGATACACAACAATAAGGTGCCACATAAAAGGTTGCTCTGCAAGATAAGGGCTCATGGAGTTGGGGTAATATATTAGTATGATTAGAGGATTGGTTACTGGACAGAAAACAGAGAGTAAAGATAAATGGATCTTCTTTCTGGTTGGCTGTAACCAATGGGCTGCTGCCTGGATCAGTGCCTGGGCCTCAGCTAATTACAATCCATGGGGCCAATTTTGTCCAACCCGTTTTTTTGGCGCACTGACCCTTTATGCGGCGACTTTGTGCGCTGGAAAGGGCACCAAAAAACATTCTTAAAATCCTGGCCCCTCTGCCAAGTGTCCCGGGTCCTGCCGCGGTGTCCATGGTGGAGTGGGGGGGGGCGGAGCTTCAGCTCTGCGCTAAAAGCACTGCTGGCAGCTGTCCGCATGCGCACTGGTCGACAAACTGTCAGCAGGACCCGATGTTTGCCGCCCCTAGCCATGGCCGAATGGTCGCCCTCGTCTAAGTGCAGCCCAGGCTGTCAGAATCCTATCCATGATGCCATCGAGCCCAGCCTTTCCTTTCCCTCCCTCCCGATGCCGTCGAGCCCTGCCTTTCCTCTCCCTCCCTCCCGATACCGTGGAGACCAGCCTTTCCTCTCCCTCCCTCCCCCGTTCCCGAATGTTTGGTGCTTGGGTGCAGGTCCTTACTTACTTACCTGCGCCAATTTCTTAACTGCCCGCAACATTTTTCAGAGCTGGCCATATACGCTGACCTAAGTCGATTTGGAGTACGTTTTTGCTCACCAAAGTGGCATAAATGGCCAAAATTGGAGCAAAACTGAGAACGCCCCCTTTTGAAAAAGAAACAGAACTAAAAAAAATCATACCTAACTGACTTACTCTGGAGCAAATTTTGGGGGGAAAATGGCATTTTTTAAACTTACGCCAGAAAAAACAAATTACTCAAAAAAAAATTGATGCAAGTCATGGCCAAAATTGTGCCCCATATTAATGACTTAAATGAAGCGACCGAGTGCAATGTATCATAGTTTGCTGACGAAACAAAGCTAGGTGGGAAAGTAAGTTGTGAGTCGGACATAAAGAGCCTGCAAAGGGATATAGGCAGGTTAAGTGAGTGGACAATACAGTGGCAGATGGAGTATAATGCGAGGAAATGTGAGGTTATTCACTTTTGTAGGAAGAATAGAAAATCAGAATATTTTTTTAAATGGTGAGAAACTATTAAATGTTGGTATTCACAGAGATTTAGGTGTCCTCGTACAGGAAGCACAGAAAGTTAGCACGCAGGTGCAGCAAGCAAGCAATCAGGAAGGCAAATAACGTGTTAGCCTTTATTGCAAGGTTGGAGTACAAGACTAAGGAAGTCTTACGACAATTGTACAGGGCTTTGGTGAAACCACACCTGGTGTATTGTGCACAATTTGGTCTCTTATCTGGGAAAGGACATGCATGCCTCAGAGGCGGAGCAAAGAAGGTTCACTAGATTGATCCCTGGAATGAGAGGGTTGTCCTATGAGGAGAGATTGAGTAGATTGGACCTATACTCTCTGGAATTTAGAAGAATGAGAGGTGACCTCATTGAAACAAAAGATTCTGAAGGGGATTGACAGGGTAGATGCTAAGATTCTCCTGGCTGGAGAGTTCAGAACATAAGAACATAAGAAATAGGAACAGGAGTAGGCCATTGGCCCCTTGGGCCTACTCCGCCATTCAGTAAGATCATGGCTGATCTAATCATAACCCTTTACTCCTTTATCGCTCAAAAATCTGTCTATCTCCGCTTAAATATATTCAATGACCCAGCCTCCGCAACTCTCTGGGGCAGAGAATTCCATAGATTTACAACCCTCTGAGAGAATTTGATTTCCCTCATCTCAGTTTTAAATGGACGGCCCCTTATTCTGAGACTATGTCCCCTTTGAGTGGAAATATCCTCTCTGCATACACCTTGTCGAGGCCCCTCATTATCTTATATGTTTCAATAAGATTACCTCTCATTCTTCTGAACTCCAATGTGTATAGGCCCAACATTCACAACCTATCTTCATAAGTCAACCCCATCATCTCCGGAATCAACCCTAGTGAACCGTCTCTGAACAGTCTCCAATGCAAGTATATCCTTCTTTAAATACGGAGACCAAAACTGTCCGCAGTACTCCAGATGTGGTCTTACCAATACCCTGTACAGTTGTAGCAGGACTTTTCTGCTTTTATACTCTGTCCCCCTTGCAATAAAGGCCAACATTCCATTTGCCTTCCTGATTACTTACTGTATCTGCATACTAACTTTTTGTGTTTCATGCACAAGGACCACAAGGTCCCGCTGTACTGCAGCACTTTGCAATTTTTCTCCATTTAAATTATAATTTGCTTTTCTATTATTGCCAAAATGGATAACCTCGCATTTTTCCACATTATACTCCATGTGCCAAATTTTTGCCCACTCACTTAGCCTGTCTATATCCCTTTGCAGATTATTTGTGTCCTCCTCACAGTTTGCTTTCCCACCCATCTTTGTATCAGCAGCAAACTTGGCTACATTACACTCGGTCCCTTCATCTAAGTCATTAATATAGATTGTAAATAGTTGAGGACCCTGCTGCACCCCACTAGTCACTGTTTGCCAACCGGAAAATGACCTATTTATCCCGACTCTCTGTTTTCTGTTAGTTAGCCAATCCTCTATCCATGCTAATATATTATCCCCAACCCCGTAAGCTTTTATCTTGTGCAGTAACCTCTTATATGGCAACTTATTGAATGCCTTCTGGAAATCCAAATACACCACATCCACTGGTTCCCCCTTATCCATCCTGCTCGTTATATCCTCAAAGAACTCTAGCAAATTTGTCAAACATTATTTCCCTTTTATAAAACCATGCTGACTCGGCTTGATTGAATTATGCTTTTCCAAATGTCCCGCTACTGCTTCCTTAATAATGGACTTCAGCATTTTCCCAACAACAGATGTTAGGCTAACTGGTCTATAGTTTCCTGCTTTTTGTCTGCCTCATTTTTTAAATAGAGGCGTTACATTTGCGGTTTTCCAATCCGTTGGGACCGCTCCAGAATCCAAGGAATTTTGGTAATTACATCCACTATCTCTGCAATCACATCTTTTAAGAGCCTAGGATATAAGCCATCAGGTCCAGGGGACTTGTCCACCTTTAGTCCCATTATTTTACCAAGTACTACTTCATTCGTGATAGTGATTGTATTAAGTTCCTCCCTCCCTATAGCCCCTTGATTGAACAAGGAGGCATAGTCTCAGGTTAAGGGGTCAGCCATTTAAGTTTGAGATGAGGAGGAATGTCTTCACTCAGAGGGTTGCGAATCTTTGGAATTCCCTACCCCAAAGGGCTGTGGATGCTGAGTCGTTGAGTATATTCAAGGCTGAGATAGGTAGCTTTTTGGGCTCTAGGAGAATCAAGGGATATAGGGTCGGGCAGAAAGTGGCGTTGAGGTCGAAGATCAGCCATAATCTTATTGAATGACGGAGCAGGCTCCGAATGACCTACTCCTGCTCCTAATTCTTATGTTTTTATGAACCCGCCAAAGACTGCTTCATCTGCATCTGTGCTGGGGCAAATTCGGCCATCAGGAGACGAGGCAGCATGTTGGGTACTGACTTGAGTGGGGGAGGCAACGTGTGAGAAATGGAAGTCACATTTAGTGGAATATGCACTTCCATTTCCACTTTCGCCATCAACTCATGAGTCAGCCGCACTTGACTGCTACCACTATGCTGGAGAGCAGATTGGTGCAGATCAGTGAGGCTCTGTCAGCCCACGGCTAAGGTATCTGTCGCCCTATTTAAGGCGCCAGGCATATTGGCATCCAGAGTCTGTATGGCCATGGTCAAGGCCTGCATGAACTTATTTGATTGCTGCGATAGATGTTCCACGGAGTTGGCCACTCCATCTATGGAAGAAGACATCATCACAATGCCCTGCGATGTCAACCTACTCAGGCTTGAGATGGACTCCTCCATTCTCTCTGTAATCGTGGACAGTGTGCATGGAAGGTCTGTCAGTATGTTGCAGATTTTCTGCTGCTGCTCAATGATTATCCTTTTCATCAATGGCCCCCGAGGTACAGCATCTGTGTCCAGCTGAGCAGAGCTTGTAGAGGGCTGTGTCCTCCAATGCAGACTCTCCGCAACTGTACTTGCCACCACTGTCTGTTCTTGCTCACTTGTGAACTGTGAGTTACCAGGTGAAATCCAGCTATCGATCTAACTGGTCCCACCGAATTTTGAGTATCTGCATTGGTGCATGGTAAGCATAAGTCCTGTGATGGTGCACCTTCAGAAGGAATCAGCTCCTCTGAGGATTCATCATCTGCGAGGTCCATTGACTGCAGCTGGCACATCAAGGCCCTGGCAGAGATAAAAAAATATGAAATAGTACTGGCTGGATAAGAATGTTGCGACTTATTATGAATATGATCATGCTTGTCCATACCACGCTGGCTGCTGGGCATTCAATGTCAAACCCAGAAGTAAAATTATAATTAGGCTGCGTTAAATGCCACAGACACACACGCTGAAATTCCTCCCAGGTTTCCCACCCTGCCACATTGAATGCACCGCGAAGTTAATATCGGGGCCTTGACTCCAATCCCTTGCTCTACCTCCAGCTCCAACTGAATTCTCAGATGCCTTTCCTACGAAGTTCCCTCAGCGTGAAGTAAAATATTTTCATCTGAATTAACTTAATCTTTTACTATATGAACCTAATTTGATGTATAAATTGTAAAAATCTGTCACCAATACAAAAGCAAAATACTGCTGGAATAAAAACAGAAAATGCTGGAAATCTCAGTGGTCAGGTAGCATCTGTGGAGAGAAAGCAGAGTTCACGTTTTGGCTCGATGACCCGTCGTCACCAATCTGTGCCGAGTTTAGCTTATCTCAGCAAAGGTCTGCTATAATAGCCTCTGTGCCTTTGAACAAAAGGAAGGCAAACTGGCCAAAGTTCCTACTCCTGATGACTATACCCCAACTAGAAGTGCCCATGTGAGAATGCTGGATGAAGGCATACCCAGGCTCAGAAAGCATGCCAGCACACACTATTAAGGTTCACATATTTATCATTGTTTTGGGCAAGATACCAGAGGGTGACTGGTATCTGTGAAACTGTATCCTAATAAGAGATTAAACATCTTCAAGAGAAGAAGGAAAGAAATTTGGGGAAATGCTCTTGAGGTGTAAAATTTTAAAAAGCTAGTAATAAAGGCTAATATTATGTATTCCATATTTTATGAAGAATTTGAATAATTTTGTAGGTCTGAAAAGGTTAAGCTGGAGACCAAGGACAAAATACAATTAGTTTGGAAATTATATAATGTAGTACACTAACTGTTTAGAGCTTGTGGTTATTTCAATTCTGAACAGGTAGGAAACTATAGTACCTCCCCTAGGGCTTTCCAGATGTGCTCACTCTACATTTGAACATAATGGAAGATATTATTTGTATTTTATTGTGCTTTCTTCTTTTTCTCCTTCTTAGGCAGTCCCTCGGAGTCGAGAATGACTTGCTTCCAGACTAATATGAGTTCTCAGGTGACTGATGAGTCCAATGTGGGACCTATAGTCTCTGTCACAGGTGTAGTAGACGATGGTTGGAGGGACGGGTGGCTGGGGTGCTTGGGATGTCATGCGCTCCTTCCGCTGTTTACGCTTGGCTTCCGTTGCTCCTGGCGAAGAGACTCGAGGTGTTCGACACCTTCCCAGATGCTTCTCCTTCATTTTGAGTGTTCTTGGACCAGGGATTCCCAGGTGTCAGTGGGGAAGTTGCACTCTTTCAAGGAGGCTTTGAGGGTGTCCTTGAAGCGTTTCCTCTGCCCACCTAGGGCTCGCTTGTCGTGTTGGAACCCTGAGTAGAGTGCTTGTTTTGGGAGTCTAATATTGAGCATATGGACGATGTGGCCCATCTATCGGAGCTGATCGAGCGTGGTCAATGCTTCGATGCTGGGGATGTTTGCCAGAGCGAGAACACTGATGTTGATGCACTTATCCAGCCAATGGATTTGCAGGATATTGTGAGGTCAAAGAAGACCATGTACAGAGGCTGGTGCTATTCCCTGCAATTTTCTTGAATTTGACGTGTGGGGAAGATCATGTCCATTGTGCCCCTTTGTGGGCAGTGCAACTCTTGAAGGAGCTCTTCAGCCATTGGGAGAAGGCGACTGAGGAGGATTCTTAGGATGACTTACCCTGTGGCAGACAACAGGGAAACAGAAACATAGAAAATAGGTGCAGGAGCAGGCCATTCGGCCTTTTGAGCCTGCACCACCATTCAATATGATCATGGCTGATTATGCAACTTCAGTACCCCACTCCTGCCTTCTCTCCAAACCCCCTGATCCCTTTAGCCATAAGGGCCATATCTAACTCCCTTTTGAATATATCCAACGAACTGGACTCAACAACTTTCTGTGATAGAGAATTCCATAGGTCCACAATTCTCTGAATGAAACAGTTTCTCCTCATCTCGGTCCTAGAAGACTTACCCCTTATCCTTAGACTGTGACCCCTGGTTCTGGACTTCCCCAACATCGGGAACATTCTTCCTGCATCTAACCTGTCCAATCCCATCAGAATTTTATATGCGCCTATGAGATCCCCTCTCATCTAAATTCCAGTGAATATAAGCCTAGTCAATCCAATCTTTCTTCATATGTCAGTCCTGCCATCCCAGGAATCAGTCTGGTGAACCTTTGCTGCACTCCATCAATAGCAAGAATGTCCTTCCTCAGATTAGGAGACCAAAACTGCACATAATACTCAAAGTGTGGTCTCACCAAGGCCCTATACAACTGCAGTAAGACCTCCCTGCTCCAATACTCAAATCCTCTCACTATGAAGGCCAACATGCCATTTGCTTTATTTACTGCCTGCTGGACCTGCATGCCTACTTTCAATGACTGATGTACCATGACATCCAGGTCTCGTTGACCTCCCCTTTTCCTAATCTGTCACTATACAGATAATAATCTGCCTTCCTGCTTTTGCCACCAAAGTGGATAACCTCACATTTATCCACATTATACTGCATCTGCCATGCATTTGCCCACTCACCTAACCTTGTCCAATTCACCCTGCAGCCTTTTAGCATCCTCCTCACAGCTCACACTGCCACCCAGCTTAGTGTCATCTGCAAACTTGGAGATATTACATTAAATTCCTTCTTCTAAATCATTAATATATATTGTAAATAGCTGCGGTCCCAGCACTGAACCTTGCGGTAGCCCCACTAGTCACTGCCTGCCATTCTGAAAAGGACCCGTTTATTCCCACTTTTTGCTTCCTGTCTGCCAACCAGTTCTCTATCTACGTAAATACATTACCTCCAATCCCACGTTCCTGAATTTTGCACGCTAATCTCTGGTGTGGGACCTTGTCAAAAGCCTTTTGAAAGTCCAAATACACCACATCCACTGGTTCTCCCTTATCCACTTATCCACTCTACTAGTTAACTCCTCAAAAATTCCAGATGATTTGTCAAGCATGATTTCCCTTTCATAAATCCATGCTGACTTGGATCGATCCTGTCACTGCTTTCCAAATGCGCTGCTATTACATCTTTAATAATTGATTCGAACATTTTCCCCACTACCGATGTCAGGCTAACCCACCTATAATTCACTGTTTTCTCTCTCCCTCCTTTTTAAAAAATGGGGTTACATTATCTATCCTCCAATCCATAGGAACTGATCCAGAGTCCATGGAATGTTGGAAAATGACCACCAATGCATCTACTATTTCTAGGGCCACTTCCTTAAGTACTCTGGGATACAGACTATCAGGCCCTGAGGATTTATCGGCCTTCAATCCCAACAATTTCCCTAACACCATTTCCTGACTAATAAGGATTTCTCTCAGTTCCCTCAGTTCCTCCTTCTCGCTAGACCCTCGGTCCCCAAGTATTTTGGTTCTGTCTTCCTTAGTGAAGACAGAACCAAAGTATTAGTTCAATTGGTCTGCTATTTCCTTGTTCCCCATTATGAATTCACCTGATTCTGACTGCAAGGGACCTACATTAGTCTTCACTAATCTTTTTCTCTTCACATAGCTATAGAAGCTTTTGCAGTCAGTTTTTATGTTCCCTGAAGCTTACTTTCATACTCTATTTTCCCCCTCCTAATTAAACCCTTAGTCCTCCTCTGCTGAATTCTAAATTTCTCAGGTTTGCTACTTTTTCTGGCCAATTTATATGCCTCTTCCTTGGATTTAACACTACCCCTAATTTCCCTTGTTAGCCATGGTTGAGCCACCATTATGTTGGACCTCAGCCTTCAGATGTCTATGGAACTGCTTTCTTCCTCTTGAACTGTTTCCAGATCAAGAATGCTTTACTAGTCAGCTCCAGCACAGACAAGTACATTAACTCACGAAAGTGGCTCAACACGGCAAGGCTCCTTTCCCAGTCATCAACAATTTCTAACCCACCAAAAATAATTAACTGTGTTGAATGTTATTCCAGCAAATGACTGGAGCATGTCCCATGCTATTCTTACAGCCATTTTAAAGCAGAACTTGCCTAAAACGGCTCATAAAATGTGTGCTTACCAAAAGTCAATATATTTTAGCCTATTGAGCCTGATCATTTATTTTTTTGAATGCAAAATATAACTTTATTGAAGCTTGCTATCTCTGAAGCAACAATGTAAATCACAGAACAACACAGACAGCACATTTACCAAGGGAAAATAATATAACTGTGCAGAAGCTGTACAATCAATAGAAAACAATTTAATTTAATGGTGAAACTGTGATTTATTTGTACGACTTGCAATTTAGTATACAGTATTCATTGCTCACGATGTGGTCTCCTCTACATTGGGAGACCAAACGCAGATTAGATGACCGCTTTGCGGAACATAGAAACATAGAAACATGGAAAAATAGGTGCTGGAGTAGGCCATTCGGCCCTTCGAGCCTGCACCGCCATTCAATAAGATCATGGCTGATCATTCACCTCAGTGCCCCTTTCCTGCTTTCTCTCCATACCCCTTGATCTCTTTAGCCATAAGGGCCATATCTAACTCCCTCTTGAATATATCCAATGAACTGGCATCAACAACACTCCGCGGCAGGGAATTCCACAGGTTAACAACTCTCTGAGTGAAGAAGTTTCTCCTCATCTCAGTCCTAAATGGCCTACCCCTTATTCTAAGACTGTGTCCCCTGGTTCTGGACTTCCCCAACATCGGGAACATTCTTCTCGCATCTAACCTGTCCCGTCCCGTCAGAATCTTATATGTTTCTATGAGATCCCCTCTCATCCTTCTAAACTCCAGTGTATAAAGGCCCAGTTGATCCAGTCTCTCCTCACATATCAGTCCAGCCATCCCTGGAATCAATCTGGTGAACCTTCGCTGCACTCCCTCAATAGCAAGAACGTCCTTCCTCAGATTAGGAGACCAAAACTGAACACAATATTCCAGGTGAGGCCTCACTAAGGCCCTGTACAACTGCAGTAAGACCTCCCTGCTACTATACTCAAACCCCCTAGCTATGAAGGCCAACATGCCATTTGCCTTCTTCACCACCTGCTGTACCTGCATGCCAACTTTCAATGACTGATGAACCATGACACCCAGGTCTCGTTGCACCTCCCCTTTTCCTAATCTGCCACCATTCAGATAATATTCTGCCTTTGTTTTTTTTTGCCACCAAAGTGGATAACCTCACATTTATCCACATTATACTGCATCTGCCATGCATTTGCCCACTCACCTAACCTGTCCAAATCCCATTGCAGCCTCTGAGCATCCTCCTCGCAGCTCACACCGCCACCCAGTTTAGTGTCATCTGCAAACTTGGAGATATTACACTCAATTCCTTCATCCAAATCATTTATATATATTGTAAAGAGCTGAGGTCCCAGCACTGATCCCTGCGGCACTCCACTAGTCACTGCCTCCCATTCCGAAAAGGACCCGTTTATCCCGACTCTCTGCTTTCTGTCTGCCAACCAATTCTCTATCCACGCCAGTACATTACCCCCAAAACCATGTGTTTTGATTTTGCACACCAATCTCTTATGTGGGACCTTGTCAAAGGCCTTTTGAAAGTCCAAATACACCACATCCACTGCTTCTCCTTTGTCCACTCTACTAGTACGTCCTCAAAAAATTCCAGAAGATTTGTCAAGTATGATTTCCCTTTCATAAATCCATGCTGACTTGGACCAATCCTGTCACTGCTCTGCAAATGCACTGCTATTTCATCCTTAATAATTGATTCCAACATTTTCCCCACTACTGATGTCAGGCTAACCGGTCTATAATTACCTGTTTTCTCTCTCCCTCCTTTTTTAAAAAGTGGTGTTACATTAGCTACCCTCCAGTCCATAGGAACTGCTCCAGAGTCGATAGACTGTTGGAAAATGATCCCAATGCATCCACTATTTCTAGGGCCACTTCCCTAAGTACTCTGGGATGCAGACAATCAGGCCCAGGTGATTCATCAGCCTTCAATCCCATCAATTTCCCCAACACAATTTCCCGCCTAATAAGGATATCCTTCAGTTCCTCCTCCTCATTAGACCCTCGGTCCCCTAGTACCTCCGCAGGGTTATTTGTGTCTTCCTTCATGAAGACAGAATCAAAGTATTTGTTCAATTGGTCTGCCATTTCTTTGTTCCCCATTATAATTTCACCTGAGTCCGAATGCAAGGGACCTACGTTTGTCTTCACTAATCTTTTTCTCTTCACATATCTATAAAAGCTTTTGCAGTCGGTTTTTATATTCCCGGCAAGCTTCCTCTCATACTCTATTTTCCCCCTCCTAATTAAACCCTTTGTCCTCCTCTGCTGAATTCTAAATTTCGCCCAGTCCTCAGGTTTGCTGCTTTTTCTGGCCAATTTATATGCCTCTTCCTTGGATCTAGCACTATCCTTACTTTCACTTGTTAGCCACGGTTGAACCACCTTCCCTGTTTTGTTTTTACTCCAGACAGGAATGTACACGAGTTGAAGTTCATCCATGTGATCTATAAATGTCTGCCATTGCCTATCCACCGTCAACCCTTTAAGTATCCTTTGCCAGTCTAGTTTAACCAATTCACGCCTCATGCCGTCGAAGTTAGCTTTCCTTAAGTTCAGGACCTTAGTTTCTGAATTAACTGTGTCACTCTCCATCTTAATAAAGAATTCTACCATATTATGGTCACTCTTCCCCAAGGGGCCTCGCACAACAAGATTGCTAATTAGTCCCTTCTCATTACACATCACCCAGTCTAGGATGGCCAGCTCTCTGGTTGGTTCCTCGACATATTGGTCTCGAAAACCATACTGAATATGCTCCAGGAAATCCTCCTCCACCGCATTGCTACCAGTTTGTTTAGCCCAATCTGTATGTAAATTAAGTCGGACATGATAACTGCTGTACCTTTATTGCACACATCCCTTATTTCTCGTTTGATGCTGTCCCCAACCTCACTACTACTATTTGGTGGTCTGTACACAACTCCCACCAGCGTTTTCTGCCCTTTGGTATTCCGTAGCTCCACCCATACCGATTCCACATCATCCAAGCCAATGTCCTTCCTTACTAATGCATTAATTTCCTCTTTAACCAGCAACGCCACCCCACCTCCTCTTCCTTTCTGTCTATCTTTTCTAAATGTTGAATACCCCTGGATGTTGAGTTCCCAGCCTTGGTCACCCTGGAGCCATGTCTCTGTGATGCCAATTACATCATATCCATTAACTGCTATCTGTGCAGTTAATTCGTCCACCTTATTCCGAATACTTCTCGCATTGAGGCAAAGAGCCTTCAAGCTTGTCTTTTTAATACACTTTACCCCTTTAGAATTTTGCTGCAATGTGGCCCTTTTTGTTTTTTGCCTTGGGTTTCTCTGCCCTCCACTTTTACTCTTCTCCTTTCTATCTTTTTCCTCTGTCTCCCTTTTATTTTCCTCTGCCTTCCTGCATAGGTTCCCATCCCCCTGCCATATTAGTTTAACTTCTCCCCAACAGCACGAGCAAATACTCCCCCTAGGACATTGGTTCCGGTCCTGCCCAGGTGCAGACCGTCCGGTTTGTACTGGTCCCACCTCCCCCAGAATCGGTTCCAATGCCCCAGGAATTTGAATCCCTCCCTTCTGCACCACTCCTCAAGCCACGTATTCATCTGAGCTATCCTGCAATTCCTACTCTGACTAGCACGTGGCACTGGTAGCAATCCTAAGATTACTACTTTTGAGGTCCTACTTTTTATTTTAGCTCCTAGCTCCCTAAATTCGTCTCATAGGACCTCATCCCATTTTTTATCTAAATCGTTGGTACCTATATGCACCACGACAACTGGCTGTTCACCCTCTCTTTTCAGAATGTCCTGCACCTGCTCCGAGACATCCTTGACCCTTGCACCAGGGAGGCAACATACCATCCTGGAGTCTCAGTTGCGGCCGCAGAAACGCCTATCTATTCCCTTTACAATTGAATCCCCTATCACTGTCGCTCTCCCATTCTTTTTCCTGCCCTCCTGTGCAGCAGAGCCAGCCATGGTGCCATGAACTTGGCTGCTGCTGCCCTCCCCTGATGAGTCATTCCCCTCAACAGTATCCAAAGCGGTGTATCTGTTTTGCAGGGGGATGACCGCAGGGGACCCCTGCACTACCTTCCTTGCTCTACTCTTCCTGTTGGTCACCCATTCCCTATCTGGCTGTGTACCCTTTTCCTGCGGTGTGACCAACTCACTAAACGTGCTATTCACGTCATTCTCAGCATCGTGGATGCTCCAGAGTTCATCCACCCTCAGCTCCAGTGCCGCAATGCGGTCCGCCAGGATCTGCAGGCGGATGCACTTCCCGCACACGTAGTCATCAGGGACACTGGAAGCATCCCTGACTTCCCACATAGTACAGGAGGAGCATAACATGTGTCCGAGCTCTCCTGCCATGACTTAACCCTTCAATACACTTAAATTGGCAACAACAATGTTAAAAGGTTACTAACTGATATAAAAAGAAAAAGAAAAACTACTTACCAACCACCAGCCAATCACTTACCCCCTTGGCTGTGATGTCATCTTTCGATTTCTTTCTAGTTCTTTTTTGCTTTCTCCCTGTTGCTGCACAAGCACGCTTCTCCACGCACCTCCCGAGCCTCTCGCGGCCTTTTTATAGGCCTCCGACCCCGGACTCTCGTCTCAGCAACGAACTCCCGACGCCTCTCGCGGCCTTTTTATAGGCCTCCAACCCCGGACTCTCGTCTCAGCAACGAACTCCCGACGCCTCTCACGGCCTTGTTATAGGCCTCCGACCCCAGACTCTCGTCTCAGCAACGAATTTTCGACGCCTCCCGCGGCCTTTTTGTAGGCCTCCGACCCCGGACACCTTCCTTCAGTCCAGAAGTGTGATCCCAAGCTTCCGGTCGCTTGACACTTTAATTCTCCGCTCCACTCCCTCTCTGACCTCTTCGTCGTCGGTCTCCTATATTGTTCCAACAAAGTTCAACATAAGCTCGAGGAACAGCACCTCATCTTTCAATTAGGCACTTTACAGTCTTCTGGACTCAACATCGAGTTCACCAATTTCAGACCATAACCTCTGCCCCTATTTTTTCACATGGCAGCTGTCGATTCTGCCATTCCCATTTACACCTCTTCTAGATTCATCTTTTGTTTCTTTACTTGTCCCATTACCATCTCCTTTTGCTTTGTACTATCATCCCTTTTGTCATTTCATCTCTTCTGTGATCCACCCATCACATACCTTCCCTTTTGTTCTTTCCAGCACTCCCTCTTTCCCTGCCCCTGCACTTGCTTAAAGCCAGTTACATTTCTAACTTTTTCCAGTTCTGACGAAAGGTCATCGACCTGAAACATTAACTTTGTTTCTCTCTCCACAGATGCTGCCTGGCCTGCTGAGTATTCCCAGAATTTCCATTTTTAATTCAATTTAATGTACTATTTAAAATCTAGTTTATAGTGTAAGAATAAAAGTGTATAGTAATGACAAAATTGATTCTGTATAGTGTAGATTATACGGAAAGGCTGCAGTGTTGAAACAAAATGGATGCTCACAGACTTCCACCATGTTCTGTTTGTATATTGTCTTCTGGCTGGATAGAGCTTAAAGGAACAAAGGTGCTAATTGGAAAGCCATTAACCTAGTCAAGGAGTGGCGCCAGCCCTCCAGACAGACACATGTATCAGGAGAAGCCAATCAGGAATGGTCCTGGAATCAAGATCCAATCCTGAGGCTTCCTGAGAAACAATGGCCTGAAGAGGTATAAAAACTCAAGCCAAAGATTGCTCTCTCTCTTCTCCTTAGCACATGGCAAAAGCAGGACGTCCCTCTACAGATAAAGAAGCAGGCCTTGTGCTTTGCCAGAGGGAAGTAAAGTATACTTTTTTTTGAGGATGTTTCCAGTAGAGTGGACAAGGGAGAACCAGTTGATGTGGTATATTTGGACTTTCAGAAGGCTTTCGACAAGGTCCCACACAAGAGATTAATGTGCAAAGTTAAAGCACATGGGATTGGGGGTAGTGTGTTGACATGGATTGAGAACTGGTTGTCAGACAGGAAGCAAAGAGTAGGAGTAAATGGGTACTTTTCAGAATGGCAGGCGGTGACTAGTGGGGTACCGCAAGGTTCTGTACTGGGGCCCCAGCTGTTTACACTGTACATTAATGATTTAGACGAGGGGATTAAATGTAGTATCTCCAAATTTGCGGATGACACTAAGTTAGGTGGCAGTGTGAGCTGCGAGGAGGATGCTATGAGGCTGCAGAGCGACTTGGATAGGTTAGGTAAGTGGGCAAATGCATGGCAGATGAAGTATAATGTGGATAAATGTGAGGTTATCCACTTTGGTGGTAAAAACAGAGAGACAGACCATTAGAAACATAGAAAATAGGTGCAGGATTAGGCCATTCAGCCCTTCTAGCCTGCACCGCCATTCAATGAGTTCATGGCTGAACATGCAACTTCAGTACCCCCTTCCTGCTTTCTCGCCATACCCCTTGATCCCCCTAGTAGTAAGGACTTCATCTAACTCCCTTTTGAATATATTTAGTAAATTGGCCTCAACTACTTTCTGTGGTAGAGAATTCCACAGGTTCACCACTCTCTGGGTGAAGAAGTTTCTCCTCATCTCGGTCCTAAATGGCTTACCCCTTATCCTTAGACTGTGACCCCTGGTTCTGGACTTCCCCAACATTGGGAACATTCTTCCTGCATGTAACCTGTCTAAACCCGTCAGAATTTTAAACGTTTCTATGAGGTCCCCTCTCATTCTTCTGAATGGTGACAGATTAGGAAAAGGGAAGGTGCAACGAGACCTGGGTGTCATGGTACATCAGTCATTGAAGGTTGGCATGTAGGTACAGCAGGCGGTTAAGAAAGCAAATGGCATGTTGGCCTTCATAGCGAGGGGATTTGAGTATAGGGGCAGGGAGGTGTTGCTACAGTTGTACAGGGCATTGGTGAGGCCACACCTGGAGTATTGTGTACAGTTTTGGTCTCCTAACCTGAGGAAGGACATTCTTGCTATTGAGGGAGTGCAGCGAAGGTTCACCAGACTGATTCCCGGGATGGCGATACTGACCTATCAAGAAAGACTGGATCAACTGGGCTTGTATTCACTGGAGTTCAGAAGAATGAGAGGGGACCTCATCGAATGAGAGGGGACCTCATAGAAACGTTTAAAATTCTGATGGGTTTAGACAGGTTAGATGCAGAAAGAATGTTCCCAATGTTGGGGAAGTCCAGAACCAGGGGTCACAGTCTAAGGATAAGGGGTAAGCCATTTAGGACCGAGATGAGGAGGACCTTCTTCACCCAGAGAGTGGTGAACATGTGGAATTCTCTACCACAGAAAGTTGTTGAGGCCAATTCACTAAATATATTCAAAAAGGAGTTAGATGTAGTCCTTACTACTAAGGGGATCAAGGGGTATGGTGAGAAAGCAGGAATGGGGTACTGAAGTTGCATGTTCAGCCATGAACTCATTGAATGGCGGTGCAGGCTAGAAGGGCCGAATGGCCTGCTCCTGCACCTATTTTCTATGTTTCTATACCATTTTTATTGTAACATCGTTGTATCTGTTGTAACTAAGTCGATCCGTAGGATAGCTGACGACTGCTGATAGATGGCATGTGTGTGTGTTTAATAAACTGTTCCAAATTGTTTTAAAAGAATCAGTCTTGCTGTCAATTTAATGCCAGAGATTTAGAAATTTTACAAATTGGAGGCTCGTCCGGGATCTGGCGAGACAGCTTTTGATTATTCTTTTGAACAATTGGAAATTTCGGGAGTTGTGATTCTAACCTGTGTTGCAAAGTATAAACTATAAACGGTTATACTGATCGGGAGAAGTTGCGTCTTAAGAAGCAGTCATTTCGATAGTTGGAACTGTTTAAGTGGGGACCCACCGGTAGTTAAATTCAAAAGACACAGGATGAAGGGATCGGTCATGAACAGAAAGCCAACAAAAAGAAATGTTGAGATAGTTTATCAGGAGAAGTTGTCCAAAAAGGTATCCATAACGGACATAGAAGAGTTACAGGCACAGGCACCGTACTTCCGTAAAGACCAACATGCATCCTTTGGGGAGCTCGTAGCATTTATCCAGTAGATCAAGGAGAGCTACAGTCAAAATGGGCCTGGAGAGTAGAGGAATTAATGAGGCACGACGCCAAAGTGATACAAGATTTAAAAGAACTACAAGTAAAAGAGATTAAGAGTGTGAAAGAATAAAGGGCAAAAGAGATACAGGATTTAAAAGAATTGCAAGTAAAAGAGATTCAACTAAAAGAAAAAGCGCTTGAAAGTATAAAATAACAAAAGGAAGAAGGCCTCCAACTTGTGAAGCAGTTAAAAGACGGAGAAATACAGCATTTAAGACGAGAAATTGGTCAATTAAACCACAGTATTAATCAATTAGAAAGAGGGGTTGAACAGGCAGCTTTGTTGTTACAACAACAAAGCCTCTCAAATTTAAATGCCACAGCAGCCGTCATTGAAGCAAATGAAAACAAATTAGAGTTAAAAAATATATAAATTGGAAAACTTGGAGCTCCAGCAAGAGATAGAAGATGCTGTGGGGGGCATTAAACAAAGTAATTAAGAAGCCACCGAGGGAGGCAGACCAGTCCCAGTGCCAACTAGAAATAGCGAAGCTAAAAAGTAAGTTAGGGGAGCAGCAGGCCCTGGTAACCCGGGAGCCATAACAGAGACAGCAGAAGGGGACAAGGGGAGACAGATTGAGAAGAGGAAGGCATTCAGTATAATCCCCAGGGTTGGTGGCATTAGGATGAGATACCTTGGAGACACAAGAGCCAATGGTAGCCGTTCTTTATGACGTAATATGCATGGTCACATCACCAGTAACAATACCGACTCATGGCCTATATCTGGTGCTGATGCCATGGCGTGTAGCCACGAGTTGGGGCCCATTAATGATGGGGATGATCCACTGGAAGTTAATCGGAGGTGGGCAAATTTCAGGAGGGGTCACCCCGAGTTTCAAGAGAGAGACTTAGCTCGAGTCCTCCTCTTGGCCTGTTCCACTTCCCTAAAAGATAATCTGCCAGATGCAGTCTTCCAGCCTGGCACAATGGTTGGTGAACTCATGACCGAGATCCGAAACCATTTAGGGATCCAAAACTTGAACTTAGTGGCTCTGCTTAATCAGACTAAGCAGCGTCCAGAAGAGAGCTGCGAAACACCAAAGGCTAGTGGGAGTTGTGTACAGACCACCAAACAGTAGTAGTGAGGTTGGGGATGGCATCAAACAGGAAATTAGGGATGCGTGCAATAAAGGTACAGCAGTTATCATGGGTGACTTTAATCTGCATATAGATTGGGCTAACCAAACTGGTAGCAATACAGTGGAGGAGGATTTCCTGGCATGTATAAGGGATGATTTTCTAGACCAATATGTCGAGGAACCAACTACAGAGCTGGCCATCCTAAACTGGGTGTTGTGTAACGAGAGATGATTAATTAACAATTTTGTTGTGCGAGGCCCCTTGGGGAAGAGTGACCATAATATGGTAGAATTCTTCATTAAGATGGAAAGTGACACAGTTAATTCAGAGATGAGAGTCCTGAACTTTAAGAAAGGTAACTTTTAGGTTTGAGACGCGAATTGGCTAGGATAGACTGGCGAACGATACTTAAAGGGTTGACGGTGGATAGGCAATGGCAGACATTTAAAGATCACATGGATGAAATTCAACAATTGTACATCCCTGTCTCGCGTAAAAATAAAACGTGGAAGGTGGCTAACAAGGGAAATTAAGGATAGTGTTAAATCCAAGGAAGAGGCATATAAATCGGCCAGAAAAAGCAGCAAATCTGAGGACTGGGAGAAATTTAGAATTCAGCAGAGGAGGACAAAGAGTTTAATTAGGAGGGGGAAAATAGAATATGAGATTAAGCTTGCAGGGAACATAAAAACTGACTGCAAAAGCTTCGATAGATATGTGAAGAGAAAAAGATTAGTGAAGACAAATGTAGGTCTCTTGCAGTCAGAATCAGGTGAATTTATAATAGGGAACAAAGAAATGGCAGACCAATTGAACAAATACTTTGGTTCTGTCTTCACTAAGGAAGACACAAATAACCTTCCGGAAATACTAGGGGACCAAGGGTCTAGCGAGAAGGAGGAACTGAAGGAAATCTTTATTAGTCAAGAAATTGTGTTAGGGAAATTAATGGGACTGAAGGCCAATAAATCCCCAGGGCCTGATAGTCTGCATCCCAGAGTACTTAAGGAAGTGGCCCTAGAAATAGTGGATGCATTGGTGGTCATTTTCCAACATTCTATAGACTCTGGATCAGTTCCTATGGATTGGAGGGTAGCTAATGTAAACCCACTTTAAAAAAAAAAGCAGGGAGAGAGAAAATGGGGATTTATAGACGGGTTAGCCTGATATCAGTAGTGAGGAAAATGTTGGAATCAATTATTAAAGATGTAATAGCAGCGCATTTGGAAAGCAGTGACCGGATCGGTCCAAGTCAGCATGGATTTATGAAAGGGAAATCATGCTTGACAAATCTCCTAGAACTTTTTGAGGATGTAATTAGTAGAGTGGACAAGGGAGAACCAGTGTATGTGGTGTATGTGGACTTTCAAAAGGCTTTTGACAAGGTTCCACGCAAGAAATTAATGTGCAAAATTAAAGCACATGGTATTGGGGGTAATGTATTGACATGGGTAGAGAACTGGTTGGCAGACAGGAAACAAAGATTGGGAATAAACGGGTCCTTTCAGAATGGCAGGCAGTGACTAGTGGGGTACCACAAGGTTCAGTGCTGGGATCCCAGCTATTTAGAATACACATTAATGATTTAGACGAAGGAATTGAATGTAATATCTCCAAGTTTGTAGATGACACTAAGCTGGGTGGCAGTGTGAGCTGTGAGGAGGATGCTAATAGGCTGCAGAGTGACTTGGACAGGTTAGGTGAGTGGGCAAATGCATGGCGGAAGCAGTATTAATGTAGATACCTTTGAGATTATCCACTGGTGGCAAAAACAAGAAGGCAAAATATTATCTGAATGGTGACAGATTAGAAAAGGGGGAGGTGCAACGAGACCTGGGTGTCATGGTACATCAGTCATTGAAAGTTGGCATGCAGGTACAGCAGGTGGTGAAGAAGGCAAATGGCATGTTGGCATTCATAGCGAGAGGATTTGAGTATAGAAGCAGGGAGGTCTAACTGCAGTTGTACAGGGCCTTGGTGAGACCACACCTTGAATATTGTGTGCAGTTTTGGTCTCCTAATCTGAGGAAGGACATTCTTGCTATTGAGGGAGTGCAGCGAAGATTCACCAGACTGGTTCCCGGGATGGCAGGACTGACATATGAAGAAAGATTAGATCGACTAGGCTTATATTCACTGGAATTTAGAAGAATGAGAGGGGATCTCATCGAAACGTATAAATTTCTGACGGGATTGGATAGGTTAGATGCAGGAAGAATGTTCCCGATGTTGCAAAAATCCAGAGACAGGGGTCACTTAGGACCGAGATGAAGAGAAACTTCTTCACTCATAGAATTGTGAGCCTGTGGAATTCACTACCACAGAAAGTTGAAAGTTGGCATGTAGGTATAGCAGGTGGTGAAGAAGGCAAATGAGGCCAGTTCATTAGATATATTTAAAAGGGAGTTAGATGTGGCCCTTACGGCTAAAGGGTTCAAGGGGTATGGAGAGAAAGCAGGAATAGGGTACTAAAGTTGCAAAAATGATCAGCCATGATCATATTGAATGGTGGTGCAGGCTCAACGGGCCAAATGGCCTACTCCTGCACCTATTTTCTATGTTTCTATGAGAGCTCTAGAGCCTTCAGTAATCGCCTGTACGATATCTATCAACGTATCCAGAACCAGGCACCTGCAAATGTTACAGTAGGAAAGAATCAGGAACAATTTAAATTGATGTTCCTGACCTAACTCCACTCTTTAGTTAAAAACACCTGGGCGTAGCCATGAGGCCCTCCAATCAGTGGACAGATATAGAGACCAGCGCTCAAATATCCTGGGAGATGGTAAAAGACCAGTTAAATGTGAAGTCACCACCCACTGCAAATAAACCAGTGTCAACGGTGGAGGGATCTCAAAACTACCCCTTTAAGGGACAGTGCTTTAATTGTAAGAAGGTAGGCCACCTAGCAAAAGACTGCAGCAGACCTAGGCCGGCACCAGACCATGATGCAACGCATAGATAGCTCCCGAGGGACGAACCCAAACCCTCTGGGATGGAACAACAATTGGCTCAGTTAGTAACCCTTCTAAAGAAGGATGAATCCAAGCCCTTTGGGACCGATCAACGATTGGACAGTTGATAACCCTCTTACAAATCCAAATTGCCACGGGGAGGATGCAAAATCATTTACCAGTGCACACAATCACCGATGCACACTCATTAGTGAGATCCATTCAAGGATCGACCCTATGACAGGGTTCGGTCCGCAAAGATTGGTCGGAAGTGGGGTTCCGATGGATTCTGGAGTATCCCTGTTAAGAGGGAAGACCAGTACAAATTTGTGTTCACATTTGAGGACCAGAACTACACCTGGACATGCCTGCCTCAGGGGTTGCACAATGCCCCCACGATCTTCCACAAAAGAATGGCTGCAATTTTAAAAGACTTTTCCCGCCCTACCTGCTTGCTGCAATAGGTAGACGACCTACTGCTGGCAACCAACAGCATGGAGGAGCATCTGTCCCTTTTGCAAAAACTTTTGACGTTGTTGGCTCAGGCGGGACTAAAGGTGAATCCCTGTAAGGCTCAATTAGTAAAAGAACGGGTCACCTTTCTAGGAGTGTCCATTTCTCCAGAGGGATCATCCCCGACTCTCACAAGATGGAGATAATACAGTGACTGCCATTACTGTTGTGCATGCAATAACTGTTAGACTGAGTACTGTTTAACTACAAGAGGTATGACCTTGGCTCTGCTTTATTAAGGCCCAAAGTGACTCATATACAAAATGGCTGGCCTTTTATACTTGGGCTGTACATACGCGCGCGCAGCCCAATGGCCTCCAACAGTGACGCCATCTAGTGGCTAGTGATCCCAAAAGTACATACATGACAATACCCCCTTCTGAGATATTAACACAGTCTTTTACAAATTGAGACGGTCCGGTGTTTTACGCTCCCGGGTTGACCGTCTCAGTTCAACTCCAGCCTTGGGTGAGTGTTCAGAGTCTGTTGTGACTGGTGGCTGGGTGGCTGACCTGATGGGAGCGGCAATGGCCATGTCAGGGATTGAAAGTCCATCTTCATTGAACATGCCAGTGATTTAAAGTTCCAATTCACTGATGACCACTGAGTCATCTGATGACTGGAGGTAGGTTGGTTGGTCGTCGATTGTCTCTTCCTCCGACTGTTCCGGTTCGTCTGTGTGCCACAGCTTTGCCTGATCCATATGTTTCCTGCATGTTTGCCCATTTTTGAGCTTGACAATAAATACTCTGTTGCCCTCCTTGGCCATGACAGTACCAGCGATCCACTTGGGGCCCTGACCATAATTCAGAACATATACAGGATCATTTACAGAAATACCGTGTGACACAGCTGTGCGATCGTGATACCCTTGCTGACTTTGTCTTCCATATTCAACATGATTATTCAAGTCAGGGTGTACAAGAGATAGATTGGTCTTAAGATCTCTCTTCATCATTAGTTCAGAAGGCGAGAACCCGGTAAGTGTATGTGGTCTTGTCCTGTAACTAAGCAGTATGCATGACAGCCGGGTCTGCAGTGACCCTTAGGTTACTCGCTTCACACTCTGCTTTATGATTTGGACAGTGCTGCTTGCCCATTGGATGCAGGTTTGAACGGTGCTGACCTTACATGTTTGATACCATTGAGTTTCATGAACTCTTGAAACTCCTGACTGGTGAAGCACGATCCGTTGTCGCTAACAACGATGTCAGGCAGACCATGTGTTGCAAACATGACACTGAGATTCTCAATGGTAGCTGTGGATGTGCTGGATGACACGATTATACACCCTATCCACTTCAAATATGCATCCACCACAACTAAAAACATCTTCCCCAGGAAGGGACCTGCAAAGTCTATGTGGATTCTGGACCATGGTTTAGACGGCCATGATTCCGCTGGTGCTTTGCTGAGCTGCATGCAAGTGTTGCACTGATGTACACATGATTCCAGCTCAGAGTCAATTCCCGCCCACCGTACATGAGACCTGGCGATGGCTTTCATCATTACAATGCCGGGATGTATGCTATGTAGCTCACGTGCAATTTTCTCTCTCCTTTTCTTGGGCATAACAACACGATTGCCCCACAGTATACAATCCAACGGAATAGACAGTTCGTCTTTGCGACGAATGTAAGGTTTGGTCTCCTCGCACATTTGCTTGGGTATGGCAGACCAATCACTTTTAGAATGCAACTCTTCACCACCGATAAAATCGGGTCCTGGCTGCTCCAGGTCTTAACTTGTTGAGCCATGACAGGCTCAAAACTAACTAACAATAGGTCCGCCAGTTGTGGTGTTTCCATCTCTGATGTGGGCAACAGCAGATGGCTCAAAGCATCGGCACAATTCTCGGTGCCAGGTCTATGGCGAATGACATAATCATAAGCGGATAATGTCAGCGTCCACCTCTGGATGTGGGATGAAGCATTGGTATTGCTACCTTTGTTTTCAGAGAACAGTGAAATGAGCGGCTTGTGATCTGTCTCCAGTTCAAACCGAAGACCGAACAGGTACTGATGCATCTTTTTAACCCCATACACACAGGCTAGTGCTTCTTTCTCTACCATGCTGTAGGCTCGTTCTGCTTTAGACAAACTTTTTGAAGCATACTCGACAGGTTGAAGTCTACCTGACTCATTAACTTGTTGGAGTACGCAACCAATTCCATATAACAAAGCATCACAGGCCAATACTAAATGTTTACATGGGTCACAATGTACCAGCAGCTTGTTAGAGCAAAGCAGATTAGTGGCTTTCTCAAAAGCTCTGTCTTGAGACACACCCCACACCCAGTTGTCGCCTTTTCTTAGCCGCATGTGCAGTGGTTCTAATAAGGTGCTCAATTTAGGTAGAAAGTTATCGAAGTAGTTGAGTAGACCCAGGAACGAACGCAACTCCAACACATTCTGTGGCTTGGGTGCATTCTTGATGGCCTTGGTTTTTGCGTCCGTGGGCTTGATGCCATCAACAGCAATTTTCCTCCCCAGGAATTCGACCTCTGGTGCCATGAAGACGCACTTCGAGCATTTCAGTCTGAGTCCCACTTTGTCCAGACGATGTAGAACTTCTTCCAGGTTGTTCAGATGTTCCTCGGAGTCATGACCTGTGATCAGGATGTCATCTTGGAACACGACGGTTCTGGGAACGAACTTCAGTAGACTCTCCATGTTCCTCTGAAATATTGCTGCAGACGAGCGAATTCCAAAAGGGCACCTGTGATAAATAAACAGTCCTTTTTGCATGTTAATGCATGTAAGTCTCTTCGACATCTCGACCAGCTCCTGCGTTGTGTAGGCCGACGTAAAGTCCAGTTTGGTGAACGACTTGCCCCCGGCTAGCGTTGCAAACAAGTCATCAGCCTTCGGTAATGGTTACTGATCCTGTTTAGAAACCCTGTTGATCGTAGCCTTGTAGTCTCCACAGATTCTGACCTTGCCATCACTTTTCAGCACAGGAACAATGGGGCTGGCCCATTCATTAAATTTAACCGGTGATATGATCCCTTCACACTGGAATCTGTCCAGTTCGATTTCGTCCTTCTCCGTCATCATATATGGAACTGCCCAAGATTTATCATGGACGGGTCTCGCATCCGAGTCCACGTGGATTTCACCTTGGCTCCCGTAAAGTTGCCAATGCCTGGTTCGAACAGCGAGGGGAACTTGCTCAGTACTTGGGCACATGTATCTTCCTCCGACGACAATGCCTTGATGTCGTTCCAGCCGCATCTGATTTTTTCAAGCCAGTTCCTGCCAAACAGCGCTGGGCCATTGCCTGTGACAATCCATAGCGGTAACTCGTGAACCGCACTGTCATACGACACTTTAATTGTGGAACTGCCAATCACCGTTATGAGTTCTTTGGTGTACATGCGCAACTTGACATTGATTGGACTCAGCCTGGCTCACAGCCTTAGTATCCCACAGCTTGTCGAATGCCCTCTGCCTCATTATCGATTGACTCGCCCCCGTGTCCAGTTCCCCATACCGGCACCCCATTAAATTTCACGTTGATCATTATCGGTTTGCTCTTAGTTAGGAACGAGTATAGTCCATACACTTCCTCCTCTGGTATCTCGGATTGTGTATCCGGATCCGCGCTAGTCTGACCATCATCCTCCACGTGGTGTGTCGCAGCATGCTTGCTCATCTGCGGACATTTGCGCTGGAGATGCCCCACTCTCAGACAGCCTTTGCTGTCTGAGAGTGGGGCATATTGCTTAAATCGGCATTGCTGGCGCTGGTGATTTCCTCCACAACGCCAACACAGAGAAATCAGATGCATTCCCGCTGGTGGACTTTGGGCAGCCACAAGTTTCACGTACGCAGTCGGGTAGGCCCTGCCGTGTGCCGCTCTGCCGAACGCTGAATCAATCATATTTACAGTACGTGCCTAGTTTAGATTTTTCACTGATATCGGCTTTAGACTTTTATCCGTCGTCATGCATGACTGAGCAATCGTGATGGCCCTGTTCAAGTCCAACATCTCCCAGTAGTTTATGCAGGATCACCTCGTGGTTGATGCCGATTACAAAGAAGTCCCACAGCATGTCTGCCAACACAGCCCCGAACTTACACGGTCCCGCTAGTCGTTTCAGGTCAGCAACGAATTCTGCCGCATTCTGGCCCTCTGAGCGAATGTGCGTATAAAATCTGTATCTCGAGATGCCTTCGTCTGGCTTAAGATGGTCCTGTACCAGAGTACACAATTCTTCTTACGTCTTCTCTGTTGGACTCACGGGCAGGACTAGATTCTTTATCAGACCATAAATTTTTGGTCCGCAAACCGTGAGGAACATCGCTCGGCGCCGATCTGCGTCGCCGACCTCCTCCATTTTGTTGGCCATGAATAACTGGGCCAGACGGCTCACAAATTCTACCCAATCTTCTCCTTCCACAAATCACTCCAACAATCCAATTGTGCTCATTTTTGCATGCAAAGGTTCTTGTTGCCTCGTCGCCAAGTGTTGTGTATGCAATAACTGTTAGACTGAGTACTGTTTAACTCCAAGAGGTATGACCTTGGCTCTACTTTATTAAGACCCAAAGTGACTCATATACAAAATGGATGGCCTTTTATACTTGGGCTGCACATACGTGCATGCAGCCCAATGGCCTCCAACAGTGATGCCACCTAGTGGCTAGTGATCCCAAAAGCACATACATGACAATTACCCACTTCCAAAACAGCCCTACAAACATTCTTGGGTTTGGTGGGGTACCAAAGGAACTTTATCCCAGGCTTTGCAGAGTGTGCAAAGCCCCTGTATGATTTAATAAAACTGCAAGGTGATGACATACACCCAGCATGGACTGATGCTCACACCCAGTCCGTGGCTAAATTAAAAACTGCAGTGATACAGGCTGCATGTCTGATCCCTCCTGATCCCACACAGCCCTTCCATTTGGAGGTTGGGGCCACAGAACAAACCCTCACTGCAGTTCTGTGCCAAACGTGAACTGATCAATTACAGCCCATTGCATATGCGTCTCGAATCCTGCAGGGGGCAGAAAAAACGTATACTGCATGCAAGCGCCACCTATTGGCCGTCGTCTGGTCGGTATATCACTTTACCTTTATTACTGGGTTACAGGCTACAATCCTGCACAGCGGACACACACCTCTGAAACTACTGATGAAACGTGGAGATTCGCCAGTTTCCTTGCAGCACCTCAGCAAATGGACATTGGAATTTATGGGAAGAGACATTGATACCATTTCCAAACCCACCACATTGCTGCCACAATTTCTGATCTATGAGGGGGACCCACATGAATGTCCGTTACCCTTGATTAACTTTGAGATCCATTCTTTGCAGAAAGAGCCCATACAGGATGCTCCAGATGTCTATATCGATGGGTTCTCATATCACATTGAAGGACCCCCTCACACCAGATATGCAGTGGTATTGCCAGAAAGAACCACCCAGTGAAGATGCAACAGACAGTCTTCACAATATGCAGAAATCGGCACATTTCTAACTGCTGTGAAGGAAACCTCAGATAGACTCATGAATATTTGGTCCGATAGTGCCTATGCTATAAACATTATGCTCTCCTTGCCCCTATACCACAAAAATGACTATCATACGATAGGCGTAAGGCCCTGGTCCATGGGCCCTGGTTACGCCTGCTCTGGTAATACCTTAAACAGCGATCCCAGCCCTGCTTCATAGGAAAGGTAGCAGCTCATAGAAAAGGGGGTCCACATAGTGAGGGAAATTCCAGAGCAGCCAAGGATGCTGCAATTGATGAGGATATAGTTGTTGAGCCCTGCAATGCTGTTAGCAAGGCCTCCCCAACAGATCACCTGGATTTAAAATCCCTGCAGCAGCAATTCTGGTCATATGCTGTTGCAAGCGCCTGGCACGAGGAAGGCAGACCCCTTCCTCAACCAACAGCCGGGCTCCCAATACTATACTAGCCACTGCCCCTGACTCAGATGAGCAGTTGCTGATGTTCAAAAGAAAGCCAACCCCGCGGTTTATTTTATTCAGTTACTGGGGAAAAAGGAAGTTCAGTACAAGAAGTGGTTCCACATTAATCAGTTAAAAAGTGCCAAAGAGTAAATACTGCACTGATCTTGTTTCCCACAGGCCATGTTACGGATCCTCATGTTTGTCAGGATGATACTGGCCACCACTGAAGCCGAGCGAAGATGGAGAAGCCGGAGCTGCAGCATGACTCGCGAACATCATCAATCATCAATGTGCTTTGAGAAACGACGGTGCACCGAAGATTATATTATAGTAAATCCCCTACGTGTGGCATACACCATATAAGGTGGGGACCAAGTCAGGCCATCCACTTTTCTCTCTCTCTCTCTCTAAGTTTAAAACCCATTATACAGCACTCATCCGCCTCAGAGAAACATAAACAGCAGAACTATCAGAACCCCCTGAATGTTTATGATATGTGAGCCCTGAGGAGATAAACCATGAGGAGTCAATAAGGATATTTCCCCCTCAAGGTGGGGAGTTTGTAAGAATAAAAGTGTTTAATAATGGCAAAATTGATTCTGTATATAAAGTGTAGATTATACTGAAAGGCTGCAGTGTTGAAACAAAATGGATGCTCACAGACTTCCAGCATGTTCTGAATGTATATTGTCTTCTGGCTGGACAGAGCTTAAAGGAACAAAGGTGTTAATTGGAAAGCCATTAACCTAATCAAGGATTGGCACCAGCCCTCCAGACAGACACATGTGTCAGGAGAAGCCCTAGAACGGCCCTGGAACCAAGATCCAATCCTGAGGCTTCCTGAGAAACAATGGCCTTAAGAGGTATAAAAACACAAACCAAAGATTGCTCTTTCTCTTCTCCTTAGCACATGGCAAAAGCAGGACCTCCCTCGACAGACAAAGAAGCAGGCCTTGTGCTTTGCCAGAGGGAAATAAAGTATACCATTTTTATTGTAACATCATTGTATCTGTTGGAACTAAGTCGATCCGTAGGATAGCTGACAACTGCTGATAGATGGCATGTGTGTGTGTTTAATAAACTGTTCCAAATTGTTTTAAAAGAATCAGTCTTGCTGTCAATTTAATGCCAGAGATTTAGAAATCGTACAATAGCCCACCCTTTTCTAAAAATGTGGTTGTGCCTGCCCAATGCACAAGCTTAGCTGCACTTGTAGCAGAGAGGGCATAACTTTCTGACAGGAGATCCGTCCTCAGAATTTGAATAGGCTCGCAGCACAGAATAAGCTTGGCCTGTACTGCACATGGCTCGGGATTAGAAAAACCAGCATAGTATCAACTTTTAATAAGCTAAAGCTATGCCTTAACAACAACACCAACATGTTATAGAGCCTTTAAAGTAGTGAATCGTCCCAAGGCGCTTTACAGGAGTATGATGAGATAAAACATTTGACATCGAGCTGCATAAGGAGAAATTAGGGCAGGTGACCAAAAGCTTGCTCAAAGAGGTAGATTTTAAGGAGCGTCTTGAAGGAGGAAAGAGAGGTAGAGAGACGGAGAGGTTTAGGCAGGGAATTCCAGAACTTAGGGTCTAGGCAACAAAAGGCATGACCACCAATGGTTGAGCAATGATAATCAGGGATGCTCAAGAGGACAGAATTAGAGCAGCGCAGACATCTCGGGAGCGTTTACATAGGATTACATAGGATATATGGCACAGAAACAGGCCATTAACCCAACCAGTCCATGCCGACATTTAAGTTCCACTCAAGCCTGCTCCCGTCATTCCTCATCTAAATCTATCCGCATAACCTTCTATTCCCTTCTCCCTCAAATGCTTGTCTAGGTTGTGGGACTGGAGGAGATTAAAGAGATAGGGAGTGGCAAGGCCATGAAGGAATTTGAAAACAAGGATGAGAATTTTGAAATCGAGGCATTGCTTAACCGGGAGCCAATGTAGGTCAGCGAGCACAGGGAAAGTTTTAGTGAGACAAAAAAGTGGAGAATTTCATAGAATCATAGAACAATACAGCACAGAAGGAAGCTATTCGGCCCATCGTGCCTGTGCCGGGTCTTTGAAAGAACTATCTAATTAGTCCCATTCCCCTGCTCTTTCCTCATAGTACTGTAATTGTTTTCCCTTCAAGTAGTTATCCAATTCTCTTTTGAAAGTTACTATTAAATCTGCTTCCATCACCCTTTCAGGCATTGCATTCCAGATCATAACAACTCGCTGCGTAAAAATAAAAGTCCTCATGTCCCCTCTGGTCCTTTTGCCTATCACCTTAAATCTCTGTCCTCTGGTTACTGACCATTCTGCCACTGTAAACAATTTCTCATAATTTACCTTCTCAAAACCATTCATGCTTTTGAACACTCCTATCAAATCTCCTCTTAACCTTGTCTGCTCGAAGGAAAACAGCCCTAGCTTCTCCAGTCTCTCCACATAACTGAAGTCACTCATCCCTGGTGCCATTCTAGTAAATCTCTTCTGCACCCTCTCTAAGGGCTCGACATCCTTCCTAAAGTGTGGTGTCCAGAATTGAACACAATACTCTGGATGAGGCCTAACCAGTGTTTTATAAAGGTTAAGTATAACTTCCTTGCTTTTGTACTCTATGCCTCTATTAATAAAGCCAAGGATCCCATATGCTTTTTTAAACATCCTTCTCAACTTGTCCTGCAACCTTCAAAGATTTATGTACATATATCCCCAGGTCTCTCTGTTCGTGCACCATCTTTAAAATTGTATCATTTAGTTTAGATCGTTCTTCCTACCAAAATGTATCATGTCACACTTCTCTGTTAAATTTCATTTGCCATGTGTCTGCCCATTTCACAAGACTGTCTATGTCCTCCTGAAGTCTGTTACTATCCTCCTCATTGATTACTACATTTCTGAGGTTTGTTTCATCTGAAAACATTGAAATTATGGCCTTTATACCCAAGTCCAGCTCATTAATACATGTCAAAAATAGTAGTGGTTCTAATACTGACCCCTGGGGATCACCACCTTATACTTCCCTCCAGTCTGAAAAACAACCGTTCACCACTACTCTCCATTTTCTGTCCCTCAGACAAGTTTGTATCTACGTTGCCATAGTCCCATTAATCTCATGGGTGTTAATTTTGCTAACAAGTCTTTCATGTGGTACTTTGTCAAGATTACAATGGCACAGCAGATGCATGTGAACAATGCTGCTCTGTTTGATGATGGAGAGTTTGAGGTCTGGCTGCAGGAGGAGTACCAAAGGATGGAGGCTCTATTTAGGGTTGAAGACAACCCTCCAGTAAAAGCACAGGTGCAAACTCCATTAAGGGAGATAATTTTCCAAGTCAATGCAGTCACCCTGGTCTCTGGTTGCTAATTAAGAAGCTTTCTAGATTTAGGACGAAGACAAAGATAAGTGTGTTCTTTACTTTTGCTTATATTTCTTGTGGGGCCCCTCAAGCAAGGCAGTTAAGAACTCCACACTCTTTAGAAGGTACTATTTTAATTTTGTACACACTCTACACACACACACACTTGTGGGAATTCTACTCTTTGGGGCAGAGTTCCGGTAGGGCGGGATTTCTGCCCGTCACTCCTTATCCACTCCGAACCCAACCCATTCTCCTGGGTCAGAGCTCACTGTACATGTACAACGGCATGCCGGTGGAATTCCTGCTATCCAGAAGGAGCCTACCAATGGTACTGCAGCAGTGCTGCAACAAGGATTCCACCAGAATAGATCTTAAAGAGGTAGAAGCACCCCAAAGTTCAGACAGAGGGCTCCAACTGACCGCTTCAATCAAGACCAAAACTTTCAGCTAGTAAATGTTTGGGGCCAACTTGAGGGAGAGGTCAAAGCTACAAGGCAAATGAAATTTAATATAGCAAAGTGTGAGATGGTTCATTTTGGTAGGAGGAATAAGGAGGCCACTTATTCCTTGGAAGGTCAGAAACTAAATGGGGCACAGGACCAAATAAATATAGGAATACAGATACATAAATTGTTAAGAGTAGCAACACAAGTTGATAAGGCCATAAAAAGTGCAAACAAAGTAGTGGGGTTCATTTCAAGAGGAATATACATTTCAAGAGGAATAGAATACAAAAGCAGGAAGGTAATGTTAAACTTATATAGAACCTTGGTTGGACACACTTGGTGTGTCAGTCATGGTTCAGCGGGTAGGACTCTTGCCTCTGAATCAGAAGGGTGTAGGTTCAAGTCCCACTCCAGAGACTTGAACATAAAAATCTAGACTGACACTCCAGTGCAGTATTGAGGGAGTGCTGCACTGTCAGAGGTGCCATCTTTCAGATGAGAAGTTAAACCGAGGCCCCATCTCCCTCTCAGGTGGACATAAAATATTCCATGGCACTATTTCAAAGAAGAGCAGAGGAGCTAACCCTGGTGTCCTGACCGATATTTATCCTTCAATCAACATCACAAAAATCAGATTATTTGGTCATGATCACATTGGGATCTTGCTGTGTGCAAATTGGCTCCCGCATTTCCTACATTACAACAGTGACTATACTTCAAAAGTACTTCATTGGCTGTAAAGCGCTTTGTGACGTCCTAAGGTCATGGAAGGTGCTATATAAATGCAAGTCTTTCTTTGTTGTACTATGTGCAGTTTTGGTCTTCATACTACTAAAAGAATATTGAAGTTTTGGAGTACAGAAAAGATTTACAAGGATGCTACCAGAATTGAGGGGATGCAATTACCAACAAAGATTGAGTAGGCTGGGACTATGTCCTCTGGAAAAAAGAAGACTAAGAAGGGACCCAATAGGGGTCTTTAAGCTTATTAAGTGGTTTGATAAGTTGAAACTGTTTCAATTTGTGGGTGAGTCCAGAACAAGCAGGCTGAAATATACAGATCAAATAAAGAATTTAGGAAAAATTTATTTACACAGAATGTTGAGAATGTGAAACTCTCTGCCACATGGAGTGGTTGAAGCAGATAGCATTGATGCATTGAAGGGAAGGTTTAATATATACATGCGGGAGAAAAAAATAGAGGGATATGGAGGCAGGCTGGGAAGTGGTAAGTTGAGTCAGAGGAAGCTAATGTAGACTAATAGACCAATTGGACCGAATGGCCTGTTACTGTGCTGTAGATTCTACGTAATCTATGTGATTGTAAAACCTAGGACAATAACATTGATTGTGAGATGTACAGAGGAATAAAATGTGCTTCAGGCTGATAATACTTCCAATCTTCCAACCCAGAGCCAAACCTACACAATAGAGGGAAAAGAAAACCATGAATGCTGGAATTCTGACACAAAAACAGAAAATGATGGATCTGTACTACTGGTCAATCAGCATTTGAAATAAAGAATTTGCATTTATATTGCACCTTCCACATCCTCAAATGATCTCAATGTATTTCACAGCCGATGAAGTACTTGCAAAGTGTAGCCACTGTTGTAATTTAGGCAATCATGGGAGCCGATTTTTACATAGCAAAGTCCCACAAACAGCAATGAGATAAATGATTAGTTAATCTGTTTTAGCTTTATTGGTTGAAGGATAAATGTTGGTCAGGACACCAGTAGAACTCATCTGCTTTTCTTCAAATAGTGCCATGAGATCTTTTACATGCACCTGAGGGTGCAGGTTGTTATATATGCAGACTATAGATATACTCTCTGTGTAGTCACTGTATAGTTGCATAAAATGGAGACTTGTTTACCTGATGTACTATCAATAAGGCTTACACCGTGCATATATTATGCTGGCACCACTAGAGGGTGCAACTGGTGGAGACCGGGGTTTCCTGCCCTGGTAGCAGGAGCTGTATAAACTCACTCTGGAGTCACGAATAAAGGACCAAGGTCACTACAATCTGAGTACAACACATTGCCTCGTGGAGTCATTCATAACTACATTACAGACTTAACACAGGTGGTAACTTGATTTAACATCTCATCCAAAAGGCAGCTCCTTCAATTGTGCAGCATTCCCTCAGTACTGCACTGAAGTATCAGCCTGGATTATGTGTTCTGTTCTGTGGAGTGGGGCTTGAACTGATTACCTTTTGACTGAGAGACAAGAGTGAGTCAAGGCTAAGAGAAAGATAGATTAACAAAGATTGCAAATGGTATGTTACAACTGATCGCAATGCCCTGGGCTAGGAAGGAGGAAAAAACAATTCTGTCATGAATCCTGCTGGAGAGTGCATACGTTTAGCCAATTGGTGGCAGGATCAATATTATCTGCTCCTTTAGGCCCCTTGCAAATCTTCCTGAGCAAAATACAGATCCAAAAAAATAGCTTCCATCTCATTCCATCTGTAGCTTGCTGAAGAAGAGAGAGAATTGGTTGCAGTTTGGATATTGTTCATCTGTTATAAATCTCTGAGAGCAACAACAACTTGTATTTATATAGTGCCTTTAACATAGTAAAACATCACAAGGCGCTTCGCAGGAGTGTTTTAAGACAAAACAAATACATCTGACAAAGGAAGATCACATTATGAGAGGTGACATGTTGTCATCCCATAGAGTAGCCATGCTACAGGTTCCTGCCAATGCTGTTTTACTGAAAACACCTATATTTAAGAGCAAATCGTGGACTTTCACTTGCCACAAAAATCTACCAATGAGCTTACAGCAGAAAGGCATGCATGCCATATTTGGTGCATAATAGTGATAAGAGGAGTGTATCTTGGAATCTCCTTAAACTGAGACAACACAATTTCTTTTAGTTGTGTAACTTTTCTTGAAGACTGGAGTATATTTTTCCTCTGTGTATAAAGTTAGAGAAAAAATATTTTACTAAACTATGACTATAAATCAAACAGCTATCAAATAAAAATAAAGTAATCATCAAAGGAAACAGGGAAACCAATTAAATAACTCAAAAGTACTTTTCTTTGTTTGAAACGCTGCAGCAACATTTCCCTCTGGAGGCCAATCTCCTTTAGGTGCCTGAGAGTTCAGTTCATGAGGCTTTTCACAACTATAACTGTCAGTGGCTCATCCAGGTAACAAACTGTCACTCCAAGAATGTACAATTGTTACTCTGTGCAAGCACTCAGTGGGCAACATAATGGTCCCTCTTAGTGACACAATTTGGAGCAGGAAACGGGTGTGCATACCATATCATTTTTTATTGTTTTTAAAGGTTCACGGGTACAATGGCCATTCATAGAGCATGGCAGGATTTGCTATTTATAAGCCCTGCTTCCTGTCTCACTCAGTGATAGAAAAGGGCAAGACAGAGTGAAGTGGCCAGCAACAAACTGACAGGATTGGATTGGCCATCCATTTTATATCCTGCCGAGTTTTCAATTGGAAGTAAAGTTGGGGGAGTGTAAATTGGGTGGATGATTCGATGCTGTGTTTCCCACTTGGTGGGGTTGGATTAAAATTACCCCCTTTATTTCTGGCTCAATTTTGTTCCTTTTTTAAAAAAAATTACTGCTGCCAACCACTGTCCCATCTACCTTTGTGCCATTTACCATGGGGCTGCCATCAGTACCATGTTCCCCCACCCCCACATTTAATACAGGGCATAATGGGTTTCCAATCGGCAATTCCCTTGTAGCTTTGTTTTAAAGAAAGAGGAAGAGCAATGAAAGGATGCCAGGCTGGTCAGGTAACACCAGAAATGCACCACACCCGCCCACCAGTACCTCCATACCACAATATAGAGGCAGGGGTGCTCCTGCCTCTAGCTGTCCCAGAAGCAGTGTTTGCAGCAGCTTTGCTTAACAAAGAAAATGCTGCAACATGACCTGTAACCTGCCCTCAAAAATACACACTGCCAGTGGCTGCAGAGGTTCACAACCGTCCTGGGTCTAAAACCTCCACTTTTTTTCCATGCTTGACATCCACTTAACACCCATTTTACTGCTGAAATGACGTATAACACCCAGATATTGCCCATTTAGCCACAAAATGGAAACTGATGCCCATTTTTAGGAAACTTATCGTCAAGCGTTACTTTCCCCATGTGCTTAATGCTGGGGAAAAATATTACTGCCCGTCCACATCAGAATGGGCGAAATCAATGCCCATAATATCGCCCAACGATAATTTCTGCACTGATTTAAAGCCGAGATTCAATAATTACCGCCCGCCCACTTTGTTTTGTCGGAAAGAACATATTTACCGAAACGAGCGGCCATGAGATCGCCCAGCGTCAATTTCACCACCTCGCACACATATGACCCACAATATCGCTCGCCCAAAATACTGCCTACAAAAAGTGGAACTGTTCTGAATGAATGCCAGCGGTGTGGCTGGCATTTTTAAAATCCCACTCTTACGTGAGGAGCTGAGATCTGAAAGAGCATTGATGTGAGTGACAACGCTGGCACACTGCTGTGTGTGTGCAGCTCAGACATCAATGGTGTCCATTACCTTGGTGCCAGTTAAAGTTTACATTGATTGCTGTTAAGTTGTATTTAACCCTTTGATGTTAAGGAATCACCAGTGTGTAACAGTGCAGCTGTCTGAGACAATGCGCAACAAGGTTATGTTCAATAACAAAAATTTAATACCAACATTGGTCTGAAATCATAAGTATCACACGCAATAACACCCAACCCCGGACCACACCCCACTTTTTGCACCATTGACATAAATCACATGTTCAACATGTCCAGCAACACAGAATATAAAGGCAAAGAAGGAGCGTGCTCCCCAGCCCCCATACATTGCAACAAATTGCATACACCCAGATGGAGATATAACACAGCCATCATCTGTGCACATGTACCTCACTTTCCTTCCCCCCTCCCCTTCATCTCCCTAACTCTACCTCTTCCCTTCCTCGCTCCATGGCGCCTGGCCGAGGAGCTCCTCAGACGGTGCCTCATTGGGGGCAGATGCGGTCATTGCACAGGTATGGGAGCGGGGAGTACCGAAGGGGCATCATTCTCTGCTGCAGAAGCCGGATCTTGGTCCTTGCTCTCATCTGTCGTTCGCAGTGGTGGTGCGGAACCTAGGGTTGGAGTGCCGCGCTCGGGGACCACTGGGAGGCCTGTGGCAGCAGTGTTCCTGGCTATCGCATCCAGGGCCTCCGCCATCCGCGAAATGTACTCGGTCATGGTTGCCAGCTATCGGGATATGCCCCCCAATGCTTCGATCAGCTGCTCACCAATGTCTATAGTCCTCCTGGACAACTGTACCATCTCTCCGCTGTCATGTGGCGTCAATGACCGGAGGACGATTAGATGGCCTTGGGGTGGAATGGCTTCTGGAGCGTGGCAATGCAGGCTCCTCGAAGTCTGTGCTCTCCTCCATGGAGAACAGACCCAGCGGATTGACGGGCGAGAATCGGAGCTCCTCAGTAGTAGGACCGTCTGCCGGCTCCTGCCTCGCGCCCCCACCTTCTGGCCGCTGTGGTCTTGCACTGCTGGCTGAGCTGAAAAACACAAATGAGGTTATTAGAGGAGAAGGGGTTGCTAGGGTCACAAGGTGAGTCCAGCGCTACACACAGCATATGCACGACAAAAGCACCACCGCTCTCAAAATCATCGCAGACATCACATTTCATTACCATCAACACATTTGCATTCCAATGATTTTCATTAGGCCATCATTATTTCTATGATAATTTTACAGATCATCTATCATATATGGTTGTTCGGATATGAATGGGTGTGGCATCTATTGATTTTACATCACGCAATGGTGCAAGCTTTACTCACGTGGCATCACTTCAGGGTCTGCAGATGCGTCTGTGGCTGTCCGGGGGTGCTTCCCCATGAGTGCGAGCACTCGCTCCTCCATCTCTGTGATGTCGCTGGGGACTGGTGGGCCCCACCCGTTCGTCTCTGCATGGACTTCGTCGTCAATAGCTTCTTCTGTAAAAGGTGACAGGACGACATAGCATGAGATCATTGCGTGATATCATTGCTAGGTACTGTCACAGAGAGTGATACAACACATAACCGACAAATGTAATCATGATTATTATGAAAATTATCATTCTTGACCTAAAGACGTACATCGTGACCGCAGGCTTTGAGTAAAACATTCCCGGTAAAAGTGAAAGACCTCACATCTGATGCTAGTCACTCATGACTGTTACAAATCAAATTATATAAACACATAAGTACATGTAAATCAATGTAATACTTACACACCCTGTAAACAAGTGTACTATTGACTTTGGGAGGGAGTGATGTTACGTATGCAACACTATGTAACCAGCATTCTACCACCACCAGAGGGCGCATCTGTTGGAGTCCCAAGGGATCCCAGCAACCTTTGGGAGCACTGTAGAAAAGCAGGTCTCACATGCTGTACCAGCACTCTGGAGTTAGAATAAAGAGACTAAGGTCACACTTACTCATGTCTACAGTACTCAGTTATATTGCATAACAGCAACATTGCCCATCCCTGGCCCTGCCTCCGTTCATCTGCTGCTGAAACCCTCATCCATGCCTTTAGACATCCTATTCCAACACACTACTGGCCAGCCTCCCTTGTTCCACCCTCCATAAACTTGATGTCATCCAAAACTCTGCTGCCCGTGTCCTAATTCGCACGAAGTCCCACTCATCCATCTCCCCTGTGCTCACTGACATATATTGGCTCCCAGTTAAGAAACGCCTCGATTTTAAAATTCTCATCCTTGTTTTCAAATCCCTCTATAGCCTTGCCCCTCCCTACCTCTGTAATCTCCTCCAGCCCTACAATCCCTAAGATCTCTGTGCTCCACCAATTCTGGCTTCCTGAGCATTCCTGATTTTAATCTCTCTAACATTGGCGGCCATGCCATCAGCTGCCTGGGTCCTAAGCTCTGGAATTACCTCCGTAAACTTCTCTGCCTCTTTACCTCGCTTTCCTCCTTTAAGATGCTCCTTCAAGCCTACCTCTTTGACCAAGCTTTTGGTCATCCGCCCTAATATCTCCTTATGTTGCTCGGTGTTAAATTTTGTTTGTTAACGTCCTGTGAAGCGCCTTGTGACGTTTTACTACGTTAAAAGCGTGATATAAATGCAAGTTGTTGTTGTTTACAGCATCCTTCTTCATCATCTGTAATCTTTTTTGTGTGTTCGAAAGCTCACTAAGCTTGCATTCAGCCATGGCTTAGTGGTAGTCTTCTCACTTCTGAGTCAGCAGATTGTAAGTTCAAACCCCACTCCAGGACTTGAGCATGTAGTCTAGGCTGACATTTTAGTGCAGTTTTAAGGGAAATACATGGTACTGCATTGTTGGAGGTGCCATCTTTTGGATGAGACCTTTAACTGAGGCCCTATCTGCCTGTTCAGCTGGACTTAAAAGATCACACAGCACTATTGGAAGAAAAGCAGGAGAGTTATCCTGGTGTCCTGGCCAACATTTATCCCTCAACCAACACCACCAAAAACACATTAACTGTTTTTTCATTTCATAGCTGTTGTGGGGCCTTGCTATGGCTACCACACTGGCAAAAGAGTACAATGATGTCATGTTAAATTTACATAGATAGGTTCCATTATAAATGTGGACATAGGAATTTATAAAAGGAGTTTCCATCACACTTTCAGCAAAGTTATCGAAGCAGAGCAGGAGCAGCTTTGAGGAAATTCCTGGCCTTGGTCTTGACTCCCTGTATATTAATAATATCGGAATTTGAGGTGCTGCATTTATCACTTAATAAAGTTCCTAACCTGTCATTGAAGCAATCTATGCGAGTTGGTTGGGGGACAGGTTTGGCTTGTATTGTGTTAAACTGGAATATTATTAAAGAAACGGAATAGATTTGAAGTTACATCCTCAGTAACCTTATTACACTGCAAGAGGAATTAGAATCTTGCATTTATTAAAACCTAAACTAAGAACATACACAAAAAACATATAATCTACCTAATGACTTATCATAATAAGAATAAAATGAACTTGATTTTATTCATAACACTGATTATTCATAAATTGATATGCTTTTCACTTTAAAATTAGTTGGCACTGCCAGTAAATATTTCATGCTAAACTGAAGGCCATTGTAAACCTTTTTGTCACCAGCTGCATTATTTGGCTGATACATTAAACATCTGCTGTAACCCCTTCTATGCCACACAACTCTGCTTTAAATTTGCAGGCTTTGTTGGACATGGGGAGTGAACCTTTAGCTTAGTGGTAGTATTTCTGTCTCTGAATCAGAAGGTGAAATGATTTGAACTCCAGCTGGCCCTGGTGAATAGAAACAGAAATATTCGGCTAGATTTTCCACTTTGTGCAGATTGCCCAAAAATGGGCGTTATTTCCGGCATGGGTGGTAAATATGGGTTTTCAGATCGCCGGATTGTCACCCATTTTCAAAACCCTAGTTTCCATTTTAAAAATTGGGCGTTATCACGAGCAATCTGAAATGGGCATTAGTGTTAAATCTCTCTGACCTTCTGCCGTAAAGTGTCGCCGTCCTTAGCAACAGCATGGCAACGCTGGTTTCCCGTGATTCAGGAGGTCAGGGGTCATCATTACATGCACATAAGAGGAGACAGAGAGAGAGGGAGCAAAGAGGGAGTGAAGGCGTGTGTGGATGTGGTGTGGGTGCTTGTTTGACTGCTTTGGGAGGTAGGAGGGAGAGTTTCGAGCTTTATAGCAAATTGTGCGAAAAAAGTTAGCTGTTACCAGCCAGATATTTTCACGAATTTGATGCCTATAATGGAGGGAGTGGAGGAGGCCACACAGCACGCTGTGGAGACTGACGCTGGTGAGAGCATTGAGCTGGGACAGGAACAATTGGGAGGATGAAAGAGAACAAGGAGGTCCTTGGACGAGGCAAGTGCCTCCCTCATACAGGAGGTCAAGTCACGCTGGGGTGATTTGACCCAGGGAAGGTGTGGGAAGCCCACCCCAAAGGCCTAGCAGAAGTTATAGGCCGAGATAGCCGAGGTGGTCTCATTGGCGACCAACGAGGTGCGTGAGGGCAACCAATGCTACAAGCGATGGAATGACCTTGTGGGATTTGCAAGACTAAGTATTACATTTATTTACATGTACTTATATATTTAAATAATTTGATTTGTAAGAGTCATGAGTGACTATAATCAAATGTGAGGTCTTTCACTTTTACCAGGAATGTTGTACTCAAAGTCTGTGGTCATGGTGTACGTCTTTAGGTAAAGAATGATAATTATCATAATAATCATGATTACATCTGTCGGTTATGTGTTGTATCAGTCTCTGTGACAGTACCTAGCAATGATATCACGCAATGATCTCATGCCATGTCGTCCTGCCACCTTTTACAGAAGAAGCTATCGAGGAATAGGGCCGAGCAGAGGCGAACAGGTGGAGGGCCACCAGTCATCAGCGACCTCACTGACATCGAGGAGCGGGTGCTCTCACTAGTGGGGACCCACACCCGGATGGCCACTCAGGCAGCTGCAGACCCTGAAGTGATGCCACGTGAGTAAAGTATACATCATTGCGTGATGTGAAGGCAATAGATGCCACACCCACTCATATCCGAACAATAATATCTGATAGATGATTGCTAAAAGTGTCCTCTAAATAATGCTGGCCTCATGAGAATCATTGCAATGCAGAATGCGTTGATGGTCATGAAATGTGATGTCTGTGATGATTTTGATAGCGGTGGTGCTTTTGTCATTATATGCTGTGTGCAGCGCTGGACTCACCTTATGACCCTAGCACCCCCTTCTCCTCTAATAACCTCATTTGTGTTTTGCAGCTCAGCCAGCAGCGCATCCCAAGGCAAGACCGCCGAGCCCAGAAGCTGGGGGCACGGGGCCAGACTCGCCGAACAATCCTACATCTGGTGCTGAGGTGCTCCGATTCTCGCCCGTCAATCTGCTGGGTTCATTCTCAACGGATGACTGCGCGACTTTGAGGAGGCTGCATCGCCAGGCTCCAGAGGGCATTCGACTTCAAGGCCATCTAGTGCTCCTCCAGCCATTCCCACCTCCACTCTGGAGATATTGGGCCCAAGCACCTCACCACAGGGCACCCCAGGTGTCCCCAGGACGGCGCCGACCCTGCGGAGATTTATTAGATGCAGCAGGTCTGCTCCACAAGTGCCGGATGAGAGGGGCAACATGGTAGAGTTGTCCAGGAGGACTGTTGACATAGGTCACCAGATCCTACAGGCATTAGGGGGCATATCCCGACAGCTGGCCAGCATCTCCGGCACCATGACGGAGTACGTTCCATGGATGTGAAGGCGATAGCCAGGAATACTGGTGGCACAGGTCTCCCAGTGGTCCTGGAGCGCGGCACTCCACCCCTAGGTTCTGCACCCCTGGTGCCAATGACACATGAGAGGCAGGAGCAAGATCCTGCTACTGGATCCGAGAATGTTTCCACCTCGGTACCCCCCGCGCAACCTCCATAAAACCACCGGCTCTGCCTTCATCCCCCCCAATGAGGCACCATCTGAGGAGCACCTCGGCCAGGCGGCGTGGAGTGAGGAGGGGAAGGGGTAGAGGTGGGGAGAAGAAGGGGAGGGGGGGAAGAAAAGTGAGGTGCGTGTCTGCAGGTGATGGCTTTGTTATATCTCCATCTAGGTGTATGCAATTTGTTGTAAGGTATGAGGGGAGGGGGGTCACCCTGTTGGTTTGCATTTGTGTTCTGTGTTGCTGGACATGTTGGCCATTTGATTGAAGTCAATGTTCTAAAAAGTGTTGTGGGGTGGGGTGGGGCTGGGGTGTTTTTGACCGTTATACTTACGATTTCAGACCAATAGTCGTATTAAATGTTTTTTATTTAACATAACCTTGTTGCGCATTGTCTCAGATAGCTGGACCGTTACACACTGGTGATTTCTTAACCTGAAACAATATAATTAAACTTAAGTTCAATCAACTTAAACTTTAACTGGCACCAAGGTGATGCCCACCATTGATGTCTGAGCTGCACACACAGCAGTGTGCCAGCTTTGTCAATAACAGGCAAAGCGCTCATTTATGAGCTGCTGACGGAAGAGTCTTGCAACTATGTAGCCACCATGGGCCCTTTCCTGTGGTCTGGAGGGGAGCGTGGGCATGGTTGCATAGTCAGCCCAATTGTCTGGCCCTAGGTCAGCGTCCAGCCCCTCGTCCTCCTCTTCCTCTCTCTCCTGAGGTGGACCATCAGTCCCTTCTGGCAATTCTTGCCCCCTCCTGATAGTCAAGTTGTGCAGCATGGGGCATACAACCACAAATTGAGCTACCTGACCAGGATTGTATTGTATCTCCTCTCCTGAGTGCTCCAGGCATGTAAAGCTTTGCTTAAACACACCAATGGTTTTCTGGACCACTTTGTGTGTGGCTCTGTGACTCTCGTTGTATCGCTTCTCAGCCTCGGTGTGGGTGTCACGCAGGGGGGTCATCAGCCAGGTGGCTAGGCCATATTGTTTGTCCCCAAGCATCCAGCATTGACTTTGTGGCTGACTGGTAAACATGTCAGATACAGCACTCGCAGGATGTGAGCCTCATTGAAGCTGGCTGGATATTTGGCATTCGCTGCCATAATTATCTGGTTGTTGTTGACAACGAGTTGGACCTTCAGGGAGTGAAATATTTTTGGTTGCGAAAAACCTCTGTGTCCTGAAAAGGTGCCCGCATGGTGATGTGAGTACACTGTATTGCTCCCTGCACCTTGGCGAACTTAGCAATTCGGTAGAATGTTCCAGCCCTGTCAGTCTGAGCCTCCGTGGTCATAGGGAAGATGATAAAGTCCATCCTATGCACGTACAGGGCCTCCGTGACCTGACTAATGCAGCAAAGGGGAAATGTCGACCGCGGAGGCCTGAAAGGAACCAGATGTGCAGAACGACAGTGCTGTGGTGACTTTGACCTCGATGGACAGTGATGTCCTGAAGGTGCTGGCAGGCTGCAGACCTGCCTTATTAGCTGGTATATCTCACTGATAAACACTTTGTGGAAGCACAGTCTCCGAAGGCAGGTGGATGAATTAACTGCGCAGGCAGCTATTAACGATTATGATATAATTGGGATTATGGAGACATGGCTCCAGGGTGAACAAGGCTGGAAACTCAACATCCAGGGGTATTCAACATTCAGGAAGGATAGACAGAAAAAAAAAGGAGTTGGGGTAGCGTTGTTGGTTAAAGAGGAAATTAACGCAATAGTAAGAAAGGACATTAGCTTAGATGATGTGGAATCTGTATGGGTAGAGCTGCGGAATTCCAAAGGGCAGAAAAAGCTAGTGGGAGTTGTGTACTGAAGGAGGTGCAAAATTCACAAGACCCCCGCCCCCCACCCCCGCCAGTGTTTGGGCTCATTCGAAAGGAAATTTAATTTGGGACTACCTACCGAAAAGCTTGGAACCTAAAGTGCTTATGGAAGAAACTACGAACTTTAATAGAATTTTGTATTTTTAAAAGACAAATTCAAGGCTGTGGGCGGGCCTAAGGAACTAGCAGGAGACATCTGATTGAGTGAGGCTACCTGGGTATGAGGACTAAGTTAACCTGTCTGGAGGAATGAGTATTCGAGAATCCTTCTCCACAAGAGACATTAACATCACAAAATGACCCAGGGATAGCTACCCATCAACATGGGTCTGGAAAACCATTTCAGCATATACATCACAAAGAGGCCCAATCTAAGCACAAAAGGACATTGCAATTACCAAACTAATATTTCCATCAGGAAACAGTTTTCGAAATCAACTCACCCAAAACATATCAACTTTTACGAGCCTGCCAAAATATTACAAAGAAGAGCCAAGCCGCCAAATTTATACAAAGGATTCTGAACAGATTTGGCGCCAATATTAGAACCACTGAAATCGTATAACTGGCCCCTATTTCCAACAGAAGGTATGACATACTTGGGTATACAACTGAGACCACGCTTGTATCATCAAGACAAGGAGAGAAACCAACGCGACAGTTGTAAACTAATTTCTCCAGCCTCGAAGTTCTGAAGTCCTGAAGGAAGGAAGAACATCACCATCACGGCAGCAACCGAGCACAGTCAACGTGGTATCAACGGAAAACCACCGCGATCAACCAAACTCGAACAAAACTCCAATGGGAAAAAAATGAAGAATCGAAAAGTTTCCACTCTTCAATCTAATCCTGACCTACCAACGGGTAAAACATTACCTAACAGACTGTAGAAATATATTTCTAGCCAAAGAAAACGGGTACTCCACAGATCCAAAGCGCACCTTACCGCATCAGTGGACTCAACCCAACTGAAGATTGCGCAGCAAGAAGTCTTCTCCGAAGTTCGGGGTACGGCAAGCAGATCCTATCACAGCCAGCGAACCCCAAAACTGCAATCTACCATTAACTGTCAAAAGGATTGGTAAGCATAGTCTCTGCCTGCCCTGGAGTCCAACCTAGCTAGAATTAGGTATTGGGAGGTGGGAGGTATAATTTTACTGTAACCCCCTTTGAATGTGGAGTGTATGGTTTTTTATTAGAGTGATTGTAAGTTTTGACCTTGTACCTCTCCTTGTATTGTCCCTTATTAGAACGATTGTAAGTTTGGCCTTGTATTCTCTTACGAGTGTAATACGTTTGTATTTCCTTGACTGTAATAAAACAAAAGTTCTTTTGCATCAAACCAGTGTCCTTTGCACTTTTGTCACACCCGCTAAATAAATTCAGAGTCTAGAAATCAAAGGAGTGGGAGCGATTCGAACCGCTCAAGTTGGTCAGAAGGGAACCTGACCCCCTCATAGAGACCAGCCCCCTTACAGTACAGACCACCAAATAGTAGTAGTGAGGTTGGGGATGGCATCAAACAAGAAATTAGGGATGCGTGCAATAAAGGTACAGCAGTTATCATGGACGACTTTAATCTACATATAGATTGGGCTAACCAAACTGGTAGCAATACGGTGGAGGAGGATTTCCAGGAGTGTATTAGGGATGGCTTTCTCGACCAATATGTCGAGGAACCAACTAGAGAGCTGGCCATCCTAGACTGGGTGTTGTGTAATGAGAGAGGACTAATTAGCAATCTTGTTGTGTGAGGCCCCCGGGGAAGAGTGACCATAATATGGTAGAATTCTTTATTAAGGTGGAGATTGACAGTGTTAATTCAGAGACTGGGGTCCTGATATAAGGAAAGGAAACTTCGATGGTATGAGACTTGAATTGGCTACAATAGATAGGCAAATGATACCTAAAAGGTTGACAGTGAATAGGCAATGGCAGACATTTATAGATCACATGGATAAACTTCAACAATTGTACATCCTTGTCTGGAGTCAAAATAAAACGGGGAAGGTAGCTCAACCGTGGCTAACAAGGGAAATTAGGGATAGTGTTAAATCTAAGTAAGAGGCATATAAATTGGCCAGAAAAAGCAGCAAACCTGAGGACTGGGAGAAATTTAGACTTCAGCAGAGGAGGAAAAAGGGTCTAATTAGGAGGGGGGAAATAGAGTATGAGAGGAAGCTTGCAGGGAACATAAAAGCTGACTGCAAAAGTTTCTATAGATATGTGAAGAGAAAAAGATTAGTGAAGACCAACGTAGGTCCTTTGCAGTCAGAATCAGGTGAATTTATAATGGGAAACAAAGAAATGGCAGACCAATTGAACAAATACTTTGGATCGGTCTTCACTAAGGAAGACACAAATAACCTTTCGGAAATATTAGGGGTTTGAGGGTCTAGCGAGAAGGAGGAACTGAAGGAAATCCTTATTAGTCAGGAAATTGTGTTCGGAAAATTGATGGGATTAAAGGCCAATAAATCCCCAGGGCCTGATAGGCTGCATCCCAGAGTACTTAAGGAAGTGGCCCTAGAAATAGTGGATGCATTGGTGATCATTTTCCAACATTCTATTGATTCTGGATCAGTTCCTATGGACTGGAGTGTAGCTAATGTAACACCACTTTTTAAAAAAGGAGAGAGAGAGAAAACAGGGAATTATAGATCAGTTAGCCTGACATCAGTAGTGGGGAAAATGTTGGAATCAATTATTAGAGATGAAATAGCAGCGCATTTGGAAAGCAATGACAGCATCAGTCCAAGTCAGCATGGATTTATGAAAGGCAAATCAAGCTTGACAAATCTTCTGGAATGTTTTGAGGTTGTAACTAGTAGAGTGGACAAGGGAGAACCAGTGGATGTGGTGTAATTGGACTATCAAAAGGCTTTTGACTAGGTCCCACACAAGAGATTAGTGTACAAAATTAAAGCACATGGTATTGGGGGTAATGTACTGACGTGGATAGAAAACTGGTTGGCAGACAGGAAGCAGAGAGTCGGAATAAATGGGTCCTTTTCAGAATGGCAGGCAGTGACCCATGAGGTGCCGCAGGTTTCAGTGCTGGGACCCCAGCTATTTACAATATACATCAATAATTTAGATGAAGGAATTGAATATAATATCTACAAGTTTGCAGATGACACTAAGCTGGGTGGCGGTGTGAGCTGTGAGGAGGATGCTAAGAGGCTACAGGGTGACTTGGACAGGTTAGGTGAGTGGGCAAATGCATGGCAGATGCAGTATAATGTGGATAAATGTGAGGTTATCCACATTGGTGGCAAAAACATGAAGGCAGAATATAATCTGAATGGTGACAGATTAGGAAAAGGGGAAGTGAAAAGAGACCTGGGTGTCATGGTACATCAGTCATTGAAAGTTGGCATGCAGGTACAGCAGGCGGTGAAGAAGGCAAATGGCATGTTGGCTTTCATAGCTAGAGGATTTGAGTATTGGAGCAGGGAGGTCATACTGCAGTTGTACAGAATCTTGTTGAGGCCACACCTAGAATATTGTGTTCAGTTTTGGTCTCCTAATCTGAGGAAGGACGTTCTTGCTATTGAGGGAGTGCAGCGAAGGTTTACCAGACTGATTCCCAGGATGGCAGGACTGACATGTGAGGAGAGACTGGTACAACTGGGCTTGTATCCACTGGAGTTTAGAAGAATGAGAGGGAATCTCATAGAAACATATAAAATCCTGACGGGATTGGACAGGTTAGAGGCAGCAAGAATGTTCCCATTGCTGGGGAGTTCCAGAACCAGGGGTCACAGTCTAAGAATAAGGAGTCATCCATTTAGGACCGAGATGAGGAGAAACTTCTTCACTCAGAGAGTGGTTAACCTGTGGAATTCACTACTGCAGAAAGTTGTTGAGGCCAGTTCGTTCGATATATTCAAAAGGGAGTTAGATATGGCCCTTACGGCCAAAGGGATCAAGGGGTATGGAGAGAAAGCAGGAAAGAGATACTGTGGTTGAATGATCAGCCATGATCTTATTGAATGGCATTGCAGGCTGGAAGGGCCGAATGGCCTGCTCCTGCACCTAATTTCTATGTTTCTATGTTTCTCGGATAAGTCGGGGTAAGGTCGCTTCTCCCTGTAACTGCTGGTCCTCCTCATCAGTCTGGCACATCTTAGATTGGACACATATTGCTGTGGATTAGACGTTGTGCCATTTGCACTCTGCAGCATCTGCGTTGTAATCGATGCAGGCTGAGAAATGACTGGCCCCATTCCAATAACTATAAGTGTAATGCTGATTGTTCGCAAGCAATAAATGTCCCCCCTAAAGTAAAATCCAATCATCCACAGTATGATAAGATGTCTATTCAGATGGTCACATCACCTGAAAAGAACTCTAGAGCAAATCCAAACTCCCCCGAAGTTGAAGCGACCTGTGATTTATAAAATGGCGTCCACACCGCTGTGATTAGTTCAGATCAGTTCAACTTTTTCACAGCGGTTTTCTCGGCGAGTGAGATTGTGGGCGATATGTGTGCGAGGTGCTGAAAGTGACACTGGCCGATATATGGGGCGTTAGTTTTGGCAAATGTGATCTTTACTACAAAATAAAGTGGGCGGGCGTTATTATTTTTTCTCGGCGTTACCTACATGCCGAAAGTACCGCTTAGCAATAAGTGACCGAGAAATGGACATCAGTTTCCATTTTGTGGCTAAATGGGTGATATATGGGGGTTAATTCTCATTTCAGCGTTAAAATGGATGTTAAATGGGTGGTATGCATGCAAAAATAATGGAAAATCTAACCCATTATCTCTAAATATTAGGTTGACACACACTGGAGCACTCACATCTGGACAGAGGGACCATTGGCTCAGTGGTAGTATTTCTGCCTTAGAAGAGTAGAGTTCTGGCCCCACTCCAGGCAGCTCCAGTGAGTGTAGACTGAATACTGGATTGATGTAATTACATTCGATGGGTGCAGGTGGTCCCATCTCCACCTCCCACCCTCCCCATCGTGAGGGTAGATTGGGCTCTTTAGTCTTGGTTGCAGCCCACCTTGGGGAAGGTACTCAGAGGATAACAACTCGAGGACGTCATTGGGAAACCACCACTCCGTAATAAATAGCTCAAGAGTCTCATGCGTGACTTGACAGGATCTGCCTGCCCTTGGATAGAACACAATAGATGGATGGTTGGAGATGAAGTTTTGTGCATATATCTGGTGAACCATACCCTAACAAGAGGCAGCACTATCAGAAATGGAAAGGAGAAAATAAAATTAGAAATAAACCTTTTTAAGATAAGTAAAGACTCAAAAACAAACAAGATTCAAATGTTTTATTATAATAAAAACAGAAAATGCTGGAAATCTCAGTGGGTCAGGCAGCATCTGTGGAGAGAGAAACAGAGTTAACGTTTCAGGACGAAGACCCTTCGTCAAAACTGATTCCAGCATCCGCAGTATTTTGCTTTTGTCAAATGTTTTATTGCCTGTTCGCTGGAAGTGTCCAGTCAACATGAAACTTGTCAGCAAAGTTAATCATGTAACATGATCCATCTCAAAGGCATTTGACCTGAAGTTGAAATAAAAAATTCTAATTTGGTACAGATCATTTGGAACTCTTGGCAATTTTATATATTTTGTTTCAAAAGTGCATTGACACATTGAAAAGCTTTCAGTAAAGAGCATAATGATTTCAAAAGTTAGGGCTCTAAGTATGAAGAGGGAAGCACAAAACTGAACTATGTATCCTACATGGTTACTGCTTGTACTGTTACAAGGTGTGCCACCTGAGGGCACTGCAGTGAGAGACTCGTAGGTTACCTGTACAGGTGTGCCAGGCCCAGTATAAAAAGCAGGCCACCATGTGTGATCCTCACTCTGGAGTTACATTAAATGGACTAAGGTCACTACAGTTCAAGTACAACACAGTGTCTTATGGAGTCATTATTAGAGCATCTGAAGACAGAACAATTGGCGACGAGATTACGGGCCTTCACGCAAAAATGGTTAACCTTGGTACATTGCAACAGTTCGCCGATGGTGATGATTGGGAAGCCTTTGTGGAGTTGCTCAACCATGTCTTCACAGCAAACGACCTGGCAGGTGACAATCCGGCCACACTGGCTGATAAGCGCAGAGCCATCCTACTAACCAGTTGTGGGCCCACCGTCTATGGCCTCGTCAGGGATTTGCTGGTACCACCGAAGACAACGACCAAAACGTATGAGGAGCTTGTCACACTGATCCAAGAACAACTCAAGCCCAAAGAGAGCATCGTCACAGCCAGACACCGGTTTTATACACACTGATGACCCAAAGGCCAGGAGATCACGAAATATGCTGCAGACCTCAGGTGGCTGGCGGCACGGTGTGATTTCGGCGAACACCTCACCGAAGCGCTGCGGGATATCTTTGTCATCGGAATCGGCCATGCGGGCCTTCTTCATAAACTACTATCTGCGGATACCACAGTCACACTGCAGAAGGCCACCTTCGTGAGCCAAGCATTCATGACCTCGACCTGCGGCTCTAGGCGGATGATTCATCTTCAGGACTCAAACCCAGCAAGTACTGTGCACAGAGTGGTGCCTTTTGGAGACTGGACTGTAGAACGTGAATCTTCTCAGGGGAGAGAGAACAGGCCCCCGAGTCCCTTAACTCAGAGTCCGCCGACGGGGGCTAATCGAGTAGCACCATGCTGGCATTGCGGAGGGAATCACAGGGCTCACCAGTGCCGTTTTAAAGACTTTTAAAGGCTGCAGCACAAAGGGCTACCTCCAGCGAATGTGTAAAAGAAATATGACTCACTGTGTTGATGAAGAGTCTGCAGATGGCCATGAATCCAGCGTGGATTATGGAGCGATAGTCAGAGAGGCAGCTCACCCCCACGATGAGGTATATAGCATGTTTACCTGCACTATGGAATGTTCTCCGTTGAGGATGGACATCGAGATAAATGGCGTTCCAGTCTTCATGGAGGTGGACACAGGGGTGAGCCAGTCAGCAATGAATCAAGAAGCCTTTGAGAGGCTATGGGACAATCAGACTGAATGACCCAAGTTGGTCTCGGTTCAGGCAAAGCTACGCACCTACAACAATGAACTTATCCCAGTCGTTGGTACTGCGGATGTAAAGGTACTCCATGACAGCGCGGTGCACAAGTTACCCCTGTGGATTGTTGCAGATGATGGACCAACGCTACTCGGAAGAAGATAGATGAAGAAGATCCATTGGAGCTGGGAAGATTTCACCCCTCCAGCGATCGACGTCCCCCGCGCTCAGAGGCAAAGCAAACACCCACCTGAGGTTGGATCCGGCACCAGAGAGCAGGCCAGCACAGCACCCGAGGCACAGACTGCCCAGCACGACTGCGTAGAGATGATCCAGCTGGGACGACCCGAATGCACCTTCCAGGCTCCAATGGCAGGACTCCGGAGGAAGAGAATCGGACCCAGAGGTGACTTCCCAGCTTCGGTGGAGGAACCCGGGAAGAAGAGGATCACAGCAGTCGACATCGTGGATAAAAAAAAGATGGCGGCCAAACCACGAGGTGAAGCGCTGAAGAAAAATATCGCGGTGGTCGGACCACAAGGTGCAGTGCTGATGGAGCAACACATGAAGAAGAGGATTGGGGTAAAGATAACAAGGCTCTCTTAAAGGAGGCCTGCAACTCACCACACTCAAACGGACAGTTCCACACTCTCAATTGATGTAACAATAGCAACTTTGAGTTGGATGTAAAATGTGTAATCGATGATCAGAGTTGTGTACATGCAATAAGCAAGGAAAAGTTGCGTGATTGCGATTGGAGCTACAGATTATTTACAATAAGTTGAAACGTTGTGCGACGTAGGATTTCAACTGCATACAGTCAATGCAACGGGCAAACACCCATCGGGAGCACACAGGTTCAGTGAGCTACCCAATGCTGTAGCCTGCGTCTCCAGGACCAGAGCGATGCACCACGGAGTGTGGCCACAAGCAGCTAACATATACAAGCTGCAGAGCAAGCGATCTCAGGAGGGCAACGGCAACGGTATCGATACCCTGCCCCCGATCGGCTCCACCTCTCAGGCACCCGATGGCACCAATTACCATGAGCCTGAAAGAGCAAACTGCGCTAAGTCGCAGCCCCCAGGCCCTATCGCCACCAAGGCTACACCCGGGAACGAAGAATCACCCGCAACGGTTCTCCCAAATGGGACTGGGACCAGCCAGGATCCCAAAACAAATAACACCTAGGCAAGCGAGTCAGCAGTTCCCTGCACACTGCTAGACGACTGCTCCTCAGGGAGCAGCAACAACCCGGGTTGCAAGGAGAAGACAGGGAGGTCACAGGCATCTGTGAACCTGCCCGATGCTAGAAGCAACGGCAAAATCCCCGAGAGCAACGTGAGCCAATCGAGCTCCCACTGCCAACACTGGGCACCGGGCCGCCACCAGACTACCTGGACACCATCCAGCAGTTTTGGCACTAGTTTGTCCTCACACACCAGTGCTGACCCCAGCACTGAATCCAAGTATATTCCAAGTATGTACCTCACCATTCAAATGTACTTAGCTACCACGAATGCAATACTGTAAAGCACATTATTTTTTGGACTTGAATGTATATGAATGGAATGAGCCAATGGCACAGTCTGTATGTGAGGCGTGGGGGTGGGGGGGGAAGAGAATGGAGTGGTCATGGACGCACGAACAGAAACCACCAGCAACTCTACTGCCAACGAAACACCACCTACTCACCCAAGATGGAAACAACCCTCCAAGGGTCAACCAGATAGAGCGAAGCCCAGAGCACAATCAATGCAAAGACGATTTGCACTAAAGACTTGGGGGATAGTGATGTCATGTATCCTACATGGTTACGGCTTGTACTATTACATGGTGTGCCACTTGAGGGCACTTCAGTGGAGACTGGTAGGTTACCTGTACAGGTGTGCCAGGCCTAGTATAAAAGGCAGGCCACCATGTGTGATCCTCACTCTGGAGTTACATTAAGTGGATTAAAGTCACGACAGTTCAAGCACAACACACTGTCTCGTGGAGTCATTATTAGAGCATCTGAAGACATAACAATCAGAAAAATGAAGCTTGGGTGAAGAAATAATCTGAGAGTGGTTCCTTTGATGGTTTAGTGAAGAAATGCGCTGTGTTGTGAACTGTGCCATACAGATGAGAGGGATCCAACTCAGTACTATATTTCACATGAGAGCCTCTGGGTGAAGGAAAGAAAAAAATCAGCAGGGTTCTCATTCTTGAATGCTATCCAGTGATTCCTGGCAGAAAGTGTGAATATATGGAAAATAGGATTGAGCTGTGAATTCAAATAGCTTGCAAATACTATGGGGAGGATTTTGCACTGAAGAAACACCAACTCCCTAAACATAACTCCACCAGACAGGGGCAACCTCTTAATATGCACTCTGTGTAAACATAGAAACATAGAAAATAGGTGCAGGAGTAGGCCATTCGGCCATTCGAGCCTGCACCACCATTCAATATGATCATGGCTGATCATTCACCTCTGTGCCCCATCCCGCTTTCTCTCCACACCTCTTGATCTCTTTAGCCGTAAGGGCCATATCTTACTCCCTCTTGAATATATCCAATGAACTGGCATCAACGACTCTCTGCGGCAGGGAATTCCACAGGTTAACAACTCTCTGAGTGAAGAAGTTTCTCCTCATCTCAGTCCTAAATGGCCTACCCCTTATCCTAAGACTGTGTCCCCTGGTTCTGGACTTCCCCAACATCGGGAACATTCTTCCCGCATCTAACCTGTCCCGTCCCGTCAGAATCTTATATGTTTCTATGAGATCCCCTCTCATCCTTCTAAACTCCAGTGTATAAAGGCCCAGTTGATCCAGTCTCTCCTCATATGTCACATGTAATAGCTGCTTCTTGCTGGAGGCACTGGATTGCAAAATGACTCCTTTAAAGTTAGGATGAAATTGCCATTAAGCACAAAAGAGGCCTACAGTATGATAGTACAACAGTATGAACTGCCATTGCAGTAACCAGTTAGGAATTTACTTCATTCTTAGACAGGTTGAGAGAGGAAGAACATGTTGCTAATTAACGTATCAGTTAGTAGAGGAACTGATATGGAAAGTTGAGGTCTGGAACAAAATCACCGGACTTGTCATGTGATATTAAATTGCAGCAAATCACTTGCCCTAACCACCATATTACATTTTATATTACAGTACCCATATAACCGTTCTGTCATTTAAAAATAGCGTATTCTCTGACTTACTGGGAGCAATTCGACTGGAGATTTTTACTGTATATAAAAAGGATACCAGTACTAGATAGTCAGAAATTCGAGCTCAGAATTTTAAACTAATAGGAGATGGGTGACCAACAGGAAGAGCAGTAGAAGGAAGGTAGTGCAGGGGTCCCCTGCAGTCATCCCCCTGCAAAACAGATACACCGCTTTGGGTATTGTTGAGGGGGATGACTCATCAGGGGAGAGCAGCAGCAGCCATGTTCATGGCACCGTGGGTGGCTCTGCTGCACAGGAGGGCAGAAAAAAGAGTGGGGAAGTTATAGTGATAGGGGATTCTATTAAAAGAGGAATAGATAGACGTTTCTGCGGCCGCAATTGAGACTCCAGGATGGTATGTTGCTTCCCTGGTGCAAGGGTCAAGGATATCGCGGAGCGGCTGCAGGACATTTTGAAGGGGGAGGGTGAACAGTCAGTTGTGTGGTGCATATAGGTACCAACGATAGAGGTAAAAAAACGGGATGAGGTCCTACAAGCTGAATTTAGGGAGCTACGAGCTAAATTAAAAAGTAGGACCTCAAAGGTAGTAATCTCAGGATTGAAACATAGAAACATAGAAAATAGATGCAGGAGTAGGCCATTCGGCCCTTCTAGCCTGCACCGCCATTCAATGAGGTCATGGCAGAACATGCAACTTCAGTACCCCATTCCTGCTTTCTCGCCATACCCCTTGATCCCCCTAGTAGTAAGGACTTCATTTAACTCCTTTTTGAATATATTTAGTGAATTGGCCTCAACAACTTTCTGTGGTAGAGAATTCCACAGGTTCACCACTCTCTGGGTGAAGAAGTTCCTCCTCATCTCGGTCCTAAAAGGCTTACCTCTTATCCTTAGACTGAGTCCCCTGGTTCTGGACTTCCCCAACATTGGGAACATTCTTCCTGCATCTAACCTGTCTAACCCCGTCAGAATTTTCAACGTTTCTATGAGGTCCCCTCTCATTCTTCTGAACTCCAGTGAATACAAGCCCAGTTGATCCAGTCTTTCTTGATAGGTCAGTCCCGCCATCCCGGGAATCAGTCTGGTGAACCTTCGCTGCACTCCCTCAATAGCAAGAATGTCCTTCCTCAGGTTAGGAGACCAAAACTGTACACAATACTCCAGGTGTGGCCTCACCAAGGCCCTGTACAATTGTAGCAACACCTCCCTGCCCTTGTACTCAAATCCCCTCGCTGTGAAGGCCAACATGCCATTTGCTTTCTTAACCGCCTGCTGTACCTGCATGCCAACCTTCAATGACTGATGTACCATGACACCCAGGTCTCTTTGCACCTCCCCTTTTCCTAATCTGTCATGTGACCATTCAGATAATAGTCTGTCTCTCTGTTTTTACCACCAAAGTGGATAACCTCACATTTATCCACATTATACTTCATCTGCCATGCATTTGCCCACTCACCTAACCTATCCAAGTCACTCTGCAGCCTCATAGCATCCTCCTCGCAGCTCACACTGCCACCCAACTTAGTGTCATCCGCAAATTTGGAGATACTACAATTAATCCCCCCGTCTAAATCATTAATGTACAGTGTAAACAGCTGGGGCCCCAGCTCAGAACCTTGCGGTACCCCACTAGTCACTGCCTGCCATTCTGAAAAGTCCCCATTTACTCCTACTCTTTGCTTCCTGTCTGACAACCAGTTCTCAATCCATGTCAGCACACTACCCCCAATCCCATGTGCTTTAAATTTTCACATTAATCTCTTGTGTGGGACCTTGTCGAAAGCCTTCTGAAAGTCCAAATATACCACATCAACTGGTTCTCCCTTGTCCACTTTACTGGAAACATCCTCAAAAAATTCCAGAAGATTTGTCAAGCATGATTTCCCTTTCACAAATCCATGCTGACTTGGACCTATCATGTCACCTCTTTCCAAATGCACTGCTATGACATCCTTAATAATTGATTCCATCTTTTTACCCACTACCGATGTCAGGCTGACCGGTCTATAATTCCCTGTTTTCTCTCCCCCTCCTTTTTTAAAAAGTGGGGTTACATTGGCTACCCTCCACTCCATAGGAACTGATCCAGAGTCAATGGAATGTTGGAAAATGACTGTCAATGCATCCACTATTTCCAAGGCCACCTCCTTAAGTACTCTGGGATGCAGTCCATCAGGCCCTGGGGATTTATCGGCCTTCAATCCCATCAATTTCCCCAACACAATTTCCCGACTAATAAAGATTTCCCTCAGTTCCTCCTCCTTACTAGACCCTCCGACCCCTTTTATATCCGGAAGGTTGTTTCTGTCCTCCTTAGTGAATACCGAACCAAAGTACTTGTTCAATTGGTCCGCCATTTCTTTGTTCCCCGTTATGACTTCCCCTGATTCTGACTGCAGGGGACCTACGTTTGTCTTTACTAACCTTTTTCTCTTTACATATCTATAGAAACTTTTGCAATCCGTCTTAATGTTCCCTGCAAGCTTCTTCTCGTACTCCATTTTCCCTGCCCTAATCAAACCCTTTGTCCTCCTCTGCTGAGTTCTAAATTTCTCCCAGTCCCCGGGTTCGCTGCTATTTCTGGCCAATTTGTATGCCACTTCCTTGGCATTAATACTATCCCTGATTTCCCTTGATAGCCACGATTGAGCCACCTTCCTTTTTTTATTTTTACGCCAGACAGGAATGTACAATTGTTGTTGTTGATCCATGCGGTCTCTAAATGTCTGCCATTGCCCATCCACAGTCAACCCCTTAAGTATCATTCGCCAATCTATCCTAGCCAATTCACGCCTCATACCTTCAAAGTTACCCTTCTTTAAGTTCTGGACCATGGTCTCTGAATTAACTGTTTCATTCTCCATCCTAATGTAGAATTCCACCATATTATGGTCACTCTTCCCCAAGGGGCCTCGCACAACGAGATTGCTAATTAATCCTTTCTCATTACACAACACCCAGTCTAAGATGGCCTCCCCGCTAGTTGGTTCCTCGACATATTGGTCTAAAAAACCATCCCTTATGCACTCCAGGAAATCCTCCTCCACCGTATTGCTTCCAGTTTGGTTAGCCCAATCTATGTGCATATTAAAGTCACCCATTATAACTGCTGCACCTTTATTGCATGCACCCCTAATTTCCTGTTTGATGCCCTCCCCAACATCACTACTACTGTTTGGAGGTCTGTACACAATTCCCACTAACGTTTTTTGCCCTTTGGTGTTCTGCAGCTCTACCCATATAGATTCCACATCATCCAAGCTAATGTCCTTCCTAACTATTGCCTTAATCTCCTCCTTAACCAGCAATGCTACCCCACCTCCTTTTCCTTTTATTCTATCCTTCCTGAATGTTGAATACCCCTGGATGTTGAGTTCCCAGCCCTGATCATCCTGGAGCCACGTCTCCGTAATCCCAATCACATCATATTTTTTAACATCTATTTGCACAGTTAATTCATCCACCTTATTGCGGATACTCCTTGCATTAAGCCGTGGCTCCAGGATGATCAGGGCTGGGAACTCAACATCCAGGGGTATTCAACATTCAGTAAAGATAGAATAAAAGGAAAAGGAGGTGGGGTAGCATTGCTGGTTAAGGAGCAAATTAAGGCATTAGTTCGGAAGGACATTAGCTTGGATGATGTGGAATCTATATGGGTAGAGCTGCAGAATACCAAAGGACAAAAAACGTTAGTGGGAGTTGTGTACAGACCTCCAAACAGTAGTAGTGATGTTGGGGAGGGCATCAAACAGGAAATTAGGGGTGCGTGCAATAAAGGTGCAGCAGTTATAATGGGTGACTTTAATATGCACATAGATTGGGTTAACCAAACTGGAAGCAATACGGTAGAGGAGGATTTCCTGGAGTGCATAAGGGATGGTTTTTTAGACCAATATGTCGAGGAACCAACTAGGGGGGAGGCCATCTTAGACTGGGTGTTGTGTAATGAGAGAGGATTAATTAGCAATCTCATTGTGCGTGACCCCTTGGGGAAGAGTGACCATAATATGGTGGAATTCTGCATTAGGATGGAGAATGAAACAGTTAATTCAGAGACCATGGTCCAGAACTTAAAGAAGGGTAACTTTGAAGGTATGAGGCGTGAATTGGCTAGGATAGATTGGCGAATGATACTGAAGGGGTTGACTGTGGATGGGCAATGGCAGACATTTAGAGACCGCATGGATGAACTACAACAATTGTACATTCCTGTCTGTCGTAAAAATAAAAAAGGGAAGGTGGCTCAACCGTGGCTATCAATGGAAATCAGGGATAGCATTAAAGCCAAGGAAGTGGCATACAAATTGGCCAGAAATAGCAGAGAACCCGGGGACTGGGAGAAATTTAGAACTCAGCAGAGGAGGACAAAGGGTTTGATTAGGGCAGGGAAAATGGAGTACGAGAAGAAGCTTGCAGGGAACATTAAGACGGATTGCAAAAGTTTCTATAGATATGTAAAGAGAAAAAGGTTAGTAAAGACAAACGTAGGTCCCCTGCAGTCAGAATCAGGGGAAGTCATAACGGGGAACAAAGAAATGGCGGACCAATTGAACAAGTACTTTGGTTCGGTATTCACTGAGGAGGACACAAACAACCTTCCGGATATAAAAGGGGTCGGAGGATCTAGTAAGGAGGAGGAACTGAGGGAAATCCTTATTAGTCGGGAAATTGTGTTGGGGAAATTGATGGGATTGAAGGCCGATAAATCCCCAGGGCCTGATGGACTGCATCCCAGAGTACTTAAGGAGGTGGCCTTGGAAATAGTGGATGCATTGACAGTCATTTTCCAACATTCCATTGACTCTGGATCAGTTCCTATGGAGTGGAGGGTAGCCAATGTAACCCCACTTTTTAAAAAAGGAGGGAGAGAGAAAACAGGGAATTACAGACCGGTCAGCCTGACATCGGTAGTGGGTAAAATGATGGAATTAATTATTAAGGATGTCATAGCAGTGCATTTGGAAAGAGGTAATATGATAGGTCCAAGTCAGCATGGATTTGTGAAAGGGAAATCATGCTTGACAAATCTTCTGGAATTTTTTGAGGATGTTTCCAGTAGAGTGGACAAGGGAGAACCAGTTGACGTGGTATATTTGGACTTTCAGAAGGCTTTCGACAAGGTCCCACACAAGAGATTAATGTGCAAAGTTAAAGCACATGGGATTGGGGGTAGTGTGCTGACATGGATTGAGAACTGGTTGTCAGACAGGAAGCAAAGAGTAGGAGTAAATGGGGACTTTTCAGAATGGCAGGCAGTGACTAGTGGGGTACCGCAAGGTTCTGAGCTGGGGCCCCAGCTGTTTACACTGTACATTAATGATTTAGACGAGGGGATTAAATGTAGTATCTCCAAATTTGCGGATGACATTAAGTTGGGTGGCAGTGTGAGCTGCAAGGAGGATTCTATGAGACTGCAGAGCGACTTGGATAGGTTAGGTGAGTGGGCAAATGCATGGCAGATGAAGTATAATGTGGATAAATGTGAGGTTATCCACTTTGGTGGTAAAAACAGAGAGACAGACTATTATCTGAATGGTGACAGATTAGGAAAAGGGGAGGTGCAAAGAGACCTGGGTGTCATGGTACATCAGTCATTGAAGGTTGGCATGCAGGTACAGCAGGCGGTTAAGAAAGCAAATGGCATGTTGGCCTTCACAGCGAGGGGATTTGAGTACAAGGGCAGGGAGGTGTTGCTACAATTGTACAGGGCCTTGGTGAGGCCACACCTGGAGTATTGTGTACAGTTTTGGTCTCCTAACCTGAGGAAGGACATTCTTGCTATTGAGGGAGTGCAGCGAAGGTTCACCAGACTGATACCCGGGATGGCGGGACTGACCTATCAAGAAAGACTGGATCAACTGGGCTTGTATTCACTGGAGTTAAGAAGAATGAGAGGGGACCTCATAGAAACGTTTAAAATTCTGACGGGGTTAGACAGGTTAGATGCAGGAAGAATGTTCCTAATGTTGGGGAAGTCCACAACCAGGGGACACAGTCTAAGGATAAGGGGGAAGCCATTTAGGACCGAGATGAGGAGGAATTTCTTCACCCAGAGAGTGGTGAACCTGTGGAATTCTCTACCACAGAAAGTTGTTGAGGCCAATTCACTAAATATATTCAAAAAGGAGTTAGATGAAGTCCTTACTACTAGGGGAATCAAGGGGTATGGTGAGAAAGCAGGAATGTGGTACTGAAGTTGCATGTTCAGCCATGAACTCATTGAATGGCGGTGCAGGCTCGAAGGCCGAATGGCCTACTCCTGCACCTATTTTCTATGTTTCTCTGTTTCTAAGACACAAAGCCTTCAGGCTTGTTTTTTTAACACCCTTTGTCCTTTTAGAATTTTGCTGTACAATGGCCCTTTTTGTTCTTTGCCTTGGTTTCACTGCCCTCCACTTTTCCTCATTTCCTTTCTGTCTTTTGCTTTTGCCTCCTTTTTGTTTCCCTCTGTCTCCCTGCATTGGTTCCCATCCCCCTGGCATATTAGTTTAACTCCTCCCCAACAGCACTAGCAAACACTCCCTCGAAGACATTGGTTCTGGTCCTGCCCAGGTGCAAACCGTCCAGTTTGTACTGGTCCCACCTCCCCCAGAACCGGTTCCACGTTGCTACCAGTGCCATGTACTAGTCAGAGTAGGAATCACAGGATAGCTCAGATGAATACGTGGCTTGAGGAGTGGTGCAGAAGGGAGGAATACAAATTCCTGGGACATTGGAACCGGTTCTGGGGGAGGTGGGACGAGTACAAACTGGACGGTCTGCACCTGGGCAGGACCGGAAGCAATGTCCTAGGGGGAGTGCTTGCTAGTGCTGTTGGGGAGGGGTTAAACTAATATGGCAGGGGGATGGGAACCTATGCAGGGAGACAGAGGGAAGTAGAATGGGGGCAGAAGCAAAAGATAGAAAGAAGAAAAGTAAAAGTGGAGGGCAGAGAAACCCAAGACAAAAAGCAAAAAAGGCCTCATTACAGCAAAATTCTAAAGGGGTAAAGTGTGTTAAAAAGACAAGCCTGAAGGCTCTGTGCCTCAGTGCGAGGAGGACGAATTCACTGCGCAGGCAGAAGTAACGAATATGATATAATTGGCATCATGGAGACATGGCTCCAGATGTCCAAGGCTGGGAACTCAACATCCAGGGATATTCAACATTCAGGAAGGATAGACAGAAAGGAAAAGGAGGTGGGTGGCGTTGCTGGTTAAAGATGAAATTAACTCAATAGTAAGGAAGAACATTAGCTTGGATGATGTGGAATCTGTATGGGTGGAGCTATGGAATACCAAAGGGCAGAAAACGCAAGTGGGAGTTGTGTACAGACCACCAAACAGTAGTAGTGAGGTTGGGGAAAGCATCAAACAAGAAATTAGGGATGCATGCAATAAAGGTACAGCAGTTATCATGGGCGACTTTAATCTACATATTGATTGGGCTCACCAAACTGGTAGCAATGCGGTGGAGGAGGATTTCCTGGAGTGTATTAGGGATGGTTTTCTAGACCAATATGTCGAGGAACCAACTAGAGGGCTGGCCATCCTCGACTGCGTGATTTGTAATGAGAAAGGACTAATTAGCAATCTTGTTGTGCGAGGCCCCTTGGGGGAGAGTGACCATAATATGGTATAATTCTTTATTAAGATGGAGAGTGAAACAGTTAATTCGGAAACGAGGATCCTGAACTTAAGGAAAGGTAACTTCGATGGTATGAGACGTGAATTGGCTAGAATAGACTGGCGAATGATACTTAAAGGGTTGACGGTGGATCGGCAATGGCAGACATTTAAAGTTCACATGGATGAATTAAACAATTATACATCCCTGTCTGGAGTAAAAATAAAATAGGGAAGGTGACTCAACCGTGGCTAACAAGAGAAATTAAGGATAGTCAGAAAAAGCAGAAACTTGAGGATTGGGAGAAATTCAGAATTGAGCAGAGGGCAACAAAGGGTTTAATTAGGAGGGGGGAAATAAGTATGAGAGGAAGCTTGCGGGGAACATAAAAGCTGACTGCAAAAGCTTCTATAGATATGTGAAGAGAAAAAGATTAGTGAAGACAAATGTAGGTCCCTTGTAGTCAGATTCAGATGAATTTATAATGGGGAAGAAAGAAATGGCAGACCAGTTGAACAAATACTTTGTTTCTGTCTTCACGAAGGAAGATACAAATAACCTTCTGGAAATATTAGGGGAGCGAGGGTCTAGTGAGAAGGAGGAACAGAAGGCAATCCTTATTAGGCGGGAAATTGTGTTCGGGAAATTGATGGGATTGAAGGCCGATAAATCCCCAGGGCCTGATAGTCTGCATCCCAGAGTACTTAAGGAAGTGGCCCTAGAAATAGTGGATGCATTGGTGATCATTTTCCAACAGTCTATCGACTCTGGATCAGTTCCTATGGACTGGAGGGTAGCTAATGTAACACCACTTTTTAAGAAAGGAGCGAGAATAAAAACAGGTAATTATAGACCGGTTAGCCTGACATCAGTAGTGGGGAAAATGTTGGAATCAATTATTAGAGATGAAATAGCAGCGCATTTGGAAAGCAGTGACAGGATCGGTCCAAGTCAGCATGGATTTATGAAAGGGAAATCATGCTTGACAAATCTTCTCGAACTTTTTGAGGATATAACTGGTAGAGTGGACAAGGGAGAACCAGTGGATGTGGTGTATTTGGACTTTCAAAAGGCTTTTGACAAGGTCCCACACAAGAGATTGGTGTGCAAAATTAAAGCACATGGTATTGGGGGTAATATACTGACGTGGATAGAGAACTGGTTGGCAGACAGGAAGCGGAGAGTCGGAATAAACGGGTCCTTTTCAGAATGGCAGACAGTGACTAGTGGGGTGCCGCAGGGCTAAGTGCTGGGACCCCAGCTATTTACAACATACATCAATGATTTAGATAAAGGAATTGAGTGTAATATCTCCAAGTTTGCAGATGACACTAAGCTGGGTGGCATTGTGAGCTGTGAGGAGGACGCTAAAAGGCTGCATGGTGACTTGGACAGGTTAGGTGAGTGGGCAAATGCATGGCAGATGCAGTATAATGTGGATAAATGTGAGGTTATCCACTTTGGTGGCAAAAACACGAAGGCAGAATATTATCTGAATGGCGGCAGATTAGGAAAAGGGGAGGTGCAACGAGACCTGGGTGTCATGGTACATCAGTCATTGAAAGTTGGCATAAAGGTACAGCAGGTGGTGAAGAAGGCAAATGGCATGTTGGCCTTCATAGCTAGGGGATTTGAGTTTAAGAGCAGTGAGGTCTTACTACAATTGTACAGGGCCTTGGTGAGACCTCAACTGTAATATTGTGTTCAGTTTTGTTCTCCTGATAAAGGACGTTCTTGCTATTGAGGGAGTGCAGCGAAGGTTCACCAGACTGATTCCCGGGATGGCAGGACTGACACATGAGGAGAGACTGGATCGACTGAGCCTGTATTCACTGGAGTTTAGAAGGATGAGAGGGGATCTCATAGAAACATATAAAATTCTGACGGGACTGGACAGGTTAGATACGGGAAGAATGTTCCCAATGTTGGGGAAGTCCAGAGCCAGGGGACACAGTCTAAGGATAAGGGGTAAGCCATTTAGGACTAAGATGAGGAGAAACTTCTTCACTCAGAGGGTTGTTAACCTGTGGAATTCCCTACCGCAGAGAGTTGTTGATGCCAGTTCATTGGATATATTCAAGAGGGAGTTAGATATGGCCCTTACGCCTAAAGGGATCAAGGGGTATGGAGAGAAAGCAGGAAAGGGGTACTGAGGTGAACGATCAGCCATGATCTTATTAAATGGTGGTGCAGGCTCGAAGGGCCGAATGGCCCACGCCTGCACCTATTTTCTATGTTTCTGTGTTTCTATGTGAGAGAAATTTCCCATATTTTTACTTCTCCAGCTGATATTGATGGCGTAGTATATTATACCAACAGACTAGGACGTCGGTTTGTCGTTACATACGCCTAGATTTTCTTCCCCAATCTAGAGGAGACCTAAATTTTCTTCTTGGGTTTTCATCTGAGTGGAAAAATACTGACAAGTGTGCTGACCCTATTCTTGTGCACCTTTAGAATAAGAGGAGCCAGTGACACTTGCCAAAGAATGTACTAAGTATATATGCAAATTACAATAATCTTCCTTCCTTATGTTAAGTTGATTCAATAGCTCACCATCAACACCCACAAAGTAGCATGGATCCTTTATACACTGGCCTTCCATTTAAAGTATCGCTGGGAATTTGCCAGGTGGTTGTCCCAATCGAGCACAGTAACTTTGATAGAAACCATGGATATATGAGTAAATGGGGTTTGAGAACGAAGGAGCAGCTGGAGATGGAAGAGGAGGAGGAAGATGTTGCTGACCAGATGGTCAGGTGATGCTGCTCTTGACTGCAAAGCCCAAGGATCTAGATTTTTCAGGTACTACTATTTAAAGGAGGATGCTTGAAGAGCATCAAACATATGTCCAGAAAGTGGGGACAGTGTCTGACACTGCAGCAGTTAGTGGGTCAATTAAAGGAGTCCATTACCTGCACCTGTGATATTGTGAAGAATTGCTTCTGAGCATGTGGTCCATCATGCAGTGTGTGGCAGTTCCAGACAGATTTTAATTAGAGGTTCCCATGACACAGGCCCTAAAGGCAGTCTGTGCTTCCTCCATGTATGCTCAGACCACTGCGATAAAGGCCTGGGGAGCCAGATTAAAGAGGATTGTCTCTTCCACCCAACAAGCAACTGGTGCTATGATACAGACAAGTATATCTGGTGGTTCTTCCCATTTAATTGGTATCATTAGGTCTGCTTTCCAGCAGATTAGGGGTTATGCTGAACCAACGACCAGTTTCCAGGAGCATGGTAGGAATACATTCATATGAAGGAGCTGTCTTTCAGGATAGCAGCAGAGGTAAGCCCTCCCACAAGATCCCTCAGATGCCTGCATATGTGGCAGATAAGAAGCAGGGCCAGGCTGCACATGTTGCCACACAAGAGATTCATCACTCAGCAGGACTTAGCTGCTGTGAAACAAGGGCCACCTCAGTCCCAAGAAACTCATATTCACATACGGCAGCAAGCCATTCTTGCATTTAGGTAGCCATTATGAGGAGCATCAGATTAGAGTTAAGAGTTCACACTTCACACATTGGCGTCAATGAAAAGTATGATGGTAAGATGGATGGGAGACTTATAAAAATTAGAAGGTAGATACCAAAAAGAGGAAGGAGGTGGAGAACATACATATTTCTGCATCTTTTGTACAGTAGTCATATCTGTATTCCACCCAGATATAAACATTTCTTGGCAGTCAATCATCTTATGCTATGTAAAATATAATAACTGGAAATAGGTTGAGAGATGACTTCATACAAGTTTTTTAAATCCTGAAAGAAATAGTCACACAGGCTTAAACAGGTCTTTTATTTGAGCTGTGTTCACATTATTGGAGGATACAGATGTGTTAGCCTTAAGCAGAGACAGAGGCCATTTGTTTGCCATCACACATTAAAAAAATACACGCACAGGCATCTTCCACCCCCGGAGTTCAGGACTGGAAAATTGGGCCCAAATTTGGCCAGTACAGATTTCTGGCGCACTCACCAGAGGTGCGACGCTTTTGTAGAATTCCAAGAGCGCCAAAAATCTTCGGGCCAAGTTTGGCCACTCCCCAGCCTCTCCTCCATGGTGGTGTAGCGTGGCAACTGGATTCGGGGGCGGAGCCAGGTCCCAGCACTGAAAACAGTGCCGGGACCTCCGCACATGCGCACTAGAGTGTGCGCGCATGCGTAGTAGCTTGTAGCCTCCAGAATCTGAGAGTGTGTGATGCAGGCTGTGTGGGAGGGGTCGACACTCACTGTCCCTATCCTGGGCCAAGTGGCCTGCCGTACAGGCCGGCTGCTGCCTTCCCGCGCTGAGGGCTACAAGAGACAGGTTGGTAGGAGAGTTTTGATCAGGGGGAGGGGAAGAGTTTTGGGGGAGGGGGAAGGGGAAGAGTTTTGATGGCGGGGGGGGAAGAGTTTTGATGGGAGAGGAGGGAAAGAGTTTTGATCCGGCGGGAGCGGGGGACGGGAGGGGAAGAGTTTTGATCCGGCGGGAGGTTGGGGCAGTGGGGAGATGGGGTGGGGGAAAAGTTTTGATCCGGCGGGAGGTTGGGGCGGGGAGGAGGTGGGGTGGGGGAAGAGTTTTGATCCGGCGGGGCAGGGGGGCAAGGGAGAAAAGAATCTTCAAAGATTTTCCAGTACTTTAATATCTAGCTATCTTTACTAAAAATATATTCAGTTTAATCAGGCTGATAGCACCTACACCCTGTCCAGTCTCACTGCTTGGGATTTAAAAAAAACTAGCATTCCTATCATAACACTGTCATTTGAAGGCTACCTGTGCTGATCTCTTAATTCGCCGCAGGGTTATTCAGAACATACAAAAGTGGCCACATACTCTGGCCTAACTTAAGTTGAAGTAAGTTTTAGCTGGCTAAACTTGCATAAATGGCCAAAACAGGTGTTAGTGGCTGGTAACGCCCCCTTTTGAAACAAAAAACCGAACTTAAAATAAAACCTATAACTCACTTACACTCGGGCAACTTAAATGGGGAGGATTGCGATTTTTAAGTTACTCCAAAAAAATCTAGTTGCTCAAAAAAAAACGGAGCAACTCCTGGGGAAACCTGAGCCCATTGGGTCATCCGTTGAAACATCTATGAACTCATCCCTTTTGGTGTGGAAGCAAGTCATCCTCGTTCGAGGGACCGCCTATGATGATGAGGACAGATTTACATCAAATGTACTTAATGCTATGTCAAGAAACTTCTTTAAAAAGATGAATGACCATCTAATTAAGAATGGGTTCAAATTACAATATCTTTGGCTAAGTAAATGTGGTGTGTGTGTATCTTTTATAGAGCTATGTTAATAAAGAAATAATCAGAAGCTGTAATTTGGAGAGGCTGAATCTTTTGCTTCATATTTCTGTGCATTCATGGTTTAATCCCATTCTCTTTAGTTTTATTTAGACAAAGTGCAAAGATTACCTATGTAACATCCAGATAGAATGCTACAATCCGAGAGCATTCTTACAAAAACATTACCAATGTGCTGAACATTACAGTATATACAGGCAATCAGAACTCCCTGGTGGCTCATTGCATTGCCAAGCCCAAGATCAGGATGATCCCATGCTTTAACATGGATCATTAGTGAGTTAATTGAGGCAGCAGTAGAACAATTAGCTTCAATTCCCCTGGGTTAAAGGGGAGGAAATGGGAAACAAAAACTGAAAGTGCTGGAAACACCCAGTGGGTCAGGCAGCATCTGTGGAGAGAACAGACAAGTTGGCATTTGAGGTTTGAGTTTATTATTATCCACTGATCTATGATGAAAATGCACATCAGGTGGGCACAGGATTAGGCTCAGCTGTGGTTTACCAGTGGTCAGATAGTACGCTGACAGTCATCATGGCTCATATATGAAGAATTGCTTCTTAGGTAATGTCATGGATGTAGACCATGTATACTAACTGTATAGTCACATAAGGTGTGCCACCAAAGGGCACTGCGGTGGGAGACCTGAGGGTCACCTGTATAGGTGTGCAGGGCCCAGTATAAAAGGCTGCCCACCATGCTTGTACCTCACTCTGGAGTTACAATAAATGGGACTAAGGTCACAACAGCTCAAGTACAATACAAGACCTCGTGGAGTCATTCATAGGAGTATTAAAGACATAACAACTAGCGACGAGATTATGAACTTTCACGCAAAAATGACTAACGTTGGTGCATTAGAAAAGTTCTCAGAGCGTGAAGATTGGGAAGCCTTTACCGAGCGGCTCGATCAATATTTCGTAGCAAATGACCTGGCAGGCGATGATCCGGCCACACTGGTAGATAAGCGCAGAGCTATCCTGTTGACTTGGTAGGCGATCTATGGCCTCGTCAGGGACATGCTTGCACCAGAAAAAACAACGACCAAGTCATACGAGGAGCTGAAAGTTCTAATTCGGGATCAACTCAAACCGAAGGAGCGCATCCTCATGGCCAGGCAACGATTTTATACACACCGCCGTCTTGAGGGCCAGGAAATCGTGAAGTACGCTGCCGACCTCAGGAGGCTGGCAAGACTGTGTGAATTCGCCGCATCCCTCACCGATGCATTGCGGGACGTCTTCGTAATTGGCATCGGTCATGAGGCCCTTCTTCACAGGCTACTCTCTACTGAAAACACCGTCACTCTGCAGAAGGCCATCAGCATCAACCAGGCGTTCATGACCTCAAGCTGCAGCTCCAAGCAGATGATGACTCACTCTCAGGACTCAAACCCGGCAAGTACTGTAAATAGAATGGCGCCTTTCACAAGCAGAACTGTTGAACGTGAATCTGCCCAGGGCAGAGCATACAGGGCCCGGAGTCCTTTAACTCAGAGTCCACCGAGGGGTGCAAACGTAAGTCAAGTAGCACCATGCTGGCATTGCGGAGGTAATCACAGGGCTCATCAGTGTTGGTTCAGAGACTATGTGTGCAAAAGCTGCAGCACAAAGGGCCACCTCCAGCGAATGTGCAAAAGAGCTGTGACTCACCACATGGAAGAGGAATCAGCAGATGGCTGTGAATCCAGCGCGGATTACGAGGAGATGGCTAGAGAGGCAGCTCAGTCCCAGGATAAAGTGTATGGAGTATATACCTGCACCACAGATTGTCCTCCAGTGATAATGGAAGTCGAGGTAAATGGCGTTCCATTCTTCATGGGGGTGAGTCAGTCAGTAATGAGTCAGAAAGTCTTTGAGAGGCTATGGAACGATCAAGCTGAACGACCCAAGCTGGTCCCGGTTCAGGCAAAGCTGCGCACCTACACCAAGGAACTGATATCAGTTGTTGGTAGTGCGGATGTAAGTGTATCCCATGATGGCGCGGTGCACAATTTACCATTGTGAATTGTTTCAGGTGATGGACCAATGCTACTTGGAAGAAGATGGATGGGGAAGATTCATTGGCACTGGGAAGACTTCATCCCTCCAGCGATCGACATCCCCCGTGCTCAGAGGCAGAGCAAGCCCCCATCTTCAATTGGACCAGGCACCGGAGAGCAGATCCGCGCAGCCCCCGAGGCACAGACTGCTCATCACGACTGTGTGGTGATGATCCGGCCGAGGCGACCTGAACGCACCTTCCCGGTTTCAGTGGCAGGACTCCTGGGGAGGAAGATTGGATCCGAGGGCGCCGTCCCAGCTTCAGTGGCAGAATCCCTTGGAAAGAAGATCGCAGCAGTGGACATCATGGACAGGGAAAAGAGGCGTCCAAACCACGAGGTGCAGCGCTAATGGAGCAACGACACGTGGTTCAAAGCAAGGAAGATAATTGGGGTAAAAGTAGTAAGTCCATTTTAAAGGAGGCCAGCAACCCGCCATTTTTGAATGAACTGCTTGAAATTGGTAACCAATGTAAAAGTCCAGCTGTAACGAGCAAAATGTTGTTGAGCGATGTTGGGTGCAAATTGCAATCAGCCAATGTAGCGGGCAAACACCTAACGGTCATGTACAGGTCCAACGAACTACCGAATGCTATAGCCTGCATCCCCAAGACCAGAACGATCTATCATAAAGTGTCCCCACAGCTGACAGAAGTAGACAAGCCGCAGAGTAAACGATCCCCAGAGAGCAGAGGCACTGGAAGTGATACCCTGCTTCAGATCGGTTTAACATTGCAGGCACCCGATGGCATGAACCGCCACGGGCCAGAAACAGTAAACTGCGCCTATGCTCGCAGTTGGCTACCGTCGCCAACCACCCGGGTGGAAAAGGCGCAGCCCACAAACCCACTTGCCACCACGGCAATGCCCAAGAGCGAAGGGTCGCCCACAACGGCTCATCCGAACGGGACCTGGACCAGCCAGATCCCAAACTAGAGAGTGCTCACAACGGTACCCTCAAGGAAAGCGAGTCAGCAGTTCCCTGCGAACTGCTAGACAAGACGATGCAGCCCTACCATCGCTTAGATGAAACGCTCACTCACTCAGACCGCTTCCTAGGGAGCAGCATCGACACTGTGCAAACAAAAAGGATGGGGGAGGTCACAGACACATCAGCTGTCTTTGGGCCTGCCCGACACTAGGAGTAACGGCAAGAGCCCTGAGCTCTGGCAACTCGAGCAAAATGAGCTCACCTCGCCCACAGACCCACTAGCATGGGGCGCTGCGCCACCACCAGACGACTCGGATCTCATCCGGCCGTGCTGGAACTAGACTGTCCTTGTGTACCTGTACTGATATACCTGTACTGATCATGTAAATGTACCACACAAAAAGAAACGCAACTGTAATCCACCCAACCAAGATGTAAATGTAAAATCCATGTGATGAACTTGAATGCAACTTGCATGTAACGCGCCATTAGCATCATTTCTGTGTGGGGGGAATAATGAAGTAGTCATGGACTCACAACCAGAAACCACAGGGACCTCCACTGGCAACAAATCTCACTACCAACGCACCCAAGCTAGAAGCGACTCTCCAATGGTCAACCAGGAAGAGTAAAGCCCAGGTCACCGTCAATGTACGAGTCAATTTGCATTAAAGATTTAGGGGGGGTAGACCATGTATACTAACTGTATAGTCACATAAGATGCGCCACCAGAGGGCACTGTGGTGGAAGTCCTGAGGGTCCCCTGCATATGTGTGCAGGGTCCAGTATAAAAGACTGCCCACCATGCTTGAACCTCACTCTGGAGTTACAATAAATGGGACTAAAGTCACAACAGCTCAAGTACAATACTAGACTTCGTGGAGTCATTCATAAGAGTATTAAAGACATAACAGCTAAGGTGCTCAAAGATGTGTATCCCAGCTAGCAGTCAATGCCTTGAAGAGAGCAGGGAATAAAACTGGTCAGAAAAATATATACATATTTCATTACTTTTCCCATTCACCCACTAAGGCAATTGAGACAGCAATCAGTTTTTTTCCCCAAATGGCACGATTTTCCCAAGTGCAGGGTGCCTTGATGCCACTCATGTGGCAATAAAGACCCTATCTGAAAATACCCTCAATTTCATCAACAGTTTCATTCATTGAACGTACAGATGTAAATGTTGCAAACCACCTCATTCTGTATGTCAGTGCATGCTTTCGAGGAAACAAACTTGATTCCTTTGTGCTCAGGCAATCCAGGATACTTGCATTACTCAGCCAGAGCAATGTGTTAGGGTGGCTGATTGGAGACCTGAATACCTTCATCATCTGAGGACATTTCCATACCTTCGTCACCAAATAAGAAAGAGAACAAGAGGCTTCCACTAAAATAATACACATACACACCAATCTACCAGAGATTGTTTCTTCATTATGTCCTATTACCATTTCTTATCATCATATCTATCCCTTGTGCCTAAAACCTTTCACAAATGACCCTAGCCTCTTATTCCTGTGTGGTGTTACCTCTTTCTCAGGAGGTTGTGAGGCTGATGGCTGGGACTGTACTGATGGAGTCCTCAAGGACTGAAGTGGCACTCGTCTTGGTGGTGCTGATGATCTTGCAGAACCTGCTTGTGGTGTCATGTAGCTTCTGTGTCCAATGCCTACTAGGCCCATACCAGAAGCTCCTTCCTGCGCTGGCATTGGAAGTGATTGGACTTATGAAGCTGTGCATGGGCTCAGTTTGACTAATGGTGTGCATGAGAAGAGACCATACAGTTTCAATTAAGTGGTGAAAGCCCTGAGCTATGGTGCTCTTAAGGTGTAAGACATGCAGTCTAACAGTTTGGAGTTCAGACTCATGGAACAGACAAACTCAAGACCCAGATATCTTGGTTCCCCCTTTACAGGGTAACCTTTACTTAAAAATCAACAAGAGAGTACAAGCAAGCACCCGATAGCATCAGTGCACTATAATCTCTGATTATTCATAAACATACACAGATCTATCCCATTTACTCTCCACTCAAGCAATTATAAGCAAAAACTCACATATATTAACACCAGCAAGTGGTCAATTCGATAGTAATTAGCCGTGGCTATTTTTTGGCAACTGACCAAGTTGTTCCTCCGACTGCACAGCCACGCGTGTTTTTCAAACAGCCCAATTATACCTTAAAACTTGGCAACGGCCCACTGCATGACATGTCAAACTATACACACAATTGTTTTCCATTCTTTTAACAAGAGTCCGTTAATTAAAATGTGTTAAGTTTTACTTCAGTGTCCTTAAAGACACTATTGTCCACAGATGGTGTTGTATCCTCAGTGTATCTCCTCCGTCTGTTCCTGGCCAAGGTCGATCCTCCCTTATCTGTGAGAAAAACATCTTTGCTGATTCAACAAGTTTTAGTGTTTTACTTCAGTTCCCACAGTAGTCGTTGTCTTGGCTTCGCAGGATATGCTGGGTTACAAAATTTGGTCAAGTTTTAAGTTCGGCCATGTTAAAGCAAAGTTACAGCAAAAATACAGCAGAAAATGGTGTGTTCTTACAAATGGTGTCACAAAAGGAATCTATAAAGCAATGTGGCTGCCACTCCAGAAGTTACAATCACCTATAGAATCTCCTTCTGGTGTCTTGTTGCCTTAGAAATCTCCTGGATTTCCACATTCACTAAGGTGTTCTGCGTGTCTTAGCACACCTCCTACATTGTGTTGCAGATGCAGCTTGTGGTCTTCTCCAATTTAACCACGATCTCCAACATGACAATAGACTGTATCCGTTGTCTGTATATGAGGTCCATGTTCCCAAATCAAACCTCTTTAAAACTGGACCCTTAGGCTCCTTAGCTAAGGCCAGTCACGTCTGTTACCTCTTTATTCCTCCCAGGTCATGCTGCAAACTGGTACTCTGTGTTTCATCCTGTGATGTATCCTCTTTCTAATTATTTACAACATCCCAAGTGGGTGTATCTGGGCTGGAGCTTGAATAAGTAAGGTGCCATTTCGGTGTCAGTGAATCAGGTGCAGGAATGGATGCTGTAGAGATGCCAGGCTGCATGTCAGATCTTTCTTTCTCTAAACATCCAATACCTGGGAGGGATACAATGATAATTCTCTTTAGGAGGATGTACTCATACTTGTGATTCAGAAGAAGTGACTAAGTAATGATATTAAGCATTTCAATTAATGTAAGTGTCTGAAGACTGCAACCACACAAACTAATGTGGGTGATCCATTCTGTTACCCACCTGAACCTAACAGTTCTCCTTCAACTTCTTCATCTCCTACCACCTCCATAAGGAGCTGTAGAATTTCATTCTCATATCTACTTAAGCTGTTTAGCTTTCCTTCACTTATGGCACTTCTGTGTCACTGATTATGCATAGAAAATAAATATTTAGAAAGGCCACTGATTAATTCAAACTGAATTTCACCCAGGTATTTGCAGACATTTCATTGTGATAATGGTGTTAGGCGCAGGGTATTCTACAATCTCTTCATTTTTTGTTCAAATGCTACCACTCTTTATCTCAGGACTTGGGATTAAACTGGGCATCTATGAAGCCCTGTGGGCCATCAACAGCAGCAGAAAACGATTCCATAATCTGTAAACTCATGGCTCGGTATATTCCTCACTCCTCCATCACCATCAAGCCAGACAGCCAATCCTGGTTCAAAGTGTAGAAGAGCATGCCAGGAGCAGCACCAGGCGTACCGGAAAATGAGGTGCCAACCTGGTGAAGCTACAACACAGGACTACATGCATGCTAAACAGCAAAAGCAACAAGCTACAGATAGAACTAAGTAATTCCACAGCTAACTGATCAGATCAAAGCTATGCAGTTCTGCCATATCCAGTTGCGAATGGTGGTGGACAAGTAAGCAACTAACAGGAGGAGACTCCATGACCATCCTCAAGACAAGGCTGAAGCATTCGCAACCAACTTTAGCCTGAAATGGATGATCCCTCTCAGCCTTCTCCTGAGGTCCCCACCATCACAGATGCCAGTATTTAATCAATTCGATGAACTCCACAAGATATCAAGAAATGGCTAAGCACACTGGCCACAGCAAAGGCTACGGATCCTAACAACATCCCAGCTGTAGTGCTGAAGGCCTGTGCTCCAGAAGTAGTTGTGCCTCTAGCCGAGCTGTTCCAGTACAGCTATAATACTGTCATCTATCCAGAAATGTGGAAAATTGCCCTGGTATGCCCTGTCCACAAAAAGCAGGACAAATCCAATCTAGCCAATTACAGCCTTCTCAGCCTACTCTCAATTATCAGCAAAGTGATAGGAGTCGTCATCAACAGTGCTATCAATGGCACTTACTCAGCAGTAACCTGCTCACTGATGCTCAGCTTGGGTTCTGTCAGGATCACAGGGCAACAGATCTTATTACAGCGTGGTCCAAATATGGACAAAAGAGCTGAATTCCAGAGGTGAAGTGAAAGTGACTGCCCTTGACATCAAGAGAGCAATTAACCGAGTGCGGCAGCAAGGAGCCCTAGTAAAACTTAAGTCAATAGGGATCAGAAGGGAAACTCTCCAGTGGTTGGAGTCATACCAAGCACAAAGGAAGATGTGATGGAAACTTCTCGCTTTCCTGGATGGGTGCAGCTGCAATAACACCCAAGAAGCTTAACACAACCCAGCACAAAGCAGTGTGCTTGTTCAGCAGCCCACCCACCACCTTAAACATCCACTCCCTCCATCACCAGCACACCATGGCTGCAGTGTGTACTATCTACAGGATGCACTGCAGCAACACATTAAGGCTTCTTCGACAACATCTCCCAAACCCGTGACCTCTATCACCGAGAAGAACAAATGCAGTTGGAGCATGGGAACACCATCACCTCCAAGTTCCCCTGCAAGTCACATACCATCCGACTTGGACATATATCTTTCATAGTTTTTGGGTCAAAATTTTGGAACTCCCTACCTAACAGCACTGTAAGAAGAAGAGCTTCACCACACAGACTGAGTGGTTCAAGAAGGTGGATCACCACCACCTTCTCAAGCCAACTAGGGATGGGAAATAAATGCGCGCCTTGCTAGCGACACCCAGATCCCAAAAACGAATTTAAAAAAGGAACAGTGGATGATGGGGGAGGGATGTGTGACTGTGGGGGGAATCGATGCAGTATTTTAGTGCACTCATTAATTTCTTCATTTACACTTTGTGGACATGAATGGTGTGGAAGTGAATCATGCTGTCAGAATTATTTCAAGGTATTCATGGCTTCTCTTACCTTGTCTAACCTTGTGAGGTCATTTAAAGGATTCTGGCGCTGTCTTGCCATTTTGTGGTGTGGTTGAGGTGGCACCGACTGCCTGAGCCATCTCCGTCAATACTGTCTGTATCACCCATTCTGGGGTTTCCTATCTTGGGTGCGAAGGAGCCTGTCTTTTCCTGCCCCCATCTCTGCCAAAATGACCATCATGAAGTGTCTAAGAATCTTGGGGCTTTGGTCACAGCAGTTGGCCCCAATACATGTTCTTCTGCTATTTTAATCCCCTCCTTGCATTCTCACTCTGTCGATCCTTCTCCGAGCTTCTGGGCCTGTAAATAGCAGCAGCCTTTTTATTTAAACTGTATTTTTTACTCCCTCTCAGCAACAAAGCACCAGTCAAAAGCAGGATTCCCACAGTAAACACCCACTGCATATTAAATTAGCCCCACCCCCATAAAATGCTGCAGCTGCTCGCAGGATTATATGGATGGGAGGAAGTCATGCCCCATCGTGTTTCTACAAGCCCAGGAAAATCCAGGCCATTGTTCTTGTCGTGCTGACATGACACAAATGTTATGATAGTAGTAACCAGCCGGGGCTGTATAATGGACATTGTAAGCTTAGACAGATGTTCTGATGTTTATGTTAGATTATCTTTTGGACTTAACAGAAAAGCATCTGGGAAATGTTACCTCCAGTTATTCATTTCCATTGCTGCTAACACTCACAATTTCATTAATTTATTGATTTTGCATTATTGGTTTAATGTGTGTTAGTCACAATGAAACGAGAGAGAGGACTTTTTCTTTTCTCTCTGTTTTTGATATGAATTGCAAAATCAAATCATTACTGTTGAGGATTACAGTGTTCAAAGGGGCTTGCAGGGTGTCACAGTAGTCCAGCAATCTGTCCTCCAACAGATTACTAGGATTGCTGAGGTGCCACCCCGGGGGAGTGGCATGCGTGCGGCAGATGGCATTTTGGAGTTTTAAGGGCACTCGTAGTGCATAAAAAATGGGTGCTAATGATTCCAATTCCACACCCGATACTTTTTATCTACACTGTAGAGTCTATTTAGTGTTCATGTGCTTCCAGTGGGGAGCTGTGCTCAAAGGAAACATGGGTCAAAGAAGTAGGCCCATTTCTCACTGACACTCCCTTCATGCATGGCCCAGACTGGGAATGGGGTAGCATTAAAGTTACTCATACATTCAACCCTTGGAGGCTGCTGCAAAGAATGTATATTTGAGAATGTAAGCTCTATACTGCTGATACAGCAACATCTTTATTTATAGCAATGGCCCACATGACAAAGCAGGCCAACTGCATAAATATTAGTGCATGGGCATTTGATCTTATTGATTTGTTACACTTCAATTTATAGTTGAGTTTATAGCTAAGCTGATCTACCCACACTTAGAGAAACAAGAAGTGTTTCATATCCTTAAATCGTTCTGTACAAGCAGAGAAAACTTACTGTGCCTCATCCAAGGGTTAATATGCTTGCAAATCAAATTCAAATCTTCCTATATCTATACAACTCAAAATCTTCTATAAATTTGTCACTTCACACCTTTCAAAGACATCACACTTGAACATGTGGTATCAAAGATGCAACAGCTCAAAAACTATACATTTCACGGCACCATAGTTTAAAGAGTCAAAAAATAGCAATTGGCTGAAATGAGCACTTACCTGTTAAGTTAATAATCAACTATTCAATTGACGAAATACAAATGAATCATAAACAGTTCAGTTCAGTCAATAAGTGTCAATGAGGAATGAGTAGGCAACAGAAAATTGAACATCAAAGCACTGTTTTATCAAAGCTAGCAAGCGGCAGACATGATCAATCAAGTTGCTCAAATAATTTCTCCACACTGTTTTCAACCACCATTTTCCTTCTCCACTCAGGTCAGCAACAGAATTAGTTATACTATTATAAAATTATTAATGTATTGCCCATATTATCTGTGAAGGTAATTAGTTCCTTTAGTTCTTATTGACATTTCACCATTCTTGCTTTCCACCCTATTACAGACCGTCCCTTTTGTTCTTTCCTCTCTCCCTCCACCTTTCCCTGCTTCTGTACTTGTTTAAAATCTGTTACAGCTGTAACATTTTCCAGTTCTGAGGAAAGTGCACCGAGCTGAAACATTGGCCCCGATGTTTACTGCAGCGGCATTTCCAAGTGAGGGGAAGGAGTTCCTGGGGCCGAAATTGGCCCTTTCTATAAGGGCTGTAGCCGCCTGAAAGCAGTGGCCACGGGTCGGTGTGGACTAGCTGCCGAGTCACCACGGAGGGGCCGCCATTTTATATATGGCCCTCCTTTAGTTTTGGAGCGGTGTACGGGCTTGCCCCGCCCGTTTTCCCGCCACGTCGTGCATGCACCGACCCCTTACTGACCGGCGGCGACCCCCTTTCGGAAATTGCCCTGCGGGAAATTGCCCCGTGTCAAATTGCCCCGCGGGAGCAGCGCCACCGCTCGGTGCCACTGACAGCTTTTTCTGTCGCTACCCTTTTTGTGGCTGGCGGCTGGGAGGCCCTTAAAGGGAAGGTCACACTACCGGTGACTGCTTTTTTCTTTCCGGCCGACTGCCAGGTTGGGCCGACAATTATGCCGGCGGGTTCAGCCGGGCCACCAGCAGGCAGCCTGGCACCCCCTCATGGGTGCCAGGCTGCTGGCCTGGCCGAAACCTTCCTGGTGGCCCAGTGTTTGCCACTAAAGTGGCTGCAGAGTTTGCAGCGGCCCTCCCCTTTAACTTCCGCCCTGCTAGTGGCGGTCACTCTGACCTGATGGCAATTCTGTCCCTCTCCTGACACTAACACCGCTCCGACTGGAAACAAAATACAAAGATCTGAATTTCTCCGGATTGTCCGCCCCATGCATTGGGGCATACGGAACACTTGAAAAGCGATAGGTGTGACCTGTTTCAGACGGAGGACAATTTCGGCCCACTGGTCTCTGGAGTTTTGACTCCACAGTGTGCGTGGTTTCATTTAAGACAGGATCTCCGCCCGGAAGCAAGCTTGATTGACAGGCTTGGCTCCCTGTTGGCAGGGAACGCTGCAGCAGAGGCTGCAGCTCAGGAGCAGGTAAGGTCGTGCTGCTTAGAGGTCGAGAAGGGTGCGGGGGGGGCCGGTGCTTGAGTGGCTTATAGGGTTGGCGGGGGGAGGTGATCGTGAGGGTTGGAGACAGGTCAGGTGGATAGGTGATCGTGGGAGGAATCGATTGTTGGGGAGGTCGGTGATTGTGGGGAAGGACTCCAATCGTGGCGGGAGATGTTGGTGATATTGTGGAGGGGTTTGATCATGGGGGATCCAATCGTGTGGGGGGGGCGGTTGTCCAATCATGGGGAGGGATGCAGGTTAGCTTGGGGGCTGGGAGGAAGCACTCCTGCTCCTCCTGGCCCACAAACAGTGTTGCAAAGGCACTTACCTCTTTCACACAACAGTCCTTGCCTCTCTTTAGCTGTCGGGTTTCCCGAGGTTTGGGAAACCTGACCGGCCAATCTTAAATTAAAAATGGAGATAAAATCTGTGGTTTGCAGCTTCATTAAGATATTGAAATGAGCAACCTGCCTCCTGGGAGCGGATTGATTACCCGCACCCCATCCCACCTCCTTTAAAACTGGAAGTGGGGGGGTTCGAAGCAGGTTGGGTTCAGCTTTGATATTTTTAAAATTTGTGTATTTCATTTGACCCAAACCCACCCATTCTTTGTGGTTAACCTGCCCCTTATTTACTGCTTCTCTCGCCATAGTTGCTGCCTGATTCACTGAATGTTTCCAGCATTTTCTGTTTATATTTCAGTTCCTTTGGTTGTACGGATTGTTCATATTACTAAACACTTTACTTCAGTACCAGCGTGTGTTGCATTTCCATCTTTCTGTTCTTGTCAAACAGCATCAGACTATGGGTACTGATCATTGGAGACTTGACCCTGGAAAAAGACAAAAGAAATATCTTTGATGAAAAGAAAGACTTACATTTATATAGCGCCTTTGCTGACCACCTGACGTCTCAAAGCGCTTTACAGCCAATTAAATACTTTTGGGCGTGTAGTCACAATTGTAATGTGGGAAACGTGGCAGCCAACTTGCACATAACAAAGTCCCACAAACAGCAATGTGATAATGACCAGATAATCTGTTTTTGTTATGTTGGTTGAGGGATAAATATTGGCGAGGACACAGGGGATAACTCCCCTGCTCTTCTTCAAAATTGTGCCATGGGATCTTTTACAGCTACCTGGGGCCTCAGTTTAATATCTCATCTGAAAGACAACTCCTCTACATTGTACTGGAATGTCAGCCTAGATTTATGTGCCCAAGTCCCTGGAGCGAGACTTGAACCCACAACCTTCTAGCATCAAAGGCAAGTGTGCTGCCCACTGAGCCAAAGCTGACACACAATCATAATTGTGTAAATAACATAGAAAAAGAGGTTTTGTGAGAGGAGGGAAGAATAAACAAATGAAATAAGGTTCGTGTATTTTAAGGAAATACTGGATAAAAATTAGAGCAAAATTAAATGTTTATAAGATAAGAAGCTGGGAATAAGATGAATTTTGGTGGAAGAAGAAAAAAACGATACTTGCATCTTTGTGTTTTATAAATAGTTGGTCAATAGTATTCCAAATATTATATCAATAAGGTGTGTAATAATTTTGAGTCAGTTAGTGATAAATTTCTTTGATAAATTAGCTGTAGCAGGACTGCTGTAAACACTAGAAAGCACAACGCACATTCTGACAGCCTGTGAGCAATGCCACAGTAGATCAACTGTTTGTGATCAGAGCAAAAAATAGAGAGCTAGAAAATGTGGGCCTAGATTTTCTGCTCGGGGAAATCCTGAGCAAAATAATGGCAGGGTACCATTTGAGCTCACCAGAAGTGAAGTGGGTTGGGCCTATCACATTTTCTGGGGTCAGTTTAATTCTAATAATCCTGGAACTCTCCCAGCGATAGTGCAGCTTCTGTTTGGGAGCTTGCCATTTGGGGCCTGAACTTTTGTGCCACTGCAGTAGCTTAAAGGAGCTGATAATAGCAAAAATCCTTATGTAGCATTTTTTAAATTCATTTATGGGATGTGGGCATTGCTGGCAAGACCAGCATTTATTGCCTATCCCTAAGTGCCCTTGAGAAGGTGGTGGTGAACCACCTTATTGAACCACTGCAGTCTGTATGGTGAAGATACTCCCGCAGTGCTGTTAGAAGGGGAGTTCCAGGATTTTGACCCAGCGATGATGAAGGAATGACAATATATTTCCAAATCTGGAAGGTGTATGACTTGGAAGGGAATTTGGAGGTGGTGGTGTTCCCATGCGTCTGCTGCTGCTGTCCTTCGAGGTGGTAGTGGTCGCGGGTTTGGGAGTGGTTTAGAAGAAGCAGTGCATCTTCTAGATGGTACACACTGCAGCCATGGTGCACCAATGGTGAAGAGGGTGAAAGTTTAAGTAATGTTGTTCATAGCCATGAATATCAGTGAGGTCTGCAGGAGGGCAGAGAGCACTCTTGGTTGAACAAAGGAAACAGTGGAAGTGCATCACCACAAGGTTTGGTAGGGGATCGGCTCACTATCTCAGTCAAAGAGAGGCAGGCAAAATAAAAAAGATTTCAAAAATGGTGGAGAAATTTTAACATCCACAAACAGGTAGGTTTGAGTTGGGTGGGGAGTTAAATTTTTTAATTTCAAACTTGAACTCAACACACTTTGAACCTGCCCACTTCTGGTTTTAATGGAGGTGGGACGGGCGACCAATCCACTCTCAGGAGGCAGGTCAGTCATTGAAAACTTTTATGGAGGCTGTGTGCTTTCTATTTTTAACTCATATTGGCCATGTTTCTCTGGCCTCAGGAAACCTGGCAGTAAAAGGAGGCGAGAATGGCTGCATAGAAACATAGAAACATAAAAACATAGGAAATAGGTGCAGGAGTAGGCCATTCGGCCCTTCGAACCTGCACCACCATTCAATAAGATCATGGCTGATCATTCCCTCAGTACCCCTTTCCTGCTTTCTCGCCATACCCCTTGATCCCTTTAGCCGTAAGGGCCATATCTAGCTCCCTCTTGAATATATCCAATGAACTGGCATCAACAACTCTCTGCGGCAGGGAATTCCACAGGTTAACAACTCTCTGAGTGAAGAAGTTTCTCCTCATCTCAGTCCTAAACGGCCTGCCTCTTATCCTAAGTCTGTGTCCCCTGGTTCTGGACTTCCCCAACATCGGGAACACTCTTTCCGCATCTAGCCTGTCCCGTCCCGTCAGAATCCTGTATGTTTCGATGAGATCCCCTCCCATCCTTCTAAACTCCAGTGTATAAAGGCCCAGTTGATCCAGTCTCTCCTCATATGTCAGTTCAGCCATCCCTGGAATCAGTCTGGTGAACCTTCGCTGCACTCCCTCAATAGCAAGAACGTCCTTCCTCAGATTAGGAGACCAAAACTGAACACAATATTCCAGGTGGGGCCTCACCAAGGCCCTGTACAACTGCAGCAAGACTTCCCTGCTCCTATACTCAAATCCCCTTGCTATGAAGGCCAACATACCATTTGCCTTCTTCACCGCCTGCTGTACCTGCATGCCAACTTTCAATGACTGATGAACCATGACACCCAGGTCTCGCTGCACCTCCCCTTTTCCTAATCTGCCGCCATTCAGATAATATTCTGCCTTCGTGTTTTTGCCCCCAAAGTGGATAACCTCACATTTATCCACATTATACTGCATCTGCCATGTATTTACCCACTCACCTAACCTGTCCAAGTCACCCTGCAGCCTCTTAGCATCCTCTTCACAGCTCACACCACCACCAAATTTAGTGTCATCTGCAAACTTGGAGATATTACACTAAATTCCATCATATTAATATATATTGTAAATAGCTGGGGTCCCAGCACTGAGCCCTGCGGCACTCCACTAGTCACTGCCTGCCATTCTGAAAAGGACCCGTTTATCCCGACTCCCTGCTTCCTGTGTGCCAACCAGTTCTCTATCCACGTCAGTACATTACCCCCAATACCATGTGCTTTGATTTTGCACACCAATATCCTGTGTGGGACCTTGTCAAAAGCCTTTTGAAAGTCCAAATGCACTACATCCACTGGTTCTCCCTTGTCCACTCTACTAGTTACATTCTCAAAAAATTCCAGATTTGTCAAGCATGATTTGCCTTTCATAAATCCATGCTGACTTGGACCAATCCTATCACTGCTCTCCAAATGTGCTGCTATTTTACCTTTATAATTGATTCCAACATTTTCCCCACTACTGATGTCAGGCTAACCGGTCTATAATTACCCGTTTTCTCTCTCCCTCCTTTTTTAAAAAGTGGTGTTACATTAGCAACCCTCCAGTCCATAGGAACTGATCCAGAGTCGATAGACTGTTGGAAAATTATCACCAATGCATCCACTATTTCTAGGGCCACTTCCTTAAGTGCCCTGGGATGTAGACTATCAGGCCCTGGGGATTTATCGGCCTTCAATCCTGTCAATTTCCCTGACACAATTTCCTGCCTAATAAGGTAAGTGTCTTTACAGCACTGCTTTTGGGCCAGGAGTAGCAGGAGTGTTCCCTCCTGGCCCAACAAGCAAACCTCTTTACAGACCTCACGATCTGTCTGACCCACCCCCAACTCCATGATTTCCAAACCCCTGATCTCCCCCCCATCCTCCGATCACGACTCTCCCACGATATGTCCCTCACCTTCACGATCTCCGGCCCCCTGCGAACTCACTCCCCCTTCATGTCCACCATCTCACCAAACCACCACCCCCCCGACCATACATTACTCACTGTGACCACCATCTCACCCATCCGCAACCACCGTCTGACACCCCTGCGAACAGTCTCAAACCCCCCCGCGACCACCGTCTCCCCCCATGACCACCATCTCACCATTTAACCGCCCCCCCCCATGACCACCATCTCACCACCCACCCCCCCCATGACCACCATCTCACCACCGCCCGCCCCCCCCCCCCATGACCACCATATCACCCCTTCATGACCACCATTTCAACCCCCGCAAGCACCATCTCGCCCATCGATCTTGCACGCTCAACCCCCACGACCTCCAGCTCACATCCTCCACAATATACCCTCTCCACCACTAGTCCTACCTGCTCCTCCACTGCATTCTTCTGCTGCAGACATTTCCTCCCGACAGGCAGCCAGCCTGTCAGGTGGGAAACCTGGAACGCGCCTCAATAAATATCAGGGCCAAAGATTCTGCAAAGCTTTGAAATATCTGTGCTTTAAATTTACTTCTGCCTTTTCCCCAGTGCCTGGTATTCCTGGATGCCTGTGTTATACAGGCGTGATTGCCACTTAAGCGAAAATGAGGCAGGAGTGATAGAAACTGGGAACAGATGACGTTGCACATCATTACTACCTCATTTGAATGTCCCTGTCCAAATATGCCATCTGCTGGAAATAATGGCAGAAAATTAGTTATGCCCACAAATGAGCATCGAACCATCATAACAGTCCTGGTCTCACTTCCTATACCTGCCTGCCCAAATACTGCCCGAAAATCAGATGGTCCTTGGTGGGAAATCCAGGCTGTGTTTCTTTAATAGACCCACGTAAAAAAAGCACAGCAAACTGGTTCTTACAGTTGTGTATGTGTGTGGGTGGAGGGATTTTTCTTGAGTACCTAATTCTACTTGCTATGGGGATGTTATGTTATGTGGACTGTTAACAGTTCTGTTAGGGTCCCTCAGCACAGATTTATAATCACATGGCAGAGTTGAAATTTTATTCTAAAAGTCTGATACATTGTCCCGTCATCACTGCTAAACCAGCCGAGATCAACTAATTTAGCACTGACCTGGAACTTTCCAGTTTAGCTCAGTATCACAGGATATAATGCATATACCCAATTAGTCATCAGGGGAACAAGATGAAGTAAGGCTATGTCACATCTTTGTTAATTGTATCAAGTTGTCAATCTTCTATTGTGAATTTTTGTGTTCAGTTCTCAGACTGCCATCCACTAAACAGGGGCTCCAACTTAGTCATGTATTATTTATGGGACCATGTTTGGAGCCACATATGTAGAACTGTGTAGTAGACTGCCTGTCAAAGTATATTTATTACTTTTAAAATGCTGCAAGTACTTAAGGCGCCAATAATTAAATACAGTCATACCAGACAAATATCGAGCGCAAAAGCAGTTGCTCGGTGACAGAAATCATGCACAGGGATGTGCTAATTAGATGTAGTAGAGGCTAGAAATAAAAATAATTAAGTTATAGAGACATCAGCGACATGTGCATGTATGTAACCAAGCAAGCAAAATTAAGCCTCAGCAAATAACAAAATACATTACGCCCCAAAATAATTGACAAGATTAATTTAGGCTGTTGTAAATTTTAAACAACTACTGAAAGTTAGCAGGATTATGTGTGTTGGGACAATCTACATTAAAGATGTGAACATGTTGGATTACTGCAAACCACAAATAAATTACAGCAGATAAACATACTTCAAGGACTACTCAGCAATGAAGCTGGAGGATTGTAGACTGGACATCTGGCACTGCCACCATCACCCTGCATCATTTCAAGCACAGCATGGCGCCGAAGATGAACACAGGAACAAGCTATTGTCTGCAATCATTCTGTTTGACATCGGATTGAGATGTGTTTGCTTACATACATTTTAAAAATAATTCATTACGTGAAGCAGGTTGAGACATTACAACATGATAAAATCTTGTATAAATGCAACTGCTATTATTGTAAGGTAAATAAAATAATTCAAGTCATAAACTGGGAAACAATTTTTGTGAGCTCTCCCTTAAGCGTTCTTTTGAAAAATATAATCTTTATTTATTTAAGTTGAGAGCAATAATGCATCCATGCCATTTCAGAGGATACTGTTTTTTTAATGAATGGTTTCTCAAGTGCATTCCTAATCCAGTGAGTCCTACTGCTCTCCATAACAGCTGGTATGACAGGCACGAAGGTGAACCTATCAGATATGCAAGCTCTACTATTCATTGCTAGTGCCGAATGTAGGAGGTCAGCAATACATAGCTCTGCTTGCTCTGGCTATATTCAAAGTAACATTCCCAATGGGGTTGTAGGATTGTTACAACACATTTTTTTGTTTTATTTTCTTCAATATATGTCTGGCAGATTGGTTTTAATGTTATGTTATTGATTTATTACCTATAGGGGTAGAAATTCATGCGCAGTCATTCTTGGGTGTGCAGGGCACCATCCCTGTGTCTGAATGGTGAGCCTTAAGATATGGGGCCCTGCGGGCCTCATTTCCATCAAGCTGGCGAGGTGCGAAAAGGCTGATGGCAGGGGAGGAGGGAAAATGGAGGTTGCGAAGAGAGAAACTGAGACATTGTGGGGGGGGGGGGGCGGTTAGAGGAACTTCTGAAGCCGGGTTGGGGGGATCAGCGGTGATAGGGGGTTTGCGGGGGGCGCGGGATGGAGAGAGGTGGTCCATGTTCTTTAAAGTTTGGACTTGGAAAGAGCACCCCCGCTCCTCCCAGCTCCACAATCAGCTGAGTGTATTTCAAAAACTGCCCTTGTTGGGAGCAAGCGGCCCCAAGGCAGGGCTTTCCTGAGTGCATCTGGGCAAACCAATCTTGCAGTGGGGGTCTCCAACAGGTGGTAGCACTTACTCTGCTCCATGCTGCCCAATTTGGCTGAGGAATGGGTTCTAAAACAGGCACCTAAAAAATTGTCTGACCCAATTTTGGGTTGGATGTCTTCCAGGTGAGGTGAGAGTGATTGCCCTTGACATCAAGCAGCATTTGAATGAGTGTGGCATCAAGATGCCCTAGTAAATTGGAAGTCAATGGGAATCAGGGGGAAAACTCTCCACTGGCTGGATTCATACCTAGCACAAAGGAAAATAGTTATGGTTGTTGAAGACCAATCACCTCAGCCCCAGACATCGCTGCAAGAATTCCTCAGGACAGTGTCCTAGGCCCAAACATCTTCAGCTGCTTCATCAATGACCTTCCTTCCATCATAAGGTCAGAAGTGGGACTGTTGCTGATGATTGCACAGTATTCAGTTCCATTCACAACTAATGAAGCAGTCTATGCCCACATGCAGCAAGACCTGGATGACATTCATGCTTGGGCTGATAAGTGGCAAATAACATTCATGCCATACAAGTGCCAGGCAATGACCATCTCCAACAAGAGAGTGTCTGACCATCGCCCCTTGACATTCAACGGCATTACCATCGCCGAATCCTCCAAAATCAACATCCTGGGGGGGTCATCATTGACCAGAAACTTAACTGGGCCAGCCACAAAAATATCGTGGTTACAAGAGCAGATCAAAGGCTGGGTATTCTGCAGTGAGTGTCTCACCTCCTGACTCCAAAAAGTCTTTTCACCATCTACAAAGCACAAGTCAGGAGAGTGATGGAACACTCTCCACTTGCCTGGATGAGTGCAGCTCCAACAGCACTCAAGAAGCTCAACACCATCCAGGACAAAGCAGACTGCTTGATTGGCACCCCATTCACCACCTTCACTCCCTCCACCACCGGCGTACTGTCATGTATGTACATGCTGTTTGTAGCCACCAGATGGTGTCATTGTTGGAGGCCACTGAGCAGCAGGCACATGGTGCTGCTCTTGTATAAAAGGCCAGTCATTTTGTGAGTCAGGCACTTTGGGCCAAAATAAAGCAGAAGCAAGGTTGTACCTTGCTTAGTTAAACAGTGCTCAGTTTGAACCTTTATTGCATACATAACATTTGGCGACGAGAATACAAGAACCTTTGTTTGCAAAATGAGCACGAAAGGATTTTTAGAGCGATTCGTGGAGGGAGAAGATTGGGCAGACTTTGTGAACCGTTTGAACCGGTACTTCGTGGCCAACAAAATGAAGAGGGTCGACGATGCAGATCAGTGCCGGGCCGTGTTCCTCACTGTGTGCAGTTCAAAGATCTACGGTCTGATAAAGAATCTACTCATGCCTAGTGATCCAACAGAGAAAATGTACGAGGAGTTGTGTACATTGGTACAGGTGTACCTTAATCCAGACGACGGCATCATAATCTCGAGATACAGGCTTTATACACGCGTTCGATCGGAGGGCCAGAGTGCGGCAGAATTCGTTGCCGACCTGAGACGTCTAGCGGGACCGTACAGTTTCGGGACGGTGTTGGCAGACATGCTACGGGACTTCTTTGTTATCGGTATCAACCACGAGGTGATCCTGCACAAACTTCTGCTGGTGGAGGAGTTGGATTTAAAAAGGGCCATCCAGATCACTCAATCATGTATGACGATGGACAGGAGTCGAAAGCAAATATCGGTGAAGAACTGAACCTTGGCAAGTACTGTAAATGCGATTGATTCAGCGTTCAGCAGTGCGGCACATGGCAAGGCCTATCCTGCTGCGTTCGCGAAACCTGTGGCTGCCCAAAGTCCGCCAGCGGGAATGTATCCGACTTCTTCGTGTTGGCGTTGTGGGGGAAATCATCGGCACCAGCAGTGCCGATTTAAGCAATATAGTTGCAAAAGCTGTCTGAGAGTGGAGCATCTCCAGCGCAAGTGTCCGCAGATGAGCAAGCGTGCTGTGACACACCACGTGGAGGATGAGAGCCAGACTAGCGCAGATCCAGATACGCAATCCGAGAATCCAGAGGAGGAAGTGTATAGACTGTACTCTTTCATAACCAAGAGTAAACCAATTTTGATTAATGTGAAGTTTAATGGGATACCGTTATCGATGGAACTGGGCACAGGAGCGAGTTAATCGATCATGAACGAGAGGGTATTTAATAAGCTGTGGGATACTAAGACTGTGAGGTCCAGGCTGAGGCCTGTTAACGCTAAGCTGCGCACATACACCAAAGAACTGATAAAGGTGATTGGCAGTGCACAAATTAACGTGTCGTATAACGTGCGGTTCATGAGTTACCGCTGTGGATTGTTCCAGGCAATGGCCCAATGCTGCTCGGCAGTAGCTGGTTGGAGAAAATCAGATGTGACTGGAACAACATAAAGGTGTTGTCGTCGGAGGAAGATACATGTGCCCAAGTATTGAACAAGTTCCCCTCACTTTTCGAACCGGGTATCGACAACTTCGCGGGAGCCAAGGTGCAGATCCATGTGAACTCAGATGCAAGATCCGTCTGTCATGTATCTCACATTACTGTACATTACTGTATCTTACCATGCTATACATGACTGTAACTAGAGATGACCTGTAACCACTAGCTTACCTTACCACCAGGGGTGCACTTGCAGGAGACACTGGATATCTGTCCCAGACAGGTATATAAGGACAGGTCTCAGGCAAGTGTGGCATTCGAGAGCTGTGTAATAAAGGTGCAGGGCCTGAGTGATCTTGACTTCAGTATGTGCCTCGTGTAAATCTGTACTGCAAGGACAGGACTTTACAGTGGTGACAAGTTACGGGAATACAGAATCCACAGAATGGCGACCAACGGCTCAGATGAAAAATACAATGCTGGAGATAATTGGGAGGACTTTATAGAAAGGCTCCAGCAAAGCTTCGTAACCAAAGACTGGTTAGGCGATGATAAGGCAGACAAGAGAAGAGCCCATCTCTTGACCTGCTGTGGCTCGAAAACATACGCCTTAGTGAAGGACCTGCTGGCACCCAAGAAACCAGCAAGCAAGTCGTTTGAAGAGTTGAGCACACTGGTAAGAGACCACCTGAAGCCAGCGAGCAGCCTACACATGGCCTGACACAGGTTCTACAACTGCAGATGCTGTGTGGGCCAGAGCATACCCGACTTTGTGGCGGAATTTCGGAGGTTGGCTAGCTTATGTGAGTTCTCCGATGAACTAAGTAGAAAAGTACTGAGATACTTTTTTATTGAGGGAATAGGCCATGCAGGCATATTCCGAAAGTTCATAGAGACCAAGAACTTGACCCTAGAGGCAGCAGCACTGGTTGCACAGACATTCTTGACAGGAGAAGAAGAAACGAGGTTTATCTACACTGCGGGTACGACAACTAACGAAACATTGGAACAAGGGGTTCACAGCGTGAAACAAGCTGCTACCCCCACACACAGACAAAGGCAGGAGAGCAGGCCCTCAACAGCAGGCAGTGGCGCCAGAAGCCATCAAGGGCCACACGACCGTTCACACCTCATCAACCCACAATGCGAGCAATCAACTACAAACTGAGAGAAGCTCAAGAGAGATCAGCCAGACGCAGCTCATCCTTTGGAAACAATGGAAGTGGTCTGTGCTGGAGATGTGGGGGATGGCATTCATCAAGGGGGTGTCAATTTCAGCATGCTGTTTGCAGAAACTGCGACTATACAGGGCATCTGGCCCGCATGTGCAGAAAAACAGCAGCTCGGCTGGTATATGAATCGGAAGGGTCGGAAAGCGGACCAGAAGATGGTGGGTACAGTACCGGGACACCGAGGTACAGCAGGTCAACACGATCAATGGCCACTGCTCTTACAACAAGACGCCTCCAATAATGTTGAGGGTCCTACTCAACAGGATACCCGTCAAAATGGAGCTGGATACGGGAGCGAGTCAGTTTCTCATGAGCGCTCAACAATTTGAACAGCTGTGGCCGCACAAAAGAGACAGACCAAAGCTCACAAGGGTCGACACCAAACTAAGGACCTATACCAAAGAAATTGTCCCAGTCCTTGGCAGCACCATGCTCTCAGTCACACACAAAGGAACAGGGAACCGACTTCCCCTGTGGATTGTCTCCGGAGATCTCCCAGCACTGCTGGGGAGAAGCTGGCTGGCAAAACTAAACTGGAAATGGGATGATGTTCACGCCATATCGTCAGAGGAACGGACCTCCTGCTCAACAGTTCTAAGTCGATTTGAACATCTCTTTCAGCCAGGTGTGGGCACCTTCAAAGGGGCTAAAGTCAAAATCTACATCACACAGGATGCTAGACCGGTCCATCACAAGGCCAGAGCTGTGCCCTATGTGATGAGGGAAAAGATTGAACATGAACTGAACAGGCTTCTGCGGGAAGGCATTATCTCACCCGTGGAATTTAGCAACTGGGCAAGTCCCATCGTCCCAGTCATGAAGCCTGATGGATCCGTACGAATCTGTGGGGACTACAAATCTACCATAAACAGAGTCTCCCTACAGGACCAATACCCGCTGCCACATTGGCTGGAGGAAAACTTTTCTCAAAACTAGATCTCACATCTGTGTATATGATGCAAGAATTGACCGACGAGTGCAAGCTACTCACCACCATCAACATACATCGAGGCCTTTTCATGTACAATCGATGCCCATTCGGCATCAGGTTGGCAGCTGCTATATTCCAGCGCAACAGGGAGTCTGCTCAAGTCCATCCCGGGGACGGTTGTATTTCAAGACGACATACTTATCACGGGCAGGGACATCGACTCCCATCTCTGCAATTTGGAGGAAGTACTAAAGCGGTTGGATCGGGTAGGCCTAAGAATTAAGAAATCCAAGTACCTGTTTCTCACGCCCAAGGTTGAATTTTTGGGCAGAAGGATTGCCGCTGATGGAATCCGCCCAACAGAGTCCAAAACTGAAGCAATTCGCCTGGCACCCAGGTCCCAAAATGTCTCAGAACTGCATGCCTTTCTCGGGCTACTCAATTACTTTGGGAACTTTATGCAGAATTTAAGCACGCTGCTGGAGCCTCTCCACGTGCTACTCAGAAAAAGGTGTGATTGGTTTTGGGGGGACGCCCAGGAACGCGCCTTCAATAAGGCACGCAACCTTATATGTTCCAACAATGTTTTGGCTTTTTTGAATCCAGGTAAAAAGCTAGTTCTTACATGTGATGCGTCAGCGTATGGGGTCGGGTGCATTTTACAACATGTCAATAGTGTGGGTAAATTACAACCCATAGTTTATGCCTCCAGGTCACTTTCGCGGGCGGAGCGCAGATACGGAATGGTGGAGAAGGAGGCGCTCGCATGCGTGTACAGTGTCAAAAAGATGCACCAATACCTTTTCGGGGCCAAGTTCGCGTTAGAAACCGACCACAAGCCCCTCACATCCCTACTATCTGAGATCAAGGCAATAAACGGCAACGCCTCGGCGCGCATTCAACGGTGGGCACTCATGCTGGCGTCTTACGATTACACCATAAGGCACAGACCAGGCACAGACAACTGTGCCAACGCGCTTAGCAGGCTAACCCTGGCGACCACGGAAGGGTCTGATGAACAGGACTGTGAGATAGTCATGGCAATCAATGCCTTTGAGTCCACAGGTTCACCCATGACGGCTCGCCAAATCAGAGCCTGGACGACCAGCGACCCCACGTTATCCCTAGTAAAAAGATGTGTCCTAACTGGTGACTGGGCAGAGGCTCGCGATGCCTGCCCCGAGGAGATCAAACCTTTCCATAGGCGCATGCATGAGCTGTCACTACAAGCAGACTGCCTGATGTGGGGCAGCCGAGTAGTTATGCCTCTGCGAGGCAGAGAGGCATTTGTCCGGGAGCTCCACCGCGAGCACCCGGGGATCGTTCTCATGAAGGCCATAACCAGATCCCACGTCTGGTGGCCTGGCATTGACGCGGACTTGGAGCTCTGCATCCGATGGTGCACCATTTGTGCCCAACTCAGTAATGCCCCCAGGGAGGCCCCCCTGAGCCCCTGGCCCACCAAACCGTGGTCGCGGGTGCACGTAGACTACGCGGGCCCATTCATGGGCAAAATGTTCCTCGTAGTTGTAGATGCATTTTCAAAGTGGATTGAATGCACCAATTTAAACTCGAGCACCACCTCCACCACTGTGGAGAGCCTTGGAACCATGTTCGCAATGCATGGCATTCCTGACATATTGGTCAGTGATAATGGTCCGTGCTTCATCAGCGCAGAATTCCAAGATTTTATGAGTGACCACGGCATAAATCACGTTAGGACGGCAGCATTCAAGCCGGCCTCCAACGGCCAGGCGGAGCAAGCAGTGCAGATCATCAAACAAGGCATGCTCAAAATCCAAGGTCCCACGCTGCAGGGCCGCCTGTCGCGACTGCTGCTGGCATACAGATCTCGTCCGCATTCATTGACTGGGATCCCCCCGCGCAACTATTGATGAAACGAACCTTAAAGACAAGGTTCTCATTAATCCTCCCAGACATGCATGAAATTGATGAGGCAAAGCGCCGTAAGCTAACCGAGTACCATGACCGAAATTCGAGGGGGAGGTGGAATGAGATAGGAGACAAAGTGTTTGTGCTAAACTATGGCAGGGGACAAAATGGCTTGCAGGGACAGTAACAGGCAAGGAAGGAAACAGGCTACAGGTGGTACAAATGGACAATGGACAAACCTGCCAGAGGCATGTAGATCAAGTCAAAAGTAGATTTACCAACAACACTGCTGAACCAGAAGCAGACTACAACGGGGAACTCACACCACACCTGGTGGACAGACAGAGGGAACAACCTGAGGAAAGGGCAGTCTCAACAGACAGCCCAGGCGAGATACAAGCAATCATACTGAACAAAACAGACAGCCCAGGCGAGATACCAGCAATCACAGCGAAAGAACAACAGGCACCAAGGCAAACAACTGAACCACAACTAAGATGCTCCACACGAGAGCGTAGACCACCTGAGAGACTGAACCTATAAAGAAAATAAGACCTTGTGGGAGGGTGATGTCATGTATCTCACATTACTGTACATTACTGTATCTTACCATGCTATACATGACTGTAACTAGAGATGACCTGTAACCACTAGCTTACCTTACCACCAGGGGTGCACTTGTAGGAGACACTGGATACCTGTCCCAGACAGGTATATAAGGACAGGTCTCAGGCAAGTATGGCATTCGAGAGCTGTGTAATAAAGGTGCAGGTCCTGAGTGACCTTGACTTTAGTATGTGCCTCGTGTGAATCTGTACTACAGGGACAGGACTTTACAGCGTCAATCATAAAGCTCGGGCAGTGCAGTATATGATGAGGCAGAAGATCGAAATTGAACTGGACAGACTCCAGTATGAAGGGATCATATCACCGGTCGACTTTAATGAATGGGCCAACCCCATTGTTCCTGTACTGAAAAATGATGGCACAGTCAGAATCTGTGGAGACTACAAGGCTACGATCAACAGGGTTTCGAAACAAAATTTAGTACCCGTTACCGAAGGCTGATGACTTGTTTGCGACGCTAGCCGGGGGGACGCCGTTCACAAAACTGGACTTGACGTCAGCCTATATGATGCAGGAGTTGGTCGAGACGTCGAAGAGACTTACGTGCATTAACACGCACAAAGGACTGTTTATTTACCACAGGTGCCCGTTTGGAATTCGCTCGGCTGCAGCAATATTCCAGAGGAATATGGAAAGTCTACTGAAGTCCATTCCCAGAACCGTTGTGTTCCAAGATGATATCCTGATCACCGGTCATGACTCCAAGGAACATCTGAACAACCTGGAAGAGGTTCTACTGCGTTTGAACAGAGTGGAACTCAGACTTAAATGCCCAAAGTGTGTCTTCATGGCACTGGAGGTCGAATTCCTTGGGAGGAAAATCAGTGCTGATGGCATCAGACCTACTGACGTGAAAACCAAAGCCATCAAGAATGCACCCAAGCTGCAGAACGTGACGGAGCTGCGTTCGTTCCTGGGTCTACTCAACTACTTTGATAACTTCCTACCTAAATTGAGCAACTTACTTGAACCACTGCACGTGCTATTGAGAAAAGCCAACAACTGGGTGTGGGGCACATTGCAAGGCAGAGCTTTCGAGAAAGCCATCAATCTGCTTTGTTCGAACAAGCTGCTGGCACATTATGACCATGTAAACGTTTAGTTTTGGCCTGTGACGCATCATCATATGGAATTGGTTGCATGTTACAACAAGCCAATGATTCAAACTGTCGCGTGTGCGTACGCTTGTTTAAAACAGAAACAGCCTACAGTATGGTAGAAAAAGAAGCTTTAATGTGTGTGTACGGTGTTAAAAAGATGTATTAATACCTGTTCAGTCTGAGGTTCGAATTAGAGACCGATCATTTTTTTCACTCAGAGGGTGGTGAACCTGTGGAATTCTCTACCACAGAAGGCTGTTGCGACCAAGTCACTGAATATATTTAAGAGGGAGATAGATAAGATTTCTAGAAACAAAAGACATCAAGGGATATGGGAAAAAGCAGGAATATGGTGTTGAGATAGAGGATCAGCCATGATCATATTGAATGGCGATGCAGACTCGAAGGACCGAATGGCCTACTACTGCTCCTATTTTCTATGTTTCTATGGCTGTGTAACTATCTCATAAATAAATCTGAACACTTAGTCTTAGTCTTAACTGAATGGCCTGACAATGTGGTATTTACAGTCTTTTTAGAATTGACAAGACAATCGGTCTCCAGTGTGATATACCACAGGTAAGGGATAATTGTAAGTCTTGTAGCACAGTACTTAACATAAGACATGCATAAAGGATACAGAACATAGGAACCTTAGTCAGCCTTTAAAAGTGGTAGTGATGCTATATGAAAGCAAGTTGTTGTTGTGAATGGCATCACAACCTAGCCTGATTGTAACCTCCCTCAACATTTTTATATAACACTTTCCAACAGAGATCACTCGATAGCGATCAAGAACAGCAACCCTGGATGACTTTTCCCTTGTCTAGCCCAAAAGCATTGCTGCCAATAGTGCCATAATCAGCATTGTGGCTGAGACAAACCTACTAAGCAAAATCAGAGGATTGAACCATGCTTGTTTGGTTCAATAGGACACCATGCAGGGCAACTACTGAGGAACCTCACAATTCTTATCCACTATGCCTCCTTCTCAAAGTCTCACTGTAACTCCTTCTCAAAATCTTCCTATGCATGCAACTCCCTTAGATGAAAGGGCAGGCTAAAATCTTCTCCCATAGCTCTACATTGTTGTTATTTAAAGAGAAAGTACTTTTTCCCCCAAAAGCTCTTTCCATTTAAATAGAAGAAAATGATTCACCACGTATTTATTTGAATTAAAGAAAAAATTAGCTCTATTATTGAGCAGGGTCTCTCTCCTGGCAACGGTATCAATCACAAGGAGCCTCCTCATGTGCCCCACATAGGAATTAGTATCTTAAGTTTCAGCTAGAGTTAAAATAGAGGCATGTCTTTCTTAGCTAGATACAAAATTGTTATATCTTAGAGAGCACATATATCACACAGCCTGTAAAGTAGCTGCAGGTTCCGGTGACCCCTGACCTACTGGTCAGGTGACCTGCTCTTTATTAACAGCACTAGCTGCAGTAACACAGGCATCCACAGTGTGGAGCTACAGACATTACACTTCTCCCTCCTTAATGAAGTTATGATAACAAACAATCATCATACATAACTTGCATGGTTATACATAACAAAGGATATGGACTTATTTTGCCTTTTTACAAATCACGCTTAACCACTTGTTTTCTGTTTCGAAAAGGATACCTTGGCTCTCGAACAGAACCTTACAAACATGGTGTCGAATTTAAACTCATTCGAGGCTGATTCTGAGGGAAGTTTTCCTCCAAAGGATGCCCTTGATTTCCATTTGAACTCTCTCTAACTTCAGACTGATTGTTTTCCTGACTCGGACTCAGACTTAAATTCTGACTTTCTCTTGGATGTGTTTCCAGTACATTGGATGTAGGATATGCTACTGGTGTATCAAAACTATCTGATGAGTCAGAAATAATGGAATCACTCTCACCTTCAACTACTTCCATGTCTGTGGGTAAAATATGATCAATGTGAACAAACCTAATCTGTCCATTATCAAACATCCTTACCAACTATGTGCGAGGACCATATATCTTCACCACTCTTCCTGGTAACCACTTTACCCATTTATGGTGACGGTTCTTCACTCTCACCTTCTGATTTAATTTCACACTTCTCTCTTTTCCTCTATCTCTATCATGATTCTCTTTCTGTCTTAATTGTGTCTCTTCTATGCACTGTGCCAAGTTTGGTTTTAACAACGAGAATCTGGTTCGTGGCTGTTGTTTGAGAAACAACTCTGATGGTGTTCTACCAGTAGTTGTGTGAGGAGTATTATGATACGTTATTAGAAAATTACCCAATTTGTGGTCCAATGTCAACTGTCGTTACTTTGGATTTGGATCCAAAATTTGTTTGATGAGGACACTTTTTACAATTTGTACAGTGCGCTCTGCTGCACCATTCGAAGCAGGGTGGTATGGTGGGACCTTGGTATGTTTCACACCATTTTTTCTCGTGAACTGTGCAAATTCTTCTGAACGAAATTGTGGTTCATTATCTGAAACAATTTCTTCTGGGAGGTCAAATGAAGAAAATAATCTTCGCAAAATGTCTAATGTTTTACTTGTTGTTATTTTCCACATTGGAAACACCTCGACCCACTTTGAATGGCTATCAATGACAATGAACAATTGTTGTCCTTCTAGCTCAGCAAAATCGATATTTAGCCTTTGCCACACCCTGGGAGGCCATTTCCATGGCTGTAACGTACTGATAGTGGTTGCTTGCTTACCGATTGACATGTCCTACACTGATTGACAATGTACCCTATATCTTTATCAAGACCTGGCCACCATAAGTAACTGCGTGCAAAACTCTTGGTCAAGCACATTCCCAGGTGCTGGTCATGGAGGTCTCCTAATAATTTGGACCTGAATTTATTTGGTATAATCACTCTTGCACCCCACATGATACAATCTTTATCGACTGATAATTGATTCCTATGAATGAAGAATGGATGAATATCTTTATCTGTTACCTGGTTTGGCCATCCATTTGCAATATAATCATACACCTTTGACATAACTGGGTCACGTTTGGTTGCCCTCCCAATCTCTTCAGCTGTGACTGGCAGTTCATCGATGTATGAAAAATGGAACACCTCTTCCCTATCGGGTGTAACGCATGATGGGGAAGGCAATTTAGACATAGCATCAGCATTACTGTGATCAGCTGATCATCTGTATTCAATATTATATGTATATGCTGACAAAGCCCATCTCTGCATTCGGGCTGCAGCTAATGTTGGAACTAGGAATTTTGGATGGAGGATTGCTGTCAGGGGCTTATGGTCCATAACGAGAGTAAACTTACGACCATACAAGTATTTGTGGAACTTCTTGAACCCAAAAATTTATGCCAAAGCTTCCTTTTCAATTTGTGCATAATTACGCTCACTGGCACTGAGAGTGCGTGAAGCAAAAGCAATTGGACTCTCCTTCGCACTACATAATACATGAGAGATTTCTGCCCCAACTCCATACGGAGAGGCATCACATGCTAGCTTGATCTCCTGAGATACGTCATAGTGTACTAACATGGTGCTCTCTACCAAGTTGCTTTTACACTCCTTGAATGCTGTATCGCATTCTTTTGACCACTTCCAATGGACCTGATTTTTCAATAGGTCATTCAGTGGATGTAATACTGTAGCCAAATTTGGTAGGAACTTCCCATAATAGTTCAAAAGACCCAAAAATGATCGAAGTTCAGTGACATTCTTGGGAGTGGGTGCATTTCTGATTGCATCCAGTTTTTCCTTGGTTGGATGTAAACCATCTTTGTCTACTCTGTGCCCTAAGTACTCCACTGAGTTTTTAAATAACTCAAACTTGCGAGCAGCCACTCATACACTGTGCTTCTCTAGCCATTTGAGGACGTCATTCAATATGCTTTATGCATTTGCCTATTTGGTGCTGAAATTAGTATGTCATCTAACTAACATAGTACCCCTTCAATACCTTGAAAATTCTGGTTCATTAACTCTTGGAATAAGGCATGGGTGGAATACACTCCAAATGGTAGTCTATTAAATTGATATAGGCCTCAATGAGTATTTATAGTCAAGCATGACTTGGACTCCTCATCTAGTTCCAGCTGTAAGTAGGCATTCGTCAGATCCAACTTTGAGAAAATCTGACTCCTTGTTGTGAACAAATCTTCAATATTTGGCAATGTATTGGGGACAGGTTACTTTATAATCACCACACAATCTTACCTCACCATCGGACTTAGGTACAACAACAATGGGTGTAGCCCAATTACATCGATCTGTCTTAGAAATAATGTTCTCAGTCTCTAGTCTTTTGAGTTCCTGCTCAACTTTCTCAGTTGCATATGGTACGGAACATGGCTTGCAATAAACTGATCTAGTGTCCTTCTGTACCCTGACACTCGCCTTGAAGCCTAGGATCAGACTGCCCGTTTCGCATAATTCTTGATTACATCATCCTTGGACGCAAATCTCATTTCGACACGAAAAACTCACTCCAATTCAGCTTCAGTGATCCCAACCAATTTCTTCCTAGTAAGGCAGACTTGTCTCCTGCCACTACTATTAGAGGCAAGCTCTGAACTTGATCTTTGTATCTCACCGGTTCGGTGATACGACCTACCACCGGAATGTTCTCTCCCGAGTTGCCTCGCAGCTCTATCATGGCTTTCTCCAATGGGAAATCCCGCAATTTGTCGTGGTATAGCGACTCTGGTACTACACTCGCGGATGCACCAGTGTTGATTTCCATGGGTATCTTGAATCCTGCAACATCTGTGTGGATTATGATACTTTTCGAATCGCCGTCCGTTAACCTCATGCTCCTGATGACGTTTAATTCTAACATCTCCTCATCCTGTTGTTCTTCCATGCTATGTAGTCTCTGGGGATTTCTACTCATAGCTTTGAAGGCTGGTTTACCCTTCAGTCGGCATGCCTTCACAAGATGCCCAGTTTTTCTGCCTTCACATATGGACAACTTTGAGCAATGTGTTGTCCCAGGCACCGGTAACAGGACGTCAATGCTCTGTTCCCATTTCCAGTTTCTGAGACTTTGGGTCCCCACCGTCTTTTACTTTGAACCTGCGGTTCACCTCGGTTGTTTGATGACTGAAATTAGTATGAAATTCTTGGGAATATTGGTCGGCCATGCTAATCGACCTAGCTGTCTGACAAGGTAAACCAAAAGTCAAGTCAGGCGTTGTCAATAACTTTCTTCTGATCGCATAATTTTTCATCCCACAAACAAAGCGGTCTCACAATTCTCGGTGCTGAAAGTCTCCGAAATTACAGTGAATAGATAGCTTTTTTAATGCTATAATGTACTCACTGATAACTTTCTTCGGCCTTCTGATTTCGTATTCCGAAATGATAACTTTCAGCAAATTCTAATGGAACGGGGCTGTAATGTTGTTCTAGCTTAGTTAGAATCTGTTTCAGCATTATAGCATTTGGCTTGTCAGGCACAAGCAAATTTATCAGAGTTTCATACAACTCGGGCCTGGCCTCAGTTAAGAATATAGCTCTTTTTCGTTCCAACACTGCCTGGTTATTGTCTTCATTACCGGGAATTTCAATGATATTATTTGCAGTGAAAAACATTTCTATCCGATCCACATAAGCTCTGAAACTTTCATGGTCGCATTGAAATTCCCCCACATGCTCTATAACTCCCATAGGGGCAGCAATTTTGACTCTGGCAGTTTCACCAAGTGTGCTCGTAATTTACCTCAGATTTGTAGCTGTTTCCAAAAACAGAGAAGCTCTCAAAGTCTCTCTGGTGGCTGGCTGAATCCTCCACCAACAAAAATTTCAGCTTTGTATTATCCGATTACATCCCATTCCTGTCGCCAATGTCATATTCCAAGGGGTAATGAACCAGATTCCAAGGGGTAATTAAGACAGAAACACTGTCTGTGTGAAGCAGGTAACTAACTGACACTGGATTCCCTTTGATGGCTGGGACAGCATATATAAAATGCTAAAGAATGCAGAATTTTATTAGATAGAATCAGTGACGGATACAGCACAGAAGGAGGCCATTTGGCTCATCGTGCCTGTGCCGGCTCTTTGAAAGAACTAATTAGTCCCACTCCCCTGCTCTTTCCTCATAGTCCTGTAATTGTTTTCCCTTCAAGTATTTATCCAATTCTCTTTTGAAAGTTACTATTAAGTCTGCTTCCACTACCCTTTCAGGCAGTGCATTCCAGATCATAACAACTCGCTGCGTAAAAAACAAGTCCTCATGTCCCCTCTGGTTCTTTTGCCTATCACCTTAAATCTCTGTCCTCTGGTTACTGACCATTCTGCCATTGTAAAGTTTCGCCTTATTTACCCTATCAAAACCATTCATGATTTTGAACTCCCTATCAAATCTTCTCTGAATCTTCTCTGCTCTAAATAGAACAGCCCTAGCTTCTCCAGTCTCCCCACATAACTGAAGTCCCTCATCCCTGGTGCCATCTAGTAAATCTCTTCTGCACCCTCTCTAAGACTTTGACATCTTCCTAAAATGTGGCGTCCAGAGTTGAACACAATGGTGATGTGTAAAGAGAAAGGACTAATTAGCAATCTTGTTGTGCGAGACCCCTTGGGGAAGAGTGACCATAACATGGTAGAATTCTTTATTAGGATGAGAGTGACACAGTTAATTCAGAAACTAGGGTCCTGAACTTAAGGAAAGGTAACTTCGATGGTGTGAGGCATGAATTGGCTAGAATAGACTGGCAAATGATACTTAGAGGGTTGACGGTGGATAGGCAATGGCAAACATTTAAAGATCACATGGATGAACTTCAACAATTATACATCCCTATCTGGAGTAAAAATAAAACGGGGAAGGTGGCTCAACCGTGGCTAACAAGGAAAATTAAGGATAGTGTTAAATCCAGTGAAGAGGTATATAAATTGGCCAGAAAAAGCAGCAAACCTGAGGACTGGGAGAAATTTAGAATTCAGTAGAGGAGGACAAAGGGTTGAATTAAGAGGGGGAAAATAGAGTACGAGAAGAAGCTTGCTGGGAACATAAAAACTGGCCGTAAAAGCTTCCATAGATATGTGAAGAGAAAAAGATTAGTGAAGACAAATCGGATTCAGGTGAATTTATAATGGGGAACAAAGAAATGGTAGACCAATTGAACAAATTCTTTGGTTCTGTCTTCACACAGGAAGACACAAATAACCTTCTGAAAGTACTAGGGGACTGAGGGTCTAGTGAGAAGGAGGAACTGAAGGATATCCTTATTAGGTGGGAAATTGTGTTCGGGAAATTGATGGGATTGAAGGCCGATAAATCCCCGGGGCCTGATAGTCTGCAACCCAGAGTACTTAAGGAAGTGGCCCTAGAAATAGTGGATGCATTGGTGATCATTTTCTAACAGTCTATCGACTCTGGATCAGTTCCTATAGACTGGAGGGTAGCTAATGTAACACCACTTTATAAAAAGGGAGGGAGAAAGAAAGCGGGTAATTATAGACCGGTTAGCCTGTAATGGTTAGTGGTGGGGAAAATGTTGGAATCAATTATTAAGGATGAAATAGCAGCGCATTTGGAAAGCAATGACAGGATCGGTCGAAGTCAGCATGGATTTATGAAGGGGAAATCATGCTTGACAAATCTTCTGGAATTTTTGGCAAATGCAGTATAATGTGGATAAATGTGAGATTATCCATTTTGGGGGCAAAAACGCGAAGACAGAATATTATCTGAATGGTGGCAGATTAGGAAAAGGGGAGGGGCAACGAGACCTGGGTGTCATGGTTCATCAGTCATTGAAAGTTGGCATACAGGTGCAGCAGGCGGTAAAGAAGGCAAATGGTATGTTGGCCTTCATAGCTAGGGGATTTGAATATAGGAGCAGGGAGGTCTTACTGCAGTTGTACAGGGCCTTGGTGAGGCCTCACCTGGAATATTGTGTTCAGTTTTGGTCTCCTAGTCTGAGGAAGGACGTTCTTGCTATTGAGGGAGTGCAGCAAAGGTTCACAAGACTGATTCCAGGGATGGCTGGACTGACATATGAGGAGAGACTGGATCAACTGGGCCTTTATACACTGGAGTTTAGAAGGATGAGAGGGGATCTCATAGAAACATATAAGATTCTGACGGGGCGGGACAGGTTAGATGTGGGAAGAATGTTCCGATGTTGGGGAAGTCCAGAACCAGGGGACACAGTCTTAGGATAAGGGATAGGCCATTTAGGACTGAGATGAGGAGAAACTTCTTCACTCAGAGAGTTGTTAACCTGTGGAATTCCCTGCCGCAGAGAGTTGTTGCTGCCAGTTCATTGGATATATTCAAGAGGGAGTTAGATATGGCCCTTACGGCTAAAGGGATCAAGGGGTATGGAGAGAAAGCAGGAAAGGGTTACTGAGGGAATGATCAGCCATGATCTTATCGAATGGTGGTGCAGGCTCGAAGGGCCGAATGGCCTACTCCTGCACCTATTTTCTATGTTTCTATGTTACTCCAGATGAGGCCGAACCAGTGTTTTATAAAGGGTTAGCATAACTTACTTGCTTTTGTATTCTATGCCTCTATTAATAAAGCCAAGGATCCCATATGCTTTTTAAAACATCCTTCTCAACTTGTCCTGCCACCTTTAAAGATTTTGTACATACACTCCTCGGTCTTTCTGTTCCTGCACCATCTTTAAAATTGCACCATTTAGTTTAGATTGTCTCTCCTCGTTCTTCCTAACAAAATGTATCATGTCACACTTCTTGGATGATGTGGAATCTGTATGGTTAGAGCTGCGGAACACCAAAGGGCAGAAAACGCTAGTGGGAATTGTGTACAGACCACCAAACGGTAGTAGTAAGGTTGGGGACAGCATCAAACAAGAAATTAGAGATGCATGCTAAGGGTACATCAGTTATCATGGGTGACTTTAATCTACATATAGATTTGGCTAACCACACTGGTAGCAATACAGTGAAGGAGGATTTCCTGAAGTGTATTGGAGATGGTTTTCTAGACCAATATGTCGAGGAACCAACAAAAGAACTGGCCATCCTAGACTGGGTGATGTGTAATGAGAAAGGACTAATTAGCAATCTTGTTGTGCGAGGACCCTTGGGAAGAGTGACCATAACATGGAAGAATTCTTTATTAAGATGGAGAGTGACACAGTTAATTCAGAGACTAGGGTCCTGAACTTAGGGAAAGGTAACTTCGACGGTATGAGACGTGAATTGGCGAGAATAGACTGGCGAACGATATTTAAAGGGTTGATGGTGGATAGGCAATGGCAAACATTTAAAGATCACTTGGATCAACTTCAACAATTATACATCCCAGTCTGGAGTAAAAATAAAACGGGGAAGGTGGCTCAACAAGGGAAATTCAGGATAGTGTTAAATGCAAGGAAGTGGCATATACATCGGCCAGAAAAAGCAGCAAACCTGAGGACTGGGAGAAATTTAGAATTCAGCAGAGGAGGACAAAGGGTTTAATTAGGAGGGGGAAAATAGAGTATGAGAGGAAGCTTGCTGGGAACATCAAAACTGACTGCAAAACCTTCTATAGATATGTGAAGAGAAAAAGATTAGTGACGACAAACGTAGGTCCCTTGCAGTCAGAATCAGGTGAATTTATAATGGGGAACAAAGAAATGGCAGACCAATTGAACAAATACTTTGGTTCTGTCTTCACGAGGGAAGACACAAATAACCTTCCGGAAATACTAGGGGACCGAGGGTCTAGTGAGAAGGAGGAACTGAAGGAAATCCTTATTAGTCAGGAAATTGCGTTAGGGAAATTGATGGGATTGAAGGCCGATAAATCCTCAGGGCCTGATAGTCTGCATCCCAGAGTACTTAAGGAAGTGGCCCTAGAAATAGTGGATGCATTGGTGATCATTTTTCAGCAGTCTATCGACTCTGGATCAGTTCCTATGGACTGGAGGGTGGCTAATGTAACACCACTTTTTAAGAAAAGAGGGAGAGAGAAAATGGGGAATTATAGACCGGTTAGCCTGACATCAGTAGTGGGGAAAATTTTGGAATCAATTATTAAAGATGAAATAGCAGCACATTTGGAAAGCAGTGATAGGACCGGTCCAAATCAGCATGGATTTATGAAAGGGAAATCATGCTTGACAAATCTTCTCGAATTTTTTGAGGATGTAACTAGTACAGTGGACAGGGGAGAACCAGTGGATGTGGTGTATTTGGACTTTCAAAAGGCTTTTGACAAGGTCTCACAAAAGAGATTGGTGTGCAAAATCAAAGCACATGATATTGGGGATAATATACTGACATGGATAGAGAACTGGTTGGCAGACAGGAAGCAGAGAGTCGCGATAAACGGGTCCTTTTCAGAATGGCAGGCAGTGACTAGTGGGGTGCCGCAGGGCTTAGTGCTGAGACTCCAGCTATTTACAATATACATCAATGATTTAGCTGAAGAAATTGAGTGTAATATCTCCAAGTTTGCAGGTGACACTAAGCTGGGTGGTGGTGTGAGCTGTGAAGAGGATGCTAAGAGGCTGCATTGTGACTTGGACAGGTTAGGTGAGTAGGCAAATGCATGGCAGATGCAGTATAATGTAGATAAATGTGAGATTATCCACTTTGGGGGCAAAAACACGAAAGCAGAATATTATCTGAATGGCGGCAGATTAGGAAAAGTGGAGGTGCAACGAGACCTGGGTGTCATGGTACATCAGTCATTGAAAGTTGGCATGCAAATACAGCAGGTGGTGAGGAAGGCAAATGGTATGTTGGCCTTCATAGCTAGGGGATTTGAGTATAGGAACAGGGAGGTCTTGCTGCAGTTGTACAGGGCCTTGGTGAGGCCTCACCTGGAATATTGTGTTCCGTTTTGGTCTTCTAATCTGAGGAAGGACGTTGTTGCTATGGAGGGAGTGCAGCGAAGGTTCACCAGACTGATTCCCGGGATTGCAGGACTGACATATGAGGAGAGACTGGATCGACTGGGCCTGTATTCACTGGAGTTTAGAAGATGAGAGGGGATCTCATAGAAACATATAAAATTCTGAAGGTACTGGACAGGTTAGAAGTAGGATGAATGTTCCCGATGTTGGGGAAGTCCAGAACCAGGGGACACAGTCTAAGGATAAGGGGTAAGCCATTTAGGACTGAGATGAGGAGAAACTGCTTCACTCAGAGAATTGTTAACCTATGGAATTCTCTACCGCAGAGAGTTGTTGATGACAGTTCATTAGATATATTCAAGAGGGAGTTAGATATGGCCTTTACAGCTAAAGGGATCAAGGGGTATGGAGAAAAAGCAGGAAAGGGGTACTGAGGTGATGATCAGCAATGATCTTATTGAATGGTGGTGCAGGCTAGATGGGCCGAATGGCCTACTCCTGCATCTATTTTCTATGTTATGTTTCTCTGTATTAAATTTCATCTGCCATGTGTCTGCCTATTTCACAAGACTGTCTATGTCCTTGTGAAGTCTGTTACTATCCTCCTCATTGTTTACTAATTTCTGAGTTTTGTGTCATCTGCAAACTTTGAAATTATGCCCTTTATACTCAAGTCCAGCTCATTAATATACATAAAAAAATAGTCGTGGTTCTAATACTGACCCCTGGGAATCACCACCTTATACTTCCCTCCAGTCTGAAAAACAACCGTTCACCAGTACTCTCCGTTTTCTGTCCCTCAGCTAATTTTGTATCTACGTTGCCAAAGTCCCATTAATCCCATGGGCGTTACTTTTGTTAACAAGTCTTTTATGTGGTACTTTGTCAAACCAGTTACTGTCAGGTGTCAAAAACTAACAATCTATTACAAGTGGAGAACTAACGGAAGCAATTGTTCCTTTGTTTACCAAGGTGAGATGACTAGTTAACACTTTTGTTTCGTTAATTACCTCAAAGGAAGTGGCTTTATGTCAAGACCTATGGTGGATATATCTCAGAGATTAATGTTAGCATTTAGTTCTTGTATTCCATGGAGGCTCACATATTCTATGTATACCATTTCATTCGGAAAACTGTGCACCAAGAAAAGAGAGAAAGATCAGCTGATTCGTCCAAAGAAATTATTACATCCAAGAAAATGTAAGAGGGAGCTTTCTGAAAAGAACATATTATTAATGCCATGTTCTCTCATCTAAGCATTGGACTGTTTAGTATTTTACCTATGTCTTTCAGCCACAGTGTGTTCATTTATTTGTAGATAAATTCAGACAATAGTATACCCTGTTCAAAATAATTTAATGGTGCAAAATATTTTGCTGCCCAAAGTGATCAGAAGCATAATAGGCATTCTACATATTCTCCAGTCAGCAGTTTACCATGATCAGGGCTCAGTATTAGAGCTAAACTAACCCAAACATGTCAAAGAATAAAGGTGCAGGTTTTGGAAAATGAGAGCTGCTTATGGAAACCATTACTAAACCTTTAACCTCTTTTTACACTTCCTTCTCACGCTTTTTCTCTCTTTCCCTCAATGGTCAATATCTAACATGTTGTAAAATTGTTGTGAAGCGCCTTGGGACATTTTACTATGTTAAAGGCACTATATAAATAAAAGTTATTATTGTTATTTACATGAAAAGAAGGTATTAGGAAGAAGCCTGAGTCTGTACAGAGACTTCAGACTGGCCTAAGGGTATCTCTGGAGCTGGACAATCGTGGGAAACCATACTGCAGCCTGGGAAATTTGCAGTTCCAGCCTGCTTTCTCAGGTCAGATGCTTCCGGAGTGGACATCAAGCTGGTTTGAAGTTGCCCCCTTGCTGTTTGCAATCAAGTTACTTCAGGATGCTCTGTGTAACTGATCTCAAAAGGCACAGCCTATTTAAGAGTTGCACTGGTGGCATTAAAATTTACATTTATAAAACATTGCCAATGTCATTTTCTTATATAAAAAAGGAAAGTACTTTGCACAAAAAAGCATTCTTCTGTCACATTCTTTCCTCTTCAAGCAGTAGAAATGGGCTATCTTCTGAGAGGAAGCATCTGGGCTCCTCTCATAATAGCACACAAAAACACCACCTGCACGACCGCAATTACTATGCTGTATTATCAGTTGCTTTTCTGGTTACATTATTAAAAAGTGTCAGGACAAACCAATTCCCTTTCTGTAGTAAGAGCCTTAAAGAATCACAAAGCAGCTATTGTGCTCACAAGCTCCTTTTGTCTGCTTACTGGGTTTATTTTTCTTAATTTACGTTTTCTTCTCTGCACCAGGCAGTAGTTATGATTTGACAAAATGAGCTCAGCTGAGACAGATGCGTGATTCCTACTCGCTATCTTTCTTTTGGAAGTCAAGCACTCAACCATCATCATTATCATCATAGGCAGTCCCTCGAAATCGAGGAAGTGCTGCTTCCACTCTCAAAGTGAGTTCTCAGGTGGCTGTACAGTCCAATGCGGGAATTAGTCTCTGTCACAGGTGGGACAGACCGTGGTTGAAGGAAAGGTTCACTGTAGCTTGCAATCCAGCCTGTGTATTCTGCTCTTTAACCATCACCTGATTTAAAATGCTCAAGGCAGCAGTTCAGAAGTGAGGATTTTGAAGTTATGTGACACTGCCTTGCACATAGCTAAGGAATTCTCTCCCTCACTACATTCTTGCTTACAAGTTTGAGCCTTAGAGGAAGTAATAAATCAGTCTCCAGATACCCTTTGGATTTGGAACCTGATACACAAAAAGGCCTTTGAAGTTTATGGGGTATTTTCAATTAGCAATAACAGCACAAATCACAGCATTTCTGATATTTTCTTTCAAATTTTAATTTTCCCCTCCTCTTTTTAAATCTCTTCAATATTAATTTTCCTAGTTCTATCAAAATTGTCACTTATCAAGTATTTGATTAAAAGAGGGCTTGAGTGCTGTTGTAAATACCAGGACTGATGTGTACAGAATGAACAGATGTCCATTAACAAAGGTGGAAAGAGGAAAGATTGGACCTAGGTATGATTATCAACATAACATCTCCACTGGCTGGATTCATACCTAGCACAAAGGAAAATGGTTGTGATTGTTGTAGGCCAATCATCCCAGCCACAGGACACCGCTACAGGAGTACCTCAGGGCTGTGTCTTGGCCCAATCATCTTCAACTGCTTCATCAATGCCCTTCCCTTCATCATAAGGTCAGAAGTGGGGATGTTCGCTGATGATTGCAATGTTCAGTTCCATTCGCAACTCCTCAGATAATGAAGCAGTCCGTGCCCGCATTCAGTAAGACCTGCACATTCAGACTTGGGCTGATAAATGGCAAGTAACATTCACGCCACACAAGTGCCAGGCAATGACCATCTCCAACAAGAGAAAGTCTAACCACCTCCCCATGACATTCAACGGCATTACCATCGTCAAATCCCCCTCCATCAACATCCTGGGGTCACCATTCACCAGAAACTTAACTGAAACAGCCACATAAATACCGTGACTGCAAGAAAAGGTGAGAGACTGGGTTTTCTGTGGCGAGTGACTCACCTTCTGACTTCCCAAAGCATTTCCACCATCCACAAGGCACAATTCAGGAGTTTGATGGAATACTCTCCACTTGTCTGGATGAGTGCTGCTCCAACAACACTCAACAAGCTCGATACCATTCAGGACAAAGCAGCCCACTTGATTGACCCCATCCATCACTTTAAACATTCACTCCCTCCACCACTGGTGCACCGTGTCTGCAGTGTGTACCATCTACAAGATGCACAGCAGCAACTCGTCAAGGCTTCTCTGACAACACTTAGCAAACCTGCGACCTCTACCACCTAGCTTCTTCATCTTCTTCTTAATCAGTCCCCTGGAGTCGAGTTGACTTGCTTCTACACTAATGAGTTCTAAGGTGACTAATGAGTCCTATGCGGGATCTACAGACTCTGTCATAGGTGGGGCAGGTGGTAGTTGAAAGGATGGGTGGGTGGGGTGCATGGTCTGTCGTACGCTCCTTCCTGTTTGTACTTGGCTTCCGCGTGCTCTGAACGAAGAAACTCAAAGTGTTCGACACGTTTTCGAATGCTTCTCTTCCACTTTGAGCGGTCTTGGGCCAGAGATTCCCAAGAGTCAGCGGGGATGTTACATTTTTCAAGGGGTTTTGAGGGCGTCCTTAATGTATTTTCTCTGCCCTCCTCGGACTTGCTTGCCGTGACGGAGCTCGGTGTAGAGTGCTTGTTTCGGGAGTCTTGTATCAGGCATGCGGACAATGTGGTCCGTCCATTGGAACTGATTGAGCGTGATCAATGCCTCGATGCTGGGGATGTTGGCCTGAGAGAACACTGATGGTTGGTACGCCTATCCTGCCAATGAATTTACAGTATTTTGCGGAGGCAGCTTTTATGGTACTTCTCCAGTGCTTTGAGGTGCCTACTGTACGTTGTCCATGTCTCTGAAGCATATAGAAGGGCGGATACCACTGCTGCTCTGTAGACAATGAGCTTGGTGCCGGATTTGAGATCTTGGTCTTCGAACACCTAGCAGGACAAGGGCAGCAGGCGCATGGGAACACCACCTCCTCCAAGTTCCCCTCCAATTCACATACCATCCTGACTTGGAAATATATCGCCCGTCCTTCATTGTTGCTGGGTCAAAATCCTGGAAGTCCCTACCAGACAGCACTATGGGAGTACCTTCACCACAAGGGTGGAAGCGTTTCAAGAAGGCGTCTCACCATCACCTTCTCAAGGGCAATTAGGGATGGGCAATAAATGCTGGCATCACCAGCGACGCCCACATCGGGTGAATAAAATAAAAATTGAAAACAAGAGCATTTGCTTATAACATGAAACAGGTGTCCCAGTGGGTGAGTTAATGCATTGGACGTATGAGCTTTGATGATTCATTCATGGCATTTCTTCAAATGTGATGGTACTCATAGAACTGAACCTATTTTTATTAGAGCAAAGAAAATTGTGACAGGACATGATGTGGGTCTTCAAAATGATAAAGGAACTGGATAGCGTAGGTATAAATATGTAACTTAAGCTGTGATACCAAGACTAAACGCTATGAGTATAAAATTTCAAACAATGCTACAGAATAGAGCACTTTCCCCCACAAATTGACATGATATGTTGAACAAACTGACAGTAAAAGTGAATAGTGTGTGTCAATTAATTCCTATAAAAAAGTTTAAATAAGTATCTGGCTCCAAATGGAATTGTAGGCTCGAGGAATAAAATCTTCTGCAAAGACAATGGTTTCTGGTGCTGAGTCACAGAACTATCAACTGAGGAATGCAATTGACCAGGCTTCAAAAATGTAGGGTGTAATTTTAATTTTGCTTGATTATCTTGAGAATCAGGAAGATGTGATACAGAACTTTGTCTTTTGGAAGATTTTTTTATTGTTAGTCACTGCTGTTTTCAAAATAAGTTGGGTAGAATCTGTAGTGTAAATTGTTTGTGGAGGGAATGGGCTTTATCCATTTATTTTATTTGCATCAATTTTTTCAGTCCAACGTTGTAGCTCATACTTGGGGTGGGGGACTAGACAGTTCCTGTATGGGTTAGGGGAATATTTTGGGTGATTCTTTCTAGATTTCAAATGGGTCAAACATAGAAAATAGGTGCAGGAGTAGGCCATTCGGCCCTTCGAGCATGCACTGCCATTCAATGAGTTCATGGCTGAACATGCAACCTCAGTTCCCCATTCCTGCTTTCTCGCCATACCCCTTGATCCCCCTAGTAGTAAGGACTACATCTAACTCCTTTTTGAATATATTTAGTGAATTGGCATCAACAACTTTCTGTGGTAGAGAATTCCACAGGTTCACCACTCTCTGGGTGAAGAAGTTTCTCCTCATCTCAGTCCTAAATGGCTTACCCCTTATCCTTAGACTGTGACCCCTGGTTCTGGACTTCCCCAACATTGGGAACATTCTTCCTGCGTCGAACCTGTCTAAACCTGTCAGAATTTTAAACGTTTCTATGAGATCCCCTCTCATTCTTCTGAACTCCAGTGAATACAAGTCCAGTTGATCCAGTCTTTCTTGATATGTCAGTCCCGCCATCCCGGGAATCAGTCTGGTGAACCTTCACTGCACTCCCTCAATAGCAAGAATGTCCTTCCTCAAGTTAGGAGACCAAAACTGTACACAATACTCTAGGTGTGGCCTCACCAAGGCCCTGTACAACTGTAGCAACACCTCCCAGCCCCTTAAGAAAGTCTTCGTTTGCCAAGTGCAAAGAATGATGTGATTATTTAAACTAATTACCTTTATCCTGCTCACTTTGAGGACATAGCCAGCTTGCAAATGAGTGACTATGCCTATTTTAATTGAACCCTTAAGATCTAATAAATGTGCCCCCTTTTTAGAGGGGCACAATTAATAAAACCTAAAACGTAAGACAAAGGAAATGTAACAATTTAAATAATATTAGAGTTGGTTCACAGATCAACCATGATCCCACTGAATGGTGGCAAGCTCGAGGGGCTGAATGGCCTACTCCTATTCTTCTGTTCCTGTAATGTTTCCCATCCCCCGTCGAGTACACACTCCAATCCCTGTGCTGCGCTGCGCACCGGCCATGGAAAGGGGGCTATGCAAACTGTCTCGGATAGAACGGTTTATAATTAAGGTCACCTATCAGACGGCCCTAACATGTTGAAACTGCTCTTGCAGCACTGCTTACATTTCCCCGGATGGACAGTCTTGGCTCAGCCGCCGGGGGTTTTGAATGGCCACGTGACACGGCTCTGAGTGGCAGGCGCAATCCCCGCCCACTGGCCGTGCTTCTGTGAATCGATTGCTCGGGTCTGCGCGCGGCGGGAGTTGGTTGGAAGGTTGGCGGGTACAACATGTCGGCGTCTCGCGCTCTCCTGAGGTCGGCCGATGTTTGGCGAGGTGAGGAGCACGTAACGCGGAGCCCTGGGCCCGCTCGGACGGTGTGGTGTTGAGGGTAGAGGAGGCCCCGAGGGGTGACATTGTCATTGGAGATCCCGAGGTGACATTGTCATTGGAGACCGGTCGGCCCTTGATCGAGGCCAGTCGCATCAACAACAACTTGTATTTATATAGCGCCTTTAAAACGTCCCACAGTAGTATAAGACAAAAAGACTGACACCGAGCCACATGAGGAGAAATTAGGGCAGATGATCAAAAGCTTGGTCAAAGAGGTAGGTTTAAAGAGCGTCTTAAAGGAGGATAGGGAGGCGAAGAGGTGTAGGCAGGGAACTCGAGAGCTTGGAGCCTTGGCTGCTGAAGGTACTGCCATGGTTGAGCGATTATAATCAGGGATGCTCAAGAGGGCAGAATTAGAGGAGCGCAGACATCTCAGAGCGTTTGTGGGGCAGGAGGAGATTAGAGATCGGGAGGAGACGAGACCATGGAGGGATTTGTAAACAAGGATGAGAATTTTGAAATCGAGGCGTTGCTTAACCAGGAACCGATGTAGCGGGCACAGGGGTGAGGGTGAATGGAATGATGCGAGTTGGGACACGGGCAGCTGAGATTTGGATGACCGTAAATTTACATAGGTGCCAATGTAACCCTCTTGGGTCCAACCTCCATCCTGGGACATAACTACCTAATCTAGGCTGGCTCTCCACTGCACTATGATGGGAGTGTTGTAGTGTCAAAGGGTACTGGCCATTCAACTCATCTTCCTGCATCCATCTCCAAAGACCCTAAACTTTTTCGCTTTCCTCCCCTCACCCATTGCAACATCCAGTTGGTTCTTCGGTAATTCCACAGTTTTTGTCTCCACTCCTATCTGTTCCATGTATTTATTTGTTCAACTTCCTGATATTGATCCTAAATTTGTTCTTTTACTCGGGTGACCATGTTTTCTAAACCAAATCTGGGGACTCACAAGGTGGGAGCACAGGAAAGTAGCCAACATGGAAAATATAGCTTGCACAGTGTAGCGAGGCAAAACATTTTAGCAGCCTGTATTTTAACAATTGCACACATACACTACAAATGTGTATATACTTACCACAGATGTGACATCATACTACATGTATTGAAGTGCATTAGATAGCGTTTATACATAATACAATAACACTGTTCAGTTCATTGACCTGAAACTGATTATGGCTGATGGTATGATATGCATATATTCCAATTTATGTGGTTCTTGTCTATTCGGGGACGAGTTTTGTGAACTGGGGACATTGGTTTCCTGGGGACACATTACCTTTTCTGGGGATTGTCAATGGAAAAATGAGGGCGCATGGTCACCATATCCTTTACTAGTGTCAACCTGTGTCTCATCGTCCTAAGCTTGCGATTTGATTTAATTTCTATACTTATCTTTTCCATACATTTTTATAATGTCTCTAAAAGCTCACCTTTCATAACTTCCAAAGGGGTGATGAGATTTGCTTTTACACTGAGTTTTTATGGTCTGGAATGTTTTGCTTTAAAGGGTGATGGAAGCAGATTCAGTAGTAACTTTGAAAAGGGAAATTGTATGTGTATCTGAAAAGGGAATTTTGTGTGTGTGTGTGTATACACAAATTGGACATCTATTTCAAAGAGATCAATAGATTTTTGGATACTCAGGGAATCAAGTGATATGGGATAGTGCAGGAAGGTCTGAAGTTAAGATACATGATCAGCCATGATCTCACTGAGTGGCAGAGCAGGCTCAAATGGCTATGATTCTAACTTATTTCAAGGCTGAAAAGCCCAAGTCGCTCCAGTTGCTCCACATAACTCAGCCCTCTTAGACTGGTGATCATCCTTGTGGCTCTCTTCCACTGCCTCCCTTGTGTCTCTGTGACCAGAACTGGACATTACTCCAGGTGTGGTGGGACCAGTTAAGTACAATCTGATCTCAAATTCCTCTGACATCTCAACGGTTTCATTGATTGCTGCACTGCATTGATTGGACATTGAGTGCAGAATCTACAAAAACTCCTTGGTCTTTCTGAACTCCCAACCGTAGCCATTTCCACACCATTGATGGAGTACATGTATTGCCCATTTTTCCTTCTGACGTGCAATACTCAACATTTGTTGCTTAAATTTCATCTACCATTGTTCCGCCTATACTTTGGCCAGGTCATTCTTCTTATTGTCTAAGCTGCCTTGTCAGAGGTGCTGAACTGAGGCCTGTCTGCTAGTTCACTTGGATGTGAACGATCCCATGGTACTCGGAGCAGTGAGATCTCTTAGCTGACTCTCCCTGAACAACTGCAGCTCACTGGCTGTTGAGATTATGTGCTGAATGGGGCTGCATTTGCCTCTATAACAGCCAATGTAATTCATTGTACAGAGAGTTTTAAAATATTTAGACCTGGATTAATTTCTGAAGGACTGTCTCAAGTATGTCACAAAATAAAACAGCACCTCCGTTTCCCCTCCCCCAAAACTGCCAATTATTTGCTGTACCTGCATGCTAACTTTTTGATTTCATGTACAAGGAGTCCCAGATCTCTCTGTACCACAGCATTTTGTAATCTCTCCCCATTCAAATAATATTTAGCTTTTTAATTTTTCCGACCAAAATGGAAAACCTCACATTTTCCCACATTATACTCCATCTGCCAAATTTTTGCCCACTCACTTAACCTATCTATATCCCTTTGTAGATTCTTTGCATCTTCTTCGCAACTTGCTTTCCCATCTATCATTGTTTCAGCAGCAAATTTGGCTACTTTACACTCGGTCCCTTCATCCAAGTCATTAATATAAATTGTAAATAGTTGAGGCCCCAGCACCGATCCTTGTGGCACCCCACTAATTACAGTTTGCCAACCTGAAAATGACACATTTATCCCAACTCTTTGTTTTCTGTTAGTTAGCCAATCCGCTATCCACACTAATATATTACCCCCAACCCCGTGAACTCTGATCTTGTGTCTTCATGAACATATATTCAGCATACTGCTGTTTATTGAAGTCAGGGAATGGAAGAGGATTATGAATGACTGCATGTCCTATCACCTTGATGACAGCACGATGCTTTAGTATGATTTAGTTACTGCATTGTATATAAACAAGAGGCTAAAAATATTTTCCAAACATATTTCATAGTGAGAAAGCCCCTTTTAGGGGGCTTTGATGTTTGGCTGGAAATTTATTTGACCCTGTTTTGTTCACAGAGGACTATTGGTGATCCAGTTGTTGATGTGATAGCTATTTCAATGCAAAACATTCATGGCCACTTTATGTTGCGCAAGAGCGGCCTAGGAACAACCATCCCTCGTGTTCTCAACTACTCACAATGATACAGCTGAAATTGTAATTCAACAGAGTGGAAAACTGAACCTCGCATCCCCGCATGTCTTTGATTCTTCTTTAAAAAATCTGATAACCTGACCACCAGCAAGAGTAGTTGGGCAGATTGCTAGCTCAAGCAGCTGATTGCACCGCACAAAAACAGGAGATCTTCGGTTCCTGGGTTGCCTGTCACTTAAATTTTCTTGTTATCGGAGTGATCCACAATCCGTAAATAAAGGTTTGAAACCCAGGAGTCATTAACTTGACATAGATTTTCGTGAAAAGCGCACGATTAATACTAGCAAGCTGTATATCTACACACTCACCCGTAGGAGTGTCATCGGGGACTAGGAGCTCACCAGTCAAGGTTTTCCAAACAAAGTTCACCTTATTTTTGTTACACATTTATACTTTTCTCGAGACACACCTACTAGTACTGTTCCTTTTATCTGCAACTGTCATTCATATTGACTGAGCAGATGTCGCATGACTGGTTTCAGTACAAAGCTGTGAGATGAGGGGCCAATGCTTTATCTGTACTAGTCCTTAAGGTTGCTGAATCATTCCATACTTATTATCTGAACTAAACTTCACACTATAACTGTCTTTGTTCTGTGTTATCTCCGCCTCCTTGATTCTAATTCTCCACACCCCTCTGCATGCGAACCCTATTTACAACATTTTCCGTTTTTACTTAACTGCGCAGATAGCTGTTAACGGATATGATGTAATTGGTATTATGGAGACATGGCTCCAGCGTGACCAAGGCTAGGAACTCAACATCCAGGGGTATTCAATATTCAGGAAGGATAGGCAGAAAGGAAAAGGAGGTGGGATGGTGTTGCTGGTTAAAGAGGAGATTAATGCAATAGTAAGGAAGGACATTAGCTTGGATGATGTGAAATCTGTATGGGTAGAACTGCGGAACACCAAAGGGCAGAAAACGCTCGTGGGAGTTGTGTACAGACCACCAAGTGGTTGGGGATGGCATCAAACAAGAAATAGGGATTTAGGGAAGCGTGCAATAAAGGTGCAGCAGTTATCATGGGTGACTTTAATCTACATATAGATTGGGCTAACCAAACTGGTAGCAATGCGGTGGAGGAGGATTTCCTGGAGTGTATTAGGGATGGTTTTCTCGACCAACATGTCGAGGAACTAACTAGAGAGCTGGCCATCCTAGACTGGGTGTTGTGTAATGAGAGAGGATTAATTAACAATCTTGTTGTGCGAGGCCCCTTGGGGAAGAGTGACCATAATTTGGTAGAATTCTTAATTTAAGATGGAGAGTGACACAGTTAATTCAGAGACTAGGGTCCTGAACTTAAAGAAAGGTAACTTCGATGGTATGAGATGTGAATTGGCTAGGATAGAGTAGCGAATGATACTTAAAGGGTTGACGGTGGATAGGCAATGGCAGATATTTAAGGATCACATGGATGAACTTCAACAATTGTAGATCCCGGTCTGTGGCTAACAAGGGAAATTAAGGATAGTGTTAAATCCAAGAACGAGGCATATAAATTGGCCATAAAAAGCAGCAAACCTGAGGACTGGGAGAAATTTAGAATTCAGCAGAGGAGGACACAGGGTTTAATTAGAAGGGGGAAAATAACAGAAAGTTGTTGAGGCCAATTCATTAGATATATTCAAAAGGGAGTTAGATGTGGCCCTTACGGCTAAAGGGATCAAGGGGTATGGAGAGAAAGCAGGAACGGGGTGCTAAAGTTGCATGATCAGCCATGATCATATTGAATGATGGTGCAGGCTCGAAGGGCCGAATGGCCTATTCCTGTACCTATTTTCTATGTCTATGTTTCTATGTTTCCCCACTTTGTATGCTAACCCATCATGCTTTATGCTTATGCTAAGCTATTTAGTATGTCACGGTACACTATCCTACATTTGTTCACCTCTGCTGGGCTTGTTTTGTTAGTTCTCAGATGGACTTGACTCCATGAAAGCAATAGAGCCCGATCTCCAAGGAAAAGCAACAGAAATCATTAATAGAATCACATCAAATAGCCTAGCACGCTCACTTAAAATGTCAGATTGGAATTTGTATTTTTGCCTTGCTTTATCATTTATTTAAATTCTGGTCTGCATAAAACCAGAATTGAAGCAACTTTGATTCTATCCACTATAAAGAGAAAACTTTTAAGAGTGCTTAGAAATAGAAATATGCTGAAAACATTAACAATGACCCATATTAAAACCTGACATTTTCTATTGTCACATTTTTAAGTACAGAGTGTATTGCAGCTTTAAAAATAATATTTTCTTGTGTGCTGTTTGGTTCCATATGAACTTTAGTAACCATCAGACCCATATACATCTGCAAATGAAACAACCAAAAAAGATTGTTTGGCACAAAGTAATCAAAGCTCCATACGAGCCTATAATTCCCTTGAACTTTTCCATGAATTGTGAGTTTTCTAGTCACCTTCATTTGTGAAATCTAAATTAATATGTGAAGGAAGTGAAGTTCAAAAATAGTGAAATGAGGTTCAAAAATATTCATTTTAAGCTTCTTTTCTCCCCTTGCCACCCACTTTTTTCTCTCCTGGAGATAGTGACTTATGTTGAGCTATGATTTCATGAACCCTTTTCCAGTGATCTGTTTTCAAGTGAGTCCAGTCAGTCTATTCAATCTTGGAGGCCATTGCAGCCAAGACTGATCATGTCCAATTTCTGGACATGTACATTTTCCAGCAAGGGTCACTGGACAGCAGTTGAAGTTGGGGAAAATGGTTTCCCCGAGTCCAGATGTCAAAGATATTCAGTATAGCCGCAGAATTTTTCATGCACACTTTTTCTATCTCAACATTTTTGCATGTACTTCACAATTGCAAAGTAAAATTATGTAATTGCATGCACAAAAAAAAAGTTTTTCCTGAATTTCAGCGCAGAATACACACTATGCATCAAAGGTGCTGAGGTATAAATATGGAAGAATTCTATTTCTTAGTAAACTGAACAGAAAGTTGTTGCAGGAATGGTTTGGCTAGTTTAGTAAGCAAGCATGTTTTCTGTTTTCAGTGCTGACTCGTTCTGCTTTCACTGCAAGGAAACCTGACTACACAAATCCCAACTGGCTGCGAGTTAGTCTGGCATTGGGAAGCACGGTAGCACTATGGACTCTGGTAAGTAGTTCAGTGGAAATAAAGAAAGAAAAACAAGTCAACGTACAAGCGCGGGTTGCCTTTGCGTAACAACCTATATAAAGTATTAAACTGAAAAGTAAACAGTTGGCATTACAATTGTGTGGCAAATTGGGAAAAATATTTTCCATTTTGTGAGACAAGCAGAACTTTTTAACTCGAGGAATGAGTTTTGCTGTCAGTAGCTGTTGTGGAAAGAAACCACCTAGAGTCATGAGTAGGCTAAGATGTGAGAAACTTTATTACAAGCATGCAGAGAAGAGAACTTTAGCAAAGACTCTCTCCAATCGAACAATTACATCAGATTTTATACATGATTGGGCAGAAGCGGAAGCTTGTCAATTTACGAAGATAAGAAACATCTATATATGTCTGTGACTGACAGCTGCTCAACTGTTGGCTCTGCCCATGTGACAGATTAATGTCTATGCCCATGTCTCTTTCATAACTAGAACAGAGTAGCACGTAGGTTTTGAAAGATGCTTTCCGTTATCAAATGTTTCAGTTTCAAAGCCTTTACATCTGTGGTTCTTCAACCACCATATCTGAAGCCACAAGTTCAACTTATTGTCCTTTGTTCTAAACGGCTGAAGCTTGCAGTTTTAACATTTTGAGCTTGCAAATAGCCAAGCTACCCGTCATGCCTTGCGATTACAATGGCATGTTACTAACGTAGCTACAGCATCCATTAAAAGGTCATTCTGGCTTACACGTGATGGAATAATCACAGGTTCTCATCACATCAGCACATTAAGCAATGCTGCTATCCTATTAGCCCCTTAAGCCAACTCCAGACCCTCCAGGTCGCCACATCAGCCTCTTCTATTGGCCTCCCTGATCAGACCTTGTCTGATCCAGGTAGGACATTCTAGCCCCGAATTCTCTACCCGTGAGATTGTCCAGGGATTCTACTGGACTTCCGCAGGTGTCAAATTCATAAATTTCAAGGTTCTCTTACGGCTTTACCGATGTCTTGGTGACACTGGCTAAGCTTGAAACCATATATGGGTCAGATCTATATGACTTACTGATTCATTGGTCCCTCCTTCTCTGGGAGCGGTTCTGTGACTACGGACACTGGGGCGTACCCTTTGTTTGACATCACTACCATCTGCGCTGCTCGTGACACCATCAGTCTTTGATAGCAACAGATGCACAGGCTAATAACCAGGTCGAGCACTGAAGCAATGGCGGCTGCCATTCTCCATATCTCCCACCAATTATACTGCATTCGGCCTGATTGGCAGTGCAATTTTGACCTATCGGTGGCGGAGTCCTCCAGTGCCTTGACGGTTCTTTGGCCAACTCTACCTGAACCTGTCCCCTAGCGATGATCTGCCGACTTTGACGGATGTATCTCATTGTTGTGGTCAGGACTTCTCTATTACGGCTCGAGTGCCTTCCCTGGTGTGTCATCCACATCCAGCTCATTATCTCACCATGGGCTAAAGACCGGGCCGGTGAGGGCTCTACCTGCCAGGTGGAAGTCTCCCAAGGTGAAGGAGTCTGAGATTTGGAGACAGAAGATATAATTATTCGCACTTCTCAATCCTCCGTAGAGGTAGTTCCTTTTATCGGACAGAAGACACCACTGGGTCGGAGATGCTTGTACTGCCCTGGAAGCACCTTCTAGAGGCTCGACTGTTATCACTACTGCAGAGTTATTATCTATAGGTTTCAGGGTATTGCACTTTCACTATGTAGTGCTGCGATCCGGTGCAGCACTCGCCTGTGGTCATAAGGAGGGTGTTATTGGTGCCTAGTACGGTATGCTCACGTGTCCCTACTTGATAAACCAACTTGTCTCTGACCACTTCCAGAGATTCAAATTTATATCCCCCTGAATACGTCCCACTCTTGTGTGCCTGTGGTATCATCATTAAGAACTTAAACGTGTCAGTTGACCCCCCACTTGCGGGTCGTGTTACCAACAGATCCTGTTTATTTTCCTCCACATTCGTCAGATCTAAACTCCTGACTTCCCCATACGCATGCCAGGATACTGTCCTGAACCTGAAGTTTTCAGTGTCTGATTCCACACTATCAATCAAGTCCCGAGTCAGCATGTCACATGGACTGTAAATCTGTTGCCATTATTACGGCTTTCCCTAGGTCTTCTATACCTCTGTGTAACCTTGTTCCCTGCACTTCTACTGCTGTAAGTGCATACTCCATATCCTGGGCTGAGAACCACAGGTTCTTGGCACTTTCCTGCATCACCCAGGAGGCATAGCTAGCCAGGCCCGTGATTTGCCATGAATTTAGGACCGAGTTGGGACTTCCAAACAAGCCCTCTACTTCCCCCAAGCCGCCCCTTGGGGGTCCCTACTTTGGGGGCTATGCGGTCCTTATAATCACTAAGTAATCGCTGCAATTTATGTTTCATCCAGGTAATTAATGCTGGGTGATTATTACAAAGGGCCTCCAATGCCGGCACTATACTGCTGAGGTTATAGGTTACTTCTAAAGTGACTATAGTTACATCATATAATCGAGCCTTTGGGCCCCTGACCCTGATCATGCTATCCGCTGGAGGAGGCACCGTGGCGTGACACCGTGACGGCTTTTGATATCCACATCTTGTTCAGTACATCCCAACCGCTTAATAACATTGCTACACAATTCTTGGCAATATTGTTCCTCAAGTCCTGGTTCTCAAATAAATAGGGGTAATTTAGTCCATCGTGCTACAATGTTAACGGTACTAATGACCACGCCCATCTCCTTTCCGCTCAGCCCTGGATGCGGCGAGCAGCAGTACAACCAATGTCCCAGTCCCTTGACACCATCATATATGCCGGTACATATCTATTAGTATCCAGCTAGTTTGCAGTTGTGTATAATTGTCACTTCTGGATCTGGTGACAGGGATCCAGACCTGATTGACGGCGTCTGCTTGCGTGGTGTCGGAACAAATCTCGAGTTCATATGACCAGCCGTGTGGGGTGTTGTACCCTGGTCTTGCCCTTCGTGATGGGCAAGGAGGCCATTCCAATCGGACCGGTTGTCCGGGTGCGGACAGTTCATGGTTGCTGTCACAGATAGAGTCCCAGATTCCTTGCCCCATATTACATTTAGGATTTCTTTTCCATACCTTAGTCTTATGGCAATGTGAGGTGACCCGATCTGTGATCCATATATTGGGTTTCTTTAATTACTCCCCTTGTCCTCCCTGTGGCAGTTGCACATATTGACCTGGGTGCAAACAAGTACTCTTATCAATGTGCACTGTGGGTGCCTCCCACGCTGTTGCAATTGTCAGGAGGGTGATCACTGCTATTGCCGTCCACCAGGCCGCCATTGAGCTATGGATTTATCAGAAATAAAATAATTAAGAGATTTGCAGCTAGTCCTCCTGTTGGTAGAAACAGAATGTGAATTATATGGCTTAATCTGGGACCACAGTTTCCACCTACTTCCACCTAGCGTACGTATCCAAGTATACACATGTATTACCATCTCCAACCTCAGGGAGTCCCGATGGCTTGGCTATGGATACTTGCCTATCCTGATCCGCTGCTTCTTGCTGCTGTTTTACTTCCACTCTCTTGAAGTTGTTTGCACAATTCTGTTACATATCGCGTAATCCTATCCCTCACTATCCCCTTCCGGTAGTCTCATAGCCCTCCCAGTCATCAATTCGTTTGGGGCAAAACTATCGTCCGGCTAGGGGTTGCCAACATCCTCATTACTATGGTCGGGAGGACATCTACCCAGTTTTTACCCGTGCTTGCAATCGCTTTGGCTATAGCTGTTTTCAAGGTTCTTATTCATACGTTCTACCATTCTGGAACTTTGAGGGTGGTAAGATATGTGGAACCTCTGTTTTACCCCCAATAACTGACATGCCCTTTTCATGACTCTACCTGTAAAGTGGGTCCCCTGGTCCAAATTTATTTGCAGAGGGACCCCCCCATCGAGGTCTCACTTCCCTTGCTAAAATTCTTGCAGAGGTATCGGCAGTACAATTTTGAGTTGAAAAGGCCTCCACCCAATGGGTGAAATGGTTCGTTATCACCAGACAGTAGGTTTTTCCTCTGCTCTTTGGAAGGGACTGGTGAAGTCAATTTGTAGATTCTCCCACAGTCCCTTCGGCCTTGGCTGATTTCCCATACGGACCTTTATTCCCTTCCCTGGGTTATATTGCGCACAGACTAAGCACCTCTGGCAGTGCTTTGCCACATCTCTGCCCATTCCTGGCCACCACCAGTACCTCCTTAATAAGTGCAGCATCCATGCTTTCCCTGATGTATATCACTGATAGATTCCCAGTAGATTCTGCCTGATACACTCAGGGGCTGCCACCTGTTCTGCCCCTTCCAACTTCCACACTCCAGTCACATCTTCCTTTGCCCCATGTCCCGTCCATACTTCTCTTTCTTCCTTTAATGTATCTTTGTGCAGCTGCACCATATTTACTTCCTCTGGTCCGATGGCGCAAGCTGCCACCGAGGCCGGAGAAGGGGGCATATTTTCGGCGACCTCTTTAGCCTCCATGCCAGCCCATTCTTTTCCTTTCGATATCCAATTGAGTCCCCTCTGATGCGCTTTTACCTTAACTACTGCCACCTCTAGTGGGAGCCCTGCGGCCTTCACCAGTGCCTTCACTAATGCTTCATGTTTAATGTGGCCCCCCTGAGGATGTTACAAACCTCCTGCGGGCTCATGAGGCCATATAGTCATGGACTATGCCAAACACGTACTGTCTATTGGTGTAAATATTCACTTGTTTCCCTTGGCAAGCCTTCAGTGAGGGCTACCAGTTCCGTTACTTGGGTGGAATCCCCTCGTTCCAGTGCCCCTTGTCAGACCACCTGATCATCCTTCCTCACAACTGCCCACCCCATGTAAATTTCCTGGAACCATCAACAAACATTACTTCACATTCCCCTTCAAGTGGGCTATCTTTTACCCCACAACATTCCTCTTCCTCTACTGCTACCTCACACTAATGTCCCTCACCTTCCGTTAATATAGCACCTGTGGGGTTTAATCCACCGTCCTTGACAATCTGTACGGGCTTGGCGGAATATAGCGGGGCTATTGTGGAATCCCTGTGGCAGCCGAGTCCAAGTACACTGCTGGTCTGCTACAGTGAACGCAAACTTGCTTTGTGACTCCGAAGCCAAGGGCAGGCTCCAAAATCCATTGGAGACATCTAATACTGTAAAAATGTTATGTTCTGGGCTTAAGCCATTGAAAATTGTGGCCGGGCTCGCTACAATTGGGTGCAGTCTTGGGATGCATTTATTTAGCACCGTATAATCTATCGTAAGAATCATCCGGTTTCCTAAACGGCCATACTGGGGAGTTCGTTGTTGAAGTGGTCTTTTTTAATATACCTTCCTTCAGTAATTCCTGAACTATTGCCTGCACTGCTGATCTTGACTCTGGTTTAATAGAATATTGTTTGTGGTTTGTGGGTTTCTCCCTCGACCACAACAGGTGTCATATTGACCCTCCCACAATCTTTGTTTGTGTCGAGCCCATATCACCGTTAATTGGGAACACACAAGCCCAAAGACGCCCTCAGCCATTCAGTCCCGGGTCATGGGGGTAGCGGAAGCCACCCAGGCGGTAAGTTGGACTAAGGCTCCCGGTCCGTAACTGTGCTTTCTCGGCCAGTCCGCCACATCGTCCTGGGTCAATTATAGCTCCCACTTCCCAATATTGTTCCCTCATTGTTTGGACGCACCCAGAAGGAAGTGGACCAGTATTAGAAATCCTCCCAATTGCAACAATTGTGACTCACTCCTTCTTGCCATAACTGATTTGCTTCCTATCCCAGTTAGGTAAATTGTCTTATTAGTAGTTGGTAAAGGTTGGTTGGTTATTGATACAGCCGCTCCCGTATCCACTAACATTTCACACTGCCGGCCCCCTAACAATGCTGCAGTGTATATCTACCTATTTATCGACCTTAGAGGCCAGTTTCATTATCACTAGGATCTGATCCGGCTTTTGACAAGGTCCCACACAAGAGATTGGTGTGCTAAATTAAAGCACATGGTATTGGGGGTAATGTACTGACGTGGATAGAGAACTGGTTGGCAGACAGGAAGTAGAGAGTCGGAATAAACGGGTCCTTTTCAGAATGGCAGGCAGTGACAAGTGGGGTGCCGCAGGACTCGGTGCTGGGACCCCAGCTATTTACAATATACATTAATGATTTATATGAAGGAATTGAGAGTAATATCTCCAAGTTTGCAGATGACACTAAGCTGGGTGGCGGTGTGAGCTGGGAGGAGGATGACTTGGATAGGTTAGGTGAGTGGACAAACGCATGGCAGATGCAGTATATTGTGGATAAATGTGAGGTTATCCACTTTGGTGGCAAAAATATGAAGGCAGAATATTATCTGAATGGTGGCAGATTAGGAAAAGGGGAGGTGCAACAAGACCTGGGTGTCATGGTACATCAGTCATTGAAAGTTGACATGCAGGTACAGCAGACGGTGAAGAAGGCAAATGGTATGTTGGCCTTCATAGCTAGGGGATTTGAGTCTAGGAGCAGGCACGTCTTACTGCAGTTGCACAGGGCCTTAGTGAGGCCTCACCTGGAATATTGTGTTCAGTTTTGGCCTCCTAATCTGAGGAAGGACGTTCTTGCTATTGAAGGAGTGCAGCGAAGGTTCACCAGACTGATCCCCGGGATGGCAGGACTGACATATGAGGAGAGAGTGGGTCGATTGGGCCTGTATTCACTGGAGTTTAGAAGGATGAGAGGGGATCTCATAGAAGCATATAAAATTCTGACGGGACTGGACAGGTTAGATGCAGGAAGAATGTTCCCGATGTTGGGGAAGTCCAGAACCAGGGGACATAGTCTAAGGATAAGGGGTAAGCCATTTAGGACTGAGATGAGGAGAAACTTCTTCACTCAGAGTTGTTAACCTGTGGAATTCCCTACTGCAGAGAGTTGTTGATGCCAGTTCATTGGATATATTCAAGAGGGAGTTAGATATGGCCCTTACGGCTAAAGGGATCAAACGGTATGGAGAGAAAGCAGGAAAGGGTACTGAGGTGAATGATCAGCCATGATCTTATTGAATGATGGTGCAGGCTCGAAGGGCCGAATGGCCTACTCCTGCATCTATTTTCTATGTTTCTATGTGAGAGTGGTTATTGAGGGTGCAGATGATGCTGTCCCTGTCTGCTGCCAGGGAGTTTGTCCTTGGCTCGGCTTGGCTCCCCCCCGCCTCCCACTTTCTCGCAATGATCCCATTCCACCGTGGATCTTTCCTTTCTCCGCTCTGTTTTACCTCTTCCATGCAGACATTCCTGTGCCATGTGGCCCGGCTTCCCGCAGTTAAACCAATCGCCTTTTCCTCCTCAAGTAGCTGTAGTGGCTGCTTTCCTGGAAGGCTTTTTCTCTTTCTTTCTATCTACCTTGCTGGCCCAACCCACCACCACAGCATACATATTCCTTACCGTAATTCCCATTTCTAAAATTTCTTGATTTGAAGGGCTCAATCCCTCCTTTAACATTTTTAAGAATATCACATCGTGCCTCCTGGGATTTGGCAACCCCAAAAATTCCTCATACGCCTTAAACTTCCTTTCTGTATATTCTGTAGTGGTCTCATCATTCTTCTGCACAACACCCATGATGCTCCCCCAATTACCCTGGCCCGCCCCTAAATGTGCCTTTAATTCTCCCTTAAAAACTTTATTTTTTGTTCATTAGTTTGGTCCTGTGCTTCTGTCCAAGTTCCACCCCAAACATTCGGGATACAAGTCTCCCATATGCTCCTTGGGCATTTCGCCTTCCCTAGGACATGTATGTCCTTTGGATGCATTTGGTGTATGTCTATAATTTCCTCCAATCTCCGCCAAAACTCTGGGTTGCCATGGCCACCCTAAGAACCGGGAGATCTACTAAAATGAATTGCTTTTCCCCTGGTATAAAGGGTTTTTGAATGGTTGTTATAAGCATCCGTGGGTTTTGCTCATTTGGGTCTTGGACCTGACTCTGCCGAGTTTCAATTGGGGCAGACTTAACCCTTATGTTGTCGTGACCAATTCATCTAATGATGGATACAGACCCTCACTTTTTGTCTCATAAACTGACGGTTCGTCATCATGGTGTTCCCATTTTGCTGACTGCCGCTCTAAATCATTCCAATCAACCTCATCTCGATTATTCTTTCCACTTTGCACTAACCTTGTCTTCATTACAGCGCCACACTTGTCGCCTACCTTTGCCCTTTTAACTGTTCTTTATCCTTCTCCCGTGTAACTGTTCCACTATCTCCTCTTTTTCCTCCTCCCGTGTGGCTCCGATCTTACACATTTTCAGGTGGACATGACAAAGAACCACTTTATCTTTCTCCTCCTTGTTTTTACTTTCCTTACTCCACCATTCTTTATGTCGGTCGGGAGCCCATTCAGGATTCCAGCCTTCGTTTTCCATTCTCTTTATTACTTTGTCATGTTTATTTAACAGATACTCCGTTACGGATCCCTGAGGACCCAACTTTCACTCAGCCAACACCACTAAAATAGACCTGGCCATTATTATATTGCTAGCTGGATATTTCTGGGGTTTGTAAACCTGGTTTAAAACTGCACTTCAAGTTAAGAGCCCTGAAAAGGTTTCAAATATCTCAACTGTAACTTCAAGGCTGACGTTTATCTTTTGTAAAACAAACCGTCCTTTGTGCATTTCATTAGCTCCATAACTCATAACGAAAATAAATCCACATCTGCATTTCTAACTTAAAATGTAATTCAATTCTAGGTACATGATGTACATTTTAAAACTCAATTTATCCACACTTTTGTAAAAATTCCCACATCCATGACAAAAGGGTTAAAAAAAGCTTTTTGCTCTCTGTCTGAAAAGGTGGGCGGAGCTAAAACAAACATACACAGGATTTCTTTAAAAGACAGGCTTTCAGACAAATGAAAAATTCTTTAAGATACAGTCAGGAAAATGTCCACACAAAAAGACACACTTTCATACAAATTGAAAACTTTCAAACTTTTAAATCGTAAGGCTCTCCTATCCCCAGAGAGACACCCTTTGAGTTCCCTCCCCTGGTCCACCTTGACTGTCGGCAACCCAAAACTTGCAACATTGTCCCTTCTTTCTCACATGACAGTCATTAGGACTCCGTTTAGTTCGAGATCCCCGATAGTCCAAGGGACCACTTTGTGTCCACAGACCTAACCACTGGGTGGTATAAAATTAATGTACTCACCCTATTTGTCTGTTGGTCCCGGAACGGTGCCCTGTTTTCTGTACTACCAGGGGATCCTGCTGACTACGCCAAATTGTTGTGGAAAGAAACCACCCGGTAGGCTAAGATGTGAGAAACTTTATTACAAGCATGTAGGGGAGAGAACTTTAGCAAAGACTCTCTCCGATCGAACAATTACATCAGATTTTATACTTGTTTGGGCAGAAGCTTGACAATTTACAAAGATAAGAAACATCCATATATGTATGTGACTGACAGCTGCTCAACTGTTGGCTCTGCCCATGTGACATGTTAATGTCTATGCCCATGCCTCTTCCATAACTAGAACAGAGTCTAGCACGTAGGCTTTGAAAGATGCTTTGCGTTATCTCAAATGTTTCAGTTTCAGAGCCTTTATTTCTCACTTTCTGTGGTTCTTCAACCACCATATCTGAAGTCACAAGTTCAACTTATTGTCCTTTGTTCTAAATTGCTGAAACCTGCAGTTTTAACATTTTGAGCTTACAAATGGCCAAGCTACCCGTCATGCCTTGCGATTACAATGGCATGTTACTAACCTAGCTACAGCATCCATTAAAAGGTCATTCTAACTTACACGTGATGGAATAATCACAGGTTCTCATCACATCAGCACATTAAGCAATGCTACTATTCAATTAGCCCCTTAAGCTGCCAATCCAGACCCTCCAGGTCACTACGTCAGTAGCCCTTTTGGGGAAAAACGTAAGATTTGACTTAACATTTTTTATTTCTATTAATTTTTTTAACCCGTCACACACACACACACACACAATATGTTTTACACAAATCTAGAAGTTCTCAATTTGTTTGAGTGATTTATAAAATTGTCAAACTGAAATTATTACAGACAGAAGCCCGATACTCCTGGCCAGCTGTTATTTTATATAATGTGCACAAGACTGAAGTTCTTTTTAAATAAAGTTTGTAATGTATGTTCATTCCTATGTTCCAGTTGACTAGATTTTTAGGCTTAAGTTTGTCTGCTCTGCCTATAAATAACTATTGTTTCATTCATAACTTCCACCTCCCACCTTTACTATTCATTTTTATAGTGTGTTATGGTGATACTCACTGTCCTGTATGTTATTTCTATTTTTTACTTTGTTTATTGTTCAATACAAATTATCTGTACTTGAACAGCTATCACATATATTTTAGGATATAATCTTGTCAAATGCTTCAAGTGATGTAAACTGTGGTGACGAGGCCCAAAGAGTTAGTCAGTATAATCTAAACTCCCGCTTGAAGCTGCAGACTTAACATTACTACCAGTTATCAGTTATTCTATGTAATATATGGCAGTAGTTCAAATGAGTTAATTTATTCTGAAATTAACCATCTTGTATAATAATTGTTAACGGCTGTAACACTGACTCAGATTTATCATTTCTATTATTTTTGCTTGTTGAGGTAAGGAATGACACTGCTGGAGAATGGAACAACTTCAGCTTTATACCTAATAAGAACATATGAAAAAAGAAATAGGAGCAGGAATAGGCCATACGGCCCCTCAAGCCTGCTCCACCATTCAATACGATCATGGCTGATCCGATCATGGATTCAAGTCCACTTCCCTGCCCGCTTCCCATAACCCCTTATTCCCTTATTGGTTAAGAAACCATCTATCTCTGTCTTAATAACATTCTTGTTCCAAATAGTACTTTTTCCCCCAAAGCCTTTCTTCTGTTTACAGATGTGCAACCTTTTCCATAAGCAGCTCTAGTGATTAATGAATCAAAACCTGTGTATTTATTTAACAAATAACCACAAATTGCAGTAAATCACTTGCTGCAGCATAGGTGGTTGTCTGGTCTCCTAGAAATGTGGAAAATTTCGCTCCTGTGAACGGGTTAAAACTATTTGCTTAGATTTACTATAGGCAAAATAACACACAAGCAAAAATAAGGTGAGATAAATGCTTCATAATAATCTAAAACTATGAAAAGAGAAGGCTGAGGGGTGACTGAATAGAGGTCCTTAAAATAAAGATTTTGATAGATTAAACAGAGAGAAATTGTTTCCACTTCTGGGGAAGGGCAAAACTAGAGGCTGTCAATATAAGATAGTCACCAAGAAATCCAATAGGGAATTTAGAAGAAACTTCTTTGCCCAGAGAATGGTGAAAATTTGGAACTCGTGACCAGAGGGAGTGGTTGAAATGAATCGTATAGATGCATTTAAGGGGAGGCTAGATTAGCATATGAGGGAAAAGGGAATAAAGGGTTATTCAGATTGTTGGATGAGGAAGGATGGGAGGAGACTCGAGTGGAGCATAAGCGCCGGCATGGACTGGTTGGGCTAAATGGCCTGTTTCTGTGCCGTATATTCTAAGTAATTCTATGTACACTATATCTAGCTGGGTTGCTTGGTTAAAAAGATAGCTAAGTTCTTGCAGATACCCTCTTGGAGAAACTGATAATGTATACTGTTTGATTCAGGCTTTCTCAACATGCCTGAAGATTGCTGAGGTAAAAAGGGTGGTTTCCATAAGCAGATTTAGTCTCAGTGGGGAACGTGCACAATATGTATGCCATTGAATGAGATAGCATGCCACAGGATTAACAATGACCCTTTTATTGTAGTATAATGAACCAGAGGCCACATGCTATTCCCAACACGCTGACCTGGAGACTGCAAAAGGTGCTTAATATCATAATATCAGACTGTTACGTTTAAAACTAATAGATTTATTTACAAATAAAGTAATTGCATTGAAGCAGAGCAAGTTACCGATTGCGCACATACTTATAAAATAATAAAACTGACTTGTCCACAGGAGTTTCAAATATCTTTAACTTACACAGTCTGATGACCTGTAAATTGGAGAAAAGCACTTTTCTCCAATTTACAGGTCATCAGACTGTGTAAATTAAAGATATTTGATAGACTTCACAATGAGATGTTTCTATATGGTTGAGGAGATATCCCTGTCCAATGCAGAGTCCAGCTGTCACTTCAGAAAAATGTTGAGGAAAGGCTGCAATATATATTTCCAGCTCATCCCAGACTCTGAATAAAGAGCTGTAAATCAATCATGTTCTGATAAGAGATTCAAGCATTTCCTGTTGGTCAGTAGTTCTACACCTTGTCTATAAGCTCTCACTCTTTGACACCTGTCAGCAATCAAAATCATGCTTCTGATTGGAATCTGCAAATTAAATAGGCACACTCCTTCAAAAAATAAGTAATTTGATTTAGCTCGAGCTTGAAAACTCCTGGAGTTTGGTTTAGATAATCACATTGCGGTTTTCATGTTAGCAATACAGTAAGGTCCCCTTAGACATACTGCTGACTGACACTTAAAAAAAAACATTTACCCTGTCTATCTAAAGTCATAAAGTTTCCTGATTTAACAAACGATAAAACCTCCGTTTCTGTCACACATACGTAAGATTATTCTTATGGAACTTAATTGCCCCTTCATTGTATAGAGACCTGCAAATAGGTGAGTGCCACAGAGAAGCCTCTAGATCATAAAGAAGTCTTTCCCTCTTTAAAGATTGTCTTTAATAAACAGACTTGCATTACAACAAACAGTGAGTTACTGACTTAGAAACCCTGTCTGCTCTCAGTAATAGTCATTTCCTCCATGTAAGACTGTTTTTTATTCTCTAGTAATTGAGGAAATTACATTTTTAAACAGCAAACCCTCGGGTGAATTCGCAAAAGTAACCCTGTGGATGATCACATGTAAACAGACAATGGGCTGTGTTCTGACTGGACAATCATGGATATGAAACGGCTACAAAAATACATTTAGGTCAGACCCACACATTGAATAAATTGATGAAGGTTGATAGCATATAACCAGCGACATGCATTACCCAACAACCAACTAGCTTTGCTACAGGAGAAAGGAACTTTCATACACACTTCCCACCTCTCTGCCATTTTTTGTTTCTATCTGCTCCTGTTATACAAGATGGTGACCATCAGTGTAATATACAACAGGTGATCACTGCTCAGCAGATTTTTAAAAAAGGGTTATTGGCAGTTTAATATTTCTACTGTTAGGGCAAAAATATAGAAATATTACTTTGGATCACTGCAGCCTGCACCATTCCACAGTGGCGTCCATTATCCAGCCTCTGTCATTTTGAATTGTCTTACATTTAATATTTATTGTAAAGTGTTTTATTTATCTCCCCCCCCCCCACCCCCCACCACGTATGCTATGCATAGGAAAAGAAACTCATTATGCAAGGAACCACTAAAGTAAGACCATGGCCGACACCACAGTGTCACCTTCTCCGTCCTATGTATTCAGTGACATGTGCCAGGGTACAGTTCCACAGGCACCCAATGGGCATCCTTCACGTGCAAGTATTGGGAAGTGGAGGGTGTGGTGTATGTAGCACACAAATCACTGACTCCACACGGTCTGGTGTAAGTCTAACTGCTGTGACCTTCGTCCTTTATTGTTCAGCTCCAGAGTGCCTCCCAGGTGTGGTGGTCAGCCTTATATAGCCTTTGTTACAGGTACTACCAGGGTTTCCCACCGCAGTGCCCTCTGTGGTGTGGCATAGTACTTACAATACATTTAAGATACTGGGACGATACACACATCATTACATAACATCACCTTCCCCCCCCCTCCCCCACCTGGACGCAGGACAACGATACACACATCATTACATAACATCACACTTGTCCAACGGAAGGCAGGTGGGCATAGACAGTGCGTTAGTATGGTACATATTATCTGGTACATTAACTGGTTATTGACTGGTAGCGGAACCTTGATTTTCTTGATAGCCGTTATCATTAATTGTACTTCATCCATTATTTTACACAAATACAGTGGCCATTCAGCATAAAAAAAGTAATTCTTATTATAAATTCACGATCTCACATTAACATAGCTCATTTTAGACTCGCTCTGCCAAACAGAAGTCCTTTGTGGGGACCACCTCTTTGTAAGGCACTTTTAAGACTCCCGGGTGCATTTCCTCTTTAAGGCGCCATCTTTGATGCAGGAGGATTCCACGAGGCTTCTCCTTGGGCGCCGCCATCTTTGATGCCCTGCAGCTCCGACATGATGCCGCCGCCATCTTCTTCTCCGCCGCTCCGGATGCCCCCCGCCATCGCAGCCTCTGCTCCCCTCCGCTGCCACCTGACTTGCCGCCTCTCCTGCGGCCGTCATGGCCTCTCCAGCGGCCGCACTTGCCGCGGCCTCCGTAGCGGCCTCCCCTGCGGCTGCCATGGCCGCCGACCGACGCTACCAGCTCCTCTGCGGGGCCCGTCCAACGGCCTCTTCCTCTGCGGGGCCCTTCCGAACCGCCGGCCCCTGGATCCCTCAGCACCCCGCCCGCAGCGCCCCACCGGCTCAACCCCCACCCCCCCTTAGGCCCCTCTGTGCAGGGCTGCTTGCCTGTGGGGGCTGGGGCTGCAGGGTCTCTGTGTGAGGTCCGGGCCTGGGACTTGCCTGTGGGTGGATTGAGGCTGCAGCTCCAGCTCGGTCGGCGCTGCTCTCTGGGGACCCGGGGCACAGCAGCACCCCGGGGAGCAGCAGCCTGTGGAGGAATGAAGTCTTCCCAGCTCCCACGGACCTTCCCCATCCACCTCCGGCCAAGGAGCGCCGGCCCATCGCCTGCAACGACCCACAAAGGTAAAGTGTGCGTCTCGTCCCGGTGGGATACCTGCACCATCGCTCTGCCGAGAACAGGTATTAGTTCCCTGGCGTGACCGGGACCAGCTTGGGTCTGCAGCTGGGTTAATCCACAGTTTATCAAAAGTTCTCCGACTCATCAACAACGGACCCGAGCCCGTGTCCACTTCCATACTCACTGGGACTCCGTTGATTTTTACTTCACTTATCACTGGGGGCGAATCGTCGGAGCACGTATACAGTCCAAGCACCTCATCTTCTTCTACCTGCTCCTCGCTGAACAGTGGATCATCCCCCATCTCCTCAGCCACATGGTGAGTCCGATTTCTTTTACACATACGTTGAAGGTGGCCTTTAACGTGGCAGGTATTGCACGTATATGCCGCAAACCTGCACCGACCGGTGAGCCCCATGGCTTCCTCCACAGCGCCAGCATGGTGCTGCTTGATTGGCCCCCCTCGCTGGACTCTGAGCTCCAGGACCCCGAGGTCCGTGCTCTCTGCCCCGGGCAGAGCCACGTTCTGCAGTTTTGTCCGTGGTGGGCGCTATCCTGTGGACAGTGCCTGCCGGGTTCGAGACTGTGTGGATCATTTGCTTGGTGCTGCAAGTCGAGGTCATATATGCCTGGCTGATGGCGATGGCCTTTGTCAGAGTGACTGTGGGTTCCGTGGCCAGCAGCTTGTGAAGGAGGCCCTCGTGGCCAATCCCCATAACGAAAACGTCCCGCAAAGCCTCGTCAAGGTGTGCCCCAAAATCACACGGCGCCGCGAGTCTCCTGAGGTCTGCAGCATATTTGGTGGCATCCTGGCCCTCAGGTCTGCAGTGATGGTAAAATTTGTATCTGGCCGTGAGGATGCTCTCCTTCGGTTTCAACTGGTCACGAATGAGTTCAGTCAGCTCCTCGTATGACTTGTCCCTGGCACTCTCAGGTGCCAGCAAATTCCTGACGAGACAGTAAACCTCATCTCCACAACTGGAGAGCAATATCGCCTTACGCTTCTCTCTCATTGCGTATGTGTCCTCCGTCAGGTCATTTGCTGTGAAGTAGTACTCGAGCCTTTCCGTAAAGGCCTCCCAAATATTGCCCACGGTAAAATCCTTTAGCGAGCCCAGAGTAGCCATGGTTGCGTGGAGTTCGTCCGGTTCCTCGTTGCCAATGTGGTGTATGTAGCACACAAATCACTGACTCCACACGGTCTGGTGTAAGTCTAACTGCTGTGACCTTCGTCCTTTATTGTTCAGCTCCAGAGTGCCTCCCAGATGTGGTGGTCAGCCTTATATAGCCTTTGTTACAGGTACTACCAGGGTTTCCCACTGCAGCGCCCTCTGTGGTGTGGCATAGTACTTACAATACATTTAAGGTACTGGGACGATACACACATCATTACATAACAGAGGGGATGTTAGCTAAACAGCCGAATAATCTCATTTGATCAAGAGTTACTGGACAGTAAGAAGTAAATCTACCCGATTTATCTTTCCTAACACTCATGACAGAGATTTAAAAACAAATGTATCTGAGATGGCAGTTTTTATTATTTTTGATCGAGGTACTGCTGTTTTTTTTCCATTTCAGATTTTTTTTTCTCCCTGCCTATGTTCTCCATTTAAAAAATATAATTCATGGTGAGATATGATCTTATGGCCAGCTGCACTGCCCGGCAGGGACTACTGGATCGTGGTCAGAATTGGGGATCTGTCTTTCTTTTTTCCCTCCCTAGTCCAGGAGCATTGAAGCATATTATAATGCTCCGGCTGCTGTCTGAGCAGTGTTTAACTTAACAATACAGACCAAAGATTGAAGCTGGGAGCTTTCTGCTTCATGTGCCTCAGTGTCACATTATGTGGTGCATTTATTCATTTAGTCACCTGCAATGATTGTGATCTAACCTGACAACTAAAAGTACAATTGGCTGTTTATGGAAAGTAAAGCTTGTTTAAGACACTCCTCACAGCTGGTTTATTCATTTGAATTTGATTAATTCAACTGTGTACAATACATATATTATAATATATAATACAGGTCGACTATTGTGTTTGTTGTGCACTCATTCTGTTGAATGTTCAGCTCTTCAAGCAGCATGATCAGGATGTCCAAGAATACAAAACACATCATGGAATCCAGTAACTGACCAACTGTCAATCTGTGTACAGTGAGTACAAATGTTTCAAGTGTTATTATTATGTTAAGAATTAGAATAATACAGCAAGGAATTTGCCACATATTGGCCCGGATTTTGCAGTCAGCGACGAAGGGACGGCGCTCGCTGCTGACCTCGAAAAGAGCTGCTCACAAAGATTTAGCTGTCTCTAGAGCGCCAACTTCCCCTATTCCGCTGTAACTTTGAATTTAGCGCCATATATAGGGGATCTGTGACGTCCAACAACAGTGAAGTCATCAAGCAGGCTGATCAGCCAATCAGTTTGAAGAATTCTCACAGACAGCAAACCCCCAGGAAGTAAGATGCACGATTTTAATTCACCATTTAATCAATTTACAGAAAACAAAATAAAGATTGAGACATATACATGAGCTGTAGGTATAAGCTGAAATTTCATCATAAACATTTTTTTAAATTTCTTTTTTATTTATTTTTAAAATCCTGGAATTTTTGAATGTTATTGTGAGGGAATGACACAGCGCACACTTAAAATTCTTTTTTCAGAGCCAGAGAGGTTGTTCAGCAGTAATTGTGACTTAGTACGCCGTTTAAAAACTCAGTTACGCCTCATTCAACAAGGTCTAACAGTTTCAGTGGGTTTTACATTGAGAATAGTGCATAAAAAGCTGATCAAATCACTGATTCTGTGTTGATTGCATCTGTAAAGACTGCATCAGCGCACCCTGTGAAGGAGCAGGGAATCACTGACAGCAACTTCCAGATTTCCACGTTTAATTGCGCATGTGCAGACGCCAGAAGTTGCTGTCAGTTTTACACAGTAATGTCGGCGAAGGCTTACAGTTTCACCGTCATTGCAACCATAAATTTCAGGCCATTGTTACTGTTTAAAAAGTTGCTCAAAGCTATCTTTGATTTGAAGGAGCCATGATAAAATTATACAGTGCACTGGACAGACTGTACCTTAAGTAGTGTGTTCACTTCTGGTTGCTGAGAAACCAGGAAGGCCTTCAATTGCTGGCGAAAAGCTATAATGCTGATCCTACAGTTAGAGGTATGAGTTATGAGGATAGACTGAAAAGGAAGTGCCTAAGAGGTGATCTTAGAGGTATACAAGCAATGCTCCCTGTACGCTGCGCTTTGTTCTGTGTGGCCTGTTTATTTTAATGCGCGGTCCCTTTAAATCTCAGCGCCTATGCAGTATTTACAATATAAAAGTCGATGAGCGACCTGCTCGGGACTTTGCAGATGACTGTGCAGCTATGCACGTGCAGCTTAGCAGGAACATTGTATACAAGGTAATTAAGGGAAAGGAAATGTTGAATCTGGACTACTACTGTAAATTGCATTGAGAGTTGGACCAGGGGACCCACCTTTAAGAACATAAGAACATAAGAATTAGGAACAGGAGTAGGCCATCTAGCCCCTCGAGCCTGCTCCGCCATTCAACAAGGTCATGGCTGATCTGGCCATGGACTCAGCTCCACTTACCCGCCCGCTCCCCATAACCCTTAATTCCCTTATTGGTTAAAAATCTATCTATCTGTGATTTGAATACATTGAATGAGCTAGCCTCAACTGCTTTCTTGGGCAAAGAATTCCACAGATTCACAACCCTCTGGGAGAAGAAATTCCTTCTCAACTCGGTTTTAAATTGGCTCCCCCGTATTTTGAGGCTGTGCCCCCTAGTTCTAGTCTCCCCGACCAATGGAAACAACCTCGCTGCCTCTATCTTGTCTATCCCTTTCATTATTTTAAATGTTTCTATAAGATCACCCTTCATCCTTCTGAACTCCAACGAGTAAAGACCCAGTCTACTCAATCTATCATCATAAGGTAACCCCCTCATCTCCCGAATCAGCCTAGTGAATCGTCTCTGTACCCCCTCCAAAGCTAGTATATCCTTCCTTAAGTAAGGTGACCAAAACTGCACGCAGTACTCCAGGTGCGGCCTCACCAATACCCTGTACAGTTGCAGCAGGACCTCCCTGCTTTTGTACTCCATCTCTCTCATATTCTCCAATATTCCATTCGCCTTCCTGATTACCTGCTGCACCTACAAACTAGCTTTTTGGGATTCATGCACAAGGACCCCCCAGGTCCCTCTGCACCGCAGCATGTTGTAATTTCTCCCCATTCAAATAATATTCCCTTTTACTGTTTTTTTTCCCCAAGGTGGATGACCTCACATTTTCCGACATTGTATTCCATCTGCCAAACCTTAGCCCATTCGCTTAACCTATCTAAATCTCTTTGTAGCCTCTCTGTGTCCTCTACACAACCCGCTTTCCCACTAATCTTTGTGTCATCTGCAAATTTTGTTACACTACACTCTGTCCCCTCTTCCAGGTCATCTATGTATATTGTAAACAGTTGTGGTCCCACCACCGATCCCTGTGGCACACCACTAACCACCGATTTCCAACCCGAAAATTTATCCCGACTCTCTGCTTTCTGTTAGCCAGCCATTTCTCGATCCATGCTAATATATTTCCTCTGACTCCGCATACCTTTATCTTCTGCAGTAACCTTTTGTGTGGCACCTTATCGAATGCCTTTTGGAAATCTAAATACACCATATCCATCTGTACACCTCTATCCATCATGCTTGTTATATCCTCAAAGAATTCCAGTAAATTAGTTAAACATGATTTCCCCTTCATGAATCCATGTTGAGTCTGCTTGATTGCACTATTCCTATCGAGATGTCCCGCTATTTCTTCCTTAATGATAACTTCAAGCATTTTCCCCACTACAGATGTTAAACTAACCGGCCTATAGTTACCTGCCTTTTGTCTGCCCCCTTTTTTAAACAGAGGCGTTACCTTAACTGCTTTCAAATCCGCTGGTACCTCCCCAGAGTCCAGAGAATTTTGGTAGATTACAACGAATGCATCTGCTGTAACTTCCGCCATCTCTTTTAGTACCCTGGGATGCATTTCATCAGGACCAGGGGACTTGTCTACCTTGAGTCCCATTAGCCTGTCCAGCACAACCCCCCTAGTGATAGTGATTATCTCAAGGTCCTCCCTTCCCACATTCCTGTGACCAGCAATTTTTGGCATGGTTTTTGTGTCTTCCACTGTGAAGACCGAAGCAAAATAATTGTTTAACGTCTCAGCCATTTCCACATTTCCCATTATTAAATCCCCTTTCTCGTCTTCTAAGGGACCAACATTTACTTTTGTCACACTTTTCCGTTTTATATATCGGTAAACGGTTTTACTATCTGTTTTTATGTTTTGCGCAAGTTTACTTTCGTAATCTATCTTTCCTTTCTTTATTGGTTTCTTAGTCATTCTTTGCTGTCGTTTAAAATTTTCCCAATCTTCTAATTTCTCATTAACCTTGGCCACCTTATACGCATTGGTTTTTAATTTGATACTCTCCTTTATTTCCTTGGTTATCCACGGCTGGTTATCCCTTCTCTTACCGCCCTTCTTTTTCACTGGAATATATTTTTGTTGAGCACTATGAAAGAGCTTAAAAGTCCTCCACTGTTCCTCAATTGTGCCACCGTTTAGTCTGTGTTCCCAGTCTACTTTAGCCAACTCTGCCCTCATCCCACTGTGGTCCCCTTTGTTTAAGCATAGTACGCTCATTTGAGACACTACTTCCTCACCCTCAATCTGTATTACAAATTCAACCATACTGTGATCACTCATTCCAAGAGGATCTTTTATTTGGAGATCGTTTATTACTCCTGTCTCATTACACAGGACCAGATCTAAGATAGCTTGCTCCCTTGTAGGTTCTGTAACATACTGTTCTAAGAAACAATCCCGTATGCATTCTATGAATTCCTCCTCCAGGCTACCCCGTGCGATTTGATTTGACCAATCGATATGTAGGTTAAAATCCCCCATGATTACTGCCGTTCCTTTTTCACATGCCTCCATTATTCCCTTGATTATTGTCCGCCCCACCGTGAAGTTATTATTTGGGGGCCTATAAACTACGCCCACCAGTGACTTTTTCCCCTTACTATCTCAATTTTCCACCCACAATGATTCAACATTTTGTTCATCAGAGCCAATATCATCTCTCACAACTGCCCTGATATCATCCTTTATTAACAGAGCTACCCCACCTCCTTTCCCTTCTTGTCTATCTTTCCGAATTGTCAGATACCCCTGTATGTTTAATTGTCAGTCTCGGCCACCCTGCAACCACGTTTCTGTAATGGCCACCAAATCATACCCATTTGTAATGATTTGTGCCGTCAACTCATTTACTTTATTTTGAATGCTGCGTGTGTTTAGGTAGAGTGTTTTAATACTAGTTTTTAAACCATGATTTTTAGTTTTGACCCCTCCTGCAGCCCCTTTATATTCATACATATTGTCCCTTCCTATCATCTTGTGGTTTACACTTACCCCAGTGCTACTCTGCTCTGTTGCCTCCTGCCTTTTGCATTCTTTCTTGGGGTCCTGTTCATCTGAGCTCTCGCCCACTCTAACTAGCTTAGAGCCCTCTCCTGGGTTCCGAATACTCCTCGCATTTAGGCACCGAGCTTTCATGCTTGCCTTTTTATTACACTTTGACCCTTTAGAATTTTGCTGTACAGTGGCCCTTTTTGTTTTTTGCCTTGGGTTTCTCTGCCCTCCACTTTTACTCATCTCCTTTCTGTCTTTTGCTTCTATCTCCATTTTGTTTCCCTCTGTCTCCCTGCATTGGTTCCCATCCCCCTGCCATATTAGTTTAACTCCTCCCCAACAGCACTAGCAAACACTCCCCCTAGGGCATAGGTTCTGGTCCTGCCCAAGTGCAGACTGTCCGGTTTGTACTAGTCTCACCTCCCCCAGAACCGGTTCCAATGCCCAAGGAATTTGAATCCCTCCCTGCTGCACCACTGCTCAAGCCACGTATTCATCTGCGCTATCCTGCGATTCCTACTCTGATGAGCACATGGCACTGGTAGCAATCCCGAGATTACTACTTTTGAGGTCCTACGTTTTAATTTAGCTCCTTAAATTCTTCCCGTAGGACCTCATCCCTTTTTTTAACCTATATTGTTGTACCAATGTGCACCACGACAACTGGCTGTTCACCCTCCCTTTTCAGAATGTCCTGCACCCGCTCTGAGACATCCTTGACCCTTGCACCAGGAAGGCAACATACTATCCTGGAGTCTCGGTTGCGGCCGCAGAAACGCCTATCTATTCCCCTTACTATTAAACTAGTAAAATGTAAATTTAAGACAGATCTTAGGAAGTTCTTCGCACGAAGGATGGACTTCCAGATAGTGTGGAGGAGGCAAAAATCCTAGAATCATTTAACAAGTCGTTAGATGCAGCAGGGGGAGACTGCAGGGTCCTTCCGTTCCCTAGCCAAAAATTCCAGCCAACGATGCCACCCCACTCCCTGGCCATTGTCTCAGGCTGCACCAGATTGTTTGCAGCCTCGGCATCCTATTTGACTGTGAGTTGAATGTCTGACCCCGTATCCCCTCCATCACAAAGAACACATACCTCCACCTCTGTAATATTGCCCGTCACCACCCCACCTCAGCCCATCTTCTGCTGAAACCTTTGTCCATGCTTTTCTTGCCTCCAAACTCAACTATTCCAATGTTCTCCTGTCCCATCTTTCATCCTCCATACACTTGACCTCATCCAAAACTCTGCTGTTTGTATCCTAACTCTTATTAACTCCCCATTCACCCAGCACCCTCTATGCTTGCTGACCTAACAGGAGTAGGCCATTCAGCCCCATTTATCTGATATATAAATCTAAGTTGTTGTTGGATGAATTAAGATAGGCCGAATGGCCTTTCTCACCCTCATTCATGTGTATTTCCTGGCTCTGCTTTTCTTTCCTGTTGGCCCGATTTTCTCTCTTTTCCCCAATTTTCTCCTTTACCCCTTTTCTCCTGAAGAATACGACTCGTGTTGGATAGTGGTTGAGTGCCAAACGTCCTCGGGTACCTTGCCTAAGGGGTGATGATTGAGTCTGGATAATGAATATTGGCGGACTATTTGACCATGGGACAAGAGTCAAACCTAATCTCATCTTTGTTTAAAATATGTGCAAAATGGATTAGTAATCTTAGCTTTACTGCCCCCCACTGTTTTAGTTTGATATTTCAGTTGCACTGAAAGGCTTTAATGTCTCTGACTCTGTGTTACAATGAGAAACAAAATGGAGGTGATTTCCCTGAGAACTTAATACAGAACAGGGATGGGACTTGGGGCATTGCTGGCTGGTATTGAACCACATGGTCATTTACCCATTGAGTCCTTGGAAGAAGTCTTCAATTAAAACAAAAATTAAATCATAAACTACTTCCATTTTTCTCTCTGCAGTTTGCAGAAATAATGAATTGAAGGAATGCACTGGTAGTTGAACAGAGACTGTCAGAACATGGAAGCGGCAGGAGGAGGAAACTATCCAAAAAACAGAATGGCTTGGATTGATGGTTGTGATTCTTTTGACTTGTTGTTAATAAAAACAGATTAATTCTGGAATAAATGAAGAGAAAAGGTCTGCGTTTGTTTGTCCTGTTCCTCGCACATTGTTAACATTGCAACAGCGATTGTGAAAATGGTGGAAGAAGCCACCTGTTGCTAAATGAAATGTTCCTATGGTAAATAATAAATGCATTGGAAGATCCCACTCAGTGTCACACCTGATCATTTTTATAAATTAATCCTATTTTTGTAGATGCATGTTGCCCTTTTGTTTTGCCTTCTCCATTTTAAATTTTTTTTTTTATCTCCAAGCTCTCTCCTACATGATGTACGTTCCACAATCAAGTAGGGAAGATGACCTGTTTGCACTTTGTTCCCAATATGAACTGACTGCTGCCTTGTCTTTTGAAAAAAATGAGAATTCTTTGTAACAAGAGCAGCCTGACTGAAATCGGGGATTCTCATGAGGGTTTAGCTGACAGTATACACGTTTGTGCTGTAGCATCTCCAGTACACTCCTGGCCTTCCAGGCAGCAAATTATGATACATCTGTTAAGCATCATGTATTTTATCACTTCTACCTCGCTCAATTGCTGATAATTTTCAACTTTGTCACCTGGGCACTAACACAAGAACATAATAACACAAGAAATAGGAGCAGGAGTAGGCCATTTTGACCCCTCGAGCCTGCTCCGCCATTTAATAAGATCATGGCTGATCTGATCATGAACTCAGTTCCACTTCCCTGCCCGCTCCCCATAACCCGTTATTCCCTGAACGCTCAAAATTCTTTCCATCTCCGCCTTAAATATATTCAATGAACCAGCCTCCACAGCTCTCTGGGGCAGAGAATTCCACAGATTTACAACCCTCTGACAGAAGAAATTCCTCCTCAGTTTTAAATGGGCGGTCACTTATTCTGAGACTATGCCCCCTAGTTTTAGTTTTCCCTATGAGTGGAAATATACTCTGCATCCAACTTGTCGAGCCCCCTCATTATCTTATATGTTTCGATAAGATCACTTCTCATTCTTCTGAACTCCAATGAGCATAGTCCCAACCTACTCAACCTATCTTCATAAGTCAACCCCCTCATCTCCAGAATCAACCTAGTGAATCTTCTCTGAACAGCCTCCAATGCAAGTATATCCTTCCTTAAATACGGAGACCAAAACTGCACGCAGTACTCCAGGTGTGGCCTCACCAATACCCTATACAGTTGTAGCGGGACTTCTCTGCTTTTATACTCTTTCCCCCTTGCAATAAAGGTCAACATTCCATTTGCCTTCCTTATTACTTGCTGTACCTGCATACTAGCTTTTTGTGTTTCATGTACAAGGACCCCCAGGTCCCTCTGTACTGAAGCACTTTGCAATTTTTCTCCATTTAAATTATAATTTGCTCTTCAATTTTTTCTGCCAAAGTGGATAACCTCACATTTTCCAACATTATACTCCATCTGCCAAATTTTTGCCCACTCACTTATCCTGTCTATATCCCTTTGCAGATTTTTTGTGTCCTCACAATTTATTTTCCTGCCCATCTTTGTATCATCAGCAAACTTGGCTACATTACACTCGGTCCCTTCATCCAAGTCATTAATATAGATTGTAAATAGTTGAGACCCTGGCACCGATCCCTGCGGCATCTGCCCGCTGCAAAACCCGATGTACATTCTGTTAATCAGTGTAATGTACTTTGGGCAGCTTCTACAATAAGTGTCTGATCTGATCCGCCAGGTTACCGCCCAGGCAGCAAAGTTGAAAATGATCACCAGTAGGTAGTAGCAGATTATTTGATTACAGTGTGATCGCGAAGCCTGATGTCTCCTTCAGTCACCACTCACACATACATGTCTTCAGACAGGAGTCACTGGATAATTATCAGAAGTGGGAACCATGACCAGTTTTATTCCTCCATTATCCATAACCCAGCAGACAGAGGTCACTGTTGGTGCTCTTACTGGCACCCTGGCTGAGGTTTAGAGCTACAATCAATTTAACACAAACCAGGGGTTTATTCTGGAAGTACAGCTATACTTTATCTTGCTGTCCTGTACCCAATATGGAAGTGCTTGAAAAATATTCTATTTCTCATGATAAGGATGACAAAAATTCACAAAAAAATATTTAAAATGCAAAACAAATACTTGAATGGGTCTATACTTCACGATGGGATATTTGGCCAAATGGGTATTCTTAACGTGTGAATCTGGATGATGAGTAGTGGTGAGCTAATTTACCATGGAGGGTATGAAAGGCAAGCCCAATCCCACCCTCCTGTGATGCTATACACATTCCAACATATAAACCTGACTGAACTTTCCTCTTGTTAAGGGAAGGGGCACAGACCAACTGTAGCACCACTACTATTACCATAGTCCAGATTTCCTGACTCAACACCAGACGCATGATTTTCTTATAGAAAATAGGTGCAGGAGTAGGCCAATCGGCTCTTCTAGCCTGCACCGCCATTCAATGAGTTCATGGCTGAACATGCAACTTCAGTACCCCATTCCTGCTTTCTCGCCATACCCCTTGATCCCCCTAGTAGTAAGGACTTCATCTAACTCCTATGACGGGGCTACCGCGAGTGGTGCCTTTATCTGTCTAGCCATTTGGGGATACGAGCAGGATTTTTAAAATCCTTTATACTTAAATCCTAAGAGGTTGGTTGTCACTGGGTGAACATGCCAGCCTTTTCCCTCCTGGAAACAGGACTTGATATAGTTGCAGACTTCTAGTTTTTAATGTACATTTTGAAACTGCTGTATGCATAAGATTTTAGTTCAAACAGAATAATTGAAGCTCGTTATCTCTCTTTTCTTCATTTGTCATGTGGATCATATGATTTTTTTCCTTTTTAACAAAAAAAACTTGCCTCTTCCAAATTTCTCCCCACATCTCATGCAAGTTGTGCAGAGGATTGGACCTATGCATGCTGGCACCCTCTAGTACTTTGCCCAAGTGCCATGAATGCCAACAGGTTATTTGACTACGAGCATCATTGCTGAATCTGATGTCCACACACCTGCACATTCCAGCAGAAGTGACTGACTGATTGTTTTCCTTCTTCCCTAGCTAAGATGTAGTGAGACCAATTATAACATTCTAACCACTGCCTTGCCTGTGATCAACTAACAGCACAGACTTGGGATTTTCTTCATGTATGTATGCATCTCAGTTCTATAGTAGGCTGTACTCTTACTGAGCCATTTAACAAACTGAACAATCCATCCAAGTCATGGGCTGCCCCAGTGAGATCATTTTCGGGTCAAATTCGAAAGGCATAGGTCAAAGAAGCCATTTTTATTTTCACTTAAGTGTTACAGCTTTGTTTTTCATTATTTTGTTTAAAAAATACTTCATTTTTTTCACATTTACAGACATATTTTGGAAAGCACATTTTGATTGCAGGGTCCTTGGAGAAGAATTAAGTTTGTTGATACGCTTTACAGACACTGAGACCAATGTACGTGACCATTCATTTTATTTGGTTTTGATTCCTGCAGTTGGGTTCTTGATTAGATTGACTGGTGAATCTGTTTACACTGAAAGTGGCCCATCAGGATAAAATGAATACATCACGTTATCAGTTACTGCAGTGTAGATTTTTTAATGTTACCTGAAAAGGTAGCTGTCCTAATGTAAATGAATCATGTGACATAGCACCGAGGAATACAGATCAGGTTTGATCCAAGTTGTCACCTTTTGGCAGTCAAAAACTGATGAGGGAATTATGATACGGCGGAAAACTTTAATAATTAAGGCCTCCACAATTAAGACACAAATACTAGTGGAAAAAATAGACTTCTATTTCAGAGAAACAGACGAGATGTGTTAGTTTACTGTCTGTGCCAAAATAAAGATGGGTATTAAGTTAGCTGAGCCCGAGTAGGGGTTCAGTATTTCTGGCCGAGGGAGAGCAAACTTCAATCAAGATTCCTACTCCCCATTGCTACTACTTTTTGATTCCTGCTGGAAGTGAATTGTGGATTTTGGGTGGCAACATGATTGGGCTTAGCTGTGATCCCTCTTCCGTCATGGTCAAATAGCCTGCCAATGCCAACATTCCAGTTTCACACAAGAATAACCACCTGGGCAGTATCTCCAAACTGTGGTGACGCCCTGCCCCGCCCCAGTGCATGAAATTTGGCCCTTGAAGTCAAGGCACCTCATTCGTATTTGCATTTATTGTCTTATTTGCTGGTTTGTCCTGTTTCAAATTTGTGAGCCTCGAGGTTTGGGGCTGGGCTTTTAGCGCTGTTGACAGGTCAATTCTAAATTAGACTGCCAAGATTTGCCAGTATCAGCAATGTAAAATGTATACAAATTAAAGTGAATAAGCTTGACGTTGCCTCAAAGCTCCTTGGTACAGCCAGTTTCAGCCAATGAAGACAAAAACATGGACATTTAAGTCCCAAGAACTATATCCAATCGTGAGTTAGTGCCTTCAGGAAATAGAGATTCGGTGAGAAAATAAGAAAAAAAATTGTTAGAAAGTGGAGATACTAACTGTAATGGGGCATCGTGATTCATCTGCACAAAAATACTGTGCCATTTCTCCAGTATTGTTGAAATGTCCTCTGGCCTACTTGGCTCCCAGTTAAGCAATACCTTGAAAATGTTCATCCTTGTTTTCAAATCCCACCATAGCTTTGCCCTTGCCTATCTCTATAATCACCTCCAGCCCCACAAACCTCCGAGATATCTGCGCTCCTCTAATTCTGGCCTCTTGTGCATTCCCGATTTTAATCGCTCCACTATTGGCAGCCGTGCCTTCGACTCCCTAAGGCCATAAGCTCAGGAATGACCTCCCTCTCCGCTTCTCTGCCTCTTCTTCCTCCTTCAAAACATTCCTTAAAACCTACCTCTTTGACCAAGCTTTTGGTCATTTGCCCTAATATCTCCTTATGTAACTGTGTCACATGTTGATTGACAACGCTTTTCCTGTGAAGTGCATTGGGGCGTTTTACTAGGTTAAAGGCGCAATATCAATACAATTTGTTGCACTGTGCAGTTTGGCAAACAGTGTGTGCCAATAAACAGCTGATTTGATTCCAGCACACAGGAGCTGCAGCTTGGGAAAGCCGCTGTTTGGTTGGCTGTTTGATAATTATTCAGGCTTTTTTTTCGCGGCGAGTTAACACTGTCTCCACACGACAGGAGTGACCTCTGGGCCATGCTGCCTGCACACTTCACGCTTGCGGTTGACGTGACGCTGCGAGTGGTTGGAGCGGGCAGAGACAGGATCTCCGCTGAAGTCCGGACAGCACCGAGTGCTGCAGCTCTCCTCCGCACCATTCGCCGCCGCGATTGACTTGCGGTGTCAAGCGGGCCACAATGTATTTCTGCAGGGCCGCCTGGCGCGACCTGGTGCCCTTGGCGAGGATCTCGTCCTCCTCACGATTAATCGGGAACGTGTACAGAAACGGTGAGTGTTGCATAGAGGGGCGCAGGCGCTTCTCCGAGTCCCTGTGAAAGAATAGATTTATTTAAAAAAAATAATAGTTATACAATAAAGGAGCTAGCAGAGTCCCAGAGATGATGCAGTCATTGCTGCTGAATCACACGTAGGGATTCGGTTTCAAGTAAAATAAATAATAATTGTATCATAACAATTCGTGCAAAATATAAGCATTTCAACGATTTGCGATGGACTGTTATGTTTTAAAGATTCAGAAGTTATGCTTTTGTGGGGAAGGTGGGGGAAACACCGTCTGTTGGGTCAGTAAAGCTGCAATTGAACTCGCTGTCCTACAAAAAGAGACCCCAAGGTCACTCACTCCATTCCAAAGGCTGATCCTTATTCACAACAGGAAATGGCTTTTTGGAGAAACAGAGAAGCAGACGGGTTTTTAATATCCGCTGCTGGTTTTATGTAAGAGCAGATGCAAGTGGATCCACACCCACTCGTGTAAACGTGTGTGTGTTTTGGATCTTGTTATGAAACCAATTAGCCCCAAGCACTGCGCGATGCTTTGCTGAATCAGCTCGATCAGAAAGCACACTCCCTACCCACCCCTAACAACCGGGTTTAAAATCGCCGTGCAAGGTTGATCTAAAGTTTTGCATGGAAGAATTAACAAATCTCATCCGGGCGTCTCGAAATTGCTCAGATTCGCGTCGTGTTTGAATGAATGAATGAATGTTCCCGTAAGTTTAATGCCCGGTCTTGCAAATGTTTGATTAATTGGTAAAATGGAGAGAAGTGGATAAATAGACCGTCCAGGTCGTTGTACAATACTGTATGTATTTTAGAGAGCGGGACTGTGTGC